>NC_133975.1:86435396-87088981 GCF_047716275.1 Strix uralensis
CGTTCTGAACAAGTGTTAGTGTTTTCTGCACAAAAGCGATTCTGCGAAGCAATGTGAACAGGCACAGAGAAGGTGCTAGCAGGGAATTCTCTGCCTGCCTTTCCCCAGTGCTCTGCAAGCTCTCCAGGACAACAGCAAATCTGGGGCTCTGTGCTTTCTTTCGTTCTGAACAAGTGTTACTGTTTTCTGCACAAAAGTGATTCTGCACAGCAATGTGAACACTTCTGCTTCCCAGGCACAGAGAAGGTGCTAGCAGGGAATGCTCTGCCTGCCTTTCCCCAGTGCTCTGCAAGCTATCCAGGACAACAGCAGATCTGGGGCTCTGTGCTTTCTTTCGTTCTGAACAAGTGTTACTGTTTTCTGCACAAAAGCGATTCTGCGAAGTAATGTGAACACTTCTGCTTCCCAGGCACAGAGAAGGTGCTAGCAGGGAATTCTCTGCCTGCCTTTCCCCAGTGCTCTGCAAGCTCTCCAGGACAACAGCAAATCTGGGGCTCTGTGCTTTCTTTCGTTCTGAACAAGTGTTACTGTTTTCTGCACAAAAGCGATTCTGCGAAGCAACGTGAACACTTCTGCTTCCCAGGCACAGAGAAGGTGCTAGCAGGGAATTCTCTGCCTGCCTTTCCCCAGTGCTCTGCAAGCTCTCCAGGACAACATAAAATCTGGGGCTCTGTGCTTTCTTTCGTTCTGAACAAGTGTTACTGTTTTCTGCACAAAAGCGATTCTGCGAAGCAATGTGAACACTTCTGCTTCCCAGGCACAGAGAAGGTGCTAGCAGGGAATTCTCTGCCTGCCTTTCCCCAGGGCTCTGCAAGCTCTCCAGGACAACAGCAAATCTGGGGCTCTGTGCTTTCTTTCGTTCTGAACAAGTTTTAGTGTTTTCTGCACAAAAGCGATTCTGCGAAGCAATGTGAACACTTCTGCTTCCCAGGCACAGAGAAGGTGCTAGCAGGGAATTCTCTGCCTGCCTTTCCCCAGGGCTCTGCAAGCTCTCCAGGAAAACAACAAATCTGGGTCTCAGTGCTTTCTTTCGTTGTGAACACGTGTTACTGTTTTCTGCACAAAAGCGATTCTGCCAAGCAATGTGAACACTTCTGCTTCCCAGGCACAGAGAAGGTGCTATCAGGGAATTCTCTGCCTGCCTTTCCCCAGTGCTCTGCAAGCTCTCCAGGACAACATAAAATCTGGGGCTCTGTGCTTTCTTTCGTTCTGAACAAGTGTTACTGTTTTCTGCACAAAAGCGATTCTGCGAAGCAATGTGAACACTTCTGCTTCCCAGGCACAGAGAAGGTGCTAGCAGGGAATTCTCTGCCTGCCTTTCCCCAGTGCTCTGCAAGCTCTCCAGGACAACAACAAATCTGGGTCTTAGTGCTTTCTTTCGTTGTGAACACGTGTTACTGTTTTCTGAAAAAAATCGATTCTGCACAGCAACGTGAACACTTCTGCTTCCCAGGCACAGAGAAGGTGCTAGCAGGGAATTCTCTGCCTGCCTTTCCCCAGTGCTCTGCAAGCTCTCCAGGACAACAGCAAATCTGGGGCTCTGTGCTTTCTTTCGTTGTGAACAAGTGTTACTGTTTTCTGCACAAAAGCGATTCTGCGAAGCAATGTGAACACTTCTGATTCCCAGGCACAGAGAAGGTGCTAGCAGGGAATTCTCTGCCTGCCTTTCCCCAGGGCTCTGCAAGCTCTCCAGGACAACATAAAATCTGGGGCTCTGTGCTTTCTTTCGTTGTGAACAAGTGTTACTGTTTTCTGCACAAAAGCGATTCTGCGAAGCAATGTGAACAGGCACAGAGAAGGTGCTAGCAGGGAATTCTCTGCCTGCCTTTCCCCAGTGCTCTGCAAGCTCTCCAGGACAACAACAAATCTGGGTCTCTGTCCTTTCTTTCGTTCTGAACAAGTGTTACTGTTTTCTGCACAAAAGCGATTCTGCGAAGCAATGTGAACAGGCACAGAGAAGGTGCTAGCAGGGAATTCTCTGCCTGCCTTTCCCCAGTGCTCTGCAAGCTCTCCAGGACAACATAAAATCTGGGGCTCTGTGCTTTCTTTCGTTCTGAACAAGTGTTACTGTTTTCTGCACAAAAGCGATTCTGCGAAGCAATGTGAACACTTCTGATTCCCAGGCACAGAGAAGGTGCTAGCAGGGAATTCTCTGCCTGCCTTTCCCCAGGGCTCTGCAAGCTCTCCAGGACAACAGCAGATCTGGGGCTCTGTGCTTTCTTTCGTTGTGAACAAGTGTTACTGTTTTCTGCACAAAAGCGATTCTGCGAAGTAATGTGAACACTTCTGCTTCCCAGGCACAGAGAAGGTGCTAGCAGGGAATGCTCTGCCTGCCTTTCCCCAGGGCTCTGCAAGCTCTCCAGGACAACAGCAAATCTGGGGCTCTGTGCTTTCTTTCGTTCTGAACAAGTGTTACTGTTTTCTGCACAAAAGCGATTCTGCGAAGCAATGTGAACAGGCACAGAGAAGGTGCTAGCAGGGAATTCTCTGCCTGCCTTTCCCCAGTGCTCTGCAAGCTCTCCAGGACAACAGCAAATCTGGGGCTCTGTGCTTTCGTTCGTTCTGAACAAGTGTTACTGTTTTCTGCACAAAAGCGATTCTGCGAAGGAATGTGAACACTTCTGATTCCCAGGCACAGAGAAGGTGCTAGCAGGGAATTCTCTGCCTGCCTTTCCCCAGGGCTCTGCAAGCTCTCCAGGACAACAGCAAATCTGGGGCTCTGTGCTTTCTTTCGTTCTGAACAAGTGTTACTGTTTTCTGCACAAAAGCGATTCTGCGAAGCAATGTGAACAGGCACAGAGAAGGTGCTAGCAGGGAATTCTATGCCTGCCTTTCCCCAGTGCTCTGCAAGCTCTCCAGGACAACAACAAATCTGGGTCTCTGTCCTTTCTTTCGTTCTGAACAAGTGTTACTGTTTTCTGCACAAAAGCGATTCTGCGAAGCAATGTGAACAGGCACAGAGAAGGTGCTAGCAGGGAATTCTCTGCCTGCCTTTCCCCAGTGCTCTGCAAGCTCTCCAGGACAACAGCAGATCTGGGGCTCCGTGCTTTCTTTCGTTGTGAACAAGTGTTACTGTTTTCTGCACAAAAGCGATTCTGCGAAGCAATGTGAACACTTCTGCTTCCCAGGCACAGAGAAGGTGCTAGCAGGGAATGCTCTGCCTGCCTTTCCCCAGGGCTCTGCAAGCTCTCCAGGACAACAGCAAATCTGGGGCTCTGTGCTTTCTTTCGTTCTGAACAAGTGTTACTGTTTTCTGCACAAAAGCGATTCTGCCAAGCAATGTGAACAGGCACAGAGAAGGTGCTAGCAGGGAATTCTCTGCCTGCCTTTCCCCAGGGCTCTGCAAGCTCTCCAGGACAACATAAAATCTGGGGCTCTGTGCTTTCTTTCGTTCTGAACAAGTGTTACTGTTTTCTGCACAAAAGCGATTCTGCGAAGCAATGTGAACACTTCTGCTTCCCAGGCACAGAGAAGGTGCTAGCAGGGAATTCTATGCCTGCCTTTCCCCAGTGCTCTGCAAGCTCTCCAGGACAACATAAAATCTGGGGCTCTGTGCTTTCTTTCGTTCTGAACAAGTTTTAGTGTTTTCTGCACAAAAGCGATTCTGCGAAGCAATGTGAACACTTCTGCTTCCCAGGCACAGAGAAGGTGCTAGCAGGGACTTCTCTGCCTGCCTTTCCCCAGTGCTCTGCAAGCTCTCCAGGACAACAACAAATCTGGGTCTTAGTGCTTTCTTTCGTTGTGAACACGTGTTACTGTTTTCTGAAAAAAATCGATTCTGCGCAGCAACGTGAACACTTCTGCTTCCCAGGCACAGAGAAGGTGCTAGCAGGGAATTCTCTGCCTGCCTTTCCCCAGGGCTCTGCAAGCTCTCCAGGACAACAGCAAATCTGGGGCTCTGTGCTTTCGTTCGTTCTGAACAAGTGTTACTGTTTTCTGCACAAAAGCGATTCTGCGAAGCAATGTGAACAGGCACAGAGAAGGTGCTAGCAGGGAATTCTCTGCCTGCCTTTCCCCAGTGCTCTGCAAGCTCTCCAGGACAACAGCAGATCTGGGGCTCTGTGCTTTCTTTCGTTGTGAACAAGTGTTACTGTTTTCTGCACAAAAGCGATTCTGCGAAGTAATGTGAACACTTCTGCTTCCCAGGCACAGAGAAGGTGCTAGCAGGGAATGCTCTGCCTGCCTTTCCCCAGGGCTCTGCAAGCTCTCCAGGACAACATAAAATCTGGGGCTCTGTGCTTTCTTTCGTTCTGAACAAGTGTTACTGTTTTCTGCACAAAAGCGATTCTGCGAAGCAATGTGAACAGGCACAGAGAAGGTGCTAGCAGGGAATTCTCTGCCTGCCTTTCCCCAGTGCTCTGCAAGCTCTCCAGGACAACAACAAATCTGGGTCTCTGTCCTTTCTTTCGTTCTGAACAAGTGTTACTGTTTTCTGCACAAAAGCGATTCTGCGAAGCAATGTGAACAGGCACAGAGAAGGTGCTAGCAGGGAATTCTCTGCCTGCCTTTCCCCAGTGCTCTGCAAGCTCTCCAGGACAACAGCAGATCTGGGGCTCTGTGCTTTCTTTCGTTGTGAACAAGTGTTACTGTTTTCTGCACAAAAGCGATTCTGCGAAGTAATGTGAACACTTCTGCTTCCCAGGCACAGAGAAGGTGCTAGCAGGGAATGCTCTGCCTGCCTTTCCCCAGGGCTCTGCAAGCTCTCCAGGACAACAGCAAATCTGGGGCTCTGTGCTTTGTTTCGTTCTGAACAAGTGTTACTGTTTTCTGCACAAAAGCGATTCTGCGAAGCAATGTGAACAGGCACAGAGAAGGTGCTAGCAGGGAATTCTCTGCCTGCCTTTCCCCAGTGCTCTGCAAGCTCTCCAGGACAACAGCAAATCTGGGGCTCTGTGCTTTCGTTCGTTCTGAACAAGTGTTACTGTTTTCTGCACAAAAGCGATTCTGCGAAGGAATGTGAACACTTCTGATTCCCAGGCACAGAGAAGGTGCTAGCAGGGAATTCTCTGCCTGCCTTTCCCCAGGGCTCTGCAAGCTCTCCAGGACAACAGCAAATCTGGGGCTCTGTGCTTTCTTTCGTTCTGAACAAGTGTTACTGTTTTCTGCACAAAAGCGATTCTGCGAAGCAATGTGAACAGGCACAGAGAAGGTGCTAGCAGGGAATTCTATGCCTGCCTTTCCCCAGTGCTCTGCAAGCTCTCCAGGACAGCAACAAATCTGGGTCTCTGTCCTTTCTTTCGTTCTGAACAAGTGTTACTGTTTTCTGCACAAAAGCGATTCTGCGAAGCAATGTGAACAGGCACAGAGAAGGTGCTAGCAGGGAATTCTCTGCCTGCCTTTCCCCAGTGCTCTGCAAGCTCTCCAGGACAACAGCAGATCTGGGGCTCTGTGCTTTCTTTCGTTGTGAACAAGTGTTACTGTTTTCTGCACAAAAGCGATTCTGCGAAGCAATGTGAACACTTCTGCTTCCCAGGCACAGAGAAGGTGCTAGCAGGGAATGCTCTGCCTGCCTTTCCCCAGGGCTCTGCAAGCTCTCCAGGACAACAGCAAATCTGGGGCTCTGTGCTTTCTTTCGTTCTGAACAAGTGTTACTGTTTTCTGCACAAAAGCGATTCTGCCAAGCAATGTGAACAGGCACAGAGAAGGTGCTAGCAGGGAATTCTCTGCCTGCCTTTCCCCAGGGCTCTGCAAGCTCTCCAGGACAACAGCAAATCTGGGGCTCTGTGCTTTCTTTCGTTCTGAACAAGTGTTACTGTTTTCTGCACAAAAGCGATTCTGCGAAGCAATGTGAACACTTCTGCTTCCCAGGCACAGAGAAGGTGCTAGCAGGGAATTCTATGCCTGCCTTTCCCCAGTGCTCTGCAAGCTCTCCAGGACAACATAAAATCTGGGGCTCTGTGCTTTCTTTCGTTCTGAACAAGTTTTAATGTTTTCTGCACAAAAGCGATTCTGCGAAGCAATGTGAACACTTCTGCTTCCCAGGCACAGAGAAGGTGCTAGCAGGGACTTCTCTGCCTGCCTTTCCCCAGTGCTCTGCAAGCTCTCCAGGACAACAACAAATCTGGGTCTTAGTGCTTTCTTTCGTTGTGAACACGTGTTACTGTTTTCTGAAAAAAATCGATTCTGCGCAGCAACGTGAACACTTCTGCTTCCCAGGCACAGAGAAGGTGCTATCAGGGAATTCTCTGCCTGCCTTTCCCCAGTGCTCTGCAAGCTCTCCAGGACAACATAAAATCTGGGGCTCTGTGCTTTCTTTCGTTCTGAACAAGTGTTACTGTTTTCTGCACAAAAGCGATTCTGCGAAGCAATGTGAACACTTCTAATTCCCAGGCACAGAGAAGGTGCTAGCAGGGAATTCTCTGCCTGCCTTTCCCCAGGGCTCTGCAAGCTCTCCAGGACAACAGCAAATCTGGGGCTCTGTGCTTTCTTTCGTTCTGAACAAGTGTTACTGTTTTCTGCACAAAAGCGATTCTGCGAAGCAATGTGAACAGGCACAGAGAAGGTGCTAGCAGGGAATTCTATGCCTGCCTTTCCCCAGTGCTCTGCAAGCTCTCCAGGACAACAGCAAATCTGGGGCTCTGTGCTTTCGTTCGTTCTGAACAAGTGTTACTGTTTTCTGCACAAAAGCGATTCTGCGAAGCAATGTGAACAGGCACAGAGAAGGTGCTAGCAGGGAATTCTCTGCCTGCCTTTCCCCAGTGCTCTGCAAGCTCTCCAGGACAACAGCAAATCTGGGGCTCTGTGCTTTCGTTCGTTCTGAACAAGTGTTAGTGTTTTCTGCACAAAAGCGATTCTGCGAAGCAATGTGAACACTTCTTCTCCCCAGGCACAGAGAAGGTGTTAGCAGGGAATTCTCTGCCTGCCTTTCCCCAGGGCTCTGCAAGCTCTCCAGGACAACATAAAATCTGTGGCTCTGTGCTTTCTTTCGTTCTGAACAAGTGTTACTGTTTTCTGCACAAAAGCGATTCTGCCAAGCAATGTGAACAGGCACAGAGAAGGTGCTAGCAGGGAATTCTCTGCCTGCCTTTCCCCAGTGCTCTGCAAGCTCTCAAGGACAACAGCAAATCTGGGGCTCTGTGCTTTCTTTCGTTCTGAACAAGTGTTACTGTTTTCTGCACAAAAGCGATTCTGAGAAGCAATGTGAACACTTCTGCTTCCCAGGCACAGTGAAGGTGCTAGCAGGGAATTCTCTGCCTGCCTTCTCCCAGTGCTCTGCAAGCTCTCCAGGACAACATAAAGTCTGGAGCTCTGTGCTTTCTTTCGTTCTGAACAAGTGTTACTGTTTTCTGCACAAAAGCGATTCTGCGAAGCAATGTGAACAGGCACAGAGAAGGTGCTAGCAGGGAATTCTCTGCCTGCCTTTCCCCAGGGCTCTGCAAGCTCTCCAGGACAACAGCAAATCTGGGGCTCTGTGCTTTCTTTCGTTCTGAACAAGTGTTACTGTTTTCTGCACAAAAGCGATTCTGCGAAGCCATGTGAACAGGCACAGAGAAGGTGCTAGCAGGGAATTCTCTGCCTGCCTTTCCCCAGTGCTCTGCAAGCTCTCCAGGACAACAACAAATCTGGGTCTCTGTCCTTTCTTTCGTTCTGAACAAGTGTTACTGTTTTCTGCACAAAAGCGATTCTGCGAAGCAATGTGAACAGGCACAGAGAAGGTGCTAGCAGGGAATTCTCTGCCTGCCTTTCCCCAGTGCTCTGCAAGCTCTCCAGGACAACAGCAGATCTGGGGCTCTGTGCTTTCTTTCGTTGTGAACACGTGTTAATGTTTTCTGCACAAAAGTGATTCTGCACAGCAATGTGAACACTTCTGCTTCCCAGGCACAGAGAAGGTGCTAGCAGGGAATGCTCTGCCTGCCTTTCCCCAGGGCTCTGCAAGCTCTCCAGGACAACAGCAAATCTGGGGCTCTGTGCTTTCTTTCGTTCTGAACAAGTGTTACTGTTTTCTGCACAAAAGCGATTCTGAGAAGCAATGTGAACACTTCTGCTTCCCAGGCACAGAGAAGGTGCTAGCAGGGAATTCTATGCCTGCCTTTCCCCAGTGCTCTGCAAGCTCTCCAGGACAACAGCAAATCTGGGGCTCTGTGCTTTCTTTCGTTCTGAACAAGTGTTACTGTTTTCTGCACAAAAGCGATTCTGCGAAGCAATGTGAACACTTATGCTTCCCAGGCACAGAGAAGGTGCTAGCAGGGAATTCTCTGCCTGCCTTTCCCCAGTGCTCTGCAAGCTCTCCAGGACAACAACAAATCTGGGTCTCAGTGCTTTCTTTCGTTGTGAACACGTGTTACTATTTCCTGAAAAAAATCGTTTCTGCGCAGCAACGTGAACACTTCTGCTTCCCAGGCACAGAGAAGGTGCTATCAGGGAATTCTCTGCCTGCCTTTCCCCAGGGCTCTGCAAGCTCTCCAGGACAACAACAAATCTGGGTCTCTCTCCTTTCTTTCGTTCTGAACAAGTGTTACTGTTTTCTGCACAAAAGCGATTCTGCGAAGCAATGTGAACAGGCACAGAGAAGGTGCTAGCAGGGAATTCTCTGCCTGCCTTTCCCCAGTGCTCTGCAAGCTCTCCAGGACAACAGCAGATCTGGGGCTCTGTGCTTTCTTTCGTTGTGAACACGTATTACTGTTTTCTGCACAAAAGTGATTCTGCACAGCAATGTGAACACTTCTGCTTCCCAGGCACAGAGAAGGTGCTAGCAGGGAATTCTCTGCCTGCCTTTCCCCAGTGCTCTGCAAGCTCTCCAGGACAACAGCAAATCTGGGGCTCTGTGCTTTCTTTCGTTCTGAACAAGTTTTAGTGTTTTCTGCACAAAAGCGATTCTGCGAAGCAATGTGAACACTTCTGCTTCCCAGGCACAGAGAAGGTGCTAGCAGGGAATTCTCTGCCTGCCTTTCCCCAGTGCTCTGCAAGCTCTCCAGGACAACAACAAATCTGGGTCTCAGTGCTTTCTTTCGTTGTGAACACGTGTTACTGTTTTCTGAAAAAAATCGATTCTGCGCAGCAACGCGAACACTTCTGCTTCCCAGGCACAGAGAAGGTGCTAGCAGGGAATTCTATGCCTGCCTTTCCCCAGTGCTCTGCAAGCTCTCCAGGACAACAGCAAATCTGGGGCTCTGTGCTTTCTTTCGTTCTGAACAAGTTTTAGTGTTTTCTGCACAAAAGCGATTCTGCGAAGCAATGTGAACACTTCTGCTTCCCAGGCACAGAGAAGGTGCTAGCAGGGACTTCTCTGCCTGCCTTTCCCCAGTGCTCTGCAAGCTCTCCAGGACAACAACAAATCTGGGTCTTAGTGCTTTCTTTCGTTGTGAACACGTGTTACTGTTTTCTGAAAAAAATCGATTCTGCGCAGCAACGTGAACACTTCTGCTTCCCAGGCACAGAGAAGGTGCTAGCAGGGAATTCTCTGCCTGCCTTTCCCCAGTGCTCTGCAAGCTCTCCAGGACAACATAAAATCTGGGGCTCTGTGCTTTCGTTCGTTCTGAACAAGTGTTAGTGTTTTCTGCACAAAAGCGATTCTGCGAAGCAATGTGAACACTTCTTCTTCCCAGGCACAGAGAAGGTGTTAGCAGGGAATTCTCTGCCTGCCTTTCCCCAGGGCTCTGCAAGCTCTCCAGGACAACAGCAAATCTGGGGCTCTGTGCTTTCTTTCGTTCTGAACAAGTGTTACTGTTTTCTGCACAAAAGCGACTCTGCGAAGCAATGTGAACAGGCACAGAGAAGGTGCTAGCAGGGAATTCTCTGCCTGCCTTTCCCCAGTGCTCTGCAAGCTCTCCAGGACAACAGCAAATCTGGGGCTCTGTGCTTTCTTTCGTTCTGAACAAGTGTTACTGTTTTCTGCACAAAAGTGATTCTGCACAGCAATGTGAACACTTCTGCTTCCCAGGCACAGAGAAGGTGCTAGCAGGGAATGCTCTGCCTGCCTTTCCCCAGGGCTCTGCAAGCTCTCCAGGACAACAGCAGATCTGGGGCTCTGTGCTTTCTTTCGTTCTGAACAAGTGTTACTGTTTTCTGCACAAAAGCGATTCTGCGAAGTAATGTGAACACTTCTGCTTCCCAGGCACAGAGAAGGTGCTAGCAGGGAATGCTCTGCCTGCCTTTCCCCAGTGCTCTGCAAGCTCTCCAGGACAACAGCAAATCTGGGGCTCTGTGCTTTCTTTCGTTCTGAACAAGTGTTACTGTTTTCTGCACAAAAGCGATTCTGCGAAGCAATGTGAACACTTCTGCTTCCCAGGCACAGAGAAGGTGCTAGCAGGGACTTCTCTGCCTGCCTTTCCCCAGTGCTCTGCAAGCTCTCCAGGACAACAACAAATCTGGGTCTTAGTGCTTTCTTTCGTTGTGAACACGTGTTACTGTTTTCTGAAAAAAATCGATTCTGCGCAGCAACGTGAACACTTCTGCTTCCCAGGCACAGAGAAGGTGCTAGCAGGGAATTCTCTGCCTGCCTTTCCCCAGGGCTCTGCAAGCTCTCCAGGACAACAGCAAATCTGGGGCTCTGTGCTTTCTTTCGTTCTGAACAAGTGTTACTGTTTTCTGCACAAAAGCGATTCTGCGAAGCAATGTGAACACTTCTAATTCCCAGGCACAGAGAAGGTGCTAGCAGGGAATTCTCTGCCTGCCTTTCCCCAGGGCTCTGCAAGCTCTCCAGGACAACAGCAAATCTGGGGCTCTGTGCTTTCTTTCGTTCTGAACAAGTGTTACTGTTTTCTGCACAAAAGCGATTCTGCGAAGCAATGTGAACAGGCACAGAGAAGGTGCTAGCAGGGAATTCTCTGCCTGCCTTTCCCCAGTGCTCTGCAAGCTCTCCAGGACAACAACAAATCTGGGTCTCTGTGCTTTCTTTCGTTCTGAACAAGTGTTACTGTTTTCTGCACAAAAGCGATTCTGCGAAGCAATGTGAACAGGCACAGAGAAGGTGCTAGCAGGGAATTCTCTGCCTGCCTTTCCCCAGTGCTCTGCAAGCTCTCCAGGACAACAGCAAATCTGGGGCTCTGTGCTTTCTTTCGTTCTGAACAAGTGTTACTGTTTTCTGCACAAAAGCGATTCTGCGAAGCAATGTGAACAGGCACAGAGAAGGTGCTAGCAGGGAATTCTCTGCCTGCCTTTCCCCAGGGCTCTGCAAGCTCTCCAGGACAACAGCAAATCTGGGGCTCTGTGCTTTCTTTCGTTCTGAACAAGTGTTACTGTTTTCTGCACAAAAGCGATTCTGCGAAGCAATGTGAACACTTCTGCTTCCCAGGCACAGAGAAGGTGCTAGCAGGGAATTCTCTGCCTGCCTTTCCCCAGTGCTCTGAAAGCTCTCCAGGACAACAACAAATCTGGGTCTCTGTCCTTTCTTTCGTTCTGAACAAGTGTTACTGTTTTCTGCACAAAAGCGATTCTGCGAAGCAATGTGAACAGGCACAGAGAAGGTGCTAGCAGGGAATTCTCTGCCTGCCTTTCCCCAGTGCTCTGCAAGCTCTCCAGGACAACAGCAAATCTGGGGCTCTGTGCTTTCTTTCGTTCTGAACAAGTGTTACTGTTTTCTGCACAAAAGCGATTCTGCGAAGCAATGTGAACACTTCTGCTTCCCAGGCACAGAGAAGGTGCTAGCAGGGAATTCTATGCCTGCCTTTCCCCAGTGCTCTGCAAGCTCTCCAGGACAACAGCAAATCTGGGGCTCTGTGCTTTCTTTCGTTCTGAACAAGTTTTAGTGTTTTCTGCACAAAAACGATTCTGCGAAGCAATGTGAACACTTCTGCTTCCCAGGCACAGAGAAGGTGCTAGCAGGGAATTCTCTGCCTGCCTTTCCCCAGTGCTCTGCAAGCTCTCCAGGACAACAACAAATCTGGGTCTTAGTGCTTTCTTTCGTTGTGAACACGTGTTACTGTTTTCTGAAAAAAATCGATTCTGCGCAGCAACGTGAACACTTCTGCTTCCCAGGCACAGAGAAGGTGCTAGCAGGGAATTCTCTGCCTGCCTTTCCCCAGGGCTCTGCAAGCTCTCCAGGACAACAGCAAATCTGGGGCTCTGTGCTTTCTTTCGTTCTGAACAAGTGTTACTGTTTTCTGCACAAAAGCGATTCTGCGAAGCAATGTGAACACTTCTAATTCCCAGGCACAGAGAAGGTGCTAGCAGGGAATTCTCTGCCTGCCTTTCCCCAGGGCTCTGCAAGCTCTCCAGGACAACAGCAAATCTGGGGCTCTGTGCTTTCTTTCGTTCTGAACAAGTGTTACTGTTTTCTGCACAAAAGCGATTCTGCGAAGCAATGTGAACAGGCACAGAGAAGGTGCTAGCAGGGAATTCTCTGCCTGCCTTTCCCCAGTGCTCTGCAAGCTCTCCAGGACAACAACAAATCTGGGTCTCTGTGCTTTCTTTCGTTCTGAACAAGTGTTACTGTTTTCTGCACAAAAGCGATTCTGCGAAGCAATGTGAACAGGCACAGAGAAGGTGCTAGCAGGGAATTCTCTGCCTGCCTTTCCCCAGTGCTCTGCAAGCTCTCCAGGACAACAGCAAATCTGGGGCTCTGTGCTTTCTTTCGTTCTGAACAAGTGTTACTGTTTTCTGCACAAAAGCGATTCTGCGAAGCAATGTGAACAGGCACAGAGAAGGTGCTAGCAGGGAATTCTCTGCCTGCCTTTCCCCAGGGCTCTGCAAGCTCTCCAGGACAACAGCAAATCTGGGGCTCTGTGCTTTCTTTCGTTCTGAACAAGTGTTACTGTTTTCTGCACAAAAGCGATTCTGCGAAGCAATGTGAACACTTCTGCTTCCCAGGCACAGAGAAGGTGCTAGCAGGGAATTCTCTGCCTGCCTTTCCCCAGTGCTCTGAAAGCTCTCCAGGACAACAACAAATCTGGGTCTCTGTCCTTTCTTTCGTTCTGAACAAGTGTTACTGTTTTCTGCACAAAAGCGATTCTGCGAAGCAATGTGAACAGGCACAGAGAAGGTGCTAGCAGGGAATTCTCTGCCTGCCTTTCCCCAGTGCTCTGCAAGCTCTCCAGGACAACAGCAAATCTGGGGCTCTGTGCTTTCTTTCGTTCTGAACAAGTGTTACTGTTTTCTGCACAAAAGCGATTCTGCGAAGCAATGTGAACACTTCTGCTTCCCAGGCACAGAGAAGGTGCTAGCAGGGAATTCTATGCCTGCCTTTCCCCAGTGCTCTGCAAGCTCTCCAGGACAACAGCAAATCTGGGGCTCTGTGCTTTCTTTCGTTCTGAACAAGTTTTAGTGTTTTCTGCACAAAAACGATTCTGCGAAGCAATGTGAACACTTCTGCTTCCCAGGCACAGAGAAGGTGCTAGCAGGGAATTCTCTGCCTGCCTTTCCCCAGTGCTCTGCAAGCTCTCCAGGACAACATAAAATCTGGGGCTCTGTGCTTTCGTTCGTTCTGAACAAGTGTTAGTGTTTTCTGCACAAAAGCGATTCTGCGAAGCAATGTGAACACTTCTTCTTCCCAGGCACAGAGAAGGTGTTAGCAGGGAATTCTCTGCCTGCCTTTCCCCAGGGCTCTGCAAGCTCTCCAGGACAACATAAAATCTGGGGCTCTGTGCTTTCTTTCGTTCTGAACAAGTGTTACTGTTTTCTGCACAAAAGCGATTCTGCGAAGCAATGTGAACAGGCACAGAGAAGGTGCTAGCAGGGAATTCTCTGCCTGCCTTTCCCCAGTGCTCTGCAAGCTCTCCAGGACAACAGCAAATCTGGGGCTCTGTGCTTTCTTTCGTTCTGAACAAGTGTTACTGTTTTCTGCACAAAAGTGATTCTGCACAGCAATGTGAACACTTCTGCTTCCCAGGCACAGAGAAGGTGCTAGCAGGGAATGCTCTGCCTGCCTTTCCCCAGGGCTCTGCAAGCTCTCCAGGACAACAGCAGATCTGGGGCTCTGTGCTTTCTTTCGTTGTGAACAAGTGTTACTGTTTTCTGCACAAAAGCGATTTAGCGAAGTAATGTGAACACTTCTGCTTCCCAGGCACAGAGAAGGTGCTAGCAGGGAATTCTCTGCCTGCCTTTCCCCAGTGCTCTGCAAGCTCTCCAGGACAACAGCAAATCTGGGGCTCTGTGCTTTCTTTCGTTCTGAACAAGTGTTACTGTTTTCTGCACAAAAGCGATTCTGCGAAGCAATGTGAACACTTCTGCTTCCCAGGCACAGAGAAGGTGCTAGCAGGGAATTCTATGCCTGCCTTTCCCCAGTGCTCTGCAAGCTCTCCAGGACAACAGCAAATCTGGGGCTCTGTGCTTTCTTTCGTTCTGAACAAGTTTTAGTGTTTTCTGCACAAAAGCGATTCTGCGAAGCAATGTGAACACTTCTGCTTCCCAGGCACAGAGAAGGTGCTAGCAGGGAATTCTCTGCCTGCCTTTCCCCAGGGCTCTGCAAGCTCTCCAGGACAACAACAAATCTGGGTCTCAGTGCTTTCTTTCGTTGTGAACACGTGTTACTGTTTCCTGAAAAAAAATCGATTCTGCGCAGCAACGTGAACACTTCTGCTTCCCAGGCACAGAGAAGGTGCTATCAGGGAATTCTCTGCCTGCCTTTCCCCAGTGCTCTGCAAGCTCTCCAGGACAACATAAAATCTGGGGCTCTGTGCTTTCTTTCGTTCTGAACAAGTGTTACTGTTTTCTGCACAAAAGCGATTCTGCGAAGCAATGTGAACACTTCTGCTTCCCAGGCACAGAGAAGGTGCTAGCAGGGAATTCTATGCCTGCCTTTCCCCAGTGCTCTGCAAGCTCTCCAGGACAACAGCAAATCTGGGGCTCTGTGCTTTCTTTCGTTCTGAACAAGTGTTACTGTTTTCTGCACAAAAGCGATTCTGCGAAGCAATGTGAACACTTCTGCTTCCCAGGCACAGAGAAGGTGCTAGCAGGGAATTCTCTGCCTGCCTTTCCCCAGTGCTCTGCAAGCTCTCCAGGACAACAACAAATCTGGGTCTTAGTGCTTTCTTTCGTTGTGAACACGTGTTACTGTTTTCTGAAAAAAATCGATTCTGCGCAGCAACGTGAACACTTCTGCTTCCCAGGCACAGAGAAGGTGCTAGCAGGGAATTCTCTGCCTGCCTTTCCCCAGTGCTCTGCAAGCTCTCCAGGACAACAGCAAATCTGGGGCTCTGTGCTTTCTTTCGTTCTGAACAAGTGTTACTGTTTTCTGCACAAAAGCGATTCTGCGAAGCAATGTGAACAGGCACAGAGAAGGTGCTAGCAGGGAATTCTCTGCCTGCCTTTCCCCAGTGCTCTGCAAGCTCTCCAGGACAACAGCAGATCTGGGGCTCTGTGCTTTCTTTCGTTGTGAACAAGTGTTACTGTTTTCTGCACAAAAGCGATTCTGCGAAGCAATGTGAACACTTCTGCTTCCCAGGCACAGAGAAGGTGCTAGCAGGGAATGCTCTGCCTGCCTTTCCCCAGGGCTCTGCAAGCTCTCCAGGACAACAGCAAATCTGGGGCTCTGTGCTTTCTTTCGTTCTGAACAAGTGTTACTGTTTTCTGCACAAAAGCGATTCTGCGAAGCAATGTGAACAGGCACAGAGAAGGTGCTAGCAGGGAATTCTCTGCCTGCCTTTCCCCAGTGCTCTGCAAGCTCTCCAGGACAACAGCAAATCTGGGGCTCTGTGCTTTCTTTCGTTCTGAACAAGTGTTACTGTTTTCTGCACAAAAGCGATTCTGCGAAGCAATGTGAACAGGCACAGAGAAGGTGCTAGCAGGGAATTCTCTGCCTGCCTTTCCCCAGTGCTCTGCAAGCTCTCCAGGACAACAGCAAATCTGGGGCTCTGTGCTTTCTTTCGTTCTGAACAAGTGTTACTGTTTTCTGCACAAAAGCGATTCTGCGAAGCAATGTGAACAGGCACAGAGAAGGTGCTAGCAGGGAATTCTCTGCCTGCCTTTCCCCAGTGCTCTGCAAGCTCTCCAGGACAACAGCAAATCTGGGGCTCTGTGCTTTCTTTCGTTCTGAACAAGTGTTACTGTTTTCTGCACAAAAGCGATTCTGCGAAGCAATGTGAACACTTCTGCTTCCCTGGCACAGAGAAGGTGCTAGCAGGGAATTCTATGCCTGCCTTTCCCCAGTGCTCTGCAAGCTCTCCAGGACAACAGCAAATCTGGGGCTCTGTGCTTTCTTTCGTTCTGAACAAGTTTTAGTGTTTTCTGCACAAAAGCGATTCTGCGAAGCAATGTGAACACTTCTGCTTCCCAGGCACAGAGAAGGTGCTAGCAGGGAATTCTCTGCCTGCCTTTCCCCAGGGCTCTGCAAGCTCTCCAGGACAACAACAAATCTGGGGCTCTGTGCTTTCTTTCGTTGTGAACACGTGTTACTGTTTCCTGAAAAAAAATCGATTCTGCGCAGCAACGTGAACACTTCTGCTTCCCAGGCACAGAGAAGGTGCTATCAGGGAATTCTCTGCCTGCCTTTCCCCAGTGCTCTGCAAGCTCTCCAGGACAACATAAAATCTGGGGCTCTGTGCTTTCTTTCGTTCTGAACAAGTGTTACTGTTTTCTGCACAAAAGCGATTCTGCGAAGCAATGTGAACACTTCTGCTTCCCAGGCACAGAGAAGGTGCTAGCAGGGAATTCTCTGCCTGCCTTTCCCCAGTGCTCTGCAAGCTCTCCAGGACAACAACAAATCTGGGTCTTAGTGCTTTCTTTCGTTGTGAACACGTGTTACTGTTTTCTGAAAAAAATCGATTCTGCGCAGCAACGTGAACACTTCTGCTTCCCAGGCACAGAGAAGGTGCTAGCAGGGAATTCTCTGCCTGCCTTTCCCCAGTGCTCTGCAAGCTCTCCAGGACAACATAAAATCTGGGGCTCTGTGCTTTCTTTCGTTCTGAACAAGTGTTACTGTTTTCTGCACAAAAGCGATTCTGCGAAGCAATGTGAACACTTCTGATTCCCAGGCACAGAGAAGGTGCTAGCAGGGAATTCTCTGCCTGCCTTTCCCCAGTGCTCTGCAAGCTCTCCAGGACAACAACAAATCTGGGGCTCTGTGCTTTCTTTCGTTGTGAACACGTGTTACTGTTTTCTGAAAAAAATCGATTCTGCGCAGCAACGTGAACACTTCTGCTTCCCAGGCACAGAGAAGGTGCTAGCAGGGAATTCTCTGCCTGCCTTTCCCCAGGGCTCTGCAAGCTCTCCAGGACAACATAAAATCTGGAGCTCGGTGCTTTCTTTCGTTCTGAACAAGTGTTAGTGTTTTCTGCACAAAAGCGATTCTGCGAAGCAATGTGAACAGGCACAGAGAAGGTGCTAGCAGGGAATTCTCTGCCTGCCTTTCCCCAGTGCTCTGCAAGCTCTCCAGGACAACAGCAAATCTGGGGCTCTGTGCTTTCTTTCGTTCTGAACAAGTGTTACTGTTTTCTGCACAAAAGCGATTCTGCGAAGCAATGTGAACAGGCACAGAGAAGGTGCTAGCAGGGAATTCTCTGCCTGCCTTTCCCCAGTGCTCTGCAAGCTCTCCAGGACAACAACAAATCTGGGTCTCTGTGCTTTCTTTCGTTCTGAACAAGTGTTACTGTTTTCTGCACAAAATCGATTCTGTGAAGCAATGTGAACAGGCACAGAGAAGGTGCTAGCAGGGAATTCTCTGCCTGCCTTTCCCCAGTGCTCTGCAAGCTCTCCAGGACAACAGCAAATCTGGGGCTCTGTGCTTTCTTTCGTTCTGAACAAGTGTTACTGTTTTCTGCACAAAAGCGATTCTGCGAAGCAATGTGAACAGGCACAGAGAAGGTGCTAGCAGGGAATTCTCTGCCTGCCTTTCCCCAGTGCTCTGCAAGCTCTCCAGGACAACAACAAATCTGGTTCTCTGTGGTTTCTTTCGTTCTGAACAAGTGTTACTGTTTTCTGCACAAAAGCGATTCTGTGAAGCAATGTGAACAGGCACAGAGAAGGTGCTAGCAGGGAATTCTCTGCCTGCCTTTCCCCAGTGCTCTGCAAGCTCTCCAGGACAACAGCAAATCTGGTTCTCTGTGCTTTCTTTCGTTCTGAACAAGTGTTACTGTTTTCTGCACAAAAGCGATTCTGCGAAGCAATGTGAACAGGCACAGAGAAGGTGCTAGCAGGGAATTCTCTGCCTGCCTTTCCCCAGTGCTCTGCAAGCTCTCCAGGACAACAACAAATCTGGGTCTCTGTGCTTTCTTTCGTTCTGAACAAGTGTTACTGTTTTCTGCACAAAAGCGATTCTGCGAAGCAATGTGAACAGGCACAGAGAACGTGCTAGCAGGGAATTCTCTGCCTGCCTTTCCCCAGTGCTCTGCAAGCTCTCCAGGACAACATAAAGTCTGGGGCTCTGTGCTTTCTTTCGTTGTGAACAAGTGTTACTGTTTTCTGCACAAAAGCGATTCTGCGAAGCAATGTGAACAGGCACAGAGAAGGTGCTAGCAGGGAATTCTCTGCCTGCCTTTCCCCAGTGCTCTGCAAGCTCTCCAGGACAACATAAAGTCTGGGGCTTTGTGCTTTCTTTCGTTGTGAACAAGTGTTACTGTTTTCTGCACAAAAGCGATTCTGCGAAGCAATGTGAACACTTCTGCTTCCCAGGCACAGAGAAGGTGCTAGCAGGGAATTCTCTGCCTGCCTTTCCCCAGGGCTCTGCAAGCTCTCCAGGACAACATAAAATCTGGAGCTCGGTGCTTTCTTTCGTTCTGAACAAGTGTTAGTGTTTTCTGCACAAAAGCGATTCTGCGAAGCAATGTGAACAGGCACAGAGAAGGTGCTAGCAGGGAATTCTCTGCCTGCCTTTCCCCAGGGCTCTGCAAGCTCTCCAGGACAACAGCAAATCTGGGGCTCTGTGCTTTCTTTCGTTCTGAACAAGTGTTACTGTTTTCTGCACAAAAGCGATTCTGCGAAGCAATGTGAACAGGCACAGAGAAGGTGCTAGCAGGGAATTCTCTGCCTGCCTTTCCCCAGTGCTCTGCAAGCTCTCCAGGACAACAGCAAATCTGGGGCTCTGTGCTTTCTTTCGTTCTGAACAAGTGTTACTGTTTTCTGCACAAAAGCGATTCTGCGAAGCAATGTGAACAGGCACAGAGAAGGTGCTAGCAGGGAATTCTCTGCCTGCCTTTCCCCAGTGCTCTGCAAGCTCTCCAGGACAACAACAAATCTGGGTCTCTGTGCTTTCTTTCGTTCTGAACAAGTGTTACTGTTTTCTGCACAAAAGCGATTCTGTGAAGCAATGTGAACAGGCACAGAGAAGGTGCTAGCAGGGAATTCTCTGCCTGCCTTTCCCCAGTGCTCTGCAAGCTCTCCAGGACAACAGCAAATCTGGGGCTCTGTGCTTTCTTTCGTTCTGAACAAGTGTTACTGTTTTCTGCACAAAAGCGATTCTGCGAAGCAATGTGAACAGGCACAGAGAAGGTGCTAGCAGGGAATTCTCTGCCTGCCTTTCCCCAGTGCTCTGCAAGCTCTCCAGGACAACAACAAATCTGGTTCTCTGTGGTTTCTTTCGTTCTGAACAAGTGTTACTGTTTTCTGCACAAAAGCGATTCTGTGAAGCAATGTGAACAGGCACAGAGAAGGTGCTAGCAGGGAATTCTCTGCCTGCCTTTCCCCAGTGCTCTGCAAGCTCTCCAGGACAACAGCAAATCTGGTTCTCTGTGCTTTCTTTCGTTCTGAACAAGTGTTACTGTTTTCTGCACAAAAGCGATTCTGCGAAGCAATGTGAACAGGCACAGAGAAGGTGCTAGCAGGGAATTCTCTGCCTGCCTTTCCCCAGTGCTCTGCAAGCTCTCCAGGACAACATAAAGTCTGGGGCTCTGTGCTTTCTTTCGTTGTGAACAAGTGTTACTGTTTTCTGCACAAAAGCGATTCTGCGAAGCAATGTGAACAGGCACAGAGAAGGTGCTAGCAGGGAATTCTCTGCCTGCCTTTCCCCAGTGCTCTGCAAGCTCTCCAGGACAACATAAAGTCTGGGGCTTTGTGCTTTCTTTCGTTGTGAACAAGTGTTACTGTTTTCTGCACAAAAGCGATTCTGCGAAGCAATATGAACACTTCTGCTTCCCAGGCACAGAGAAGGTGCTAGCAGGGAATTCTCTGCCTGCCTTTCCCCAGGGCTCTGCAAGCTCTCCAGGACAACATAAAATCTGGAGCTCGGTGCTTTCTTTCGTTCTGAACAAGTGTTAGTGTTTTCTGCACAAAAGCGATTCTGCGAAGCAATGTGAACAGGCACAGAGAAGGTGCTAGCAGGGAATTCTCTGCCTGCCTTTCCCCAGTGCTCTGCAAGCTCTCCAGGACAACAGCAAATCTGGGGCTCTGTGCTTTCTTTCGTTCTGAACAAGTGTTACTGTTTTCTGCACAAAAGCGATTCTGCGAAGCAATGTGAACAGGCACAGAGAAGGTGCTAGCAGGGAATTCTCTGCCTGCCTTTCCCCAGTGCTCTGCAAGCTCTCCAGGACAACATAAAGTCTGGGGCTCTGTGCTTTCTTTCGTTCTGAACAAGTGTTACTGTTTTCTGCACAAAAGCGATTCTGCGAAGCAATGTGAACAGGCACAGAGAAGGTGCTAGCAGGGAATTCTCTGCCTGCCTTTCCCCAGTGCTCTGCAAGCTCTCCAGGACAACAACAAATCTGGTTCTGTGTGGTTTCTTTCGTTCTGAACAAGTGTTACTGTTTTCTGCACAAAAGCGATTCTGTGAAGCAATCTGAACAGGCACAGAGAAGGTGCTAGCAGGGAATTCTCTGCCTGCCTTTCCCCAGTGCTCTGCAAGCTCTCCAGGACAACAGCAAATCTGGGTCTCTGTGCTTTCTTTCGTTCTGAACAAGTGTTAGTGTTTTCTGCACAAAAGCGATTCTGCGAAGCAATGTGAACAGGCACAGAGAAGGTGCTAGCAGGGAATTCTCTGCCTGCCTTTCCCCAGTGCTCTGCAAGCTCTCCAGGACAACAACAAATCTGGGTCTCTGTGCTTTCTTTCGTTCTGAACAAGTGTTACTGTGTTCTGCACAAAAGCGATTCTGCGAAGCAATGTGAACAGGCACAGAGAAGGTGCTAGCAGGGAATTCTCTGCCTGCCTTTCCCCAGTGCTCTGCAAGCTCTCCAGGACAACATAAAGTCTGGGGCTCTGTGCTTTCTTTCGTTGTGAACAAGTGTTACTGTTTTCTGCACAAAAGCGATTCTGCGAAGCAATGTGAACAGGCACAGAGAAGGTGCTAGCAGGGAATTCTCTGCCTGCCTTTCCCCAGTGCTCTGCAAGCTCTCCAGGACAACATAAAATCTGGGGCTCTGTGCTTTCTTTCGTTCTGAACAAGTGTTACTGTTTTCTGCACAAAAGCGATTCTGCGAAGCAATGTGAACAGGCACAGAGAAGGTGCTAGCAGGGAATTCTCTGCCTGCCTTTCCCCAGTGCTCTGCAAGCTCTCCAGGACAACATAAAATCTGGGGCTCTGTGCTTTCTTTCGTTCTGAACAAGTGTTACTGTTTTCTGCACAAAAGCGATTCTGCGAAGCAATGTGAACAGGCACAGAGAAGGTGCTAGCAGGGAATTCTCTGCCTGCCTTTCCCCAGTGCTCTGCAAGCTCTCCAGGACAACAACAAATCTGGTTCTCTGTGGTTTCTTTCGTTCTGAACAAGTGTTACTGTTTTCTGCACAAAAGCGATTCTGTGAAGCAATGTGAACAGGCACAGAGAAGGTGCTAGCAGGGAATTCTCTGCCTGCCTTTCCCCAGTGCTCTGCAAGCTCTCCAGACCAACATAAAGTCTGGGGCTCTGTGCTTTATTTCGTTGTGAACAAGTGTTACTGTTTTCTGCACAAAAGCGATTCTGCGAAGCAATGTGAACACTTCTGCTTCCCAGGCACAGAGAAGGTGCTAGCAGGGAATTCTCTGCCTGCCTTCCCCCACTGCTCTGCAGCTCCCCAGGACAACAGCAAATCTGGGGCTCTGTGCTTTCTTTCGTTCTGAACAAGTGTTACTGTTTTCTGCACAAAAGCGATTCTGCGAAGCAATTTGAATATGCACTGAGAAGGTGCTAGCAGGGAATTCTCTGCCTGCCTTTCCCCATGGCTGTGCAAGCTCTCCAGGACAACAGCAAATCTGGGGCTCTGTGCTTTCTTTCATTCTGAACAAGTGTTAGTGTTTTCTGCACAAAAGCGATTCTGCGAAGCAATGTGAACACTTCTGCTTCCCAGGCACAGAGAAGGTGCTAGCAGGGAATACTCTGCCTGCTTTTCCCCAGTGCTCTGCATGCTCTCCAGGACAACATAAAGTCTGGGGCTCTGTGCTTTCTTTCGTTCTGAACAAGTGTTACTGTTTTCTGCACAAAAGCGATTCTGCGAAGCAATGTGAACAGGCACAGAGAAGGTGCTAGCAGGGAATTCTCTGCCTGCCTTCCCCCACTGCTCTGCAAGCTCTCCAGGACAACAGCAAATCTGGGGCTCTGTGCTTTCTTTCGTTCTGAACAAGTGTTACTGTTTTCTGCACAAAAGCGATTCTGCGAAGCAATGTGAACAGGCACAGAGAAGGTGCTAGCAGGGAATTCTCTGCCTGCCTTTCCCTAGTGCTCTGCAAGCTCTCCAGGACAACAACAAATCTGGGTCTCTGTGCTTTCTTTCGTTCTGAACAAGTGTTACTGTTTTCTGCACAAAAGCGATTCTGCGAAGCAATGTGAACAGGCACAGAGAAGGTGCTAGCAGGGAATTCTCTGCCTGCCTTTCCCCAGTGCTCTGCAAGCTCTCCAGGACAACAACAAATCTGGGTCTCTGTGCTTTCTTTCGTTCTGAACAAGTGTTACTGTTTTCTGCACAAAAGCGATTCTGCGAAGCAATGTGAACAGGCACAGAGAAGGTGCTAGCAGGGAATTCTCTGCCTGCCTTTCCCCAGTGCTCTGCAAGCTCTCCAGGACAACATAAAGTCTGGGGCTCTGTGCTTTCTTTCGTTGTGAACAAGTGTTACTGTTTTCTGCACAAAAGCGATTCTGCGAAGCAATGTGAACAGGCACAGAGAAGGTGCTAGCAGGGAATTCTCTGCCTGCCTTTCCCCAGTGCTCTGCAAGCTCTCCAGGACAACATAAAGTCTGGGGCTTTGTGCTTTCTTTCGTTGTGAACAAGTGTTACTGTTTTCTGCACAAAAGCGATTCTGCGAAGCAATGTGAACACTTCTGCTTCCCAGGCACAGAGAAGGTGCTAGCAGGGAATTCTCTGCCTGCCTTTCCCCAGGGCTCTGCAAGCTCTCCAGGACAACACAAAATCTGGAGCTCGGTGCTTTCTTTCGTTCTGAACAAGTGTTAGTGTTTTCTGCACAAAAGCGATTCTGCGAAGCAATGTGAACAGGCACAGAGAAGGTGCTAGCAGGGAATTCTCTGCCTGCCTTTCCCCAGTGCTCTGCAAGCTCTCCAGGACAACAGCAAATCTGGGGCTCTGTGCTTTCTTTCGTTCTGAACAAGTGTTACTGTTTTCTGCACAAAAGCGATTCTGCGAAGCAATGTGAACAGGCACAGAGAAGGTGCTAGCAGGGAATTCTCTGCCTGCCTTTCCCCAGTGCTCTGCAAGCTCTCCAGGACAACAGCAAATCTGGGGCTCTGTGCTTTCTTTCGTTCTGAACAAGTGTTACTGTTTTCTGCACAAAAGCGATTCTGCGAAGCAATGTGAACAGGCACAGAGGAGGTGCTAGCAGGGAATTCTCTGCCTGCCTTTCCCCAGTGCTCTGCAAGCTCTCCAGGACAACAACAAATCTGGTTCTCTGTGGTTTCTTTCGTTCTGAACAAGTGTTACTGTTTTCTGCACAAAAGCGATTCTGTGAAGCAATGTGAACAGGCACAGAGAAGGTGCTAGCAGGGAATTCTCTGCCTGCCTTTCCCCAGTGCTCTGCAAGCTCTCCAGGACAACAGCAAATCTGGGTCTCTGTGCTTTCTTTCGTTCTGAACAAGTGTTACTGTTTTCTGCACAAAAGCGATTCTGCGAAGCAATGTGAACAGGCACAGAGAAGGTGCTAGCAGGGAATTCTCTGCCTGCCTTTCCCCAGTGCTCTGCAAGCTCTCCAGGACAACAACAAATCTGGGTCTCTGTGCTTTCTTTCGTTCTGAACAAGTGTTACTGTTTTCTGCACAAAAGCGATTCTGCGAAGCAATGTGAACAGGCACAGAGAAGGTGCTAGCAGGGAATTCTCTGCCTGCCTTTCCCCAGTGCTCTGCAAGCTCTCCAGGACAACATAAAGTCTGGGGCTCTGTGCCTTCTTTCGTTGTGAACAAGTGTTACTGTTTTCTGCACAAAAGTGATTCTGCGAAGCAATGTGAACAGGCACAGAGAAGGTGCTAGCAGGGAATTCTCTGCCTGCCTTTCCCCAGTGCTCTGCAAGCTCTCCAGGACAACATAAAATCTGGGGCTCTGTGCTTTCTTTCGTTCTGAACAAGTGTTACTGTTTTCTGCACAAAAGCGATTCTGCGAAGCAATGTGAACAGGCACAGAGAAGGTGCTAGCAGGGAATTCTCTGCCTGCCTTTCCCCAGTGCTCTGCAAGCTCTCCAGGACAACAACAAATCTGGGGCTCTGTGCTTTCTTTCGTTCTGAACAAGTGTTACTGTTTTCTGCACAAAAGCGATTCTGCGAAGCAATGTGAACAGGCACAGAGAAGGTGCTAGCAGGGAATTCTCTGCCTGCCTTTCCCCAGTGCTCTGCAAGCTCTCCAGGACAACAACAAATCTGGTTCTCTGTGGTTTCTTTCGTTCTGAACAAGTGTTACTGTTTTCTGCACAAAAGCGATTCTGTGAAGCAATGTGAACAGGCACAGAGAAGGTGCTAGCAGGGAATTCTCTGCCTGCCTTTCCCCAGTGCTCTGCAAGCTCTCCAGACCAACATAAAGTCTGGGGCTCTGTGCTTTCTTTCGTTGTGAACAAGTGTTACTGTTTTCTGCACAAAAGCGATTCTGCGAAGCAATGTGAACACTTCTGCTTCCCAGGCACAGAGAAGGTGCTAGCAGGGAATTCTCTGCCTGCCTTCCCCCACTGCTCTGCAGCTCCCCAGGACAACAGCAAATCTGGGGCTCTGTGCTTTCTTTCGTTCTGAACAAGTGTTACTGTTTTCTGTACAAAAGCGATTCTGCGAAGCAATTTAAATATGCACAGAGAAGGTGCTAGCAGGGAATTCTCTGCCTGCCTTTCCCCATGGCTGTGCAAGCTCTCCAGGACAACAGCAAATCTGGGGCTCTGTGCTTTCTTTCATTCTGAACAAGTATTAGTGTTTTCTGCACAAAAGCGATTCTGCGAAGCAATGTGAACAGGCACAGAGAAGGTGCTAGCAGGGAATTCTCTGCCTGCCTTTCCCCAGTGCTCTGCAAGCTCTCCAGGACAACAACAAATCTGGTTCTCTGTGGTTTCTTTCGTTCTGAACAAGTGTTACTGTTTTCTGCACAAAAGCGATTCTGTGAAGCAATGTGAACAGGCACAGAGAAGGTGCTAGCAGGGAATTCTCTGCCTGCCTTTCCCCAGTGCTCTGCAAGCTCTCCAGGACAACAGCAAATCTGGTTCTCTGTGCTTTCTTTCGTTCTGAACAAGTGTTACTGTTTTCTGCACAAAAGCGATTCTGCGAAGCAATGTGAACAGGCACAGAGAAGGTGCTAGCAGGGAATTCTCTGCCTGCCTTTCCCCAGTGCTCTGCAAGCTCTCCAGGACAACAACAAATCTGGGTCTCTGTGCTTTCTTTCGTTCTGAACAAGTGTTACTGTTTTCTGCACAAAAGCGATTCTGCGAAGCAATGTGAACAGGCACAGAGAACGTGCTAGCAGGGAATTCTCTGCCTGCCTTTCCCCAGTGCTCTGCAAGCTCTCCAGGACAACATAAAGTCTGGGGCTCTGTGCTTTCTTTCGTTGTGAACAAGTGTTACTGTTTTCTGCACAAAAGCGATTCTGCGAAGCAATGTGAACAGGCACAGAGAAGGTGCTAGCAGGGAATTCTCTGCCTGCCTTTCCCCAGTGCTCTGCAAGCTCTCCAGGACAACATAAAGTCTGGGGCTTTGTGCTTTCTTTCGTTGTGAACAAGTGTTACTGTTTTCTGCACAAAAGCGATTCTGCGAAGCAATGTGAACACTTCTGCTTCCCAGGCACAGAGAAGGTGCTAGCAGGGAATTCTCTGCCTGCCTTTCCCCAGGGCTCTGCAAGCTCTCCAGGACAACATAAAATCTGGAGCTCGGTGCTTTCTTTCGTTCTGAACAAGTGTTACTGTTTTCTACACAAAAGCGATTCTGCGAAGCAATGTGAACAGGCACAGAGAAGGTGCTAGCAGGGAATTCTCTGCCTGCCTTTCCCCAGTGCTCTGCAAGCTCTCCAGGACAACAGCAAATCTGGGGCTCTGTGCTTTCTTTCGTTCTGAACAAGTGTTACTGTTTTCTGCACAAAAGCGATTCTGCGAAGCAATGTGAACAGGCACAGAGAAGGTGCTAGCAGGGAATTCTCTGCCTGCCTTTCCCCAGTGCTCTGCAAGCTCTCCAGGACAACATAAAGTCTGGGGCTCTGTGCTTTCTTTCGTTGTGAACAAGTGTTACTGTTTTCTGCACAAAAGCGATTCTGCGAAGCAATGTGAACAGGCACAGAGAAGGTGCTAGCAGGGAATTCTCTGCCTGCCTTTCCCCAGTGCTCTGCAAGCTCTCCAGGACAACAACAAATCTGGTTCTGTGTGGTTTCTTTCGTTCTGAACAAGTGTTACTGTTTTCTGCACAAAAGCGATTCTGTGAAGCAATCTGAACAGGCACAGAGAAGGTGCTAGCAGGGAATTCTCTGCCTGCCTTTCCCCAGTGCTCTGCAAGCTCTCCAGGACAACAGCAAATCTGGGTCTCTGTGCTTTCTTTCGTTCTGAACAAGTGTTAGTGTTTTCTGCACAAAAGCGATTCTGCGAAGCAATGTGAACAGGCACAGAGAAGGTGCTAGCAGGGAATTCTCTGCCTGCCTTTCCCCAGTGCTCTGCAAGCTCTCCAGGACAACAACAAATCTGGGTCTCTGTGCTTTCTTTCGTTCTGAACAAGTGTTACTGTTTTCTGCACAAAAGCGATTCTGCGAAGCAATGTGAACAGGCACAGAGAAGGTGCTAGCAGGGAATTCTCTGCCTGCCTTTCCCCAGTGCTCTGCAAGCTCTCCAGGACAACATAAAGTCTGGGGCTCTGTGCTTTCTTTCGTTGTGAACAAGTGTTACTGTTTTCTGCACAAAAGCGATTCTGCGAAGCAATGTGAACAGGCACAGAGAAGGTGCTAGCAGGGAATTCTCTGCCTGCCTTTCCCCAGTGCTCTGCAAGCTCTCCAGGACAACATAAAATCTGGGGCTCTGTGCTTTCTTTCGTTCTGAACAAGTGTTACTGTTTTCTGCACAAAAGCGATTCTGCGAAGCAATGTGAACAGGCACAGAGAAGGTGCTAGCAGGGAATTCTCTGCCTGCCTTTCCCCAGTGCTCTGCAAGCTCTCCAGGACAACATAAAATCTGGGGCTCTGTGCTTTCTTTCGTTCTGAACAAGTGTTACTGTTTTCTGCACAAAAGCGATTCTGCGAAGCAATGTGAACAGGCACAGAGAAGGTGCTAGCAGGGAATTCTCTGCCTGCCTTTCCCCAGTGCTCTGCAAGCTCTCCAGGACAACAACAAATCTGGTTCTCTGTGGTTTCTTTCGTTCTGAACAAGTGTTACTGTTTTCTGCACAAAAGCGATTCTGTGAAGCAATGTGAACAGGCACAGAGAAGGTGCTAGCAGGGAATTCTCTGCCTGCCTTTCCCCAGTGCTCTGCAAGCTCTCCAGACCAACATAAAGTCTGGGGCTCTGTGCTTTCTTTCGTTGTGAACAAGTGTTACTGTTTTCTGCACAAAAGCGATTCTGCGAAGCAATGTGAACAGTTCTGCTTCCCAGGCACAGAGAAGGTGCTAGCAGGGAATTCTCTGCCTGCCTTCCCCCACTGCTCTGCAGCTCCCCAGGACAACAGCAAATCTGGGGCTCTGTGCTTTCTTTCGTTCTGAACAAGTGTTACTGTTTTGTGCACAAAAGCGATTCTGCGAAGCAATTTGAATATGCACTGAGAAGGTGCTAGCAGGGAATTCTCTGCCTGCCTTTCCCCATGGCTGTGCAAGCTCTCCAGGACAACAGCAAATCTGGGGCTCTGTGCTTTCTTTCATTCTGAACAAGTGTTAGTGTTTTCTGCACAAAAGCGATTCTGCGAAGCAATGTGAACACTTCTGCTTCCCAGGCACAGAGAAGGTGCTAGCAGGGAATACTCTGCCTGCTTTTCCCCAGTGCTCTGCATGCTCTCCAGGACAACATAAAGTCTGGGGCTCTGTGCTTTCTTTCGTTCTGAACAAGTGTTACTGTTTTCTGCACAAAAGCGATTCTGCGAAGCAATGTGAACAGGCACAGAGAAGGTGCTAGCAGGGAATTCTCTGCCTGCCTTTCCCCAGTGCTCTGCAAGCTCTCCAGGACAACAACAAATCTGGTTCTCTGTGGTTTCTTTCGTTCTGAACAAGTGTTACTGTTTTCTGCACAAAAGCGATTCTGTGAAGCAATGTGAACAGGCACAGAGAAGGTGCTAGCAGGGAATTCTCTGCCTGCCTTTCCCCAGTGCTCTGCAAGCTCTCCAGGACAACAGCAAATCTGGGGCTCTGTGCTTTCTTTCGTTCTGAACAAGTGTTACTGTTTTCTGCACAAAAGCGATTCTGCGAAGCAATGTGAACAGGCACAGAGAAGGTGCTAGCAGGGAATTCTCTGCCTGCCTTTCCCTAGTGCTCTGCAAGCTCTCCAGGACAACAACAAATCTGGGTCTCTGTGCTTTCTTTCGTTCTGAACAAGTGTTACTGTTTTCTGCACAAAAGCGATTCTGCGAAGCAATGTGAACAGGCACAGAGAAGGTGCTAGCAGGGAATTCTCTGCCTGCCTTTCCCCAGTGCTCTGCAAGCTCTCCAGGACAACATAAAGTCTGGGGCTCTGTGCTTTCTTTCGTTGTGAACAAGTGTTACTGTTTTCTGCACAAAAGCGATTCTGCGAAGCAATGTGAACAGGCACAGAGAAGGTGCTAGCAGGGAATTCTCTGCCTGCCTTTCCCCAGTGCTCTGCAAGCTCTCCAGGACAACATAAAGTCTGGGGCTCTGTGCTTTCTTTCGTTGTGAACAAGTGTTACTGTTTTCTGCACAAAAGCGATTCTGCGAAGCAATGTGAACAGGCACAGAGAAGGTGCTAGCAGGGAATTCTCTGCCTGCCTTTCCCCAGTGCTCTGCAAGCTCTCCAGGACAACATAAAGTCTGGGGCTTTGTGCTTTCTTTCGTTGTGAACAAGTGTTACTGTTTTCTGCACAAAAGCGATTCTGCGAAGCAATGTGAACACTTCTGCTTCCCAGGCACAGAGAAGGTGCTAGCAGGGAATTCTCTGCCTGCCTTTCCCCAGGGCTCTGCAAGCTCTCCAGGACAACACAAAATCTGGAGCTCGGTGCTTTCTTTCGTTCTGAACAAGTGTTAGTGTTTTCTGCACAAAAGCGATTCTGCGAAGCAATGTGAACAGGCACAGAGAAGGTGCTAGCAGGGAATTCTCTGCCTGCCTTTCCCCAGTGCTCTGCAAGCTCTCCAGGACAACAGCAAATCTGGGGCTCTGTGCTTTCTTTCGTTCTGAACAAGTGTTACTGTTTTCTGCACAAAAGCGATTCTGCGAAGCAATGTGAACAGGCACAGAGAAGGTGCTAGCAGGGAATTCTCTGCCTGCCTTTCCCCAGTGCTCTGCAAGCTCTCCAGGACAACAGCAAATCTGGGGCTCTGTGCTTTCTTTCGTTCTGAACAAGTGTTACTGTTTTCTGCACAAAAGCGATTCTGCGAAGCAATGTGAACAGGCACAGAGGAGGTGCTAGCAGGGAATTCTCTGCCTGCCTTTCCCCAGTGCTCTGCAAGCTCTCCAGGACAACAACAAATCTGGTTCTCTGTGGTTTCTTTCGTTCTGAACAAGTGTTACTGTTTTCTGCACAAAAGCGATTCTGTGAAGCAATGTGAACAGGCACAGAGAAGGTGCTAGCAGGGAATTCTCTGCCTGCCTTTCCCCAGTGCTCTGCAAGCTCTCCAGGACAACAGCAAATCTGGGTCTCTGTGCTTTCTTTCGTTCTGAACAAGTGTTACTGTTTTCTGCACAAAAGCGATTCTGCGAAGCAATGTGAACAGGCACAGAGAAGGTGCTAGCAGGGAATTCTCTGCCTGCCTTTCCCCAGTGCTCTGCAAGCTCTCCAGGACAACAACAAATCTGGGTCTCTGTGCTTTCTTTCGTTCTGAACAAGTGTTACTGTTTTCTGCACAAAAGCGATTCTGCGAAGCAATGTGAACAGGCACAGAGAAGGTGCTAGCAGGGAATTCTCTGCCTGCCTTTCCCCAGTGCTCTGCAAGCTCTCCAGGACAACATAAAGTCTGGGGCTCTGTGCTTTCTTTCGTTGTGAACAAGTGTTACTGTTTTCTGCACAAAAGTGATTCTGCGAAGCAATGTGAACAGGCACAGAGAAGGTGCTAGCAGGGAATTCTCTGCCTGCCTTTCCCCAGTGCTCTGCAAGCTCTCCAGGACAACATAAAATCTGGGGCTCTGTGCTTTCTTTCGTTCTGAACAAGTGTTACTGTTTTCTGCACAAAAGCGATTCTGCGAAGCAATGTGAACAGGCACAGAGAAGGTGCTAGCAGGGAATTCTCTGCCTGCCTTTCCCCAGTGCTCTGCAAGCTCTCCAGGACAACAACAAATCTGGTTCTCTGTGGTTTCTTTCGTTCTGAACAAGTGTTACTGTTTTCTGCACAAAAGCGATTCTGTGAAGCAATGTGAACAGGCACAGAGAAGGTGCTAGCAGGGAATTCTCTGCCTGCCTTTCCCCAGTGCTCTGCAAGCTCTCCAGACCAACATAAAGTCTGGGGCTCTGTGCTTTCTTTCGTTGTGAACAAGTGTTACTGTTTTCTGCACAAAAGCGATTCTGCGAAGCAATGTGAACACTTCTGCTTCCCAGGCACAGAGAAGGTGCTAGCAGGGAATTCTCTGCCTGCCTTCCCCCACTGCTCTGCAGCTCCCCAGGACAACAGCAAATCTGGGGCTCTGTGCTTTCTTTCGTTCTGAACAAGTGTTACTGTTTTCTGTACAAAAGCGATTCTGCGAAGCAATTTGAATATGCACAGAGAAGGTGCTAGCAGGGAATTCTCTGCCTGCCTTTCCCCATGGCTGTGCAAGCTCTCCAGGACAACAGCAAATCTGGGGCTCTGTGCTTTCTTTCATTCTGAACAAGTGTTAGTGTTTTCTGCACAAAAGCGATTCTGCGAAGCAATGTGAACACTTCTGCTTCCCAGGCACAGAGAAGGTGCTAGCAGGGAATACTCTGCCTGCTTTTCCCCAGTGCTCTGCATGCTCTCCAGGACAACATAAAGTCTGGGGCTCTGTGCTTTCTTTCGTTCTGAACAAGTGTTACTGTTTTCTGCACAAAAGCGATTCTGCGAAGCAATGTGAACAGGCACAGAGAAGGTGCTAGCAGGGAATTCTCTGCCTGCCTTTCCCCAGTGCTCTGCAAGCTCTCCAGGACAACAACAAATCTGGTTCTCTGTGGTTTCTTTCGTTCTGAACAAGTGTTAATGTTTTCTGCACAAAAGCGATTCTGTGAAGCAATGTGAACAGGCACAGAGAAGGTGCTAGCAGGGAATTCTCTGCCTGCCTTTCCCCAGTGCTCTGCAAGCTCTCCAGGACAACAGCAAATCTGGGTCTCTGTGCTTTCTTTCGTTCTGAACAAGTGTTACTGTTTTCTGCACAAAAGCGATTCTGCGAAGCAATGTGAACAGGCACAGAGAAGGTGCTAGCAGGGAATTCTCTGCCTGCCTTTCCCCAGTGCTCTGCAAGCTCTCCAGGACAACAACAAATCTGGGTCTCTGTGCTTTCTTTCGTTCTGAACAAGTGTTACTGTTTTCTGCACAAAAGCGATTCTGCGAAGCAATGTGAACAGGCACAGAGAAGGTGCTAGCAGGGAATTCTCTGCCTGCCTTTCCCCAGTGCTCTGCAAGCTCTCCAGACCAACATAAAGTCTGGGGCTCTGTGCTTTCTTTCGTTGTGAACAAGTGTTACTGTTTTCTGCACAAAAGCGATTCTGCGAAGCAATGTGAACACTTCTGCTTCCCAGGCACAGAGAAGGTGCTAGCAGGGAATTCTCTGCCTGCCTTCCCCCACTGCTCTGCAGCTCCCCAGGACAACAGCAAATCTGGGGCTCTGTGCTTTCTTTCGTTCTGAACAAGTGTTACTGTTTTCTGTACAAAAGCGATTCTGCGAAGCAATTTGAATATGCACAGAGAAGGTGCTAGCAGGGAATTCTCTGCCTGCCTTTCCCCATGGCTGTGCAAGCTCTCCAGGACAACAGCAAATCTGGGGCTCTGTGCTTTCTTTCATTCTGAACAAGTGTTAGTGTTTTCTGCACAAAAGCGATTCTGCGAAGCAATGTGAACACTTCTGCTTCCCAGGCACAGAGAAGGTGCTAGCAGGGAATACTCTGCCTGCTTTTCCCCAGTGCTCTGCATGCTCTCCAGGACAACATAAAGTCTGGGGCTCTGTGCTTTCTTTCGTTCTGAACAAGTGTTACTGTTTTCTGCACAAAAGCGATTCTGCGAAGCAATGTGAACAGGCACAGAGAAGGTGCTAGCAGGGAATTCTCTGCCTGCCTTTCCCCAGTGCTCTGCAAGCTCTCCAGGACAACAACAAATCTGGTTCTCTGTGGTTTCTTTCGTTCTGAACAAGTGTTACTGTTTTCTGCACAAAAGCGATTCTGTGAAGCAATGTGAACAGGCACAGAGAAGGTGCTAGCAGGGAATTCTCTGCCTGCCTTTCCCCAGTGCTCTGCAAGCTCTCCAGGACAACAGCAAATCTGGGGCTCTGTGCTTTCTTTCGTTCTGAACAAGTGTTACTGTTTTCTGCACAAAAGCGATTCTGCGAAGCAATGTGAACAGGCACAGAGAAGGTGCTAGCAGGGAATTCTCTGCCTGCCTTTCCCCAGTGCTCTGCAAGCTCTCCAGGACAACAACAAATCTGGGTCTCTGTGCTTTCTTTCGTTCTGAACAAGTGTTACTGTTTTCTGCACAAAAGCGATTCTGCGAAGCAATGTGAACAGGCACAGAGAAGGTGCTAGCAGGGAATTCTCTGCCTGCCTTTCCCCAGTGCTCTGCAAGCTCTCCAGGACAACATAAAGTCTGGGGCTCTGTGCTTTCTTTCATTCTGAACAAGTGTTACTGTTTTCTGCACAAAAGCGATTCTGCGAAGCAATGTGAACAGGCACAGAGAAGGTGCTAGCAGGGAATTCTCTGCCTGCCTTTCCCCATGGCTGTGCAAGCTCTCCAGGACAACAGCAAATCTGGGGCTCTGTGCTTTCTTTCATTCTGAACAAGTGTTAGTGTTTTCTGTACAAAAGCGATTCTGCGAAGCAATGTGAACAGGCACAGAGAAGGTGCTAGCAGGGAATTCTCTGCCTGCCTTCCCCCACTGCTCTGCAGCTCCCCAGGACAACAGCAAATCTGGGGCTCTGTGCTTTCTTTCGTTCTGAACAAGTGTTACTGTTTTCTGCACAAAAGCGATTCTGCGAAGCAATTTGAATATGCACAGAGAAGGTGCTAGCAGGGAATTCTCTGCCTGCCTTTCCCCATGGCTGTGCAAGCTCTCCAGGACAAGAGCAAATCTGGGGCTCTGTGCTTTCTTTCATTCTGAACAAGTGTTACTGTTTTCTGCACAAAAGCGATTCTGCGAAGCAATGTGAACAGGCACAGAGAAGGTGCTAGCAGGGAATTCTCTGCCTGCCTTTCCCCAGTGCTCTGCAAGCTCTCCAGGACAACAGCAAATCTGGGGCTCTGTGCTTTCTTTCGTTCTGAACAAGTGTTACTGTTTTCTGCACAAAAGCGATTCTGCGAAGCAATGTGAACAGGCACAGAGAAGGTGCTAGCAGGGAATTCTCTGCCTGCCTTTCCCCAGTGCTCTGCAAGCTCTCCAGGACAACATAAAATCTGGGGCTCTGTGCTTTCTTTCGTTCTGAACAAGTGTTACTGTTTTCTGCACAAAAGCGATTCTGTGAAGCAATGTGAACAGGCACAGAGAAGGTGCTAGCAGGGAATTCTCTGCCTGCCTTTCCCCAGTGCTCTGCAAGCTCTCCAGGACAACAACAAATCTGGTTCTCTGTGGTTTCTTTCGTTCTGAACAAGTGTTACTGTTTTCTGCACAAAAGCGATTCTGCGAAGCAATGTGAACAGGCACAGAGAAGGTGCTAGCAGGGAATTCTCTGCCTGCCTTTCCCCAGTGCTCTGCAAGCTCTCCAGACCAACATAAAGTCTGGGGCTCTGTGCTTTCTTTCGTTGTGAACAAGTGTTACTGTTTTCTGCACAAAAGCGATTCTGCGAAGCAATGTGAACACTTCTGCTTCCCAGGCACAGAGAAGGTGCTAGCAGGGAATTCTCTGCCTGCCTTCCCCCACTGCTCTGCAGCTCCCCAGGACAACAGCAAATCTGGGGCTCTGTGCTTTCTTTCGTTCTGAACAAGTGTTACTGTTTTCTGTACAAAAGCAATTCTGCGAAGCAATGTGAACAGGCACAGAGAAGGTGCTAGCAGGGAATTCTCTGCCTGCCTTTCCCCATGGCTGTGCAAGCTCTCCAGGACAACAGCAAATCTGGGGCTCTGTGCTTTATTTCATTCTGAACAAGTGTTAGTGTTTTCTGCACAAAAGCGATTCTGCGAAGCAATGTGAACACTTCTGCTTCCCAGGCACAGAGAAGGTGCTAGCAGGGAATACTCTGCCTGCTTTTCCCCAGTGCTCTGCATGCTCTCCAGGACAACATAAAGTCTGGGGCTCTGTGCTTTCTTTCGTTCTGAACAAGTGTTACTGTTTTCTGCACAAAAGCGATTCTGCGAAGCAATGTGAACAGGCACAGAGAAGGTGCTAGCAGGGAATTCTCTGCCTGCCTTTCCCCAGTGCTCTGCAAGCTCTCCAGGACAACAACAAATCTGGGTCTCTGTGCTTTCTTTCGTTCTGAACAAGTGTTACTGTTTTCTGCACAAAAGCGATTCTGCGAAGCAATGTGAACAGGCACAGAGAAGGTGCTAGCAGGGAATTCTCTGCCTGCCTTTCCCCAGTGCTCTGCAAGCTCTCCAGGACAACAACAAATCTGGGTCTCTGTGCTTTCTTTCGTTCTGAACAAGTGTTACTGTTTTCTGCACAAAAGCGATTCTGCGAAGCAATGTGAACAGGCACAGAGAAGGTGCTAGCAGGGAATTCTCTGCCTGCCTTTCCCCAGTGCTCTGCAAGCTCTCCAGGACAACAGCAAATCTGGGTCTCTGTGCTTTCTTTCGTTCTGAACAAGTGTTACTGTTTTCTGCACAAAAGCGATTCTGCGAAGCAATGTGAACAGGCACAGAGAAGGTGCTAGCAGGGAATTCTCTGCCTGCCTTTCCCCAGTGCTCTGCAAGCTCTCCAGGACAACAACAAATCTGGGGCTCTGTGCTTTCTTTCGTTCTGAACAAGTGTTACTGTTTTCTGCACAAAAGCGATTCTGCGAAGCAATGTGAACAGGCACAGAGAAGGTGCTAGCAGGGAATTCTCTGCCTGCCTTTCCCCAGTGCTCTGCAAGCTCTCCAGGACAACAACAAATCTGGTTCTCTGTGGTTTCTTTCGTTCTGAACAAGTGTTACTGTTTTCTGCACAAAAGCGATTCTGTGAAGCAATGTGAACAGGCACAGAGAAGGTGCTAGCAGGGAATTCTCTGCCTGCCTTTCCCCAGTGCTCTGCAAGCTCTCCAGACCAACATAAAGTCTGGGGCTCTGTGCTTTCTTTCGTTGTGAACAAGTGTTACTGTTTTCTGCACAAAAGCGATTCTGCGAAGCAATGTGAACACTTCTGCTTCCCAGGCACAGAGAAGGTGCTAGCAGGGAATTCTCTGCCTGCCTTCCCCCACTGCTCTGCAGCTCCCCAGGACAACAGCAAATCTGGGGCTCTGTGCTTTCTTTCGTTCTGAACAAGTGTTACTGTTTTCTGTACAAAAGCGATTCTGCGAAGCAATGTGAACAGGCACAGAGAAGGTGCTAGCAGGGAATTCTCTGCCTGCCTTTCCCCATGGCTGTGCAAGCTCTCCAGGACAACAGCAAATCTGGGGCTCTGTGCTTTCTTTCATTCTGAACAAGTGTTAGTGTTTTCTGCACAAAAGCGATTCTGCGAAGCAATGTGAACACTTCTGCTTCCCAGGCACAGAGAAGGTGCTAGCAGGGAATACTCTGCCTGCTTTTCCCCAGTGCTCTGCATGCTCTCCAGGACAACATAAAGTCTGGGGCTCTGTGCTTTCTTTCGTTCTGAACAAGTGTTACTGTTTTCTGCACAAAAGCGATTCTGCGAAGCAATGTGAACAGGCACAGAGAAGGTGCTAGCAGGGAATTCTCTGCCTGCCTTTCCCCAGTGCTCTGCAAGCTCTCCAGGACAACAACAAATCTGGTTCTCTGTGGTTTCTTTCGTTCTGAACAAGTGTTACTGTTTTCTGCACAAAAGCGATTCTGTGAAGCAATGTGAACAGGCACAGAGAAGGTGCTAGCAGGGAATTCTCTGCCTGCCTTTCCCCAGTGCTCTGCAAGCTCTCCAGGACAACAGCAAATCTGGGGCTCTGTGCTTTCTTTCGTTCTGAACAAGTGTTACTGTTTTCTGCACAAAAGCGATTCTGCGAAGCAATGTGAACAGGCACAGAGAAGGTGCTAGCAGGGAATTCTCTGCCTGCCTTTCCCCAGTGCTCTGCAAGCTCTCCAGGACAACAACAAATCTGGGTCTCTGTGCTTTCTTTCGTTCTGAACAAGTGTTACTGTTTTCTGCACAAAAGCGATTCTGCGAAGCAATGTGAACAGGCACAGAGAAGGTGCTAGCAGGGAATTCTCTGCCTGCCTTTCCCCAGTGCTCTGCAAGCTCTCCAGACCAACATAAAGTCTGGGGCTCTGTGCTTTCTTTCGTTGTGAACAAGTGTTACTGTTTTCTGCACAAAAGCGATTCTGCGAAGCAATGTGAACACTTCTGCTTCCCAGGCACAGAGAAGGTGCTAGCAGGGAATTCTCTGCCTGCCTTCCCCCACTGCTCTGCAGCTCCCCAGGACAACAGCAAATCTGGGGCTCTGTGCTTTCTTTCGTTCTGAACAAGTGTTACTGTTTTCTGTACAAAAGCGATTCTGCGAAGCAATTTGAATATGCACAGAGAAGGTGCTAGCAGGGAATTCTCTGCCTGCCTTTCCCCATGGCTGTGCAAGCTCTCCAGGACAACAGCAAATCTGGGGCTCTGTGCTTTCTTTCATTCTGAACAAGTGTTAGTGTTTTCTGCACAAAAGCGATTCTGCGAAGCAATGTGAACACTTCTGCTTCCCAGGCACAGAGAAGGTGCTAGCAGGGAATACTCTGCCTGCTTTTCCCCAGTGCTCTGCATGCTCTCCAGGACAACATAAAGTCTGGGGCTCTGTGCTTTCTTTCGTTCTGAACAAGTGTTACTGTTTTCTGCACAAAAGCGATTCTGCGAAGCAATGTGAACAGGCACAGAGAAGGTGCTAGCAGGGAATTCTCTGCCTGCCTTTCCCCAGTGCTCTGCAAGCTCTCCAGGACAACAACAAATCTGGTTCTCTGTGGTTTCTTTCGTTCTGAACAAGTGTTACTGTTTTCTGCACAAAAGCGATTCTGTGAAGCAATGTGAACAGGCACAGAGAAGGTGCTAGCAGGGAATTCTCTGCCTGCCTTTCCCCAGTGCTCTGCAAGCTCTCCAGGACAACAGCAAATCTGGGGCTCTGTGCTTTCTTTCGTTCTGAACAAGTGTTACTGTTTTCTGCACAAAAGCGATTCTGCGAAGCAATGTGAACAGGCACAGAGAAGGTGCTAGCAGGGAATTCTCTGCCTGCCTTTCCCCAGTGCTCTGCAAGCTCTCCAGGACAACAACAAATCTGGGTCTCTGTGCTTTCTTTCGTTCTGAACAAGTGTTACTGTTTTCTGCACAAAAGCGATTCTGCGAAGCAATGTGAACAGGCACAGAGAAGGTGCTAGCAGGGAATTCTCTGCCTGCCTTTCCCCAGTGCTCTGCAAGCTCTCCAGGACAACAACAAATCTGGGTCTCTGTGCTTTCTTTCGTTCTGAACAAGTGTTACTGTTTTCTGCACAAAAGCGATTCTGCGAAGCAATGTGAACAGGCACAGAGAAGGTGCTAGCAGGGAATTCTCTGCCTGCCTTTCCCCAGTGCTCTGCAAGCTCTCCAGGACAACAACAAATCTGGGTCTCTGTGCTTTCTTTCGTTCTGAACAAGTGTTACTGTTTTCTGCACAAAAGCGATTCTGCGAAGCAATGTGAACAGGCACAGAGAAGGTGCTAGCAGGGAATTCTCTGCCTGCCTTTCCCCAGTGCTCTGCAAGCTCTCCAGGACAACATAAAGTCTGGGGCTCTGTGCTTTCTTTCATTCTGAACAAGTGTTACTGTTTTCTGCACAAAAGCGATTCTGCGAAGCAATGTGAACAGGCACAGAGAAGGTGCTAGCAGGGAATTCTCTGCCTGCCTTTCCCCATGGCTGTGCAAGCTCTCCAGGACAACAGCAAATCTGGGGCTCTGTGCTTTCTTTCATTCTGAACAAGTGTTAGTGTTTTCTGCACAAAAGCGATTCTGCGAAGCAATGTGAACAGGCACAGAGAAGGTGCTAGCAGGGAATTCTCTGCCTGCCTTTCCCCAGTGCTCTGCAAGCTCTCCAGGACAACAACAAATCTGGGTCTCTGTGCTTTCTTTCGTTCTGAACAAGTGTTACTGTTTTCTGCACAAAAGCGATTCTGTGAAGCAATGTGAACAGGCACAGAGAAGGTGCTAGCAGGGAATTCTCTGCCTGCCTTTCCCCAGTGCTCTGCAAGCTCTCCAGACCAACATAAAGTCTGGGGCTGTGTGCTTTCTTTCGTTGTGAACAAGTGTTACTGTTTTCTGCACAAAAGCGATTCTGCGAAGCAATGTGAACACTTCTGCTTCCCAGGCACAGAGAAGGTGCTAGCAGGGAATTCTCTGCCTGCCTTCCCCCACTGCTCTGCAGCTCCCCAGGACAACAGCAAATCTGGGGCTCTGTGCTTTCTTTCGTTCTGAACAAGTGTTACTGTTTTCTGCACAAAAGCGATTCTGCGAAGCAATGTGAACAGGCACAGAGAAGGTGCTAGCAGGGAATTCTCTGCCTGCCTTTCCCCAGTGCTCTGCAAGCTCTCCAGGACAACAACAAATCTGGGTCTCTGTGCTTTCTTTCGTTCTGAACAAGTGTTACTGTTTTCTGCACAAAAGCGATTCTGCGAAGCAATGTGAACAGGCACAGAGAAGGTGCTAGCAGGGAATTCTCTGCCTGCCTTTCCCCAGTGCTCTGCAAGCTCTCCAGGACAACAACAAATCTGGGTCTCTGTGCTTTCTTTCGTTCTGAACAAGTGTTACTGTTTTCTGCACAAAAGCGATTCTGCGAAGCAATGTGAACAGGCACAGAGAAGGTGCTAGCAGGGAATTCTCTGCCTGCCTTTCCCCAGTGCTCTGCAAGCTCTCCAGGACAACAACAAATCTGGGTCTCTGTGCTTTCTTTCGTTCTGAACAAGTGTTACTGTTTTCTGCACAAAAGCGATTCTGCGAAGCAATGTGAACAGGCACAGAGAAGGTGCTAGCAGGGAATTCTCTGCCTGCCTTTCCCCAGTGCTCTGCAAGCTCTCCAGGACAACATAAAGTCTGGGGCTCTGTGCTTTCTTTCATTCTGAACAAGTGTTACTGTTTTCTGCACAAAAGCGATTCTGCGAAGCAATGTGAACAGGCACAGAGAAGGTGCTAGCAGGGAATTCTCTGCCTGCCTTTCCCCATGGCTGTGCAAGCTCTCCAGGACAACAGCAAATCTGGGGCTCTGTGCTTTCTTTCATTCTGAACAAGTGTTAGTGTTTTCTGCACAAAAGCGATTCTGCGAAGCAATGTGAACACTTGGGCTTCCCAGGCACAGAGAAGGTGCTAGCAGGGAATTCTCTGCCTGCCTTTCCCCAGTGCTCTGCAAGCTCTCCAGGACAACAACAAATCTGGGGCTCTGTGCTTTCTTTCGTTCTGAACAAGTGTTACTGTTTTCTGCACAAAAGCGATTCTGCGAAGCAATGTGAACAGGCACAGAGAAGGTGCTAGCAGGGAATTCTCTGCCTGCCTTTCCCCAGTGCTCTGCAAGCTCTCCAGACCAACATAAAGTCTGGGTCTCTGTGCTTTCTTTCGTTCTGAACAAGTGTTACTGTTTTCTGCACAAAAGCGATTCTGTGAAGCAATGTGAACAGGCACAGAGAAGGTGCTAGCAGGGAATTCTCTGCCTGCCTTTCCCCAGTGCTCTGCAAGCTCTCCAGACCAACATAAAGTCTGGGGCTGTGTGCTTTCTTTCGTTGTGAACAAGTGTTACTGTTTTCTGCACAAAAGCGATTCTGCGAAGCAATGTGAACACTTCTGCTTCCCAGGCACAGAGAAGGTGCTAGCAGGGAATTCTCTGCCTGCCTTCCCCCACTGCTCTGCAGCTCCCCAGGACAACAGCAAATCTGGGGCTCTGTGCTTTCTTTCGTTCTGAACAAGTGTTACTGTTTTCTGCACAAAAGCGATTCTGCGAAGCAATGTGAACAGGCACAGAGAAGGTGCTAGCAGGGAATTCTCTGCCTGCCTTTCCCCAGTGCTCTGCAAGCTCTCCAGGACAACAACAAATCTGGTTCTCTGTGGTTTCTTTCGTTCTGAACAAGTGTTAATGTTTTCTGCACAAAAGCGATTCTGTGAAGCAATGTGAACAGGCACAGAGAAGGTGCTAGCAGGGAATTCTCTGCCTGCCTTTCCCCAGTGCTCTGCAAGCTCTCCAGGACAACAGCAAATCTGGGTCTCTGTGCTTTCTTTCGTTCTGAACAAGTGTTACTGTTTTCTGCACAAAAGCGATTCTGCGAAGCAATGTGAACAGGCACAGAGAAGGTGCTAGCAGGGAATTCTCTGCCTGCCTTTCCCCAGTGCTCTGCAAGCTCTCCAGGACAACAACAAATCTGGGTCTCTGTGCTTTCTTTCGTTCTGAACAAGTGTTACTGTTTTCTGCACAAAAGCGATTCTGCGAAGCAATGTGAACAGGCACAGAGAAGGTGCTAGCAGGGAATTCTCTGCCTGCCTTTCCCCAGTGCTCTGCAAGCTCTCCAGACCAACATAAAGTCTGGGGCTCTGTGCTTTCTTTCGTTGTGAACAAGTGTTACTGTTTTCTGCACAAAAGCGATTCTGCGAAGCAATGTGAACACTTCTGCTTCCCAGGCACAGAGAAGGTGCTAGCAGGGAATTCTCTGCCTGCCTTCCCCCACTGCTCTGCAGCTCCCCAGGACAACAGCAAATCTGGGGCTCTGTGCTTTCTTTCGTTCTGAACAAGTGTTACTGTTTTCTGTACAAAAGCGATTCTGCGAAGCAATTTGAATATGCACAGAGAAGGTGCTAGCAGGGAATTCTCTGCCTGCCTTTCCCCATGGCTGTGCAAGCTCTCCAGGACAACAGCAAATCTGGGGCTCTGTGCTTTCTTTCATTCTGAACAAGTGTTAGTGTTTTCTGCACAAAAGCGATTCTGCGAAGCAATGTGAACACTTCTGCTTCCCAGGCACAGAGAAGGTGCTAGCAGGGAATACTCTGCCTGCTTTTCCCCAGTGCTCTGCATGCTCTCCAGGACAACATAAAGTCTGGGGCTCTGTGCTTTCTTTCGTTCTGAACAAGTGTTACTGTTTTCTGCACAAAAGCGATTCTGCGAAGCAATGTGAACAGGCACAGAGAAGGTGCTAGCAGGGAATTCTCTGCCTGCCTTTCCCCAGTGCTCTGCAAGCTCTCCAGGACAACAACAAATCTGGTTCTCTGTGGTTTCTTTCGTTCTGAACAAGTGTTACTGTTTTCTGCACAAAAGCGATTCTGTGAAGCAATGTGAACAGGCACAGAGAAGGTGCTAGCAGGGAATTCTCTGCCTGCCTTTCCCCAGTGCTCTGCAAGCTCTCCAGGACAACAGCAAATCTGGGGCTCTGTGCTTTCTTTCGTTCTGAACAAGTGTTACTGTTTTCTGCACAAAAGCGATTCTGCGAAGCAATGTGAACAGGCACAGAGAAGGTGCTAGCAGGGAATTCTCTGCCTGCCTTTCCCCAGTGCTCTGCAAGCTCTCCAGGACAACAACAAATCTGGGTCTCTGTGCTTTCTTTCGTTCTGAACAAGTGTTACTGTTTTCTGCACAAAAGCGATTCTGCGAAGCAATGTGAACAGGCACAGAGAAGGTGCTAGCAGGGAATTCTCTGCCTGCCTTTCCCCAGTGCTCTGCAAGCTCTCCAGGACAACAACAAATCTGGGTCTCTGTGCTTTCTTTCGTTCTGAACAAGTGTTACTGTTTTCTGCACAAAAGCGATTCTGCGAAGCAATGTGAACAGGCACAGAGAAGGTGCTAGCAGGGAATTCTCTGCCTGCCTTTCCCCAGTGCTCTGCAAGCTCTCCAGGACAACAACAAATCTGGGTCTCTGTGCTTTCTTTCGTTCTGAACAAGTGTTACTGTTTTCTGCACAAAAGCGATTCTGCGAAGCAATGTGAACAGGCACAGAGAAGGTGCTAGCAGGGAATTCTCTGCCTGCCTTTCCCCAGTGCTCTGCAAGCTCTCCAGGACAACATAAAGTCTGGGGCTCTGTGCTTTCTTTCATTCTGAACAAGTGTTACTGTTTTCTGCACAAAAGCGATTCTGCGAAGCAATGTGAACAGGCACAGAGAAGGTGCTAGCAGGGAATTCTCTGCCTGCCTTTCCCCATGGCTGTGCAAGCTCTCCAGGACAACAGCAAATCTGGGGCTCTGTGCTTTCTTTCATTCTGAACAAGTGTTAGTGTTTTCTGTACAAAAGCGATTCTGCGAAGCAATGTGAACAGGCACAGAGAAGGTGCTAGCAGGGAATTCTCTGCCTGCCTTCCCCCACTGCTCTGCAGCTCCCCAGGACAACAGCAAATCTGGGGCTCTGTGCTTTCTTTCGTTCTGAACAAGTGTTACTGTTTTCTGCACAAAAGCGATTCTGCGAAGCAATTTGAATATGCACAGAGAAGGTGCTAGCAGGGAATTCTCTGCCTGCCTTTCCCCATGGCTGTGCAAGCTCTCCAGGACAAGAGCAAATCTGGGGCTCTGTGCTTTCTTTCATTCTGAACAAGTGTTACTGTTTTCTGCACAAAAGCGATTCTGCGAAGCAATGTGAACAGGCACAGAGAAGGTGCTAGCAGGGAATTCTCTGCCTGCCTTTCCCCAGTGCTCTGCAAGCTCTCCAGGACAACAGCAAATCTGGGGCTCTGTGCTTTCTTTCGTTCTGAACAAGTGTTACTGTTTTCTGCACAAAAGCGATTCTGCGAAGCAATGTGAACAGGCACAGAGAAGGTGCTAGCAGGGAATTCTCTGCCTGCCTTTCCCCAGTGCTCTGCAAGCTCTCCAGGACAACATAAAATCTGGGGCTCTGTGCTTTCTTTCGTTCTGAACAAGTGTTACTGTTTTCTGCACAAAAGCGATTCTGTGAAGCAATGTGAACAGGCACAGAGAAGGTGCTAGCAGGGAATTCTCTGCCTGCCTTTCCCCAGTGCTCTGCAAGCTCTCCAGGACAACAACAAATCTGGTTCTCTGTGGTTTCTTTCGTTCTGAACAAGTGTTACTGTTTTCTGCACAAAAGCGATTCTGCGAAGCAATGTGAACAGGCACAGAGAAGGTGCTAGCAGGGAATTCTCTGCCTGCCTTTCCCCAGTGCTCTGCAAGCTCTCCAGACCAACATAAAGTCTGGGGCTCTGTGCTTTCTTTCGTTGTGAACAAGTGTTACTGTTTTCTGCACAAAAGCGATTCTGCGAAGCAATGTGAACACTTCTGCTTCCCAGGCACAGAGAAGGTGCTAGCAGGGAATTCTCTGCCTGCCTTCCCCCACTGCTCTGCAGCTCCCCAGGACAACAGCAAATCTGGGGCTCTGTGCTTTCTTTCGTTCTGAACAAGTGTTACTGTTTTCTGTACAAAAGCAATTCTGCGAAGCAATGTGAACAGGCACAGAGAAGGTGCTAGCAGGGAATTCTCTGCCTGCCTTTCCCCATGGCTGTGCAAGCTCTCCAGGACAACAGCAAATCTGGGGCTCTGTGCTTTATTTCATTCTGAACAAGTGTTAGTGTTTTCTGCACAAAAGCGATTCTGCGAAGCAATGTGAACACTTCTGCTTCCCAGGCACAGAGAAGGTGCTAGCAGGGAATACTCTGCCTGCTTTTCCCCAGTGCTCTGCATGCTCTCCAGGACAACATAAAGTCTGGGGCTCTGTGCTTTCTTTCGTTCTGAACAAGTGTTACTGTTTTCTGCACAAAAGCGATTCTGCGAAGCAATGTGAACAGGCACAGAGAAGGTGCTAGCAGGGAATTCTCTGCCTGCCTTTCCCCAGTGCTCTGCAAGCTCTCCAGGACAACAACAAATCTGGGTCTCTGTGCTTTCTTTCGTTCTGAACAAGTGTTACTGTTTTCTGCACAAAAGCGATTCTGCGAAGCAATGTGAACAGGCACAGAGAAGGTGCTAGCAGGGAATTCTCTGCCTGCCTTTCCCCAGTGCTCTGCAAGCTCTCCAGGACAACAACAAATCTGGGTCTCTGTGCTTTCTTTCGTTCTGAACAAGTGTTACTGTTTTCTGCACAAAAGCGATTCTGCGAAGCAATGTGAACAGGCACAGAGAAGGTGCTAGCAGGGAATTCTCTGCCTGCCTTTCCCCAGTGCTCTGCAAGCTCTCCAGGACAACAGCAAATCTGGGTCTCTGTGCTTTCTTTCGTTCTGAACAAGTGTTACTGTTTTCTGCACAAAAGCGATTCTGCGAAGCAATGTGAACAGGCACAGAGAAGGTGCTAGCAGGGAATTCTCTGCCTGCCTTTCCCCAGTGCTCTGCAAGCTCTCCAGGACAACAACAAATCTGGGGCTCTGTGCTTTCTTTCGTTCTGAACAAGTGTTACTGTTTTCTGCACAAAAGCGATTCTGCGAAGCAATGTGAACAGGCACAGAGAAGGTGCTAGCAGGGAATTCTCTGCCTGCCTTTCCCCAGTGCTCTGCAAGCTCTCCAGGACAACAACAAATCTGGTTCTCTGTGGTTTCTTTCGTTCTGAACAAGTGTTACTGTTTTCTGCACAAAAGCGATTCTGTGAAGCAATGTGAACAGGCACAGAGAAGGTGCTAGCAGGGAATTCTCTGCCTGCCTTTCCCCAGTGCTCTGCAAGCTCTCCAGACCAACATAAAGTCTGGGGCTCTGTGCTTTCTTTCGTTGTGAACAAGTGTTACTGTTTTCTGCACAAAAGCGATTCTGCGAAGCAATGTGAACACTTCTGCTTCCCAGGCACAGAGAAGGTGCTAGCAGGGAATTCTCTGCCTGCCTTCCCCCACTGCTCTGCAGCTCCCCAGGACAACAGCAAATCTGGGGCTCTGTGCTTTCTTTCGTTCTGAACAAGTGTTACTGTTTTCTGTACAAAAGCGATTCTGCGAAGCAATGTGAACAGGCACAGAGAAGGTGCTAGCAGGGAATTCTCTGCCTGCCTTTCCCCATGGCTGTGCAAGCTCTCCAGGACAACAGCAAATCTGGGGCTCTGTGCTTTCTTTCATTCTGAACAAGTGTTAGTGTTTTCTGCACAAAAGCGATTCTGCGAAGCAATGTGAACACTTCTGCTTCCCAGGCACAGAGAAGGTGCTAGCAGGGAATACTCTGCCTGCTTTTCCCCAGTGCTCTGCATGCTCTCCAGGACAACATAAAGTCTGGGGCTCTGTGCTTTCTTTCGTTCTGAACAAGTGTTACTGTTTTCTGCACAAAAGCGATTCTGCGAAGCAATGTGAACAGGCACAGAGAAGGTGCTAGCAGGGAATTCTCTGCCTGCCTTTCCCCAGTGCTCTGCAAGCTCTCCAGGACAACAACAAATCTGGTTCTCTGTGGTTTCTTTCGTTCTGAACAAGTGTTACTGTTTTCTGCACAAAAGCGATTCTGTGAAGCAATGTGAACAGGCACAGAGAAGGTGCTAGCAGGGAATTCTCTGCCTGCCTTTCCCCAGTGCTCTGCAAGCTCTCCAGGACAACAGCAAATCTGGGGCTCTGTGCTTTCTTTCGTTCTGAACAAGTGTTACTGTTTTCTGCACAAAAGCGATTCTGCGAAGCAATGTGAACAGGCACAGAGAAGGTGCTAGCAGGGAATTCTCTGCCTGCCTTTCCCCAGTGCTCTGCAAGCTCTCCAGGACAACAACAAATCTGGGTCTCTGTGCTTTCTTTCGTTCTGAACAAGTGTTACTGTTTTCTGCACAAAAGCGATTCTGCGAAGCAATGTGAACAGGCACAGAGAAGGTGCTAGCAGGGAATTCTCTGCCTGCCTTTCCCCAGTGCTCTGCAAGCTCTCCAGACCAACATAAAGTCTGGGGCTCTGTGCTTTCTTTCGTTGTGAACAAGTGTTACTGTTTTCTGCACAAAAGCGATTCTGCGAAGCAATGTGAACACTTCTGCTTCCCAGGCACAGAGAAGGTGCTAGCAGGGAATTCTCTGCCTGCCTTCCCCCACTGCTCTGCAGCTCCCCAGGACAACAGCAAATCTGGGGCTCTGTGCTTTCTTTCGTTCTGAACAAGTGTTACTGTTTTCTGTACAAAAGCGATTCTGCGAAGCAATTTGAATATGTACAGAGAAGGTGCTAGCAGGGAATTCTCTGCCTGCCTTTCCCCATGGCTGTGCAAGCTCTCCAGGACAACAGCAAATCTGGGGCTCTGTGCTTTCTTTCATTCTGAACAAGTGTTAGTGTTTTCTGCACAAAAGCGATTCTGCGAAGCAATGTGAACACTTCTGCTTCCCAGGCACAGAGAAGGTGCTAGCAGGGAATACTCTGCCTGCTTTTCCCCAGTGCTCTGCATGCTCTCCAGGACAACATAAAGTCTGGGGCTCTGTGCTTTCTTTCGTTCTGAACAAGTGTTACTGTTTTCTGCACAAAAGCGATTCTGCGAAGCAATGTGAACAGGCACAGAGAAGGTGCTAGCAGGGAATTCTCTGCCTGCCTTTCCCCAGTGCTCTGCAAGCTCTCCAGGACAACAACAAATCTGGTTCTCTGTGGTTTCTTTCGTTCTGAACAAGTGTTACTGTTTTCTGCACAAAAGCGATTCTGTGAAGCAATGTGAACAGGCACAGAGAAGGTGCTAGCAGGGAATTCTCTGCCTGCCTTTCCCCAGTGCTCTGCAAGCTCTCCAGGACAACAGCAAATCTGGGGCTCTGTGCTTTCTTTCGTTCTGAACAAGTGTTACTGTTTTCTGCACAAAAGCGATTCTGCGAAGCAATGTGAACAGGCACAGAGAAGGTGCTAGCAGGGAATTCTCTGCCTGCCTTTCCCCAGTGCTCTGCAAGCTCTCCAGGACAACAACAAATCTGGGTCTCTGTGCTTTCTTTCGTTCTGAACAAGTGTTACTGTTTTCTGCACAAAAGCGATTCTGCGAAGCAATGTGAACAGGCACAGAGAAGGTGCTAGCAGGGAATTCTCTGCCTGCCTTTCCCCAGTGCTCTGCAAGCTCTCCAGGACAACAACAAATCTGGGTCTCTGTGCTTTCTTTCGTTCTGAACAAGTGTTACTGTTTTCTGCACAAAAGCGATTCTGCGAAGCAATGTGAACAGGCACAGAGAAGGTGCTAGCAGGGAATTCTCTGCCTGCCTTTCCCCAGTGCTCTGCAAGCTCTCCAGGACAACAACAAATCTGGGTCTCTGTGCTTTCTTTCGTTCTGAACAAGTGTTACTGTTTTCTGCACAAAAGCGATTCTGCGAAGCAATGTGAACAGGCACAGAGAAGGTGCTAGCAGGGAATTCTCTGCCTGCCTTTCCCCAGTGCTCTGCAAGCTCTCCAGGACAACATAAAGTCTGGGGCTCTGTGCTTTCTTTCATTCTGAACAAGTGTTACTGTTTTCTGCACAAAAGCGATTCTGCGAAGCAATGTGAACAGGCACAGAGAAGGTGCTAGCAGGGAATTCTCTGCCTGCCTTTCCCCATGGCTGTGCAAGCTCTCCAGGACAACAGCAAATCTGGGGCTCTGTGCTTTCTTTCATTCTGAACAAGTGTTAGTGTTTTCTGCACAAAAGCGATTCTGCGAAGCAATGTGAACAGGCACAGAGAAGGTGCTAGCAGGGAATTCTCTGCCTGCCTTTCCCCAGTGCTCTGCAAGCTCTCCAGGACAACAACAAATCTGGGTCTCTGTGCTTTCTTTCGTTCTGAACAAGTGTTACTGTTTTCTGCACAAAAGCGATTCTGTGAAGCAATGTGAACAGGCACAGAGAAGGTGCTAGCAGGGAATTCTCTGCCTGCCTTTCCCCAGTGCTCTGCAAGCTCTCCAGACCAACATAAAGTCTGGGGCTGTGTGCTTTCTTTCGTTGTGAACAAGTGTTACTGTTTTCTGCACAAAAGCGATTCTGCGAAGCAATGTGAACACTTCTGCTTCCCAGGCACAGAGAAGGTGCTAGCAGGGAATTCTCTGCCTGCCTTCCCCCACTGCTCTGCAGCTCCCCAGGACAACAGCAAATCTGGGGCTCTGTGCTTTCTTTCGTTCTGAACAAGTGTTACTGTTTTCTGCACAAAAGCGATTCTGCGAAGCAATGTGAACAGGCACAGAGAAGGTGCTAGCAGGGAATTCTCTGCCTGCCTTTCCCCAGTGCTCTGCAAGCTCTCCAGGACAACAACAAATCTGGGTCTCTGTGCTTTCTTTCGTTCTGAACAAGTGTTACTGTTTTCTGCACAAAAGCGATTCTGCGAAGCAATGTGAACAGGCACAGAGAAGGTGCTAGCAGGGAATTCTCTGCCTGCCTTTCCCCAGTGCTCTGCAAGCTCTCCAGGACAACAACAAATCTGGGTCTCTGTGCTTTCTTTCGTTCTGAACAAGTGTTACTGTTTTCTGCACAAAAGCGATTCTGCGAAGCAATGTGAACAGGCACAGAGAAGGTGCTAGCAGGGAATTCTCTGCCTGCCTTTCCCCAGTGCTCTGCAAGCTCTCCAGGACAACAACAAATCTGGGTCTCTGTGCTTTCTTTCGTTCTGAACAAGTGTTACTGTTTTCTGCACAAAAGCGATTCTGCGAAGCAATGTGAACAGGCACAGAGAAGGTGCTAGCAGGGAATTCTCTGCCTGCCTTTCCCCAGTGCTCTGCAAGCTCTCCAGGACAACATAAAGTCTGGGGCTCTGTGCTTTCTTTCATTCTGAACAAGTGTTACTGTTTTCTGCACAAAAGCGATTCTGCGAAGCAATGTGAACAGGCACAGAGAAGGTGCTAGCAGGGAATTCTCTGCCTGCCTTTCCCCATGGCTGTGCAAGCTCTCCAGGACAACAGCAAATCTGGGGCTCTGTGCTTTCTTTCATTCTGAACAAGTGTTAGTGTTTTCTGCACAAAAGCGATTCTGCGAAGCAATGTGAACACTTGGGCTTCCCAGGCACAGAGAAGGTGCTAGCAGGGAATTCTCTGCCTGCCTTTCCCCAGTGCTCTGCAAGCTCTCCAGGACAACAACAAATCTGGGGCTCTGTGCTTTCTTTCGTTCTGAACAAGTGTTACTGTTTTCTGCACAAAAGCGATTCTGCGAAGCAATGTGAACAGGCACAGAGAAGGTGCTAGCAGGGAATTCTCTGCCTGCCTTTCCCCAGTGCTCTGCAAGCTCTCCAGACCAACATAAAGTCTGGGTCTCTGTGCTTTCTTTCGTTCTGAACAAGTGTTACTGTTTTCTGCACAAAAGCGATTCTGTGAAGCAATGTGAACAGGCACAGAGAAGGTGCTAGCAGGGAATTCTCTGCCTGCCTTTCCCCAGTGCTCTGCAAGCTCTCCAGACCAACATAAAGTCTGGGGCTGTGTGCTTTCTTTCGTTGTGAACAAGTGTTACTGTTTTCTGCACAAAAGCGATTCTGCGAAGCAATGTGAACACTTCTGCTTCCCAGGCACAGAGAAGGTGCTAGCAGGGAATTCTCTGCCTGCCTTCCCCCACTGCTCTGCAGCTCCCCAGGACAACAGCAAATCTGGGGCTCTGTGCTTTCTTTCGTTCTGAACAAGTGTTACTGTTTTCTGCACAAAAGCGATTCTGCGAAGCAATGTGAACAGGCACAGAGAAGGTGCTAGCAGGGAATTCTCTGCCTGCCTTTCCCCAGTGCTCTGCAAGCTCTCCAGGACAACAACAAATCTGGGTCTCTGTGCTTTCTTTCGTTCTGAACAAGTGTTACTGTTTTCTGCACAAAAGCGATTCTGCGAAGCAATGTGAACAGGCACAGAGAAGGTGCTAGCAGGGAATTCTCTGCCTGCCTTTCCCCAGTGCTCTGCAAGCTCTCCAGGACAACAACAAATCTGGGTCTCTGTGCTTTCTTTCGTTCTGAACAAGTGTTACTGTTTTCTGCACAAAAGCGATTCTGCGAAGCAATGTGAACAGGCACAGAGAAGGTGCTAGCAGGGAATTCTCTGCCTGCCTTTCCCCATGGCTGTGCAAGCTCTCCAGGACAACAGCAAATCTGGGGCTCTGTGCTTTCTTTCGTTCTGAACAAGTGTTACTGTTTTCTGCACAAAAGCGATTCTGCGAAGCAATGTGAACAGGCACAGAGAAGGTGCTAGCAGGGAATTCTCTGCCTGCCTTTCCCCAGTGCTCTGCAAGCTCTCCAGGACAACAACAAATCTGGGTCTCTGTGCTTTCTTTCGTTCTGAACAAGTGTTACTGTTTTCTGCACAAAAGCGATTCTGTGAAGCAATGTGAACAGGCACAGAGAAGGTGCTAGCAGGGAATTCTCTGCCTGCCTTTCCCCAGTGCTCTGCAAGCTCTCCAGACCAACATAAAGTCTGGGGCTGTGTGCTTTCTTTCGTTGTGAACAAGTGTTACTGTTTTCTGCACAAAAGCGATTCTGCGAAGCAATGTGAACACTTCTGCTTCCCAGGCACAGAGAAGGTGCTAGCAGGGAATTCTCTGCCTGCCTTCCCCCACTGCTCTGCAGCTCCCCAGGACAACAGCAAATCTGGGGCTCTGTGCTTTCTTTCGTTCTGAACAAGTGTTACTGTTTTCTGTACAAAAGCGATTCTGCGAAGCAATTTGAATATGCACAGAGAAGGTGCTAGCAGGGAATTCTCTGCCTGCCTTTCCCCATGGCTGTGCAAGCTCTCCAGGACAAGAGCAAATCTGGGGCTCTGTGCTTTCTTTCATTCTGAACAAGTGTTACTGTTTTCTGCACAAAAGCGATTCTGCGAAGCAATGTGAACAGGCACAGAGAAGGTGCTAGCAGGGAATTCTCTGCCTGCCTTTCCCCAGTGCTCTGCAAGCTCTCCAGGACAACAACAAATCTGGGGCTCTGTGCTTTCTTTCGTTCTGAACAAGTGTTACTGTTTTCTGCACAAAAGCGATTCTGCGAAGCAATGTGAACAGGCACAGAGAAGGTGCTAGCAGGGAATTCTCTGCCTGCCTTTCCCCAGTGCTCTGCAAGCTCTCCAGGACAACATAAAATCTGGGGCTCTGTGCTTTCTTTCGTTCTGAACAAGTGTTACTGTTTTCTGCACAAAAGCGATTCTGCGAAGCAATGTGAACAGGCACAGAGAAGGTGCTAGCAGGGAATTCTCTGCCTGCCTTTCCCCAGTGCTCTGCAAGCTCTCCAGGACAACAACAAATCTGGGTCTCTGTGCTTTCTTTCGTTCTGAACAAGTGTTACTGTTTTCTGCACAAAAGCGATTCTGTGAAGCAATGTGAACAGGCACAGAGAAGGTGCTAGCAGGGAATTCTCTGCCTGCCTTTCCCCAGTGCTCTGCAAGCTCTCCAGACCAACATAAAGTCTGGGGCTCTGTGCTTTCTTTCGTTGTGAACAAGTGTTACTGTTTTCTGCACAAAAGCGATTCTGCGAAGCAATGTGAACACTTCTGCTTCCCAGGCACAGAGAAGGTGCTAGCAGGGAATTCTCTGCCTGCCTTCCCCCACTGCTCTGCAGCTCCCCAGGACAACAGCAAATCTGGGGCTCTGTGCTTTCTTTCGTTCTGAACAAGTGTTACTGTTTTCTGTACAAAAGCGATTCTGCGAAGCAATGTGAACAGGCACAGAGAAGGTGCTAGCAGGGAATTCTCTGCCTGCCTTTCCCCATGGCTGTGCAAGCTCTCCAGGACAACAGCAAATCTGGGGCTCTGTGCTTTCTTTCATTCTGAACAAGTGTTAGTGTTTTCTGCACAAAAGCGATTCTGCGAAGCAATGTGAACACTTGGGCTTCCCAGGCACAGAGAAGGTGCTAGCAGGGAATTCTCTGCCTGCCTTTCCCCAGTGCTCTGCAAGCTCTCCAGGACAACAGCAAATCTGGGGCTCTGTGCTTTCTTTCGTTCTGAACAAGTGTTACTGTTTTCTGCACAAAAGCGATTCTGCGAAGCAATGTGAACAGGCACAGAGAAGGTGCTAGCAGGGAATTCTCTGCCTGCCTTTCCCCAGTGCTCTGCAAGCTCTCCAGGACAACAACAAATCTGGTTCTCTGTGGTTTCTTTCGTTCTGAACAAGTGTTACTGTTTTCTGCACAAAAGCGATTCTGTGAAGCAATGTGAACAGGCACAGAGAAGGTGCTAGCAGGGAATTCTCTGCCTGCCTTTCCCCAGTGCTCTGCAAGCTCTCCAGGACAACAGCAAATCTGGGGCTCTGTGCTTTCTTTCGTTCTGAACAAGTGTTACTGTTTTCTGCACAAAAGCGATTCTGCGAAGCAATGTGAACAGGCACAGAGAAGGTGCTAGCAGGGAATTCTCTGCCTGCCTTTCCCTAGTGCTCTGCAAGCTCTCCAGGACAACAACAAATCTGGGTCTCTGTGCTTTCTTTCGTTCTGAACAAGTGTTACTGTTTTCTGCACAAAAGCGATTCTGCGAAGCAATGTGAACAGGCACAGAGAAGGTGCTAGCAGGGAATTCTCTGCCTGCCTTTCCCCAGTGCTCTGCAAGCTCTCCAGGACAACAACAAATCTGGGTCTCTGTGCTTTCTTTCGTTCTGAACAAGTGTTACTGTTTTCTGCACAAAAGCGATTCTGCGAAGCAATGTGAACAGGCACAGAGAAGGTGCTAGCAGGGAATTCTCTGCCTGCCTTTCCCCAGTGCTCTGCAAGCTCTCCAGGACAACAGCAAATCTGGGTCTCTGTGCTTTCTTTCGTTCTGAACAAGTGTTACTGTTTTCTGCACAAAAGCGATTCTGCGAAGCAATGTGAACAGGCACAGAGAAGGTGCTAGCAGGGAATTCTCTGCCTGCCTTTCCCCAGTGCTCTGCAAGCTCTCCAGGACAACATAAAGTCTGGGGCTCTGTGCTTTCTTTCGTTCTGAACAAGTGTTACTGTTTTCTGCACAAAAGCGATTCTGCGAAGCAATGTGAACAGGCACAGAGAAGGTGCTAGCAGGGAATTCTCTGCCTGCCTTTCCCCATGGCTGTGCAAGCTCTCCAGGACAACAGCAAATCTGGGGCTCTGTGCTTTCTTTCATTCTGAACAAGTGTTAGTGTTTTCTGCACAAAAGCGATTCTGCGAAGCAATGTGAACACTTGGGCTTCCCAGGCACAGAGAAGGTGCTAGCAGGGAATTCTCTGCCTGCCTTTCCCCAGTGCTCTGCAAGCTCCCCAGGACAACAGCAAATCTGGGGCTCTGTGCTTTCTTTCGTTCTGAACAAGTGTTACTGTTTTCTGCACAAAAGCGATTCTGCGAAGCAATGTGAACAGGCACAGAGAAGGTGCTAGCAGGGAATTCTCTGCCTGCCTTTCCCCAGTGCTCTGCAAGCTCTCCAGGACAACATAAAATCTGGGGCTCTGTGCTTTCTTTCGTTCTGAACAAGTGTTACTGTTTTCTGCACAAAAGCGATTCTGCGAAGCAATGTGAACAGGCACAGAGAAGGTGCTAGCAGGGAATTCTCTGCCTGCCTTTCCCCAGTGCTCTGCAAGCTCTCCAGGACAACATAAAATCTGGGGCTCTGTGCTTTCTTTCGTTCTGAACAAGTGTTACTGTTTTCTGCACAAAAGCGATTCTGCGAAGCAATGTGAACAGGCACAGAGAAGGTGCTAGCAGGGAATTCTCTGCCTGCCTTTCCCCAGTGCTCTGCAAGCTCTCCAGGACAACAACAAATCTGGGTCTCTGTGCTTTCTTTCGTTCTGAACAAGTGTTACTGTTTTCTGCACAAAAGCGATTCTGTGAAGCAATGTGAACAGGCACAGAGAAGGTGCTAGCAGGGAATTCTCTGCCTGCCTTTCCCCAGTGCTCTGCAAGCTCTCCAGACCAACATAAAGTCTGGGGCTCTGTGCTTTCTTTCGTTGTGAACAAGTGTTACTGTTTTCTGCACAAAAGCGATTCTGCGAAGCAATGTGAACACTTCTGCTTCCCAGGCACAGAGAAGGTGCTAGCAGGGAATTCTCTGCCTGCCTTTCCCCACTGCTCTGCAGCTCCCCAGGACAACAGCAAATCTGGGGCTCTGTGCTTTCTTTCGTTCTGAACAAGTGTTACTGTTTTCTGTACAAAAGCGATTCTGCGAAGCAATGTGAACAGGCACAGAGAAGGTGCTAGCAGGGAATTCTCTGCCTGCCTTTCCCCATGGCTGTGCAAGCTCTCCAGGACAACAGCAAATCTGGGGCTCTGTGCTTTCTTTCATTCTGAACAAGTGTTAGTGTTTTCTGCACAAAAGCGATTCTGCGAAGCAATGTGAACACTTCTGCTTCCCAGGCACAGAGAAGGTGCTAGCAGGGAATACTCTGCCTGCTTTTCCCCAGTGCTCTGCATGCTCTCCAGGACAACATAAAGTCTGGGGCTCTGTGCTTTCTTTCGTTCTGAACAAGTGTTACTGTTTTCTGCACAAAAGCGATTCTGCGAAGCAATGTGAACAGGCACAGAGAAGGTGCTAGCAGGGAATTCTCTGCCTGCCTTTCCCCAGTGCTCTGCAAGCTCTCCAGGACAACAACAAATCTGGTTCTCTGTGGTTTCTTTCGTTCTGAACAAGTGTTACTGTTTTCTGCACAAAAGCGATTCTGTGAAGCAATGTGAACAGGCACAGAGAAGGTGCTAGCAGGGAATTCTCTGCCTGCCTTTCCCCAGTGCTCTGCAAGCTCTCCAGGACAACATAAAGTCTGGGGCTCTGTGCTTTCTTTCGTTCTGAACAAGTGTTACTGTTTTCTGCACAAAAGCGATTCTGCGAAGCAATGTGAACAGGCACAGAGAAGGTGCTAGCAGGGAATTCTCTGCCTGCCTTTCCCCAGTGCTCTGCAAGCTCTCCAGGACAACAACAAATCTGGGTCTCTGTGCTTTCTTTCGTTCTGAACAAGTGTTACTGTTTTCTGCACAAAAGCGATTCTGCGAAGCAATGTGAACAGGCACAGAGAAGGTGCTAGCAGGGAATTCTCTGCCTGCCTTTCCCCAGTGCTCTGCAAGCTCTCCAGGACAACAACAAATCTGGGTCTCTGTGCTTTCTTTCGTTCTGAACAAGTGTTACTGTTTTCTGCACAAAAGCGATTCTGCGAAGCAATGTGAACAGGCACAGAGAAGGTGCTAGCAGGGAATTCTCTGCCTGCCTTTCCCCAGTGCTCTGCAAGCTCTCCAGGACAACAACAAATCTGGGTCTCTGTGCTTTCTTTCGTTCTGAACAAGTGTTACTGTTTTCTGCACAAAAGCGATTCTGCGAAGCAATGTGAACAGGCACAGAGAAGGTGCTAGCAGGGAATTCTCTGCCTGCCTTTCCCCAGTGCTCTGCAAGCTCTCCAGGACAACATAAAGTCTGGGACTCTGTGCTTTCTTTCATTCTGAACAAGTGTTACTGTTTTCTGCACAAAAGCGATTCTGCGAAGCAATGTGAACAGGCACAGAGAAGGTGCTAGCAGGGAATTCTCTGCCTGCCTTTCCCCATGGCTGTGCAAGCTCTCCAGGACAACAGCAAATCTGGGGCTCTGTGCTTTCTTTCATTCTGAACAAGTGTTAGTGTTTTCTGCACAAAAGCGATTCTGCGAAGCAATGTGAACACTTGGGCTTCCCAGGCACAGAGAAGGTGCTAGCAGGGAATTCTCTGCCTGCCTTTCCCCAGTGCTCTGCAAGCTCTCCAGGACAACAACAAATCTGGGGCTCTGTGCTTTCTTTCGTTCTGAACAAGTGTTACTGTTTTCTGCACAAAAGCGATTCTGCGAAGCAATGTGAACAGGCACAGAGAAGGTGCTAGCAGGGAATTCTCTGCCTGCCTTTCCCCAGTGCTCTGCAAGCTCTCCAGGACAACAACAAATCTGGTTCTCTGTGGTTTCTTTCGTTCTGAACAAGTGTTACTGTTTTCTGCACAAAAGCGATTCTGTGAAGCAATGTGAACAGGGACAGAGAAGGTGCTAGCAGGGAATTCTCTGCCTGCCTTTCCCCAGTGCTCTGCAAGCTCTCCAGACCAACATAAAGTCTGGGGCTCTGTGCTTTCTTTCGTTCTGAACAAGTGTTACTGTTTTCTGCACAAAAGCGATTCTGCGAAGCAATGTGAACACTTCTGCTTCCCAGGCATAGAGAAGGTGCTAGCAGGGAATTCTCTGCCTGCCTTCCCCCACTGCTCTGCAGCTCCCCAGGACAACAGCAAATCTGGGGCTCTGTGCTTTCTTTCGTTCTGAACAAGTGTTACTGTTTTCTGCACAAAAGCGATTCTGCGAAGCAATTTGAATATGCACAGAGAAGGTGCTAGCAGGGAATTCTCTGCCTGCCTTTCCCCATGGCTGTGCAAGCTCTCCAGGACAAGAGCAAATCTGGGGCTCTGTGCTTTCTTTCATTCTGAACAAGTGTTAGTGTTTTCTGCACAAAAGCGATTCTGCGAAGCAATGTGAACACTTCTGCTTCCCAGGCACAGAGAAGGTGCTAGCAGGGAATACTCTGCCTGCTTTTCCCCAGTGCTCTGAATGCTCTCCAGGACAACATAAAGTCTGGGGCTCTGTGCTTTCTTTCGTTCTGAACAAGTGTTACTGTTTTCTGCACAAAAGCGATTCTGCGAAGCAATGTGAACAGGCACAGAGAAGGTGCTAGCAGGGAATTCTCTGCCTGCCTTTCCCCAGTGCTCTGCAAGCTCTCCAGGACAACAACAAATCTGGTTCTCTGTGGTTTCTTTCGTTCTGAACAAGTGTTACTGTTTTCTGCACAAAAGCGATTCTGTGAAGCAATGTGAACAGGCACAGAGAAGGTGCTAGCAGGGAATTCTCTGCCTGCCTTTCCCCAGTGCTCTGCAAGCTCTCCAGGACAACAACAAATCTGGGTCTCTGTCCTTTCTTTCGTTCTGAACAAGTGTTACTGTTTTCTGCACAAAAGCGATTCTGCGAAGCAATGTGAACAGGCACAGAGAAGGTGCTAGCAGGGAATTCTCTGCCTGCCTTTCCCCAGTGCTCTGCAAGCTCTCCAGGACAACAGCAAATCTGGGGCTCTGTGCTTTCTTTCGTTCTGAACAAGTGTTACTGTTTTCTGCACAAAAGCGATTCTGCGAAGCAATGTGAACAGGCACAGAGAAGGTGCTAGCAGGGAATTCTCTGCCTGCCTTTCCCTAGTGCTCTGCAAGCTCTCCAGGACAACATAAAATCTGGGGCTCTGTGCTTTCTTTCGTTCTGAACAAGTGTTACTGTTTTCTGCACAAAAGCGATTCTGCGAAGCAATGTGAACAGGCACAGAGAAGGTGCTAGCAGGGAATTCTCTGCCTGCCTTTCCCCAGTGCTCCGCAAGCTCTCCAGGACAACATAAAGTCTGGGGCTCTGTGCTTTCTTTCGTTGTGAACAAGTGTTACTGTTTTCTGCACAAAAGCGATTCTGCGAAGCAATGTGAACACTTCTGCTTCCCAGGCACAGAGAAGGTGCTAGAAGGGAATTCTCTGCCTGCCTTCCCCCACTGCTCTGCAGCTCCCCAGGACAACAGCAAATCTGGGGCTCTGTGCTTTCTTTCGTTCTGAACAAGTGTTACTGTTTTCTGCACAAAAGCGATTCTGCGAAGCAATTTGAATATGCACAGAGAAGGTGCTAGCAGGGAATTCTCTGCCTGCCTTTCCCCATGGCTGTGCAAGCTCTCCAGGACAACAGCAAATCTGGGGCTCTGTGCTTTCTTTCATTCTGAACAAGTGTTACTGTTTTCTGCACAAAAGCGATTCTGCGAAGCAATGTGAACACTTCTGCTTCCCAGGCACAGAGAAGGTGCTAGCAGGGAATACTCTGCCTGCTTTTCCCCAGTGCTCTGCAAGCTCTCCAGGACAACATAAAGTCTGGGGCTCTGTGCTTTCTTTCGTTCTGAACAAGTGTTACTGTTTTCTGCACAAAAGCGATTCTGCGAAGCAATGTGAACAGGCACAGAGGAGGTGCTAGCAGGGAATTCTCTGCCTGCCTTTCCCCAGTGCTCTGCAAGCTCTCCAGGACAACAGCAAATCTGGGGCTCTGTGCTTTCTTTCGTTCTGAACAAGTGTTACTGTTTTCTGCACAAAAGCGATTCTGCGAAGCAATGTGAACAGGCACAGAGAAGGTGCTAGCAGGGAATTCTCTGCCTGCCTTTCCCCAGTGCTCTGCAAGCTCTCCAGGACAACAGCAAATCTGGGGCTCTGTGCTTTCTTTCGTTCTGAACAAGTGTTACTGTTTTCTGCACAAAAGCGATTCTGCGAAGCAATGTGAACAGGCACAGAGAAGGTGCTAGCAGGGAATTCTCTGCCTGCCTTTCCCTAGTGCTCTGCAAGCTCTCCAGGACAACAACAAATCTGGGTCTCTGTGCTTTCTTTCGTTCTGAACAAGTGTTACTGTTTTCTGCACAAAAGCGATTCTGCGAAGCAATGTGAACAGGCACAGAGAAGGTGCTAGCAGGGAATTCTCTGCCTGCCTTTCCCCAGTGCTCTGCAAGCTCTCCAGGACAACAACAAATCTGGGTCTCTGTGCTTTCTTTCGTTCTGAACAAGTGTTACTGTTTTCTGCACAAAAGCGATTCTGCGAAGCAATGTGAACAGGCACAGAGAAGGTGCTAGCAGGGAATTCTCTGCCTGCCTTTCCCCAGTGCTCTGCAAGCTCTCCAGGACAACATAAAGTCTGGGGCTCTGTGCTTTCTTTCATTCTGAACAAGTGTTACTGTTTTCTGCACAAAAGCGATTCTGCGAAGCAATGTGAACACTTCTGCTTCCCAGGCACAGAGAAGGTGCTAGCAGGGAATTCTCTGCCTGCCTTTCCCCACTGCTCTGCAGCTCCCCAGGACAACAGCAAATCTGGGGCTCTGTGCTTTCTTTCGTTCTGAACAAGTGTTACTGTTTTCTGCACAAAAGCGATTCTGCGAAGCAATGTGAATATGCACAGAGAAGGTGCTAGCAGGGAATTCTCTGCCTGCCTTTCCCCAGTGCTCTGCAAGCTCTCCAGGACAACAACAAATCTGGGGCTCTGTGCTTTCTTTCGTTCTGAACAAGTGTTACTGTTTTCTGCACAAAAGCGATTCTGCGAAGCAATGTGAACAGGCACAGAGGAGGTGCTAGCAGGGAATTCTCTGCCTGCCTTTCCCAGTGCTCTGTAAGCTCTCCAGGACAACAACAAATCTGGTTCTCTGTGGTTTCTTTCGTTCTGAACAAGTGTTACTGTTTTCTGCACAAAAGCGATTCTGTGAAGCAATGTGAACAGGCACAGAGAAGGTGCTAGCAGGGAATTCTCTGCCTGCCTTTCCCCAGTGCTCTGCAAGCTCTCCAGGACAACAGCAAATCTGGGGCTCTGTGCTTTCTTTCGTTCTGAACAAGTGTTACTGTTTTCTGCACAAAAGCGATTCTGCGAAGCAATGTGAACAGGCACAGAGAAGGTGCTAGCAGGGAATTCTCTGCCTGCCTTTCCCCAGTGCTCTGCAAGCTCTCCAGGACAACATAAAATCTGGGGCTCTATGCTCTCTTTCGTTCTGAACAAGTGTTAGTGTTTTCTGCACAAAAGCGATTCTGCGAAGCAATGTGAACAGGCACAGAGAAGGTGCTAGCAGGGAATTCTCTGCCTGCCTTTCCCCAGTGCTCTGCAAGCTCTCCAGGACAACAGCAAATCTGGGGCTCTGTGCTTTCTTTCGTTCTGAACAAGTGTTACTGTTTTCTGCACAAAAGCGATTCTGCGAAGCAATGTGAACAGGGACAGAGAAGGTGCTAGCAGGGAATTCTCTGCCTGCCTTTCCCCAGTGCTCTGCAGCTCCCCAGGACAACAGCAAATCTGGGGCTCTGTGCTTTCTTTCGTTCTGAACAAGTGTTACTGTTTTCTGCACAAAAGCGATTCTGCGAAGCAATTTGAATATGCACAGAGAAGGTGCTAGCAGGGAATTCTCTGCCTGCCTTTCCCCAGTGCTCTGCAAGCTCTCCAGGACAACAACAAATCTGGGGCTCTGTGCTTTCTTTCGTTCTGAACAAGTGTTACTGTTTTCTGCACAAAAGCGATTCTGTGAAGCAATGTGAACAGGCACAGAGAAGGTGCTAGCAGGGAATTCTCTGCCTGCCTTTCCCCAGTGCTCTGCAAGCTCTCCAGGACAACAGCAAATCTGGGGCTCTGTGCTTTCTTTCGTTCTGAACAAGTGTTACTGTTTTCTGCACAAAAGCGATTCTGCGAAGCAATGTGAACAGGCACAGAGAAGGTGCTAGCAGGGAATTCTCTGCCTGCCTTTCCCCAGTGCTCTGCAAGCTCTCCAGGACAACATAAAGTCTGGGGCTCTGTGCTTTCTTTCGTTGTGAACAAGTGTTACTGTTTTCTGCACAAAAGCGATTCTGCGAAGCAATGTGAACACTTCTGCTTCCCAGGCACAGAGAAGGTGCTAGCAGGGAATTCTCTGCCTGCCTTTCCCCAGTGCTCTGCAAGCTCTTCAGGACAACAACAAATCTGGGTCTCTGTGCTTTCTTTCGTTCTGAACAAGTGTTACTGTTTTCTGCACAAAAGCGATTCTGCGAAGCAATGTGAACAGGCACAGAGAAGGTGATAGCAGGGAATTCTCTGCCTGCCTTTCCCCAGTGCTCTGCAAGCTCTCCAGGACAACAACAAATCTGGGTCTCTGTCCTTTCTTTCGTTCTGAACAAGTGTTACTGTTTTCTGCACAAAAGCGATTCTGCGAAGCAATGTGAACAGGCACAGAGAAGGTGCTAGCAGGGAATTCTCTGCCTGCCTTTCCCCAGTGCTCTGCAAGCTCTCCAGGACAACATAAAATCTGGGGCTCTGTGCTTTCTTTCGTTCTGAACAAGTGTTACTGTTTTCTGCACAAAAGCGATTCTGCGAAGCAATGTGAACACTTCTGATTCCCAGGCACAGAGAAGGTGCTAGCAGGGAATTCTCTGCCTGCCTTTCCCCAGTGCTCTGCAAGCTCTCCAGGACAACATAAAATCTGGAGCTCGGTGCTTTCTTTCGTTCTGAACAAGTGTTAGTGTTTTCTGCACAAAAGCGATTCTGCGAAGCAATGTGAACAGGCACAGAGAAGGTGCTAGCAGGGAATTCTCTGCCTGCCTTTCCCCAGTGCTCTGCAAGCTCTCCAGGACAACAGCAAATCTGGGGCTCTGTGCTTTCTTTCGTTCTGAACAAGTGTTACTGTTTTCTGCACAAAAGCGATTCTGCGAAGCAATGTGAACAGGCACAGAGAAGGTGCTAGCAGGGAATTCTCTGCCTGCCTTTCCCCAGTGCTCTGCAAGCTCTCCAGGACAACAGCAAATCTGGGGCTCTGTGCTTTCTTTCGTTCTGAACAAGTGTTACTGTTTTCTGCACAAAAGCGATTCTGCGAAGCAATGTGAACAGGCACAGAGGAGGTGCTAGCAGGGAATTCTCTGCCTGCCTTTCCCCAGTGCTCTGCAAGCTCTCCAGGACAACAACAAATCTGGTTCTCTGTGGTTTCTTTCGTTCTGAACAAGTGTTACTGTTTTCTGCACAAAAGCGATTCTGTGAAGCAATGTGAACAGGCACAGAGAAGGTGCTAGCAGGGAATTCTCTGCCTGCCTTTCCCCAGTGCTCTGCAAGCTCTCCAGGACAACAGCAAATCTGGGTCTCTGTGCTTTGTTTCGTTCTGAACAAGTGTTACTGTTTTCTGCACAAAAGCGATTCTGCGAAGCAATGTGAACAGGCACAGAGAAGGTGCTAGCAGGGAATTCTCTGCCTGCCTTTCCCCAGTGCTCTGCAAGCTCTCCAGGACAACATAAAATCTGGAGCTCGGTGCTTTCTTTCGTTCTGAACAAGTGTTAGTGTTTTCTGCACAAAAGCGATTCTGCGAAGCAATGTGAACAGGCACAGAGAAGGTGCTAGCAGGGAATTCTCTGCCTGCCTTTCCCCAGTGCTCTGCAAGCTCTCCAGGACAACAGCAAATCTGGGGCTCTGTGCTTTCTTTCGTTCTGAACAAGTGTTACTGTTTTCTGCACAAAAGCGATTCTGCGGGGCTCTGTGCTTTCTTTCGTTCTGAACAAGTGTTACTGTTTTCTGCACAAAAGCGATTCTGCGAAGCAATGTGAACAGGCACAGAGAAGGTGCTAGCAGGGAATTCTCTGCCTGCCTTTCCCCAGTGCTCTGCAAGCTCTCCAGGACAACAGCAAATCTGGGGCTCTGTGCTTTCTTTCGTTCTGAACAAGTGTTACTGTTTTCTGCACAAAAGCGATTCTGCGAAGCAATGTGAACAGGCACAGAGGAGGTGCTAGCAGGGAATTCTCTGCCTGCCTTTCCCCAGTGCTCTGCAAGCTCTCCAGGACAACAACAAATCTGGTTCTCTGTGGTTTCTTTCGTTCTGAACAAGTGTTACTGTTTTCTGCACAAAAGCGATTCTGTGAAGCAATGTGAACAGGCACAGAGAAGGTGCTAGCAGGGAATTCTCTGCCTGCCTTTCCCCAGTGCTCTGCAAGCTCTCCAGGACAACATAAAGTCTGGGGCTTTGTGCTTTCTTTCGTTGTGAACAAGTGTTACTGTTTTCTGCACAAAAGCGATTCTGCGAAGCAATGTGAACACTTCTGCTTCCCAGGCACAGAGAAGGTGCTAGCAGGGAATTCTCTGCCTGCCTTTCCCCAGGGCTCTGCAAGCTCTCCAGGACAACATAAAATCTGGAGCTCGGTGCTTTCTTTCGTTCTGAACAAGTGTTAGTGTTTTCTGCACAAAAGCGATTCTGCGAAGCAATGTGAACAGGCACAGAGAAGGTGCTAGCAGGGAATTCTCTGCCTGCCTTTCCCCAGTGCTCTGCAAGCTCTCCAGGACAACAGCAAATCTGGGGCTCTGTGCTTTCTTTCGTTCTGAACAAGTGTTAGTGTTTTCTGCACAAAAGCGATTCTGCGAAGCAATGTGAACAGGCACAGAGAAGGTGCTAGCAGGGAATTCTCTGCCTGCCTTTCCCCAGTGCTCTGCAAGCTCTCCAGGACAACAGCAAATCTGGGGCTCTGTGCTTTCTTTCGTTCTGAACAAGTGTTACTGTTTTCTGCACAAAAGCGATTCTGCGAAGCAATGTGAACAGGCACAGAGAAGGTGCTAGCAGGGAATTCTCTGCCTGCCTTTCCCCAGTGCTCTGCAAGCTCTCCAGGACAACAGCAAATCTGGGGCTCTGTGCTTTCTTTCGTTCTGAACAAGTGTTACTGTTTTCTGCACAAAAGCGATTCTGCGAAGCAATGTGAACAGGCACAGAGGAGGTGCTAGCAGGGAATTCTCTGCCTGCCTTTCCCCAGTGCTCTGCAAGCTCTCCAGGACAACAACAAATCTGGGTCTCTGTGCTTTCTTTCGTTCTGAACAAGTGTTACTGTTTTCTGCACAAAAGCGATTCTGTGAAGCAATGTGAACAGGCACAGAGAAGGTGCTAGCAGGGAATTCTCTGCCTGCCTTTCCCCAGTGCTCTGCAAGCTCTCCAGGACAACAGCAAATCTGGGGCTCTGTGCTTTCTTTCGTTCTGAACAAGTGTTACTGTTTTCTGCACAAAAGCGATTCTGCGAAGCAATGTGAACAGGCACAGAGAAGGTGCTAGCAGGGAATTCTCTGCCTGCCTTTCCCCAGTGCTCTGCAAGCTCTCCAGGACAACATAAAATCTGGAGCTCGGTGCTTTCTTTCGTTCTGAACAAGTGTTAGTGTTTTCTGCACAAAAGCGATTCTGCGAAGCAATGTGAACAGGCACAGAGAAGGTGCTAGCAGGGAATTCTCTGCCTGCCTTTCCCCAGTGCTCTGCAAGCTCTCCAGGACAACAGCAAATCTGGGGCTCTGTGCTTTCTTTCGTTCTGAACAAGTGTTACTGTTTTCTGCACAAAAGCGATTCTGCGAAGCAATGTGAACAGGCACAGAGAAGGTGCTAGCAGGGAATTCTCTGCCTGCCTTTCCCCAGTGCTCTGCAAGCTCTCCAGGACAACAGCAAATCTGGGGCTCTGTGCTTTCTTTCGTTCTGAACAAGTGTTACTGTTTTCTGCACAAAAGCGATTCTGCGAAGCAATGTGAACAGGCACAGAGGAGGTGCTAGCAGGGAATTCTCTGCCTGCCTTTCCCCAGTGCTCTGCAAGCTCTCCAGGACAACAACAAATCTGGTTCTCTGTGGTTTCTTTCGTTCTGAACAAGTGTTACTGTTTTCTGCACAAAAGCGATTCTGTGAAGCAATGTGAACAGGCACAGAGAAGGTGCTAGCAGGGAATTCTCTGCCTGCCTTTCCCCAGTGCTCTGCAAGCTCTCCAGGACAACATAAAGTCTGGGGCTTTGTGCTTTCTTTCGTTGTGAACAAGTGTTACTGTTTTCTGCACAAAAGCGATTCTGCGAAGCAATGTGAACACTTCTGCTTCCCAGGCACAGAGAAGGTGCTAGCAGGGAATTCTCTGCCTGCCTTTCCCCAGGGCTCTGCAAGCTCTCCAGGACAACATAAAATCTGGAGCTCGGTGCTTTCTTTCGTTCTGAACAAGTGTTAGTGTTTTCTGCACAAAAGCGATTCTGCGAAGCAATGTGAACAGGCACAGAGAAGGTGCTAGCAGGGAATTCTCTGCCTGCCTTTCCCCAGTGCTCCGCAAGCTCTCCAGGACAACATAAAGTCTGGGGCTCTGTGCTTTCTTTCGTTGTGAACAAGTGTTACTGTTTTCTGCACAAAAGCGATTCTGCGAAGCAATGTGAACACTTCTGCTTCCCAGGCACAGAGAAGGTGCTAGAAGGGAATTCTCTGCCTGCCTTCCCCCACTGCTCTGCAGCTCCCCAGGACAACAGCAAATCTGGGGCTCTGTGCTTTCTTTCGTTCTGAACAAGTGTTACTGTTTTCTGCACAAAAGCGATTCTGCGAAGCAATTTGAATATGCACAGAGAAGGTGCTAGCAGGGAATTCTCTGCCTGCCTTTCCCCATGGCTGTGCAAGCTCTCCAGGACAACAGCAAATCTGGGGCTCTGTGCTTTCTTTCATTCTGAACAAGTGTTACTGTTTTCTGCACAAAAGCGATTCTGCGAAGCAATGTGAACACTTCTGCTTCCCAGGCACAGAGAAGGTGCTAGCAGGGAATACTCTGCCTGCTTTTCCCCAGTGCTCTGCAAGCTCTCCAGGACAACATAAAGTCTGGGGCTCTGTGCTTTCTTTCGTTCTGAACAAGTGTTACTGTTTTCTGCACAAAAGCGATTCTGCGAAGCAATGTGAACAGGCACAGAGGAGGTGCTAGCAGGGAATTCTCTGCCTGCCTTTCCCCAGTGCTCTGCAAGCTCTCCAGGACAACAGCAAATCTGGGGCTCTGTGCTTTCTTTCGTTCTGAACAAGTGTTACTGTTTTCTGCACAAAAGCGATTCTGCGAAGCAATGTGAACAGGCACAGAGAAGGTGCTAGCAGGGAATTCTCTGCCTGCCTTTCCCCAGTGCTCTGCAAGCTCTCCAGGACAACAGCAAATCTGGGGCTCTGTGCTTTCTTTCGTTCTGAACAAGTGTTACTGTTTTCTGCACAAAAGCGATTCTGCGAAGCAATGTGAACAGGCACAGAGAAGGTGCTAGCAGGGAATTCTCTGCCTGCCTTTCCCTAGTGCTCTGCAAGCTCTCCAGGACAACAACAAATCTGGGTCTCTGTGCTTTCTTTCGTTCTGAACAAGTGTTACTGTTTTCTGCACAAAAGCGATTCTGCGAAGCAATGTGAACAGGCACAGAGAAGGTGCTAGCAGGGAATTCTCTGCCTGCCTTTCCCCAGTGCTCTGCAAGCTCTCCAGGACAACAACAAATCTGGGTCTCTGTGCTTTCTTTCGTTCTGAACAAGTGTTACTGTTTTCTGCACAAAAGCGATTCTGCGAAGCAATGTGAACAGGCACAGAGAAGGTGCTAGCAGGGAATTCTCTGCCTGCCTTTCCCCAGTGCTCTGCAAGCTCTCCAGGACAACATAAAGTCTGGGGCTCTGTGCTTTCTTTCATTCTGAACAAGTGTTACTGTTTTCTGCACAAAAGCGATTCTGCGAAGCAATGTGAACACTTCTGCTTCCCAGGCACAGAGAAGGTGCTAGCAGGGAATTCTCTGCCTGCCTTTCCCCACTGCTCTGCAGCTCCCCAGGACAACAGCAAATCTGGGGCTCTGTGCTTTCTTTCGTTCTGAACAAGTGTTACTGTTTTCTGCACAAAAGCGATTCTGCGAAGCAATGTGAATATGCACAGAGAAGGTGCTAGCAGGGAATTCTCTGCCTGCCTTTCCCCAGTGCTCTGCAAGCTCTCCAGGACAACAACAAATCTGGGGCTCTGTGCTTTCTTTCGTTCTGAACAAGTGTTACTGTTTTCTGCACAAAAGCGATTCTGCGAAGCAATGTGAACAGGCACAGAGGAGGTGCTAGCAGGGAATTCTCTGCCTGCCTTTCCCAGTGCTCTGTAAGCTCTCCAGGACAACAACAAATCTGGTTCTCTGTGGTTTCTTTCGTTCTGAACAAGTGTTACTGTTTTCTGCACAAAAGCGATTCTGTGAAGCAATGTGAACAGGCACAGAGAAGGTGCTAGCAGGGAATTCTCTGCCTGCCTTTCCCCAGTGCTCTGCAAGCTCTCCAGGACAACAGCAAATCTGGGGCTCTGTGCTTTCTTTCGTTCTGAACAAGTGTTACTGTTTTCTGCACAAAAGCGATTCTGCGAAGCAATGTGAACAGGCACAGAGAAGGTGCTAGCAGGGAATTCTCTGCCTGCCTTTCCCCAGTGCTCTGCAAGCTCTCCAGGACAACATAAAATCTGGGGCTCTATGCTCTCTTTCGTTCTGAACAAGTGTTAGTGTTTTCTGCACAAAAGCGATTCTGCGAAGCAATGTGAACAGGCACAGAGAAGGTGCTAGCAGGGAATTCTCTGCCTGCCTTTCCCCAGTGCTCTGCAAGCTCTCCAGGACAACAGCAAATCTGGGGCTCTGTGCTTTCTTTCGTTCTGAACAAGTGTTACTGTTTTCTGCACAAAAGCGATTCTGCGAAGCAATGTGAACAGGGACAGAGAAGGTGCTAGCAGGGAATTCTCTGCCTGCCTTTCCCCAGTGCTCTGCAGCTCCCCAGGACAACAGCAAATCTGGGGCTCTGTGCTTTCTTTCGTTCTGAACAAGTGTTACTGTTTTCTGCACAAAAGCGATTCTGCGAAGCAATTTGAATATGCACAGAGAAGGTGCTAGCAGGGAATTCTCTGCCTGCCTTTCCCCAGTGCTCTGCAAGCTCTCCAGGACAACAACAAATCTGGGGCTCTGTGCTTTCTTTCGTTCTGAACAAGTGTTACTGTTTTCTGCACAAAAGCGATTCTGCCAAGCAATGTGAACAGGCACAGAGAAGGTGCTAGCAGGGAATTCTCTGCCTGCCTTTCCCCAGTGCTCTGCAAGCTCTCCAGGACAACAGCAAATCTGGGGCTCTGTGCTTTCTTTCGTTCTGAACAAGTGTTACTGTTTTCTGCACAAAAGCGATTCTGCGAAGCAATGTGAACAGGCACAGAGAAGGTGCTAGCAGGGAATTCTCTGCCTGCCTTTCCCCAGTGCTCTGCAAGCTCTCCAGGACAACATAAAGTCTGGGGCTCTGTGCTTTCTTTCGTTCTGAACAAGTGTTACTGTTTTCTGCACAAAAGCGATTCTGCGAAGCAATGTGAACACTTCTGCTTCCCAGGCACAGAGAAGGTGCTAGCAGGGAATTCTCTGCCTGCCTTTCCCCAGTGCTCTGCAAGCTCTTCAGGACAACAACAAATCTGGGTCTCTGTGCTTTCTTTCGTTCTGAACAAGTGTTACTGTTTTCTGCACAAAAGCGATTCTGCGAAGCAATGTGAACAGGCACAGAGAAGGTGATAGCAGGGAATTCTCTGCCTGCCTTTCCCCAGTGCTCTGCAAGCTCTCCAGGACAACAACAAATCTGGGTCTCTGTCCTTTCTTTCGTTCTGAACAAGTGTTACTGTTTTCTGCACAAAAGCGATTCTGCGAAGCAATGTGAACAGGCACAGAGAAGGTGCTAGCAGGGAATTCTCTGCCTGCCTTTCCCCAGTGCTCTGCAAGCTCTCCAGGACAACATAAAATCTGGGGCTCTGTGCTTTCTTTCGTTCTGAACAAGTGTTACTGTTTTCTGCACAAAAGCGATTCTGCGAAGCAATGTGAACACTTCTGATTCCCAGGCACAGAGAAGGTGCTAGCAGGGAATTCTCTGCCTGCCTTTCCCCAGTGCTCTGCAAGCTCTCCAGGACAACATAAAATCTGGAGCTCGGTGCTTTCTTTCGTTCTGAACAAGTGTTAGTGTTTTCTGCACAAAAGCGATTCTGCGAAGCAATGTGAACAGGCACAGAGAAGGTGCTAGCAGGGAATTCTCTGCCTGCCTTTCCCCAGTGCTCTGCAAGCTCTCCAGGACAACAGCAAATCTGGGGCTCTGTGCTTTCTTTCGTTCTGAACAAGTGTTACTGTTTTCTGCACAAAAGCGATTCTGCGAAGCAATGTGAACAGGCACAGAGAAGGTGCTAGCAGGGAATTCTCTGCCTGCCTTTCCCCAGTGCTCTGCAAGCTCTCCAGGACAACAGCAAATCTGGGGCTCTGTGCTTTCTTTCGTTCTGAACAAGTGTTACTGTTTTCTGCACAAAAGCGATTCTGTGAAGCAATGTGAACAGGCACAGAGGAGGTGCTAGCAGGGAATTCTCTGCCTGCCTTTCCCCAGTGCTCTGCAAGCTCTCCAGGACAACAACAAATCTGGTTCTCTGTGGTTTCTTTCGTTCTGAACAAGTGTTACTGTTTTCTGCACAAAAGCGATTCTGTGAAGCAATGTGAACAGGCACAGAGAAGGTGCTAGCAGGGAATTCTCTGCCTGCCTTTCCCCAGTGCTCTGCAAGCTCTCCAGGACAACAGCAAATCTGGGTCTCTGTGCTTTGTTTCGTTCTGAACAAGTGTTACTGTTTTCTGCACAAAAGCGATTCTGCGAAGCAATGTGAACAGGCACAGAGAAGGTGCTAGCAGGGAATTCTCTGCCTGCCTTTCCCCAGTGCTCTGCAAGCTCTCCAGGACAACATAAAATCTGGAGCTCGGTGCTTTCTTTCGTTCTGAACAAGTGTTAGTGTTTTCTGCACAAAAGCGATTCTGCGAAGCAATGTGAACAGGCACAGAGAAGGTGCTAGCAGGGAATTCTCTGCCTGCCTTTCCCCAGTGCTCTGCAAGCTCTCCAGGACAACAGCAAATCTGGGGCTCTGTGCTTTCTTTCGTTCTGAACAAGTGTTACTGTTTTCTGCACAAAAGCGATTCTGCGGGGCTCTGTGCTTTCTTTCGTTCTGAACAAGTGTTACTGTTTTCTGCACAAAAGCGATTCTGCGAAGCAATGTGAACAGGCACAGAGAAGGTGCTAGCAGGGAATTCTCTGCCTGCCTTTCCCCAGTGCTCTGCAAGCTCTCCAGGACAACAGCAAATCTGGGGCTCTGTGCTTTCTTTCGTTCTGAACAAGTGTTACTGTTTTCTGCACAAAAGCGATTCTGCGAAGCAATGTGAACAGGCACAGAGGAGGTGCTAGCAGGGAATTCTCTGCCTGCCTTTCCCCAGTGCTCTGCAAGCTCTCCAGGACAACAACAAATCTGGGTCTCTGTGCTTTCTTTCGTTCTGAACAAGTGTTACTGTTTTCTGCACAAAAGCGATTCTGTGAAGCAATGTGAACAGGCACAGAGAAGGTGCTAGCAGGGAATTCTCTGCCTGCCTTTCCCCAGTGCTCTGCAAGCTCTCCAGGACAACAGCAAATCTGGGGCTCTGTGCTTTCTTTCGTTCTGAACAAGTGTTACTGTTTTCTGCACAAAAGCGATTCTGCGAAGCAATGTGAACAGGCACAGAGAAGGTGCTAGCAGGGAATTCTCTGCCTGCCTTTCCCCAGTGCTCTGCAAGCTCTCCAGGACAACATAAAATCTGGAGCTCGGTGCTTTCTTTCGTTCTGAACAAGTGTTAGTGTTTTCTGCACAAAAGCGATTCTGCGAAGCAATGTGAACAGGCACAGAGAAGGTGCTAGCAGGGAATTCTCTGCCTGCCTTTCCCCAGTGCTCTGCAAGCTCTCCAGGACAACAGCAAATCTGGGGCTCTGTGCTTTCTTTCGTTCTGAACAAGTGTTACTGTTTTCTGCACAAAAGCGATTCTGCGAAGCAATGTGAACAGGCACAGAGAAGGTGCTAGCAGGGAATTCTCTGCCTGCCTTTCCCCAGTGCTCTGCAAGCTCTCCAGGACAACAGCAAATCTGGGGCTCTGTGCTTTCTTTCGTTCTGAACAAGTGTTACTGTTTTCTGCACAAAAGCGATTCTGCGAAGCAATGTGAACAGGCACAGAGGAGGTGCTAGCAGGGAATTCTCTGCCTGCCTTTCCCCAGTGCTCTGCAAGCTCTCCAGGACAACAACAAATCTGGTTCTCTGTGGTTTCTTTCGTTCTGAACAAGTGTTACTGTTTTCTGCACAAAAGCGATTCTGTGAAGCAATGTGAACAGGCACAGAGAAGGTGCTAGCAGGGAATTCTCTGCCTGCCTTTCCCCAGTGCTCTGCAAGCTCTCCAGGACAACATAAAGTCTGGGGCTTTGTGCTTTCTTTCGTTGTGAACAAGTGTTACTGTTTTCTGCACAAAAGCGATTCTGCGAAGCAATGTGAACACTTCTGCTTCCCAGGCACAGAGAAGGTGCTAGCAGGGAATTCTCTGCCTGCCTTTCCCCAGGGCTCTGCAAGCTCTCCAGGACAACATAAAATCTGGAGCTCGGTGCTTTCTTTCGTTCTGAACAAGTGTTAGTGTTTTCTGCACAAAAGCGATTCTGCGAAGCAATGTGAACAGGCACAGAGAAGGTGCTAGCAGGGAATTCTCTGCCTGCCTTTCCCCAGTGCTCTGCAAGCTCTCCAGGACAACAGCAAATCTGGGGCTCTGTGCTTTCTTTCGTTCTGAACAAGTGTTAGTGTTTTCTGCACAAAAGCGATTCTGCGAAGCAATGTGAACAGGCACAGAGAAGGTGCTAGCAGGGAATTCTCTGCCTGCCTTTCCCCAGTGCTCTGCAAGCTCTCCAGGACAACAGCAAATCTGGGGCTCTGTGCTTTCTTTCGTTCTGAACAAGTGTTACTGTTTTCTGCACAAAAGCGATTCTGCGAAGCAATGTGAACAGGCACAGAGAAGGTGCTAGCAGGGAATTCTCTGCCTGCCTTTCCCCAGTGCTCTGCAAGCTCTCCAGGACAACAGCAAATCTGGGGCTCTGTGCTTTCTTTCGTTCTGAACAAGTGTTACTGTTTTCTGCACAAAAGCGATTCTGCGAAGCAATGTGAACAGGCACAGAGGAGGTGCTAGCAGGGAATTCTCTGCCTGCCTTTCCCCAGTGCTCTGCAAGCTCTCCAGGACAACAACAAATCTGGTTCTCTGTGGTTTCTTTCGTTCTGAACAAGTGTTACTGTTTTCTGCACAAAAGCGATTCTGTGAAGCAATGTGAACAGGCACAGAGAAGGTGCTAGCAGGGAATTCTCTGCCTGCCTTTCCCCAGTGCTCTGCAAGCTCTCCAGGACAACAGCAAATCTGGGTCTCTGTGCTTTGTTTCGTTCTGAACAAGTGTTACTGTTTTCTGCACAAAAGCGATTCTGCGAAGCAATGTGAACAGGCACAGAGGAGGTGCTAGCAGGGAATTCTCTGCCTGCCTTTCCCCAGTGCTCTGCAAGCTCTCCAGGACAACATAAAATCTGGAGCTCGGTGCTTTCTTTCGTTCTGAACAAGTGTTAGTGTTTTCTGCACAAAAGAGATTCTGCGAAGCAATGTGAACAGGCACAGAGAAGGTGCTAGCAGGGAATTCTCTGCCTGCCTTTCCCCAGTGCTCTGCAAGCTCTCCAGGACAACAGCAAATCTGGGGCTCTGTGCTTTCTTTCGTTCTGAACAAGTGTTACTGTTTTCTGCACAAAAGCGATTCTGCGAAGCAATGTGAACAGGCACAGAGAAGGTGCTAGCAGGGAATTCTCTGCCTGCCTTTCCCCAGTGCTCTGCAAGCTCTCCAGGACAACAGCAAATCTGGGGCTCTGTGCTTTCTTTCGTTCTGAACAAGTGTTACTGTTTTCTGCACAAAAGCGATTCTGCGAAGCAATGTGAACAGGCACAGAGGAGGTGCTAGCAGGGAATTCTCTGCCTGCCTTTCCCCAGTGCTCTGCAAGCTCTCCAGGACAACAACAAATCTGGTTCTCTGTGGTTTCTTTCGTTCTGAACAAGTGTTACTGTTTTCTGCACAAAAGCGATTCTGTGAAGCAATGTGAACAGGCACAGAGAAGGTGCTAGCAGGGAATTCTCTGCCTGCCTTTCCCCAGTGCTCTGCAAGCTCTCCAGGACAACATAAAGTCTGGGGCTTTGTGCTTTCTTTCGTTGTGAACAAGTGTTACTGTTTTCTGCACAAAAGCAATTCTGCGAAGCAATGTGAACAGGCACAGAGAAGGTGCTAGCAGGGAATTCTCTGCCTGCCTTTCCCCAGTGCTCTGCAAGCTCTCCAGGACAACAACAAATCTGGGTCTCTGTGTTTTCTTTCGTTCTGAACAAGTGTTACTGTTTTCTGCACAAAAGCGATTCTGCGAAGCAATGTGAACAGGCACAGAGAAGGTGCTAGCAGGGAATTCTCTGCCTGCCTTTCCCCAGTGCTCTGCAAGCTCTCCAGGACAACATAAAGTCTGGGGCTTTGTGCTTTCTTTCGTTGTGAACAAGTGTTACTGTTTTCTGCACAAAAGCGATTCTGCGAAGCAATGTGAACACTTCTGCTTCCCAGGCACAGAGAAGGTGCTAGCAGGGAATTCTCTGCCTGCCTTTCCCCAGGGCTCTGCAAGCTCTCCAGGACAACATAAAATCTGGAGCTCGGTGCTTTCTTTCGTTCTGAACAAGTGTTAGTGTTTTCTGCACAAAAGCGATTCTGCGAAGCAATGTGAACAGGCACAGAGAAGGTGCTAGCAGGGAATTCTCTGCCTGCCTTTCCCCAGTGCTCTGCAAGCTCTCCAGGACAACAGCAAATCTGGGGCTCTGTGCTTTCTTTCGTTCTGAACAAGTGTTACTGTTTTCTGCACAAAAGCGATTCTGCGAAGCAATGTGAACACTTCTGCTTCCCAGGCACAGAGAAGGTGCTAGCAGGGAATACTCTGCCTGCTTTTCCCCAGTGCTCTGCAAGCTCTCCAGGACAACATAAAGTCTGGGGCTCTGTGCTTTCTTTCGTTCTGAACAAGTGTTACTGTTTTCTGCACAAAAGCGATTCTGCGAAGCAATGTGAACAGGCACAGAGGAGGTGCTAGCAGGGAATTCTCTGCCTGCCTTTCCCCAGTGCTCTGCAAGCTCTCCAGGACAACAACAAATCTGGTTCTCTGTGGTTTCTTTCGTTCTGAACAAGTGTTACTGTTTTCTGCACAAAAGCGATTCTGCGAAGCAATGTGAACAGGCACAGAGAAGGTGCTAGCAGGGAATTCTCTGCCTGCCTTTCCCCAGTGCTCTGCAAGCTCTCCAGGACAACAGCAAATCTGGGGCTCTGTGCTTTCTTTCGTTCTGAACAAGTGTTACTGTTTTCTGCACAAAAGCGATTCTGCGAAGCAATGTGAACAGGCACAGAGAAGGTGCTAGCAGGGAATTCTCTGCCTGCCTTTCCCCAGTGCTCTGCAAGCTCTCCAGGACAACAGCAAATCTGGGGCTCTGTGCTTTCTTTCGTTCTGAACAAGTGTTACTGTTTTCTGCACAAAAGCGATTCTGCGAAGCAATGTGAACAGGCACAGAGGAGGTGCTAGCAGGGAATTCTCTGCCTGCCTTTCCCCAGTGCTCTGCAAGCTCTCCAGGACAACAACAAATCTGGTTCTCTGTGGTTTCTTTCGTTCTGAACAAGTGTTACTGTTTTCTGCACAAAAGCGATTCTGTGAAGCAATGTGAACAGGCACAGAGAAGGTGCTAGCAGGGAATTCTCTGCCTGCCTTTCCCCAGTGCTCTGCAAGCTCTCCAGGACAACATAAAGTCTGGGGCTTTGTGCTTTCTTTCGTTGTGAACAAGTGTTACTGTTTTCTGCACAAAAGCAATTCTGCGAAGCAATGTGAACAGGCACAGAGAAGGTGCTAGCAGGGAATTCTCTGCCTGCCTTTCCCCAGTGCTCTGCAAGCTCTCCAGGACAACAGCAAATCTGGGTCTCTGTGCTTTGTTTCGTTCTGAACAAGTGTTACTGTTTTCTGCACAAAAGCGATTCTGCGAAGCAATGTGAACAGGCACAGAGAAGGTGCTAGCAGGGAATTCTCTGCCTGCCTTTCCCCAGGGCTCTGCAAGCTCTCCAGGACAACATAAAATCTGGAGCTCGGTGCTTTCTTTCGTTCTGAACAAGTGTTAGTGTTTTCTGCACAAAAGCGATTCTGCGAAGCAATGTGAACAGGCACAGAGAAGGTGCTAGCAGGGAATTCTCTGCCTGCCTTTCCCCAGTGCTCTGCAAGCTCTCCAGGACAACAGCAAATCTGGGTCTCTGTGCTTTGTTTCGTTCTGAACAAGTGTTACTGTTTTCTGCACAAAAGCGATTCTGCGAAGCAATGTGAACAGGCACAGAGAAGGTGCTAGCAGGGAATTCTCTGCCTGCCTTTCCCCAGTGCTCTGCAAGCTCTCTAGGACAACATAAAATCTGGAGCTCGGTGCTTTCTTTCGTTCTGAACAAGTGTTAGTGTTTTCTGCACAAAAGCGATTCTGCGAAGCAATGTGAACAGGCACAGAGAAGGTGCTAGCAGGGAATTCTCTGCCTGCCTTTCCCCAGTGCTCTGCAAGCTCTCCAGGACAACAGCAAATCTGGGGCTCTGTGCTTTCTTTCGTTCTGAACAAGTGTTACTGTTTTCTGCACAAAAGCGATTCTGTGAAGCAATGTGAACAGGCACAGAGAAGGTGCTAGCAGGGAATTCTCTGCCTGCCTTTCCCCAGTGCTCTGCAAGCTCTCCAGGACAACAGCAAATCTGGGGCTCTGTGCTTTCTTTCGTTCTGAACAAGTGTTACTGTTTTCTGCACAAAAGCGATTCTGCGAAGCAATGTGAACAGGCACAGAGAAGGTGCTAGCAGGGAATTCTCTGCCTGCCTTTCCCCAGTGCTCTGCAAGCTCTCCAGGACAACATAAAGTCTGGGGCTCTGTGCTTTCTTTCGTTGTGAACAAGTGTTACTGTTTTCTGCACAAAAGCGATTCTGCGAAGCAATGTGAACACTTCTGCTTCCCAGGCACAGAGAAGGTGCTAGCAGGGAATTCTCTGCCTGCCTTTCCCCAGTGCTCTGCAAGCTCTTCAGGACAACAACAAATCTGGGTCTCTGTGCTTTCTTTCGTTCTGAACAAGTGTTACTGTTTTCTGCACAAAAGCGATTCTGCGAAGCAATGTGAACAGGCACAGAGAAGGTGATAGCAGGGAATTCTCTGCCTGCCTTTCCCCAGTGCTCTGCAAGCTCTCCAGGACAACAACAAATCTGGGTCTCTGTGCTTTCTTTCGTTCTGAACAAGTGTTACTGTTTTCTGCACAAAAGCGATTCTGCGAAGCAATGTGAACAGGCACAGAGAAGGTGCTAGCAGGGAATTCTCTGCCTGCCTTTCCCCAGTGCTCTGCAAGCTCTCCAGGACAACATAAAGTCTGGGGCTCTGTGCTTTCTTTCGTTGTGAACAAGTGTTACTGTTTTCTGCACAAAAGCAATTCTGCGAAGCAATGTGAACAGGCACAGAGAAGGTGCTAGCAGGGAATTCTCTGCCTGCCTTTCCCCAGTGCTCTGCAAGCTCTCCAGGACAACAACAAATCTGGGTCTCTGTGTTTTCTTTCGTTCTGAACAAGTGTTACTGTTTTCTGCACAAAAGCGATTCTGCGAAGCAATGTGAACAGGCACAGAGAAGGTGCTAGCAGGGAATTCTCTGCCTGCCTTTCCCCAGTGCTCTGCAAGCTCTCCAGGACAACATAAAGTCTGGGGCTTTGTGCTTTCTTTCGTTGTGAACAAGTGTTACTGTTTTCTGCACAAAAGCGATTCTGCAAAGCAATGTGAACACTTCTGCTTCCCAGGCACAGAGAAGGTGCTAGCAGGGAATTCTCTGCCTGCCTTTCCCCAGGGCTCTGCAAGCTCTCCAGGACAACATAAAATCTGGAGCTCGGTGCTTTCTTTCGTTCTGAACAAGTGTTAGTGTTTTCTGCACAAAAGCGATTCTGCGAAGCAATGTGAACAGGCACAGAGAAGGTGCTAGCAGGGAATTCTCTGCCTGCCTTTCCCCAGTGCTCTGCAAGCTCTCCAGGACAACAGCAAATCTGGGGCTCTGTGCTTTCTTTCGTTCTGAACAAGTGTTACTGTTTTCTGCACAAAAGCGATTCTGCGAAGCAATGTGAACACTTCTGCTTCCCAGGCACAGAGAAGGTGCTAGCAGGGAATACTCTGCCTGCTTTTCCCCAGTGCTCTGCAAGCTCTCCAGGACAACATAAAGTCTGGGGCTCTGTGCTTTCTTTCGTTCTGAACAAGTGTTACTGTTTTCTGCACAAAAGCGATTCTGCGAAGCAATGTGAACAGGCACAGAGGAGGTGCTAGCAGGGAATTCTCTGCCTGCCTTTCCCCAGTGCTCTGCAAGCTCTCCAGGACAACAACAAATCTGGTTCTCTGTGGTTTCTTTCGTTCTGAACAAGTGTTACTGTTTTCTGCACAAAAGCGATTCTGCGAAGCAATGTGAACAGGCACAGAGAAGGTGCTAGCAGGGAATTCTCTGCCTGCCTTTCCCCAGTGCTCTGCAAGCTCTCCAGGACAACAGCAAATCTGGGGCTCTGTGCTTTCTTTCGTTCTGAACAAGTGTTACTGTTTTCTGCACAAAAGCGATTCTGCGAAGCAATGTGAACAGGCACAGAGAAGGTGCTAGCAGGGAATTCTCTGCCTGCCTTTCCCTAGTGCTCTGCAAGCTCTCCAGGACAACAACAAATCTGGGTCTCTGTGCTTTCTTTCGTTCTGAACAAGTGTTACTGTTTTCTGCACAAAAGCGATTCTGCGAAGCAATGTGAACAGGCACAGAGAAGGTGCTAGCAGGGAATTCTCTGCCTGCCTTTCCCCAGTGCTCTGCAAGCTCTCCAGGACAACAACAAATCTGGGTCTCTGTGCTTTCTTTCGTTCTGAACAAGTATTACTTTTTTCTGCACAAAAACGATTCTGCGAAGCAATGTGAACAGGCACAGAGAAGGTGCTAGCAGGGAATTCTCTGCCTGCCTTTCCCCAGTGCTCTGCAAGCTCTCCAGGACAACAACAAATCTGGGTCTCTGTGCTTTCTTTCGTTCTGAACAAGTGTTACTGTTTTCTGCACAAAAGCGATTCTGCGAAGCAATGTGAACAGGCACAGAGAAGGTGCTAGCAGGGAATTCTCTGCCTGCCTTTCCCCAGTGCTCTGCAAGCTCTCCAGGACAACATAAAGTCTGGGGCTCTGTGCTTTCTTTCATTCTGAACAAGTGTTACTGTTTTCTGCACAAAAGCGATTCTGCGATGCAATGTGAACACTTCTGCTTCCCAGGCACAGAGAAGGTGCTAGCAGGGAATTCTCTGCCTGCCTTCCCCCACTGCTCTGCAGCTCCCCAGGACAACAGCAAATCTGGGGCTCTGTGCTTTCTTTCGTTCTGAACAAGTGTTACTGTTTTCTGCACAAAAGCGATTCTGCGAAGCAATGTGAATATGCACAGAGAAGGTGCTAGCAGGGAATTCTCTGCCTGCCTTTCCCCAGTGCTCTGCAAGCTCTCCAGGACAACAACAAATCTGGGGCTCTGTGCTTTCTTTCGTTCTGAACAAGTGTTACTGTTTTCTGCACAAAAGCGATTCTGCGAAGCAATGTGAACAGGCACAGAGGAGGTGCTAGCAGGGAATTCTCTGCCTGCCTTTCCCCAGTGCTCTGTAAGCTCTCCAGGACAACAACAAATCTGGTTCTCTGTGGTTTCTTTCGTTCTGAACAAGTGTTACTGTTTTCTGCACAAAAGCGATTCTGTGAAGCAATGTGAACAGGCACAGAGAAGGTGCTAGCAGGGAATTCTCTGCCTGCCTTTCCCCAGTGCTCTGCAAGCTCTCCAGGACAACAGCAAATCTGGGGCTCTGTGCTTTCTTTCGTTCTGAACAAGTGTTACTGTTTTCTGCACAAAAGCGATTCTGCGAAGCAATGTGAACAGGCACAGAGAAGGTGCTACCAGGGAATTCTCTGCCTGCCTTTCCCCAGTGCTCTGCAAGCTCTCCAGGACAACATAAAATCTGGGGCTCTGTGCTCTCTTTCGTTCTGAACAAGTGTTAGTGTTTTCTGCACAAAAGCGATTCTGCGAAGCAATGTGAACAGGCACAGAGAAGGTGCTAGCAGGGAATTCTCTGCCTGCCTTTCCCCAGTGCTCTGCAAGCTCTCCAGGACAACAGCAAATCTGGGGCTCTGTGCTTTCTTTCGTTCTGAACAAGTGTTACTGTTTTCTGCACAAAAGCGATTCTGCGAAGCAATGTGAACAAGCACAGAGAAGGCGCTAGCAGGGAATTCTCTGCCTGCCTTTCCCCAGTGCTCTGCAAGCTCTCCAGGACAACATAAAGTCTGGGGCTCTGTGCTTTCTTTCGTTGTGAACAAGTGTTACTGTTTTCTGCACAAAAGCGATTCTGCGAAGCAATGTGAACAGGCACAGAGAAGGTGCTAGCAGGGAATTCTCTGCCTGCCTTTCCCCAGTGCTCTGCAAGCTCTCCAGGACAACATAAAGTCTGGGGCTTTGTGCTTTCTTTCGTTCTGAACAAGTGTTACTGTTTTCTGCACAAAAGCGATTCTGCGAAGCAATGTGAACACTTCTGCTTCCCAGGCACAGAGAAGGTGCTAGCAGGGAATTCTCTGCCTGCCTTTCCCCAGGGCTCTGCAAGCTCTCCAGGACAACATAAAATCTGGAGCTCGGTGCTTTCTTTCGTTCTGAACAAGTGTTAGTGTTTTCTGCACAAAAGCGATTCTGCGAAGCAATGTGAACAGGCACAGAGAAGGTGCTAGCAGGGAATTCTCTGCCTGCCTTTCCCCAGTGCTCTGCAAGCTCTCCAGGACAACAGCAAATCTGGGGCTCTGTGCTTTCTTTCGTTCTGAACAAGTGTTACTGTTTTCTGCACAAAAGCGATTCTGCGAAGCAATGTGAACAGGCACAGAGAAGGTGCTAGCAGGGAATTCTCTGCCTGCCTTTCCCCAGTGCTCTGCAAGCTCTCCAGGACAACAGCAAATCTGGGGCTCTGTGCTTTCTTTCGTTCTGAACAAGTGTTACTGTTTTCTGCACAAAAGCGATTCTGCGAAGCAATGTGAACAGGCACAGAGAAGGTGCTAGCAGGGAATTCTCTGCCTGCCTTTCCCCAGTGCTCTGCAAGCTCTCCAGGACAACAGCAAATCTGGGGCTCTGTGCTTTCTTTCGTTCTGAACAAGTGTTACTGTTTTCTGCACAAAAGCGATTCTGCGAAGCAATGTGAACAGGCACAGAGGAGGTGCTAGCAGGGAATTCTCTGCCTGCCTTTCCCCAGTGCTCTGCAAGCTCTCCAGGACAACAACAAATCTGGTTCTCTGTGGTTTCTTTCGTTCTGAACAAGTGTTACTGTTTTCTGCACAAAAGCGATTCTGTGAAGCAATGTGAACAGGCACAGAGAAGGTGCTAGCAGGGAATTCTCTGCCTGCCTTTCCCCAGTGCTCTGCAAGCTCTCCAGGACAACAGCAAATCTGGGTCTCTGTGCTTTCTTTCGTTCTGAACAAGTGTTACTGTTTTCTGCACAAAAGCGATTCTGCGAAGCAATGTGAACAGGCACAGAGAAGGTGCTAGCAGGGAATTCTCTGCCTGCCTTTCCCCAGTGCTCTGCAAGCTCTCCAGGACAACAACAAATCTGGGTCTCTGTGCTTTGTTTCGTTCTGAACAAGTGTTACTGTTTTCTGCACAAAAGCGATTCTGCGAAGCAATGTGAACAGGCACAGAGAAGGTGCTAGCAGGGAATTCTCTGCCTGCCTTTCCCCAGTGCTCTGCAAGCTCTCCAGGACAACATAAAGTCTGGGGCTCTGTGCTTTCTTTCGTTGTGAACAAGTGTTACTGTTTTCTGCACAAAAGCGATTCTGCGAAGCAATGTGAACAGGCACAGAGAAGGTGCTAGCAGGGAATTCTCTGCCTGCCTTTCCCCAGTGCTCTGCAAGCTCTCCAGGACAACAACAAATCTGGGTCTCTGTGTTTTCTTTCGTTCTGAACAAGTGTTACTGTTTTCTGCACAAAAGCGATTCTGCGAAGCAATGTGAACAGGCACAGAGAAGGTGCTAGCAGGGAATTCTCTGCCTGCCTTTCCCCAGTGCTCTGCAAGCTCTCCAGGACAACATAAAGTCTGGGGCTTTGTGCTTTCTTTCGTTGTGAACAAGTGTTACTGTTTTCTGCACAAAAGCGATTCTGCAAAGCAATGTGAACACTTCTGCTTCCCAGGCACAGAGAAGGTGCTAGCAGGGAATTCTCTGCCTGCCTTTCCCCAGGGCTCTGCAAGCTCTCCAGGACAACATAAAATCTGGAGCTCGGTGCTTTCTTTCGTTCTGAACAAGTGTTAGTGTTTTCTGCACAAAAGCGATTCTGCGAAGCAATGTGAACAGGCACAGAGAAGGTGCTAGCAGGGAATTCTCTGCCTGCCTTTCCCCAGTGCTCTGCAAGCTCTCCAGGACAACAGCAAATCTGGGGCTCTGTGCTTTCTTTCGTTCTGAACAAGTGTTACTGTTTTCTGCACAAAAGCGATTCTGCGAAGCAATGTGAACACTTCTGCTTCCCAGGCACAGAGAAGGTGCTAGCAGGGAATACTCTGCCTGCTTTTCCCCAGTGCTCTGCAAGCTCTCCAGGACAACATAAAGTCTGGGGCTCTGTGCTTTCTTTCGTTCTGAACAAGTGTTACTGTTTTCTGCACAAAAGCGATTCTGCGAAGCAATGTGAACAGGCACAGAGGAGGTGCTAGCAGGGAATTCTCTGCCTGCCTTTCCCCAGTGCTCTGCAAGCTCTCCAGGACAACAACAAATCTGGTTCTCTGTGGTTTCTTTCGTTCTGAACAAGTGTTACTGTTTTCTGCACAAAAGCGATTCTGCGAAGCAATGTGAACAGGCACAGAGAAGGTGCTAGCAGGGAATTCTCTGCCTGCCTTTCCCCAGTGCTCTGCAAGCTCTCCAGGACAACAGCAAATCTGGGTCTCTGTGCTTTCTTTCGTTCTGAACAAGTGTTACTGTTTTCTGCACAAAAGCGATTCTGCGAAGCAATGTGAACAGGCACAGAGAAGGTGCTAGCAGGGAATTCTCTGCCTGCCTTTCCCTAGTGCTCTGCAAGCTCTCCAGGACAACAACAAATCTGGGTCTCTGTGCTTTCTTTCGTTCTGAACAAGTGTTACTGTTTTCTGCACAAAAGCGATTCTGCGAAGCAATGTGAACAGGCACAGAGAAGGTGCTAGCAGGGAATTCTCTGCCTGCCTTTCCCCATGGCTGTGCAAGCTCTCCAGGACAACAGCAAATCTGGGGCTCTGTGCTTTCTTTCGTTCTGAACAAGTGTTACTGTTTTCTGCACAAAAGCGATTCTGCGAAGCAATGTGAACAGGCACAGAGAAGGTGCTAGCAGGGAATTCTCTGCCTGCCTTTCCCCAGTGCTCTGCAAGCTCTCCAGGACAACAACAAATCTGGGTCTCTGTGCTTTCTTTCGTTCTGAACAAGTGTTACTGTTTTCTGCACAAAAGCGATTCTGTGAAGCAATGTGAACAGGCACAGAGAAGGTGCTAGCAGGGAATTCTCTGCCTGCCTTTCCCCAGTGCTCTGCAAGCTCTCCAGGACAACATAAAGTCTGGGGCTCTGTGCTTTCTTTCGTTGTGAACAAGTGTTACTGTTTTCTGCACAAAAGCGATTCTGCGAAGCAATGTGAACACTTCTGCTTCCCAGGCACAGAGAAGGTGCTAGCAGGGAATTCTCTGCCTGCCTTCCCCCACTGCTCTGCAGCTCCCCAGGACAACAGCAAATCTGGGGCTCTGTGCTTTCTTTCGTTCTGAACAAGTGTTACTGTTTTCTGCACAAAAGCGATTCTGCGAAGCAATTTGAATATGCACAGAGAAGGTGCTAGCAGGGAATTCTCTGCCTGCCTTTCCCCATGGCTGTGCAAGCTCTCCAGGACAACAGCATATCTGGTTCTCTGTGGTTTCTTTCATTCTGAACAAGTGTTAGTGTTTTCTGCACAAAAGCGATTCTGCGAAGCAACGTGAACACTTCTGCTTCCCAGGCACAGAGAAGGTGCTAGCAGGGAATACTCTGCCTGCTTTTCCCCAGTGCTCTGCATGCTCTCCAGGACAACATAAAGTCTGGGGCTCTGTGCTTTCTTTCGTTCTGAACAAGTGTTACTGTTTTCTGCACAAAAGCGATTCTGCGAAGCAATGTGAACAGGCACAGAGGAGGTGCTAGCAGGGAATTCTCTGCCTGCCTTTCCCCAGTGCTCTGCAAGCTCTCCAGGACAACAACAAAGCTGGTTCTCTGTGGTTTCTTTCGTTCTGAACAAGTGTTACTGTTTTCTGCACAAAAGCGATTCTGCGAAGCAATGTGAACAGGCACAGAGAAGGTGCTAGCAGGGAATTCTCTGCCTGCCTTTCCCCAGTGCTCTGCAAGCTCTCCAGGACAACAGCAAATCTGGTTCTCTGTGGTTTCTTTCGTTCTGAACAAGTGTTACTGTTTTCTGCACAAAAGCGATTCTGCGAAGCAATGTGAACAGGCACAGAGAAGGTGCTAGCAGGGAATTCTCTGCCTGCCTTCCCCCACTGCTCTGCAAGCTCTCCAGGACAACATAAAATCTGGGGCTCTGTGCTTTCTTTCGTTCTGAACAAGTGTTACTGTTTTCTGCACAAAAGCGATTCTGCGAAGCAATGTGAACAGGCACAGAGAAGGTGCTAGCAGGGAATTCTCTGCCTGCCTTTCCCCAGTGCTCTGCAAGCTCTCCAGGACAACAACAAATCTGGTTCTCTGTGCTTTCTTTCGTTCTGAACAAGTGTTACTGTTTTCTGCACAAAAGCGATTCTGTGAAGCAATGTGAACAGGCACAGAGAAGGTGCTAGCAGGGAATTCTCTGCCTGCCTTTCCCCAGTGCTCTGCAAGCTCTCCAGGACAACATAAAGTCTGGGGCTCTGTGCTTTCTTTCGTTGTGAACAAGTGTTACTGTTTTCTGCACAAAAGCGATTCTGCGAAGCAATGTGAACACTTCTGCTTCCCAGGCACAGAGAAGGTGCTAGAAGGGAATTCTCTGCCTGCCTTCCCCCACTGCTCTGCAGCTCCCCAGGACAACAGCAAATCTGGGGCTCTGTGCTTTCTTTCGTTCTGAACAAGTGTTACTGTTTTCTGCACAAAAGCGATTCTGCGAAGCAATTTGAATATGCACAGAGAAGGTGCTAGCAGGGAATTCTCTGCCTGCCTTTCCCCATGGCTGTGCAAGCTCTCCAGGACAACAGCAAATCTGGGGCTCTGTGCTTTCTTTCATTCTGAACAAGTGTTACTGTTTTCTGCACAAAAGCGATTCTGCGAAGCAATGTGAACACTTCTGCTTCCCAGGCACAGAGAAGGTGCTAGCAGGGAATACTCTGCCTGCTTTTCCCCAGTGCTCTGCAAGCTCTCCAGGACAACATAAAGTCTGGGGCTCTGTGCTTTCTTTCGTTCTGAACAAGTGTTACTGTTTTCTGCACAAAAGCGATTCTGCGAAGCAATGTGAACAGGCACAGAGGAGGTGCTAGCAGGGAATTCTCTGCCTGCCTTTCCCCAGTGCTCTGCAAGCTCTCCAGGACAACAACAAATCTGGTTCTTTGTGGTTTCTTTCGTTCTGAACAAGTGTTACTGTTTTCTGCACAAAAGCGATTCTGCGAAGCAATGTGAACAGGCACAGAGAAGGTGCTAGCAGGGAATTCTCTGCCTGCCTTTCCCCAGTGCTCTGCAAGCTCTCCAGGACAACAGCAAATCTGGGGCTCTGTGCTTTCTTTCGTTCTGAACAAGTGTTACTGTTTTCTGCACAAAAGCGATTCTGCGAAGCAATGTGAACAGGCACAGAGAAGGTGCTAGCAGGGAATTCTCTGCCTGCCTTCCCCCACTGCTCTGCAAGCTCTCCAGGACAACAACAAATCTGGGTCTCTGTGCTTTCTTTCGTTCTGAACAAGTGTTACTGTTTTCTGCACAAAAGCGATTCTGCGAAGCAATGTGAACAGGCACAGAGAAGGTGCTAGCAGGGAATTCTCTGCCTGCCTTTCCCCAGTGCTCTGCAAGCTCTCCAGGACAACAACAAATCTGGGTCTCTGTGCTTTCTTTCGTTCTGAACAAGTGTTACTGTTTTCTGCACAAAAGCGATTCTGCGAAGCAATTTGAATATGCACAGAGAAGGTGCTAGCAGGGAATTCTCTGCCTGCCTTTCCCCATGGCTGTGCAAGCTCTCCAGGACAACAGCAAATCTGGGGCTCTGTGCTTTCTTTCATTCTGAACAAGTGTTAGTGTTTTCTGCACAAAAGCGATTCTGCGAAGCAATGTGAACACTTCTGCTTCCCAGGCACAGAGAAGGTGCTAGCAGGGAATACTCTGCCTGCTTTTCCCCAGTGCTCTGCATGCTCTCCAGGACAACAACAAATCTGGGTCTCTGTGCTTTCTTTCGTTCTGAACAAGTGTTACTGTTTTCTGCACAAAAGCGATTCTGCGAAGCAATGTGAACAGGCACAGAGAAGGTGCTAGCAGGGAATTCTCTGCCTGCCTTTCCCCAGTGCTCTGCAAGCTCTCCAGGACAACAACAAATCTGGGTCTCTGTGCTTTCTTTCGTTCTGAACAAGTGTTACTGTTTTCTGCACAAAAGCGATTCTGCGAAGCAATTTGAATATGCACAGAGAAGGTGCTAGCAGGGAATTCTCTGCCTGCCTTTCCCCATGGCTGTGCAAGCTCTCCAGGACAACAGCAAATCTGGGGCTCTGTGCTTTCTTTCATTCTGAACAAGTGTTAGTGTTTTCTGCACAAAAGCGATTCTGCGAAGCAATGTGAACACTTCTGCTTCCCAGGCACAGAGAAGGTGCTAGCAGGGAATACTCTGCCTGCTTTTCCCCAGTGCTCTGCATGCTCTCCAGGACAACATAAAGTCTGGGGCTCTGTGCTTTCTTTCGTTCTGAACAAGTGTTACTGTTTTCTGCACAAAAGCGATTCTGCGAAGCAATGTGAACAGGCACAGAGGAGGTGCTAGCAGGGAATTCTCTGCCTGCCTTTCCCCAGTGCTCTGCAAGCTCTCCAGGACAACAACAAATCTGGTTCTCTGTGGTTTCTTTCGTTCTGAACAAGTGTTACTGTTTTCTGCACAAAAGCGATTCTGAGAAGCAATGTGAACAGGCACAGAGAAGGTGCTAGCAGGGAATTCTCTGCCTGCCTTTCCCCAGTGCTCTGCAAGCTCTCCAGGACAACAGCAAATCTGGGGCTCTGTGCTTTCTTTCGTTCTGAACAAGTGTTACTGTTTTCTGCACAAAAGCGATTCTGCGAAGCAATGTGAACAGGCACAGAGAAGGTGCTAGCAGGGAATTCTCTGCCTGCCTTTCCCTAGTGCTCTGCAAGCTCTCCAGGACAACAACAAATCTGGGTCTCTGTGCTTTCTTTCGTTCTGAACAAGTGTTACTGTTTTCTGCACAAAAGCGATTCTGCGAAGCAATGTGAACAGGCACAGAGAAGGTGCTAGCAGGGAATTCTCTGCCTGCCTTTCCCCAGTGCTCTGCAAGCTCTCCAGGACAACAACAAATCTGGGTCTCTGTGCTTTCTTTCGTTCTGAACAAGTGTTACTGTTTTCTGCACAAAAGCGATTCTGCGAAGCAATGTGAACAGGCACAGAGAAGGTGCTAGCAGGGAATTCTCTGCCTGCCTTTCCCCAGTGCTCTGCAAGCTCTCCAGGACAACAACAAATCTGGGTCTCTGTGCTTTCTTTCGTTCTGAACAAGTGTTACTGTTTTCTGCACAAAAGCGATTCTGCGAAGCAATGTGAACAGGCACAGAGAAGGTGCTAGCAGGGAATTCTCTGCCTGCCTTTCCCCAGTGCTCTGCAAGCTCTCCAGGACAACATAAAGTCTGGGGCTCTGTGCTTTCTTTCATTCTGAACAAGTGTTACTGTTTTCTGCACAAAAGCGATTCTGCGAAGCAATGTGAACACTTCTGCTTCCCAGGCACAGAGAAGGTGCTAGAAGGGAATTCTCTGCCTGCCTTCCCCCACTGCTCTGCAGCTCCCCAGGACAACAGCAAATCTGGGGCTCTGTGCTTTCTTTCGTTCTGAACAAGTGTTACTGTTTTCTGCACAAAAGCGATTCTGCGAAGCAATTTGAATATGCACAGAGAAGGTGCTAGCAGGGAATTCTCTGCCTGCCTTTCCCCATGGCTGTGCAAGCTCTCCAGGACAACAGCAAATCTGGGGCTCTGTGCTTTCTTTCATTCTGAACAAGTGTTACTGTTTTCTGCACAAAAGCGATTCTGCGAAGCAATGTGAACACTTCTGCTTCCCAGGCACAGAGAAGGTGCTAGCAGGGAATACTCTGCCTGCTTTTCCCCAGTGCTCTGCAAGCTCTCCAGGACAACATAAAGTCTGGGGCTCTGTGCTTTCTTTCGTTCTGAACAAGTGTTACTGTTTTCTGCACAAAAGCGATTCTGCGAAGCAATGTGAACAGGCACAGAGGAGGTGCTAGCAGGGAATTCTCTGCCTGCCTTTCCCCAGTGCTCTGCAAGCTCTCCAGGACAACAACAAATCTGGTTCTTTGTGGTTTCTTTCGTTCTGAACAAGTGTTACTGTTTTCTGCACAAAAGCGATTCTGCGAAGCAATGTGAACAGGCACAGAGAAGGTGCTAGCAGGGAATTCTCTGCCTGCCTTTCCCCAGTGCTCTGCAAGCTCTCCAGGACAACAGCAAATCTGGGGCTCTGTGCTTTCTTTCGTTCTGAACAAGTGTTACTGTTTTCTGCACAAAAGCGATTCTGCGAAGCAATGTGAACAGGCACAGAGAAGGTGCTAGCAGGGAATTCTCTGCCTGCCTTCCCCCACTGCTCTGCAAGCTCTCCAGGACAACAACAAATCTGGGTCTCTGTGCTTTCTTTCGTTCTGAACAAGTGTTACTGTTTTCTGCACAAAAGCGATTCTGCGAAGCAATGTGAACAGGCACAGAGAAGGTGCTAGCAGGGAATTCTCTGCCTGCCTTTCCCCAGTGCTCTGCAAGCTCTCCAGGACAACAACAAATCTGGGTCTCTGTGCTTTCTTTCGTTCTGAACAAGTGTTACTGTTTTCTGCACAAAAGCGATTCTGCGAAGCAATTTGAATATGCACAGAGAAGGTGCTAGCAGGGAATTCTCTGCCTGCCTTTCCCCATGGCTGTGCAAGCTCTCCAGGACAACAGCAAATCTGGGGCTCTGTGCTTTCTTTCATTCTGAACAAGTGTTAGTGTTTTCTGCACAAAAGCGATTCTGCGAAGCAATGTGAACACTTCTGCTTCCCAGGCACAGAGAAGGTGCTAGCAGGGAATACTCTGCCTGCTTTTCCCCAGTGCTCTGCATGCTCTCCAGGACAACAACAAATCTGGGTCTCTGTGCTTTCTTTCGTTCTGAACAAGTGTTACTGTTTTCTGCACAAAAGCGATTCTGCGAAGCAATGTGAACAGGCACAGAGAAGGTGCTAGCAGGGAATTCTCTGCCTGCCTTTCCCCAGTGCTCTGCAAGCTCTCCAGGACAACAACAAATCTGGGTCTCTGTGCTTTCTTTCGTTCTGAACAAGTGTTACTGTTTTCTGCACAAAAGCGATTCTGCGAAGCAATTTGAATATGCACAGAGAAGGTGCTAGCAGGGAATTCTCTGCCTGCCTTTCCCCATGGCTGTGCAAGCTCTCCAGGACAACAGCAAATCTGGGGCTCTGTGCTTTCTTTCATTCTGAACAAGTGTTAGTGTTTTCTGCACAAAAGCGATTCTGCGAAGCAATGTGAACACTTCTGCTTCCCAGGCACAGAGAAGGTGCTAGCAGGGAATACTCTGCCTGCTTTTCCCCAGTGCTCTGCATGCTCTCCAGGACAACATAAAGTCTGGGGCTCTGTGCTTTCTTTCGTTCTGAACAAGTGTTACTGTTTTCTGCACAAAAGCGATTCTGCGAAGCAATGTGAACAGGCACAGAGGAGGTGCTAGCAGGGAATTCTCTGCCTGCCTTTCCCCAGTGCTCTGCAAGCTCTCCAGGACAACAACAAATCTGGTTCTCTGTGGTTTCTTTCGTTCTGAACAAGTGTTACTGTTTTCTGCACAAAAGCGATTCTGAGAAGCAATGTGAACAGGCACAGAGAAGGTGCTAGCAGGGAATTCTCTGCCTGCCTTTCCCCAGTGCTCTGCAAGCTCTCCAGGACAACAGCAAATCTGGGGCTCTGTGCTTTCTTTCGTTCTGAACAAGTGTTACTGTTTTCTGCACAAAAGCGATTCTGCGAAGCAATGTGAACAGGCACAGAGAAGGTGCTAGCAGGGAATTCTCTGCCTGCCTTTCCCTAGTGCTCTGCAAGCTCTCCAGGACAACAACAAATCTGGGTCTCTGTGCTTTCTTTCGTTCTGAACAAGTGTTACTGTTTTCTGCACAAAAGCGATTCTGCGAAGCAATGTGAACAGGCACAGAGAAGGTGCTAGCAGGGAATTCTCTGCCTGCCTTTCCCCAGTGCTCTGCAAGCTCTCCAGGACAACAACAAATCTGGGTCTCTGTGCTTTCTTTCGTTCTGAACAAGTGTTACTGTTTTCTGCACAAAAGCGATTCTGCGAAGCAATGTGAACAGGCACAGAGAAGGTGCTAGCAGGGAATTCTCTGCCTGCCTTTCCCCAGTGCTCTGCAAGCTCTCCAGGACAACAACAAATCTGGGTCTCTGTGCTTTCTTTCGTTCTGAACAAGTGTTACTGTTTTCTGCACAAAAGCGATTCTGCGAAGCAATGTGAACAGGCACAGAGAAGGTGCTAGCAGGGAATTCTCTGCCTGCCTTTCCCCAGTGCTCTGCAAGCTCTCCAGGACAACATAAAGTCTGGGGCTCTGTGCTTTCTTTCATTCTGAACAAGTGTTACTGTTTTCTGCACAAAAGCGATTCTGCGAAGCAATGTGAACAGGCACAGAGAAGGTGCTAGCAGGGAATTCTCTGCCTGCCTTTCCCCAGTGCTCTGCAAGCTCTCCAGGACAACAACAAATCTGGGTCTCTGTGCTTTCTTTCGTTCTGAACAAGTGTTACTGTTTTCTGCACAAAAGCGATTCTGCGAAGCAATGTGAACAGGCACAGAGAAGGTGCTAGCAGGGAATTCTCTGCCTGCCTTTCCCCAGTGCTCTGCAAGCTCTCCAGGACAACATAAAGTCTGGGGCTCTGTGCTTTCTTTCATTCTGAACAAGTGTTACTGTTTTCTGCACAAAAGCGATTCTGCGAAGCAATGTGAACAGGCACAGAGAAGGTGCTAGCAGGGAATTCTCTGCCTGCCTTTCCCCAGTGCTCTGCAAGCTCTCCAGGACAACAACAAATCTGGGTCTCTGTGCTTTCTTTCGTTCTGAACAAGTGTTACTGTTTTCTGCACAAAAGCGATTCTGCGAAGCAATGTGAACAGGCACAGAGAAGGTGCTAGCAGGGAATTCTCTGCCTGCCTTTCCCCAGTGCTCTGCAAGCTCTCCAGGACAACATAAAGTCTGGGGCTCTGTGCTTTCTTTCATTCTGAACAAGTGTTACTGTTTTCTGCACAAAAGCGATTCTGCGAAGCAATGTGAACACTTCTGCTTCCCAGGCACAGAGAAGGTGCTAGAAGGGAATTCTCTGCCTGCCTTCCCCCACTGCTCTGCAGCTCCCCAGGACAACAGCAAATCTGGGGCTCTGTGCTTTCTTTCGTTCTGAACAAGTGTTACTGTTTTCTGCACAAAAGCGATTCTGCGAAGCAATTTGAATATGCACAGAGAAGGTGCTAGCAGGGAATTCTCTGCCTGCCTTTCCCCATGGCTGTGCAAGCTCTCCAGGACAACAGCAAATCTGGGGCTCTGTGCTTTCTTTCATTCTGAACAAGTGTTACTGTTTTCTGCACAAAAGCGATTCTGCGAAGCAATGTGAACACTTCTGCTTCCCAGGCACAGAGAAGGTGCTAGCAGGGAATACTCTGCCTGCTTTTCCCCAGTGCTCTGCAAGCTCTCCAGGACAACATAAAGTCTGGGGCTCTGTGCTTTCTTTCGTTCTGAACAAGTGTTACTGTTTTCTGCACAAAAGCGATTCTGCGAAGCAATGTGAACAGGCACAGAGGAGGTGCTAGCAGGGAATTCTCTGCCTGCCTTTCCCCAGTGCTCTGCAAGCTCTCCAGGACAACAACAAATCTGGTTCTTTGTGGTTTCTTTCGTTCTGAACAAGTGTTACTGTTTTCTGCACAAAAGCGATTCTGCGAAGCAATGTGAACAGGCACAGAGAAGGTGCTAGCAGGGAATTCTCTGCCTGCCTTTCCCCAGTGCTCTGCAAGCTCTCCAGGACAACAGCAAATCTGGGGCTCTGTGCTTTCTTTCGTTCTGAACAAGTGTTACTGTTTTCTGCACAAAAGCGATTCTGCGAAGCAATGTGAACAGGCACAGAGAAGGTGCTAGCAGGGAATTCTCTGCCTGCCTTCCCCCACTGCTCTGCAAGCTCTCCAGGACAACAACAAATCTGGGTCTCTGTGCTTTCTTTCGTTCTGAACAAGTGTTACTGTTTTCTGCACAAAAGCGATTCTGCGAAGCAATGTGAACAGGCACAGAGAAGGTGCTAGCAGGGAATTCTCTGCCTGCCTTTCCCCAGTGCTCTGCAAGCTCTCCAGGACAACAACAAATCTGGGTCTCTGTGCTTTCTTTCGTTCTGAACAAGTGTTACTGTTTTCTGCACAAAAGCGATTCTGCGAAGCAATTTGAATATGCACAGAGAAGGTGCTAGCAGGGAATTCTCTGCCTGCCTTTCCCCATGGCTGTGCAAGCTCTCCAGGACAACAGCAAATCTGGGGCTCTGTGCTTTCTTTCATTCTGAACAAGTGTTAGTGTTTTCTGCACAAAAGCGATTCTGCGAAGCAATGTGAACACTTCTGCTTCCCAGGCACAGAGAAGGTGCTAGCAGGGAATACTCTGCCTGCTTTTCCCCAGTGCTCTGCATGCTCTCCAGGACAACAACAAATCTGGGTCTCTGTGCTTTCTTTCGTTCTGAACAAGTGTTACTGTTTTCTGCACAAAAGCGATTCTGCGAAGCAATGTGAACAGGCACAGAGAAGGTGCTAGCAGGGAATTCTCTGCCTGCCTTTCCCCAGTGCTCTGCAAGCTCTCCAGGACAACAACAAATCTGGGTCTCTGTGCTTTCTTTCGTTCTGAACAAGTGTTACTGTTTTCTGCACAAAAGCGATTCTGCGAAGCAATTTGAATATGCACAGAGAAGGTGCTAGCAGGGAATTCTCTGCCTGCCTTTCCCCATGGCTGTGCAAGCTCTCCAGGACAACAGCAAATCTGGGGCTCTGTGCTTTCTTTCATTCTGAACAAGTGTTAGTGTTTTCTGCACAAAAGCGATTCTGCGAAGCAATGTGAACACTTCTGCTTCCCAGGCACAGAGAAGGTGCTAGCAGGGAATACTCTGCCTGCTTTTCCCCAGTGCTCTGCATGCTCTCCAGGACAACATAAAGTCTGGGGCTCTGTGCTTTCTTTCGTTCTGAACAAGTGTTACTGTTTTCTGCACAAAAGCGATTCTGCGAAGCAATGTGAACAGGCACAGAGGAGGTGCTAGCAGGGAATTCTCTGCCTGCCTTTCCCCAGTGCTCTGCAAGCTCTCCAGGACAACAACAAATCTGGTTCTCTGTGGTTTCTTTCGTTCTGAACAAGTGTTACTGTTTTCTGCACAAAAGCGATTCTGAGAAGCAATGTGAACAGGCACAGAGAAGGTGCTAGCAGGGAATTCTCTGCCTGCCTTTCCCCAGTGCTCTGCAAGCTCTCCAGGACAACAGCAAATCTGGGGCTCTGTGCTTTCTTTCGTTCTGAACAAGTGTTACTGTTTTCTGCACAAAAGCGATTCTGCGAAGCAATGTGAACAGGCACAGAGAAGGTGCTAGCAGGGAATTCTCTGCCTGCCTTTCCCTAGTGCTCTGCAAGCTCTCCAGGACAACAACAAATCTGGGTCTCTGTGCTTTCTTTCGTTCTGAACAAGTGTTACTGTTTTCTGCACAAAAGCGATTCTGCGAAGCAATGTGAACAGGCACAGAGAAGGTGCTAGCAGGGAATTCTCTGCCTGCCTTTCCCCAGTGCTCTGCAAGCTCTCCAGGACAACAACAAATCTGGGTCTCTGTGCTTTCTTTCGTTCTGAACAAGTGTTACTGTTTTCTGCACAAAAGCGATTCTGCGAAGCAATGTGAACAGGCACAGAGAAGGTGCTAGCAGGGAATTCTCTGCCTGCCTTTCCCCAGTGCTCTGCAAGCTCTCCAGGACAACAACAAATCTGGGTCTCTGTGCTTTCTTTCGTTCTGAACAAGTGTTACTGTTTTCTGCACAAAAGCGATTCTGCGAAGCAATGTGAACAGGCACAGAGAAGGTGCTAGCAGGGAATTCTCTGCCTGCCTTTCCCCAGTGCTCTGCAAGCTCTCCAGGACAACATAAAGTCTGGGGCTCTGTGCTTTCTTTCATTCTGAACAAGTGTTACTGTTTTCTGCACAAAAGCGATTCTGCGAAGCAATGTGAACAGGCACAGAGAAGGTGCTAGCAGGGAATTCTCTGCCTGCCTTTCCCCATGGCTGTGCAAGCTCTCCAGGACAACAGCAAATCTGGGGCTCTGTGCTTTCTTTCATTCTGAACAAGTGTTAGTGTTTTCTGCACAAAAGCGATTCTGCGAAGCAATGTGAACACTTCTGCTTCCCAGGCACAGAGAAGGTGCTAGCAGGGAATTCTCTGCCTGCCTTTCCCCAGTGCTCTGCAAGCTCTCCAGGACAACAACAAATCTGGGTCTCTGTGCTTTCTTTCGTTCTGAACAAGTGTTACTGTTTTCTGCACAAAAGCGATTCTGCGAAGCAATGTGAACAGGCACAGAGAAGGTGCTAGCAGGGAATTCTCTGCCTGCCTTTCCCCAGTGCTCTGCAAGCTCTCCAGGACAACATAAAATCTGGGGCTCTGTGCTTTCTTTCGTTCTGAACAAGTGTTACTGTTTTCTGCACAAAAGCGATTCTGCGAAGCAATGTGAACAGGCACAGAGAAGGTGCTAGCAGGGAATTCTCTGCCTGCCTTTCCCCAGTGCTCTGCAAGCTCTCCAGGACAACATAAAATCTGGGGCTCTGTGCTTTCTTTCGTTCTGAACAAGTGTTACTGTTTTCTGCACAAAAGCGATTCTGCGAAGCAATGTGAACAGGCACAGAGAAGGTGCTAGCAGGGAATTCTCTGCCTGCCTTTCCCCAGTGCTCTGCAAGCTCTCCAGGACAACAACAAATCTGGTTCTCTGTGCTTTCTTTCGTTCTGAACAAGTGTTACTGTTTTCTGCACAAAAGCGATTCTGTGAAGCAATGTGAACAGGCACAGAGAAGGTGCTAGCAGGGAATTCTCTGCCTGCCTTTCCCCAGTGCTCTGCAAGCTCTCCAGGACAACATAAAGTCTGGGGCTCTGTGCTTTCTTTCGTTGTGAACAAGTGTTACTGTTTTCTGCACAAAAGCGATTCTGCGAAGCAATGTGAACACTTCTGCTTCCCAGGCACAGAGAAGGTGCTAGAAGGGAATTCTCTGCCTGCCTTCCCCCACTGCTCTGCAGCTCCCCAGGACAACAGCAAATCTGGGGCTCTGTGCTTTCTTTCGTTCTGAACAAGTGTTACTGTTTTCTGCACAAAAGCGATTCTGCGAAGCAATTTGAATATGCACAGAGAAGGTGCTAGCAGGGAATTCTCTGCCTGCCTTTCCCCATGGCTGTGCAAGCTCTCCAGGACAACAGCAAATCTGGGGCTCTGTGCTTTCTTTCATTCTGAACAAGTGTTACTGTTTTCTGCACAAAAGCGATTCTGCGAAGCAATGTGAACACTTCTGCTTCCCAGGCACAGAGAAGGTGCTAGCAGGGAATACTCTGCCTGCTTTTCCCCAGTGCTCTGCAAGCTCTCCAGGACAACATAAAGTCTGGGGCTCTGTGCTTTCTTTCGTTCTGAACAAGTGTTACTGTTTTCTGCACAAAAGCGATTCTGCGAAGCAATGTGAACAGGCACAGAGAAGGTGCTAGCAGGGAATTCTCTGCCTGCCTTTCCCCAGTGCTCTGCAAGCTCTCCAGGACAACAGCAAATCTGGGGCTCTGTGCTTTCTTTCGTTCTGAACAAGTGTTACTGTTTTCTGCACAAAAGCGATTCTGCGAAGCAATGTGAACAGGCACAGAGAAGGTGCTAGCAGGGAATTCTCTGCCTGCCTTTCCCCAGTGCTCTGCAAGCTCTCCAGGACAACATAAAGTCTGGGTCTCTGTGCTTTCTTTCGTTCTGAACAAGTGTTACTGTTTTCTGCACAAAAGCGATTCTGCGAAGCAATGTGAACAGGCACAGAGAAGGTGCTAGTAGGGAATTCTCTGCCTGCCTTTCCCCAGTGCTCTGCAAGCTCTCCAGGACAACAACAAATCTGGGTCTCTGTGCTTTCTTTCGTTCTGAACAAGTGTTACTGTTTTCTGCACAAAAGCGATTCTGTGAAGCAATGTGAACAGGCACAGAGAAGGTGCTAGCAGGGAATTCTCTGCCTGCCTTTCCCCAGTGCTCTGCAAGCTCTCCAGGACAACATAAAGTCTGGGGCTCTGTGCTTTCTTTCGTTGTGAACAAGTGTTACTGTTTTCTGCACAAAAGCGATTCTGCGAAGCAATGTGAACACTTCTGCTTCCCAGGCACAGAGAAGGTGCTAGAAGGGAATTCTCTGCCTGCCTTCCCCCACTGCTCTGCAGCTCCCCAGGACAACAGCAAATCTGGGGCTCTGTGCTTTCTTTCGTTCTGAACAAGTGTTACTGTTTTCTGCACAAAAGCGATTCTGCGAAGCAATTTGAATATGCACAGAGAAGGTGCTAGCAGGGAATTCTCTGCCTGCCTTTCCCCATGGCTGTGCAAGCTCTCCAGGACAACAGCAAATCTGGGGCTCTGTGCTTTCTTTCATTCTGAACAAGTGTTACTGTTTTCTGCACAAAAGCGATTCTGCGAAGCAATGTGAACACTTCTGCTTCCCAGGCACAGAGAAGGTGCTAGCAGGGAATACTCTGCCTGCTTTTCCCCAGTGCTCTGCAAGCTCTCCAGGACAACATAAAGTCTGGGGCTCTGTGCTTTCTTTCGTTCTGAACAAGTGTTACTGTTTTCTGCACAAAAGCGATTCTGCGAAGCAATGTGAACAGGCACAGAGAAGGTGCTAGCAGGGAATTCTCTGCCTGCCTTTCCCCATGGCTGTGCAAGCTCTCCAGGACAACAGCAAATCTGGGGCACTGTGCTTTCTTTCGTTCTGAACAAGTGTTACTGTTTTCTGCACAAAAGCGATTCTGCGAAGCAATGTGAACAGGCACAGAGAAGGTGCTAGCAGGGAATTCTCTGCCTGCCTTTCCCCAGTGCTCTGCAAGCTCTCCAGGACAACAACAAATCTGGTTCTCTGTGGTTTCTTTCGTTCTGAACAAGTGTTACTGTTTTCTGCACAAAAGCGATTCTGCGAAGCAATGTGAACAGGCACAGAGAAGGTGCTAGCAGGGAATTCTCTGCCTGCCTTTCCCCAGTGCTCTGCAAGCTCTCCAGGACAACAACAAATCTGGGTCTCTGTGCTTTCTTTCGTTCTGAACAAGTGTTACTGTTTTCTGCACAAAAGCGATTCTGCGAAGCAATGTGAACAGGCACAGAGAAGGTGCTAGCAGGGAATTCTCTGCCTGCCTTTCCCCAGTGCTCTGCAAGCTCTCCAGGACAACAGCAAATCTGGGTCTCTGTGCTTTCTTTCGTTCTGAACAAGTGTTACTGTTTTCTGCACAAAAGCGATTCTGCGAAGCAATGTGAACAGGCACAGAGAAGGTGCTAGCAGGGAATTCTCTGCCTGCCTTTCCCCAGTGCTCTGCAAGCTCTCCAGGACAACAACAAATCTGGGTCTCTGTGCTTTCTTTCGTTCTGAACAAGTGTTACTGTTTTCTGCACAAAAGCGATTCTGCGAAGCAATGTGAACAGGCACAGAGAAGGTGCTAGCAGGGAATTCTCTGCCTGCCTTTCCCCAGTGCTCTGCAAGCTCTCCAGGACAACATAAAGTCTGGGGCTCTGTGCTTTCTTTCATTCTGAACAAGTGTTACTGTTTTCTGCACAAAAGCGATTCTGCGAAGCAATGTGAACAGGCACAGAGAAGGTGCTAGCAGGGAATTCTCTGCCTGCCTTTCCCCATGGCTGTGCAAGCTCTCCAGGACAACAGCAAATCTGGGGCTCTGTGCTTTCTTTCATTCTGAACAAGTGTTAGTGTTTTCTGCACAAAAGCGATTCTGCGAAGCAATGTGAACACTTCTGCTTCCCAGGCACAGAGAAGGTGCTAGCAGGGAATTCTCTGCCTGCCTTTCCCCAGTGCTCTGCAAGCTCTCCAGGACAACAACAAATCTGGGTCTCTGTGCTTTCTTTCGTTCTGAACAAGTGTTACTGTTTTCTGCACAAAAGCGATTCTGCGAAGCAATGTGAACAGGCACAGAGAAGGTGCTAGCAGGGAATTCTCTGCCTGCCTTTCCCCAGTGCTCTGCAAGCTCTCCAGGACAACAGCAAATCTGGGGCTCTGTGCTTTCTTTCGTTCTGAACAAGTGTTACTGTTTTCTGCACAAAAGCGATTCTGCGAAGCAATGTGAACAGGCACAGAGAAGGTGCTAGCAGGGAATTCTCTGCCTGCCTTTCCCCAGTGCTCTGCAAGCTCTCCAGGACAACATAAAATCTGGGGCTCTGTGCTTTCTTTCGTTCTGAACAAGTGTTACTGTTTTCTGCACAAAAGCGATTCTGCGAAGCAATGTGAACAGGCACAGAGAAGGTGCTAGCAGGGAATTCTCTGCCTGCCTTTCCCCAGTGCTCTGCAAGCTCTCCAGGACAACAACAAATCTGGTTCTCTGTGCTTTCTTTCGTTCTGAACAAGTGTTACTGTTTTCTGCACAAAAGCGATTCTGTGAAGCAATGTGAACAGGCACAGAGAAGGTGCTAGCAGGGAATTCTCTGCCTGCCTTTCCCCAGTGCTCTGCAAGCTCTCCAGGACAACATAAAGTCTGGGGCTCTGTGCTTTCTTTCGTTGTGAACAAGTGTTACTGTTTTCTGCACAAAAGCGATTCTGCGAAGCAATGTGAACACTTCTGCTTCCCAGGCACAGAGAAGGTGCTAGAAGGGAATTCTCTGCCTGCCTTCCCCCACTGCTCTGCAGCTCCCCAGGACAACAGCAAATCTGGGGCTCTGTGCTTTCTTTCGTTCTGAACAAGTGTTACTGTTTTCTGCACAAAAGCGATTCTGCGAAGCAATTTGAATATGCACAGAGAAGGTGCTAGCAGGGAATTCTCTGCCTGCCTTTCCCCATGGCTGTGCAAGCTCTCCAGGACAACAGCAAATCTGGGGCTCTGTGCTTTCTTTCATTCTGAACAAGTGTTACTGTTTTCTGCACAAAAGCGATTCTGCGAAGCAATGTGAACACTTCTGCTTCCCAGGCACAGAGAAGGTGCTAGCAGGGAATACTCTGCCTGCTTTTCCCCAGTGCTCTGCAAGCTCTCCAGGACAACATAAAGTCTGGGGCTCTGTGCTTTCTTTCGTTCTGAACAAGTGTTACTGTTTTCTGCACAAAAGCGATTCTGCGAAGCAATGTGAACAGGCACAGAGAAGGTGCTAGCAGGGAATTCTCTGCCTGCCTTTCCCCAGTGCTCTGCAAGCTCTCCAGGACAACAGCAAATCTGGGGCTCTGTGCTTTCTTTCGTTCTGAACAAGTGTTACTGTTTTCTGCACAAAAGCGATTCTGCGAAGCAATGTGAACAGGCACAGAGAAGGTGCTAGCAGGGAATTCTCTGCCTGCCTTTCCCCAGTGCTCTGCAAGCTCTCCAGGACAACATAAAGTCTGGGTCTCTGTGCTTTCTTTCGTTCTGAACAAGTGTTACTGTTTTCTGCACAAAAGCGATTCTGCGAAGCAATGTGAACAGGCACAGAGAAGGTGCTAGTAGGGAATTCTCTGCCTGCCTTTCCCCAGTGCTCTGCAAGCTCTCCAGGACAACAACAAATCTGGGTCTCTGTGCTTTCTTTCGTTCTGAACAAGTGTTACTGTTTTCTGCACAAAAGCGATTCTGTGAAGCAATGTGAACAGGCACAGAGAAGGTGCTAGCAGGGAATTCTCTGCCTGCCTTTCCCCAGTGCTCTGCAAGCTCTCCAGGACAACATAAAGTCTGGGGCTCTGTGCTTTCTTTCGTTGTGAACAAGTGTTACTGTTTTCTGCACAAAAGCGATTCTGCGAAGCAATGTGAACACTTCTGCTTCCCAGGCACAGAGAAGGTGCTAGAAGGGAATTCTCTGCCTGCCTTCCCCCACTGCTCTGCAGCTCCCCAGGACAACAGCAAATCTGGGGCTCTGTGCTTTCTTTCGTTCTGAACAAGTGTTACTGTTTTCTGCACAAAAGCGATTCTGCGAAGCAATTTGAATATGCACAGAGAAGGTGCTAGCAGGGAATTCTCTGCCTGCCTTTCCCCATGGCTGTGCAAGCTCTCCAGGACAACAGCAAATCTGGGGCTCTGTGCTTTCTTTCATTCTGAACAAGTGTTACTGTTTTCTGCACAAAAGCGATTCTGCGAAGCAATGTGAACACTTCTGCTTCCCAGGCACAGAGAAGGTGCTAGCAGGGAATACTCTGCCTGCTTTTCCCCAGTGCTCTGCAAGCTCTCCAGGACAACATAAAGTCTGGGGCTCTGTGCTTTCTTTCGTTCTGAACAAGTGTTACTGTTTTCTGCACAAAAGCGATTCTGCGAAGCAATGTGAACAGGCACAGAGAAGGTGCTAGCAGGGAATTCTCTGCCTGCCTTTCCCCATGGCTGTGCAAGCTCTCCAGGACAACAGCAAATCTGGGGCACTGTGCTTTCTTTCGTTCTGAACAAGTGTTACTGTTTTCTGCACAAAAGCGATTCTGCGAAGCAATGTGAACAGGCACAGAGAAGGTGCTAGCAGGGAATTCTCTGCCTGCCTTTCCCTAGTGCTCTGCAAGCTCTCCAGGACAACAACAAATCTGGGTCTCTGTGCTTTCTTTCGTTCTGAAGAAGTGTTACTGTTTTCTGCACAAAAGCGATTCTGCGAAGCAATGTGAACAGGCACAGAGAAGGTGCTAGCAGGGAATTCTCTGCCTGCCTTTCCCCAGTGCTCTGCAAGCTCTCCAGGACAACAACAAATCTGGTTCTCTGTGGTTTCTTTCGTTCTGAACAAGTGTTACTGTTTTCTGCACAAAAGCGATTCTGCGAAGCAATGTGAACAGGCACAGAGAAGGTGCTAGCAGGGAATTCTCTGCCTGCCTTTCCCCAGTGCTCTGCAAGCTCTCCAGGACAACAACAAATCTGGGTCTCTGTGCTTTCTTTCGTTCTGAACAAGTGTTACTGTTTTCTGCACAAAAGCGATTCTGCGAAGCAATGTGAACAGGCACAGAGAAGGTGCTAGCAGGGAATTCTCTGCCTGCCTTTCCCCAGTGCTCTGCAAGCTCTCCAGGACAACAGCAAATCTGGGGCTCTGTGCTTTCTTTCGTTCTGAACAAGTGTTACTGTTTTCTGCACAAAAGCGATTCTGCGAAGCAATGTGAACAGGCACAGAGAAGGTGCTAGCAGGGAATTCTCTGCCTGCCTTTCCCCAGTGCTCTGCAAGCTCTCCAGGACAACAGCAAATCTGGGTCTCTGTGCTTTCTTTCGTTCTGAACAAGTGTTACTGTTTTCTGCACAAAAGCGATTCTGCGAAGCAATGTGAACAGGCACAGAGAAGGTGCTAGCAGGGAATTCTCTGCCTGCCTTTCCCCAGTGCTCTGCAAGCTCTCCAGGACAACATAAAGTCTGGGGCTCTGTGCTTTCTTTCGTTCTGAACAAGTGTTACTGTTTTCTGCACAAAAGCGATTCTGCGAAGCAATGTGAACAGGCACAGAGAAGGTGCTAGCAGGGAATTCTCTGCCTGCCTTTCCCCAGTGCTCTGCAAGCTCTCCAGGACAACAACAAATCTGGTTCTCTGTGGTTTCTTTCGTTCTGAACAAGTGTTACTGTTTTCTGCACAAAAGCGATTCTGCGAAGCAATGTGAACAGGCACAGAGAAGGTGCTAGTAGGGAATTCTCTGCCTGCCTTTCCCCAGTGCTCTGCAAGCTCTCCAGGACAACAACAAATCTGGGTCTCTGTGCTTTCTTTCGTTCTGAACAAGTGTTACTGTTTTCTGCACAAAAGCGATTCTGCGAAGCAATGTGAACAGGCACAGAGAAGGTGCTAGCAGGGAATTCTCTGCCTGCCTTTCCCCAGTGCTCTGCAAGCTCTCCAGGACAACAGCAAATCTGGGGCTCTGTGCTTTCTTTCGTTCTGAACAAGTGTTACTGTTTTCTGCACAAAAGCGATTCTGCGAAGCAATGTGAACAGGCACAGAGAAGGTGCTAGCAGGGAATTCTCTGCCTGCCTTTCCCCAGTGCTCTGCAAGCTCTCCAGGACAACAACAAAACTGGTTCTCTGTGGTTTCTTTCGTTCTGAACAAGTGTTACTGTTTTCTGCACAAAAGCGATTCTGTGAAGCAATGTGAACAGGCACAGAGAAGGTGCTAGCAGGGAATTCTCTGCCTGCCTTTCCCCAGTGCTCTGCAAGCTCTCCAGGACAACAGCAAATCTGGGTCTCTGTGCTTTCTTTCGTTCTGAACAAGTGTTACTGTTTTCTGCACAAAAGCGATTCTGCGAAGCAATGTGAACAGGCACAGAGAAGGTGCTAGCAGGGAATTCTCTGCCTGCCTTTCCCCAGTGCTCTGCAAGCTCTCCAGGACAACATAAAGTCTGGGGCTCTGTGCTTTCTTTCGTTGTGAACAAGTGTTACTGTTTTCTGCACAAAAGCGATTCTGCGAAGCAATGTGAACAGGCACAGAGAACGTGCTAGCAGGGAATTCTCTGCCTGCCTTTCCCCAGTGCTCTGCAAGCTCTCCAGGACAACATAAAGTCTGGGGCTTTGTGCTTTCTTTCGTTGTGAACAAGTGTTACTGTTTTCTGCACAAAAGCGATTCTGCGAAGCAATGTGAACACTTGTGCTTCCCAGGCACAGAGAAGGTGCTAGCAGGGAATTCTCTGCCTGCCTTTCCCCAGGGCTCTGCAAGCTCTCCAGGACAACATAAAATCTGGAGCTCGGTGCTTTCTTTCGTTCTGAACAAGTGTTAGTGTTTTCTGCACAAAAGCGATTCTGCGAAGCAATGTGAACAGGCACAGAGAAGGTGCTAGCAGGGAATTCTCTGCCTGCCTTTCCCCAGTGCTCTGCAAGCTCTCCAGGACAACAGCAAATCTGGGGCTCTGTGCTTTCTTTCGTTCTGAACAAGTGTTACTGTTTTCTGCACAAAAGCGATTCTGCGAAGCAATGTGAACAGGCACAGAGAAGGTGCTAGCAGGGAATTCTCTGCCTGCCTTTCCCCAGTGCTCTGCAAGCTCTCCAGGACAACATAAAGTCTGGGGCTCTGTGCTTTCTTTCGTTGTGAACAAGTGTTACTGTTTTCTGCACAAAAGCGATTCTGCGAAGCAATGTGAACAGGCACAGAGAAGGTGCTAGCAGGGAATTCTCTGCCTGCCTTTCCCCAGTGCTCTGCAAGCTCTCCAGGACAACATAAAATCTGGGGCTCTGTGCTTTCTTTCGTTCTGAACAAGTGTTACTGTTTTCTGCACAAAAGCGATTCTGCGAAGCAATGTGAACAGGCACAGAGAAGGTGCTAGCAGGGAATTCTCTGCCTGCCTTTCCCCAGTGCTCTGCAAGCTCTCCAGGACAACATAAAATCTGGGGCTCTGTGCTTTCTTTCGTTCTGAACAAGTGTTACTGTTTTCTGCACAAAAGCGATTCTGTGAAGCAATGTGAACAGGCACAGAGAAGGTGCTAGCAGGGAATTCTCTGCCTGCCTTTCCCCAGTGCTCTGCAAGCTCTCCAGGACAACAACAAATCTGGTTCTCTGTGGTTTCTTTCGTTCTGAACAAGTGTTACTGTTTTCTGCACAAAAGCGATTCTGTGAAGCAATGTGAACAGGCACAGAGAAGGTGCTAGCAGGGAATTCTCTGCCTGCCTTTCCCCAGTGCTCTGCAAGCTCTCCAGGACAACAGCAAATCTGGGTCTCTGTGCTTTCTTTCGTTCTGAACAAGTGTTACTGTTTTCTGCACAAAAGCGATTCTGCGAAGCAATGTGAACAGGCACAGAGAAGGTGCTAGCAGGGAATTCTCTGCCTGCCTTTCCCCAGTGCTCTTCAAGCTCTCCAGGACAACATAAAGTCTGGGGCTCTGTGCTTTCTTTCGTTGTGAACAAGTGTTACTGTTTTCTGCACAAAAGCGATTCTGCGAAGCAATGTGAACAGGCACAGAGAAGGTGCTAGCAGGGAATTCTCTGCCTGCCTTTCCCCAGTGCTCTGCAAGCTCTCCAGGACAACATAAAGTCTGGGGCTTTGTGCTTTCTTTCGTTGTGAACAAGTGTTACTGTTTTCTGCACAAAAGCGATTCTGCGAAGCAATGTGAACACTTCTGCTTCCCAGGCACAGAGAAGGTGCTAGCAGGGAATTCTCTGCCTGCCTTTCCCCAGGGCTCTGCAAGCTCTCCAGGACAACATAAAATCTGGAGCTCGGTGCTTTCTTTCGTTCTGAACAAGTGTTAGTGTTTTCTGCACAAAAGCGATTCTGCGAAGCAATGTGAACAGGCACAGAGAAGGTGCTAGCAGGGAATTCTCTGCCTGCCTTTCCCCAGTGCTCTGCAAGCTCTCCAGGACAACAGCAAATCTGGGGCTCTGTGCTTTCTTTCGTTCTGAACAAGTGTTACTGTTTTCTGCACAAAAGCGATTCTGCGAAGCAATGTGAACAGGCACAGAGAAGGTGCTAGCAGGGAATTCTCTGCCTGCCTTTCCCCAGTGCTCTGCAAGCTCTCCAGGACAACATAAAGTCTGGGGCTCTGTGCTTTCTTTCGTTGTGAACAAGTGTTACTGTTTTCTGCACAAAAGCGATTCTGCGAAGCAATGTGAACAGGCACAGAGAAGGTGCTAGCAGGGAATTCTCTGCCTGCCTTTCCCCAGTGCTCTGCAAGCTCTCCAGGACAACATAAAATCTGGGGCTCTGTGCTTTCTTTCGTTCTGAACAAGTGTTACTGTTTTCTGCACAAAAGCGATTCTGCGAAGCAATGTGAACAGGCACAGAGAAGGTGCTAGCAGGGAATTCTCTGCCTGCCTTTCCCCAGTGCTCTGCAAGCTCTCCAGGACAACATAAAATCTGGGGCTCTGTGCTTTCTTTCGTTCTGAACAAGTGTTACTGTTTTCTGCACAAAAGCGATTCTGCGAAGCAATGTGAACAGGCACAGAGAAGGTGCTAGCAGGGAATTCTCTGCCTGCCTTTCCCCAGTGCTCTGCAAGCTCTCCAGGACAACAACAAATCTGGTTCTCTGTGGTTTCTTTCGTTCTGAACAAGTGTTACTGTTTTCTGCACAAAAGCGATTCTGTGAAGCAATGTGAACAGGCACAGAGAAGGTGCTAGCAGGGAATTCTCTGCCTGCCTTTCCCCAGTGCTCTGCAAGCTCTCCAGGACAACATAAAGTCTGGGGCTCTGTGCTTTCTTTCGTTGTGAACAAGTGTTACTGTTTTCTGCACAAAAGCGATTCTGCGAAGCAATGTGAACACTTCTGCTTCCCAGGCACAGAGAAGGTGCTAGCAGGGAATTCTCTGCCTGCCTTCCCCCACTGCTCTGCAGCTCCCCAGGACAACAGCAAATCTGGGGCTCTGTGCTTTCTTTCGTTCTGAACAAGTGTTACTGTTTTCTGCACAAAAGCGATTCTGCGAAGCAATTTGAATATGCACAGAGAAGGTGCTAGCAGGGAATTCTCTGCCTGCCTTTCCCCATGGCTGTGCAAGCTCTCCAGGACAACAGCATATCTGGTTCTCTATGGTTTCTTTCATTCTGAACAAGTGTTAGTGTTTTCTGCACAAAAGCGATTCTGCGAAGCAATGTGAACACTTCTGCTTCCCAGGCACAGAGAAGGTGCTAGCAGGGAATACTCTGCCTGCTTTTCCCCAGTGCTCTGCATGCTCTCCAGGACAACATAAAGTCTGGGGCTCTGTGCTTTCTTTCGTTCTGAACAAGTGTTACTGTTTTCTGCACAAAAGCGATTCTGCGAAGCAATGTGAACAGGCACAGAGGAGGTGCTAGCAGGGAATTCTCTGCCTGCCTTTCCCCAGTGCTCTGCAAACTCTCCAGGACAACAACAAAGCTGGTTCTCTGTGGTTTCTTTCGTTCTGAACAAGTGTTACTGTTTTCTGCACAAAAGCGATTCTGCGAAGCAATGTGAACAGGCACAGAGAAGGTGCTAGCAGGGAATTCTCTGCCTGCCTTTCCCCAGTGCTCTGCAAGCTCTCCAGGACAACAGCAAATCTGGGGCTCTGTGCTTTCTTTCGTTCTGAACAAGTGTTACTGTTTTCTGCACAAAAGCGATTCTGCGAAGCAATGTGAACAGGCACAGAGAAGGTGCTAGCAGGGAATTCTCTGCCTGCCTTTCCCCAGTGCTCTGCAAGCTCTCCAGGACAACATAAAGTCTGGGGCTTTGTGCTTTCTTTCGTTGTGAACAAGTGTTACTGTTTTCTGCACAAAAGCGATTCTGCGAAGCAATGTGAACACTTCTGCTTCCCAGGCACAGAGAAGGTGCTAGCAGGGAATTCTCTGCCTGCCTTTCCCCAGGGCTCTGCAAGCTCTCCAGGACAACATAAAATCTGGAGCTCGGTGCTTTCTTTCGTTCTGAACAAGTGTTAGTGTTTTCTGCACAAAAGCGATTCTGCGAAGCAATGTGAACAGGCACAGAGAAGGTGCTAGCAGGGAATTCTCTGCCTGCCTTTCCCCAGTGCTCTGCAAGCTCTCCAGGACAACAGCAAATCTGGGGCTCTGTGCTTTCTTTCGTTCTGAACAAGTGTTACTGTTTTCTGCACAAAAGCGATTCTGCGAAGCAATGTGAACAGGCACAGAGAAGGTGCTAGCAGGGAATTCTCTGCCTGCCTTTCCCCAGTGCTCTGCAAGCTCTCCAGGACAACATAAAATCTGGGGCTCTGTGCTTTCTTTCGTTCTGAACAAGTGTTACTGTTTTCTGCACAAAAGCGATTCTGCGAAGCAATGTGAACAGGCACAGAGAAGGTGCTAGCAGGGAATTCTCTGCCTGCCTTTCCCCAGTGCTCTGCAAGCTCTCCAGGACAACATAAAATCTGGGGCTCTGTGCTTTCTTTCGTTCTGAACAAGTGTTACTGTTTTCTGCACAAAAGCGATTCTGCGAAGCAATGTGAACAGGCACAGAGAAGGTGCTAGCAGGGAATTCTCTGCCTGCCTTTCCCCAGTGCTCTGCAAGCTCTCCAGGACAACAACAAATCTGGTTCTCTGTGGTTTCTTTCGTTCTGAACAAGTGTTACTGTTTTCTGCACAAAAGCGATTCTGTGAAGCAATGTGAACAGGCACAGAGAAGGTGCTAGCAGGGAATTCTCTGCCTGCCTTTCCCCAGTGCTCTGCAAGCTCTCCAGGACAACATAAAGTCTGGGGCTCTGTGCTTTCTTTCGTTGTGAACAAGTGTTACTGTTTTCTGCACAAAAGCGATTCTGCGAAGCAATGTGAACACTTCTGCTTCCCAGGCACAGAGAAGGTGCTAGCAGGGAATTCTCTGCCTGCCTTCCCCCACTGCTCTGCAGCTCCCCAGGACAACAGCAAATCTGGGGCTCTGTGCTTTCTTTCGTTCTGAACAAGTGTTACTGTTTTCTGCACAAAAGCGATTCTGCGAAGCAATTTGAATATGCACAGAGAAGGTGCTAGCAGGGAATTCTCTGCCTGCCTTTCCCCATGGCTGTGCAAGCTCTCCAGGACAACAGCATATCTGGTTCTCTATGGTTTCTTTCATTCTGAACAAGTGTTAGTGTTTTCTGCACAAAAGCGATTCTGCGAAGCAATGTGAACACTTCTGCTTCCCAGGCACAGAGAAGGTGCTAGCAGGGAATACTCTGCCTGCTTTTCCCCAGTGCTCTGCATGCTCTCCAGGACAACATAAAGTCTGGGGCTCTGTGCTTTCTTTCGTTCTGAACAAGTGTTACTGTTTTCTGCACAAAAGCGATTCTGCGAAGCAATGTGAACAGGCACAGAGGAGGTGCTAGCAGGGAATTCTCTGCCTGCCTTTCCCCAGTGCTCTGCAAACTCTCCAGGACAACAACAAAGCTGGTTCTCTGTGGTTTCTTTCGTTCTGAACAAGTGTTACTGTTTTCTGCACAAAAGCGATTCTGCGAAGCAATGTGAACAGGCACAGAGAAGGTGCTAGCAGGGAATTCTCTGCCTGCCTTTCCCCAGTGCTCTGCAAGCTCTCCAGGACAACAGCAAATCTGGGGCTCTGTGCTTTCTTTCGTTCTGAACAAGTGTTACTGTTTTCTGCACAAAAGCGATTCTGCGAAGCAATGTGAACAGGCACAGAGAAGGTGCTAGCAGGGAATTCTCTGCCTGCCTTCCCCCACTGCTCTGCAAGCTCTCCAGGACAACATAAAATCTGGGGCTCTGTGCTTTCTTTCGTTCTGAACAAGTGTTACTGTTTTCTGCACAAAAGCGATTCTGCGAAGCAATGTGAACAGGCACAGAGAAGGTGCTAGCAGGGAATTCTCTGCCTGCCTTTCCCCAGTGCTCTGCAAGCTCTCCAGGACAACAACAAATCTGGTTCTCTGTGCTTTCTTTCGTTCTGAACAAGTGTTACTGTTTTCTGCACAAAAGCGATTCTGTGAAGCAATGTGAACAGGCACAGAGAAGGTGCTAGCAGGGAATTCTCTGCCTGCCTTTCCCCAGTGCTCTGCAAGCTCTCCAGGACAACATAAAGTCTGGGGCTCTGTGCTTTCTTTCGTTGTGAACAAGTGTTACTGTTTTCTGCACAAAAGCGATTCTGCGAAGCAATGTGAACACTTCTGCTTCCCAGGCACAGAGAAGGTGCTAGAAGGGAATTCTCTGCCTGCCTTCCCCCACTGCTCTGCAGCTCCCCAGGACAACAGCAAATCTGGGGCTCTGTGCTTTCTTTCGTTCTGAACAAGTGTTACTGTTTTCTGCACAAAAGCGATTCTGCGAAGCAATTTGAATATGCACAGAGAAGGTGCTAGCAGGGAATTCTCTGCCTGCCTTTCCCCATGGCTGTGCAAGCTCTCCAGGACAACAGCAAATCTGGGGCTCTGTGCTTTCTTTCATTCTGAACAAGTGTTACTGTTTTCTGCACAAAAGCGATTCTGCGAAGCAATGTGAACACTTCTGCTTCCCAGGCACAGAGAAGGTGCTAGCAGGGAATACTCTGCCTGCTTTTCCCCAGTGCTCTGCAAGCTCTCCAGGACAACATAAAGTCTGGGGCTCTGTGCTTTCTTTCGTTCTGAACAAGTGTTACTGTTTTCTGCACAAAAGCGATTCTGCGAAGCAATGTGAACAGGCACAGAGGAGGTGCTAGCAGGGAATTCTCTGCCTGCCTTTCCCCAGTGCTCTGCAAGCTCTCCAGGACAACAACAAATCTGGTTCTTTGTGGTTTCTTTCGTTCTGAACAAGTGTTACTGTTTTCTGCACAAAAGCGATTCTGCGAAGCAATGTGAACAGGCACAGAGAAGGTGCTAGCAGGGAATTCTCTGCCTGCCTTTCCCCAGTGCTCTGCAAGCTCTCCAGGACAACAGCAAATCTGGGGCTCTGTGCTTTCTTTCGTTCTGAACAAGTGTTACTGTTTTCTGCACAAAAGCGATTCTGCGAAGCAATGTGAACAGGCACAGAGAAGGTGCTAGCAGGGAATTCTCTGCCTGCCTTCCCCCACTGCTCTGCAAGCTCTCCAGGACAACAACAAATCTGGGTCTCTGTGCTTTCTTTCGTTCTGAACAAGTGTTACTGTTTTCTGCACAAAAGCGATTCTGCGAAGCAATGTGAACAGGCACAGAGAAGGTGCTAGCAGGGAATTCTCTGCCTGCCTTTCCCCAGTGCTCTGCAAGCTCTCCAGGACAACAACAAATCTGGGTCTCTGTGCTTTCTTTCGTTCTGAACAAGTGTTACTGTTTTCTGCACAAAAGCGATTCTGCGAAGCAATTTGAATATGCACAGAGAAGGTGCTAGCAGGGAATTCTCTGCCTGCCTTTCCCCATGGCTGTGCAAGCTCTCCAGGACAACAGCAAATCTGGGGCTCTGTGCTTTCTTTCATTCTGAACAAGTGTTAGTGTTTTCTGCACAAAAGCGATTCTGCGAAGCAATGTGAACACTTCTGCTTCCCAGGCACAGAGAAGGTGCTAGCAGGGAATACTCTGCCTGCTTTTCCCCAGTGCTCTGCATGCTCTCCAGGACAACAACAAATCTGGGTCTCTGTGCTTTCTTTCGTTCTGAACAAGTGTTACTGTTTTCTGCACAAAAGCGATTCTGCGAAGCAATGTGAACAGGCACAGAGAAGGTGCTAGCAGGGAATTCTCTGCCTGCCTTTCCCCAGTGCTCTGCAAGCTCTCCAGGACAACAACAAATCTGGGTCTCTGTGCTTTCTTTCGTTCTGAACAAGTGTTACTGTTTTCTGCACAAAAGCGATTCTGCGAAGCAATTTGAATATGCACAGAGAAGGTGCTAGCAGGGAATTCTCTGCCTGCCTTTCCCCATGGCTGTGCAAGCTCTCCAGGACAACAGCAAATCTGGGGCTCTGTGCTTTCTTTCATTCTGAACAAGTGTTAGTGTTTTCTGCACAAAAGCGATTCTGCGAAGCAATGTGAACACTTCTGCTTCCCAGGCACAGAGAAGGTGCTAGCAGGGAATACTCTGCCTGCTTTTCCCCAGTGCTCTGCATGCTCTCCAGGACAACAGCAAATCTGGGTCTCTGTGCTTTCTTTCGTTCTGAACAAGTGTTACTGTTTTCTGCACAAAAGCGATTCTGCGAAGCAATGTGAACAGGCACAGAGGAGGTGCTAGCAGGGAATTCTCTGCCTGCCTTTCCCCAGTGCTCTGCAAGCTCTCCAGGACAACAACAAATCTGGTTCTCTGTGGTTTCTTTCGTTCTGAACAAGTGTTACTGTTTTCTGCACAAAAGCGATTCTGAGAAGCAATGTGAACAGGCACAGAGAAGGTGCTAGCAGGGAATTCTCTGCCTGCCTTTCCCCAGTGCTCTGCAAGCTCTCCAGGACAACAGCAAATCTGGGGCTCTGTGCTTTCTTTCGTTCTGAACAAGTGTTACTGTTTTCTGCACAAAAGCGATTCTGCGAAGCAATGTGAACAGGCACAGAGAAGGTGCTAGCAGGGAATTCTCTGCCTGCCTTTCCCTAGTGCTCTGCAAGCTCTCCAGGACAACAACAAATCTGGGTCTCTGTGCTTTCTTTCGTTCTGAACAAGTGTTACTGTTTTCTGCACAAAAGCGATTCTGCGAAGCAATGTGAACAGGCACAGAGAAGGTGCTAGCAGGGAATTCTCTGCCTGCCTTTCCCCAGTGCTCTGCAAGCTCTCCAGGACAACAACAAATCTGGGTCTCTGTGCTTTCTTTCGTTCTGAACAAGTGTTACTGTTTTCTGCACAAAAGCGATTCTGCGAAGCAATGTGAACAGGCACAGAGAAGGTGCTAGCAGGTCATTCTCTGCCTGCGTTTTCCCCAGTGCTCTGCAAGCTCTCCAGGACAACATAAAGTCTGGGGCTCTGTGCTTTCTTTCATTCTGAACAAGTGTTACTGTTTTCTGCACAAAAGAGATTCTGCGAAGCAATGTGAACAGGCACAGAGAAGGTGCTAGCAGGGAATTCTCTGCCTGCCTTTCCCCATGGCTGTGCAAGCTCTCCAGGACAACAGCAAATCTGGGGCTCTGTGCTTTCTTTCATTCTGAACAAGTGTTAGTGTTTTCTGCACAAAAGCGATTCTGCGAAGCAATGTGAACACTTCTGCTTCCCAGGCACAGAGAAGGTGCTAGCAGGGAATTCTCTGCCTGCCTTTCCCTAGTGCTCTGCAAGCTCTCCAGGACAACAACAAATCTGGGTCTCTGTGCTTTCTTTCGTTCTGAACAAGTGTTACTGTTTTCTGCACAAAAGCGATTCTGCGAAGCAATGTGAACAGGCACAGAGAAGGTGCTAGTAGGGAATTCTCTGCCTGCCTTTCCCCAGTGCTCTGCAAGCTCTCCAGGACAACAACAAATCTGGGTCTCTGTGCTTTCTTTCGTTCTGAACAAGTGTTACTGTTTTCTGCACAAAAGCGATTCTGCGAAGCAATGTGAACAGGCACAGAGAAGGTGCTAGCAGGGAATTCTCTGCCTGCCTTTCCCCAGTGCTCTGCAAGCTCTCCAGGACAACATAAAATCTGGGGCTCTGTGCTTTCTTTCGTTCTGAACAAGTGTTACTGTTTTCTGCACAAAAGCGATTCTGCGAAGCAATGTGAACAGGCACAGAGAAGGTGCTAGCAGGGAATTCTCTGCCTGCCTTTCCCCAGTGCTCTGCAAGCTCTCCAGGACAACAACAAATCTGGTTCTCTGTGCTTTCTTTCGTTCTGAACAAGTGTTACTGTTTTCTGCACAAAAGCGATTCTGTGAAGCAATGTGAACAGGCACAGAGAAGGTGCTAGCAGGGAATTCTCTGCCTGCCTTTCCCCAGTGCTCTGCAAGCTCTCCAGGACAACATAAAGTCTGGGGCTCTGTGCTTTCTTTCGTTGTGAACAAGTGTTACTGTTTTCTGCACAAAAGCGATTCTGCGAAGCAATGTGAACACTTCTGCTTCCCAGGCACAGAGAAGGTGCTAGAAGGGAATTCTCTGCCTGCCTTCCCCCACTGCTCTGCAGCTCCCCAGGACAACAGCAAATCTGGGGCTCTGTGCTTTCTTTCGTTCTGAACAAGTGTTACTGTTTTCTGCACAAAAGCGATTCTGCGAAGCAATTTGAATATGCACAGAGAAGGTGCTAGCAGGGAATTCTCTGCCTGCCTTTCCCCATGGCTGTGCAAGCTCTCCAGGACAACAGCAAATCTGGGGCTCTGTGCTTTCTTTCATTCTGAACAAGTGTTACTGTTTTCTGCACAAAAGCGATTCTGCGAAGCAATGTGAACACTTCTGCTTCCCAGGCACAGAGAAGGTGCTAGCAGGGAATACTCTGCCTGCTTTTCCCCAGTGCTCTGCAAGCTCTCCAGGACAACATAAAGTCTGGGGCTCTGTGCTTTCTTTCGTTCTGAACAAGTGTTACTGTTTTCTGCACAAAAGCGATTCTGCGAAGCAATGTGAACAGGCACAGAGGAGGTGCTAGCAGGGAATTCTCTGCCTGCCTTTCCCCAGTGCTCTGCAAGCTCTCCAGGACAACAACAAATCTGGTTCTCTGTGGTTTCTTTCGTTCTGAACAAGTGTTACTGTTTTCTGCACAAAAGCGATTCTGCGAAGCAATGTGAACAGGCACAGAGAAGGTGCTAGCAGGGAATTCTCTGCCTGCCTTTCCCCATGGCTGTGCAAGCTCTCCAGGACAACAGCAAATCTGGGGCTCTGTGCTTTCTTTCGTTCTGAACAAGTGTTACTGTTTTCTGCACAAAAGCGATTCTGCGAAGCAATGTGAACAGGCACAGAGAAGGTGCTAGCAGGGAATTCTCTGCCTGCCTTTCCCCAGTGCTCTGCAAGCTCTCCAGGACAACAACAAATCTGGGTCTCTGTGCTTTCTTTCGTTCTGAACAAGTGTTACTGTTTTCTGCACAAAAGCGATTCTGTGAAGCAATGTGAACAGGCAGAGAGAAGGTGCTAGCAGGGAATTCTCTGCCTGCCTTTCCCCAGTGCTCTGCAAGCTCTCCAGGACAACATAAAGTCTGGGGCTCTGTGCTTTCTTTCGTTGTGAACAAGTGTTACTGTTTTCTGCACAAAAGCGATTCTGCGAAGCAATGTGAACACTTCTGCTTCCCAGGCACAGAGAAGGTGCTAGAAGGGAATTCTCTGCCTGCCTTCCCCCACTGCTCTGCAGCTCCCCAGGACAACAGCAAATCTGGGGCTCTGTGCTTTCTTTCGTTCTGAACAAGTGTTACTGTTTTCTGCACAAAAGCGATTCTGCGAAGCAATTTGAATATGCACAGAGAAGGTGCTAGCAGGGAATTCTCTGCCTGCCTTTCCCCATGGCTGTGCAAGCTCTCCAAGACAACAGCAAATCTGGGGCTCTGTGCTTTCTTTCATTCTGAACAAGTGTTACTGTTTTCTGCACAAAAGCGATTCTGCGAAGCAATGTGAACACTTCTGCTTCCCAGGCACAGAGAAGGTGCTAGCAGGGAATACTCTGCCTGCTTTTCCCCAGTGCTCTGCAAGCTCTCCAGGACAACATAAAGTCTGGGGCTCTGTGCTTTCTTTCGTTCTGAACAAGTGTTACTGTTTTCTGCACAAAAGCGATTCTGCGAAGCAATGTGAACAGGCACAGAGAAGGTGCTAGCAGGGAATTCTCTGCCTGCCTTTCCCCATGGCTGTGCAAGCTCTCCAGGACAACAGCAAATCTGGGGCTCTGTGCTTTCTTTCGTTCTGAACAAGTGTTACTGTTTTCTGCACAAAAGCGATTCTGCGAAGCAATGTGAACAGGCACAGAGAAGGTGCTAGCAGGGAATTCTCTGCCTGCCTTTCCCTAGTGCTCTGCAAGCTCTCCAGGACAACAACAAATCTGGGTCTCTGTGCTTTCTTTCATTCTGAACAAGTGTTACTGTTTTCTGCACAAAAGCGATTCTGCGAAGCAATGTGAACAGGCACAGAGAAGGTGCTAGCAGGGAATTCTCTGCCTGCCTTTCCCCAGTGCTCTGCAAGCTCTCCAGGACAACAACAAATCTGGTTCTCTGTGGTTTCTTTCGTTCTGAACAAGTGTTACTGTTTTCTGCACAAAAGCGATTCTGCGAAGCAATGTGAACAGGCACAGAGAAGGTGCTAGCAGGGAATTCTCTGCCTGCCTTTCCCCAGTGCTCTGCAAGCTCTCCAGGACAACAACAAATCTGGGTCTCTGTGCTTTCTTTCGTTCTGAACAAGTGTTACTGTTTTCTGCACAAAAGCGATTCTGCGAAGCAATGTGAACAGGCACAGAGAAGGTGCTAGCAGGGAATTCTCTGCCTGCCTTTCCCCAGTGCTCTGCAAGCTCTCCAGGACAACAGCAAATCTGGGGCTCTGTGCTTTCTTTCGTTCTGAACAAGTGTTACTGTTTTCTGCACAAAAGCGATTCTGCGAAGCAATGTGAACAGGCACAGAGAAGGTGCTAGCAGGGAATTCTCTGCCTGCCTTTCCCCAGTGCTCTGCAAGCTCTCCAGGACAACAGCAAATCTGGGTCTCTGTGCTTTCTTTCGTTCTGAACAAGTGTTACTGTTTTCTGCACAAAAGCGATTCTGCGAAGCAATGTGAACAGGCACAGAGAAGGTGCTAGCAGGGAATTCTCTGCCTGCCTTTCCCCAGTGCTCTGCAAGCTCTCCAGGACAACATAAAGTCTGGGGCTCTGTGCTTTCTTTCGTTCTGAACAAGTGTTACTGTTTTCTGCACAAAAGCGATTCTGCGAAGCAATGTGAACAGGCACAGAGAAGGTGCTAGCAGGGAATTCTCTGCCTGCCTTTCCCCAGTGCTCTGCAAGCTCTCCAGGACAACAACAAATCTGGTTCTCTGTGGTTTCTTTCGTTCTGAACAAGTGTTACTGTTTTCTGCACAAAAGCGATTCTGCGAAGCAATGTGAACAGGCACAGAGAAGGTGCTAGTAGGGAATTCTCTGCCTGCCTTTCCCCAGTGCTCTGCAAGCTCTCCAGGACAACAACAAATCTGGGTCTCTGTGCTTTCTTTCGTTCTGAACAAGTGTTACTGTTTTCTGCACAAAAGCGATTCTGCGAAGCAATGTGAACAGGCACAGAGAAGGTGCTAGCAGGGAATTCTCTGCCTGCCTTTCCCCAGTGCTCTGCAAGCTCTCCAGGACAACAGCAAATCTGGGGCTCTGTGCTTTCTTTCGTTCTGAACAAGTGTTACTGTTTTCTGCACAAAAGCGATTCTGCGAAGCAATGTGAACAGGCACAGAGAAGGTGCTAGCAGGGAATTCTCTGCCTGCCTTTCCCCAGTGCTCTGCAAGCTCTCCAGGACAACAACAAAACTGGTTCTCTGTGCTTTCTTTCGTTGTGAACAAGTGTTACTGTTTTCTGCACAAAAGCGATTCTGTGAAGCAATGTGAACAGGCACAGAGAAGGTGCTAGCAGGGAATTCTCTGCCTGCCTTTCCCCAGTGCTCTGCAAGCTCTCCAGGACAACAGCAAATCTGGGTCTCTGTGCTTTCTTTCGTTCTGAACAAGTGTTACTGTTTTCTGCACAAAAGCGATTCTGCGAAGCAATGTGAACAGGCACAGAGAAGGTGCTAGCAGGGAATTCTCTGCCTGCCTTTCCCCAGTGCTCTGCAAGCTCTCCAGGACAACATAAAGTCTGGGGCTCTGTGCTTTCTTTCGTTGTGAACAAGTGTTACTGTTTTCTGCACAAAAGCGATTCTGCGAAGCAATGTGAACAGGCACAGAGAAGGTGCTAGCAGGGAATTCTCTGCCTGCCTTTCCCCAGTGCTCTGCAAGCTCTCCAGGACAACATAAAGTCTGGGGCTTTGTGCTTTCTTTCGTTGTGAACAAGTGTTACTGTTTTCTGCACAAAAGCGATTCTGCGAAGCAATGTGAACACTTCTGCTTCCCAGGCACAGAGAAGGTGCTAGCAGGGAATTCTCTGCCTGCCTTTCCCCAGGGCTCTGCAAGCTCTCCAGGACAACATAAAATCTGGAGCTCGGTGCTTTCTTTCGTTCTGAACAAGTGTTAGTGTTTTCTGCACAAAAGCGATTCTGCGAAGCAATGTGAACAGGCACAGAGAAGGTGCTAGCAGGGAATTCTCTGCCTGCCTTTCCCCAGTGCTCTGCAAGCTCTCCAGGACAACATAAAGTCTGGGGCTCTGTGCTTTCTTTCGTTGTGAACAAGTGTTACTGTTTTCTGCACAAAAGCGATTCTGCGAAGCAATGTGAACAGGCACAGAGAAGGTGCTAGCAGGGAATTCTCTGCCTGCCTTTCCCCAGTGCTCTGCAAGCTCTCCAGGACAACATAAAATCTGGGGCTCTGTGCTTTCTTTCGTTCTGAACAAGTGTTACTGTTTTCTGCACAAAAGCGATTCTGCGAAGCAATGTGAACAGGCACAGAGAAGGTGCTAGCAGGGAATTCTCTGCCTGCCTTTCCCCATGGCTGTGCAAGCTCTCCAGGACAACAGCAAATCTGGGGCTCTGTGCTTTCTTTCGTTCTGAACAAGTGTTACTGTTTTCTGCACAAAAGCGATTCTGCGAAGCAATGTGAACAGGCACAGAGAAGGTGCTAGCAGGGAATTCTCTGCCTGCCTTTCCCCAGTGCTCTGCAAGCTCTCCAGGACAACAACAAATCTGGGTCTCTGTGCTTTCTTTCGTTCTGAACAAGTGTTACTGTTTTCTGCACAAAAGCGATTCTGTGAAGCAATGTGAACAGGCAGAGAGAAGGTGCTAGCAGGGAATTCTCTGCCTGCCTTTCCCCAGTGCTCTGCAAGCTCTCCAGGACAACATAAAGTCTGGGGCTCTGTGCTTTCTTTCGTTGTGAACAAGTGTTACTGTTTTCTGCACAAAAGCGATTCTGCGAAGCAATGTGAACACTTCTGCTTCCCAGGCACAGAGAAGGTGCTAGAAGGGAATTCTCTGCCTGCCTTCCCCCACTGCTCTGCAGCTCCCCAGGACAACAGCAAATCTGGGGCTCTGTGCTTTCTTTCGTTCTGAACAAGTGTTACTGTTTTCTGCACAAAAGCGATTCTGCGAAGCAATTTGAATATGCACAGAGAAGGTGCTAGCAGGGAATTCTCTGCCTGCCTTTCCCCATGGCTGTGCAAGCTCTCCAAGACAACAGCAAATCTGGGGCTCTGTGCTTTCTTTCATTCTGAACAAGTGTTACTGTTTTCTGCACAAAAGCGATTCTGCGAAGCAATGTGAACACTTCTGCTTCCCAGGCACAGAGAAGGTGCTAGCAGGGAATACTCTGCCTGCTTTTCCCCAGTGCTCTGCAAGCTCTCCAGGACAACATAAAGTCTGGGGCTCTGTGCTTTCTTTCGTTCTGAACAAGTGTTACTGTTTTCTGCACAAAAGCGATTCTGCGAAGCAATGTGAACAGGCACAGAGAAGGTGCTAGCAGGGAATTCTCTGCCTGCCTTTCCCCATGGCTGTGCAAGCTCTCCAGGACAACAGCAAATCTGGGGCTCTGTGCTTTCTTTCGTTCTGAACAAGTGTTACTGTTTTCTGCACAAAAGCGATTCTGCGAAGCAATGTGAACAGGCACAGAGAAGGTGCTAGCAGGGAATTCTCTGCCTGCCTTTCCCTAGTGCTCTGCAAGCTCTCCAGGACAACAACAAATCTGGGTCTCTGTGCTTTCTTTCGTTCTGAACAAGTGTTACTGTTTTCTGCACAAAAGCGATTCTGCGAAGCAATGTGAACAGGCACAGAGAAGGTGCTAGCAGGGAATTCTCTGCCTGCCTTTCCCCAGTGCTCTGCAAGCTCTCCAGGACAACAACAAATCTGGTTCTCTGTGGTTTCTTTCGTTCTGAACAAGTGTTACTGTTTTCTGCACAAAAGCGATTCTGCGAAGCAATGTGAACAGGCACAGAGAAGGTGCTAGCAGGGAATTCTCTGCCTGCCTTTCCCCAGTGCTCTGCAAGCTCTCCAGGACAACAACAAATCTGGGTCTCTGTGCTTTCTTTCGTTCTGAACAAGTGTTACTGTTTTCTGCACAAAAGCGATTCTGCGAAGCAATGTGAACAGGCACAGAGAAGGTGCTAGCAGGGAATTCTCTGCCTGCCTTTCCCCAGTGCTCTGCAAGCTCTCCAGGACAACAGCAAATCTGGGGCTCTGTGCTTTCTTTCGTTCTGAACAAGTGTTACTGTTTTCTGCACAAAAGCGATTCTGCGAAGCAATGTGAACAGGCACAGAGAAGGTGCTAGCAGGGAATTCTCTGCCTGCCTTTCCCCAGTGCTCTGCAAGCTCTCCAGGACAACAGCAAATCTGGGTCTCTGTGCTTTCTTTCGTTCTGAACAAGTGTTACTGTTTTCTGCACAAAAGCGATTCTGCGAAGCAATGTGAACAGGCACAGAGAAGGTGCTAGCAGGGAATTCTCTGCCTGCCTTTCCCCAGTGCTCTGCAAGCTCTCCAGGACAACATAAAGTCTGGGGCTCTGTGCTTTCTTTCGTTCTGAACAAGTGTTACTGTTTTCTGCACAAAAGCGATTCTGCGAAGCAATGTGAACAGGCACAGAGAAGGTGCTAGCAGGGAATTCTCTGCCTGCCTTTCCCCAGTGCTCTGCAAGCTCTCCAGGACAACAACAAATCTGGTTCTCTGTGGTTTCTTTCGTTCTGAACAAGTGTTACTGTTTTCTGCACAAAAGCGATTCTGCGAAGCAATGTGAACAGGCACAGAGAAGGTGCTAGTAGGGAATTCTCTGCCTGCCTTTCCCCAGTGCTCTGCAAGCTCTCCAGGACAACAACAAATCTGGGTCTCTGTGCTTTCTTTCGTTCTGAACAAGTGTTACTGTTTTCTGCACAAAAGCGATTCTGCGAAGCAATGTGAACAGGCACAGAGAAGGTGCTAGCAGGGAATTCTCTGCCTGCCTTTCCCCAGTGCTCTGCAAGCTCTCCAGGACAACAGCAAATCTGGGGCTCTGTGCTTTCTTTCGTTCTGAACAAGTGTTACTGTTTTCTGCACAAAAGCGATTCTGCGAAGCAATGTGAACAGGCACAGAGAAGGTGCTAGCAGGGAATTCTCTGCCTGCCTTTCCCCAGTGCTCTGCAAGCTCTCCAGGACAACAACAAAACTGGTTCTCTGTGCTTTCTTTCGTTGTGAACAAGTGTTACTGTTTTCTGCACAAAAGCGATTCTGTGAAGCAATGTGAACAGGCACAGAGAAGGTGCTAGCAGGGAATTCTCTGCCTGCCTTTCCCCAGTGCTCTGCAAGCTCTCCAGGACAACAGCAAATCTGGGTCTCTGTGCTTTCTTTCGTTCTGAACAAGTGTTACTGTTTTCTGCACAAAAGCGATTCTGCGAAGCAATGTGAACAGGCACAGAGAAGGTGCTAGCAGGGAATTCTCTGCCTGCCTTTCCCCAGTGCTCTGCAAGCTCTCCAGGACAACATAAAGTCTGGGGCTCTGTGCTTTCTTTCGTTGTGAACAAGTGTTACTGTTTTCTGCACAAAAGCGATTCTGCGAAGCAATGTGAACAGGCACAGAGAAGGTGCTAGCAGGGAATTCTCTGCCTGCCTTTCCCCAGTGCTCTGCAAGCTCTCCAGGACAACATAAAGTCTGGGGCTTTGTGCTTTCTTTCGTTGTGAACAAGTGTTACTGTTTTCTGCACAAAAGCGATTCTGCGAAGCAATGTGAACACTTCTGCTTCCCAGGCACAGAGAAGGTGCTAGCAGGGAATTCTCTGCCTGCCTTTCCCCAGGGCTCTGCAAGCTCTCCAGGACAACATAAAATCTGGAGCTCGGTGCTTTCTTTCGTTCTGAACAAGTGTTAGTGTTTTCTGCACAAAAGCGATTCTGCGAAGCAATGTGAACAGGCACAGAGAAGGTGCTAGCAGGGAATTCTCTGCCTGCCTTTCCCCAGTGCTCTGCAAGCTCTCCAGGACAACAGCAAATCTGGGGCTCTGTGCTTTCTTTCGTTCTGAACAAGTGTTACTGTTTTCTGCACAAAAGCGATTCTGCGAAGCAATGTGAACAGGCACAGAGAAGGTGCTAGCAGGGAATTCTCTGCCTGCCTTTCCCCAGTGCTCTGCAAGCTCTCCAGGACAACATAAAGTCTGGGGCTCTGTGCTTTCTTTCGTTGTGAACAAGTGTTACTGTTTTCTGCACAAAAGCGATTCTGCGAAGCAATGTGAACAGGCACAGAGAAGGTGCTAGCAGGGAATTCTCTGCCTGCCTTTCCCCAGTGCTCTGCAAGCTCTCCAGGACAACATAAAATCTGGGGCTCTGTGCTTTCTTTCGTTCTGAACAAGTGTTACTGTTTTCTGCACAAAAGCGATTCTGCGAAGCAATGTGAACAGGCACAGAGAAGGTGCTAGCAGGGAATTCTCTGCCTGCCTTTCCCCAGTGCTCTGCAAGCTCTCCAGGACAACAACAAATCTGGGTCTCTGTGCTTTCTTTCGTTCTGAACAAGTGTTACTGTTTTCTGCACAAAAGCGATTCTGCGAAGCAATGTGAACAGGCACAGAGAAGGTGCTAGCAGGGAATTCTCTGCCTGCCTTTCCCCAGTGCTCTGCAAGCTCTCCAGGACAACAACAAATCTGGTTCTCTGTGGTTTCTTTCGTTCTGAACAAGTGTTACTGTTTTCTGCACAAAAGCGATTCTGTGAAGCAATGTGAACAGGCACAGAGAAGGTGCTAGCAGGGAATTCTCTGCCTGCCTTTCCCCAGTGCTCTGCAAGCTCTCCAGGACAACATAAAGTCTGGGGCTCTGTGCTTTCTTTCGTTGTGAACAAGTGTTACTGTTTTCTGCACAAAAGCGATTCTGCGAAGCAATGTGAACACTTCTGCTTCCCAGGCACAGAGAAGGTGCTAGAAGGGAATTCTCTGCCTGCCTTCCCCCACTGCTCTGCAGCTCCCCAGGACAACAGCAAATCTGGGTCTCTGTGCTTTCTTTCGTTCTGAACAAGTGTTACTGTTTTCTGCACAAAAGCGATTCTGCGAAGCAATGTGAACAGGCACAGAGAAGGTGCTAGCAGGGAATTCTCTGCCTGCCTTTCCCCAGTGCTCTGCAAGCTCTCCAGGACAACAACAAAACTGGTTCTCTGTGCTTTCTTTCGTTGTGAACAAGTGTTACTGTTTTCTGCACAAAAGCGATTCTGTGAAGCAATGTGAACAGGCACAGAGAAGGTGCTAGCAGGGAATTCTCTGCCTGCCTTTCCCCAGTGCTCTGCAAGCTCTCCAGGACAACATAAAGTCTGGGGCTCTGTGCTTTCTTTCGTTGTGAACAAGTGTTACTGTTTTCTGCACAAAAGCGATTCTGCGAAGCAATGTGAACAGGCACAGAGAAGGTGCTAGCAGGGAATTCTCTGCCTGCCTTTCCCCAGTGCTCTGCAAGCTCTCCAGGACAACATAAAGTCTGGGGCTTTGTGCTTTCTTTCGTTGTGAACAAGTGTTACTGTTTTCTGCACAAAAGCGATTCTGCGAAGCAATGTGAACACTTCTGCTTCCCAGGCACAGAGAAGGTGCTAGCAGGGAATTCTCTGCCTGCCTTTCCCCAGGGCTCTGCAAGCTCTCCAGGACAACATAAAATCTGGAGCTCGGTGCTTTCTTTCGTTCTGAACAATTGTTAGTGTTTTCTGCACAAAAGCGATTCTGCGAAGCAATGTGAACAGGCACAGAGAAGGTGCTAGCAGGGAATTCTCTGCCTGCCTTTCCCCAGTGCTCTGCAAGCTCTCCAGGACAACAGCAAATCTGGGGCTCTGTGCTTTCTTTCGTTCTGAACAAGTGTTACTGTTTTCTGCACAAAAGCGATTCTGCGAAGCAATGTGAACAGGCACAGAGAAGGTGCTAGCAGGGAATTCTCTGCCTGCCTTTCCCCAGTGCTCTGCAAGCTCTCCAGGACAACATAAAGTCTGGGGCTCTGTGCTTTCTTTCGTTGTGAACAAGTGTTACTGTTTTCTGCACAAAAGCGATTCTGCGAAGCAATGTGAACAGGCACAGAGAAGGTGCTAGCAGGGAATTCTCTGCCTGCCTTTCCCCAGTGCTCTGCAAGCTCTCCAGGACAACATAAAATCTGGGGCTCTGTGCTTTCTTTCGTTCTGAACAAGTGTTACTGTTTTCTGCACAAAAGCGATTCTGCGAAGCAATGTGAACAGGCACAGAGAAGGTGCTAGCAGGGAATTCTCTGCCTGCCTTTCCCCAGTGCTCTGCAAGCTCTCCAGGACAACAACAAATCTGGGTCTCTGTGCTTTCTTTCGTTCTGAACAAGTGTTACTGTTTTCTGCACAAAAGCGATTCTGCGAAGCAATGTGAACAGGCACAGAGAAGGTGCTAGCAGGGAATTCTCTGCCTGCCTTTCCCCAGTGCTCTGCAAGCTCTCCAGGACAACAACAAATCTGGTTCTCTGTGGTTTCTTTCGTTCTGAACAAGTGTTACTGTTTTCTGCACAAAAGCGATTCTGTGAAGCAATGTGAACAGGCACAGAGAAGGTGCTAGCAGGGAATTCTCTGCCTGCCTTTCCCCAGTGCTCTGCAAGCTCTCCAGGACAACATAAAGTCTGGGGCTCTGTGCTTTCTTTCGTTCTGAACAAGTGTTACTGTTTTCTGCACAAAAGCGATTCTGCGAAGCAATTTGAATATGCACAGAGAAGGTGCTAGCAGGGAATTCTCTGCCTGCCTTTCCCCATGGCTGTGCAAGCTCTCCAGGACAACAGCAAATCTGGGGCTCTGTGCTTTCTTTCATTCTGAACAAGTGTTACTGTTTTCTGCACAAAAGCGATTCTGCGAAGCAATGTGAACACTTCTGCTTCCCAGGCACAGAGAAGGTGCTAGCAGGGAATACTCTGCCTGCTTTTCCCCAGTGCTCTGCAAGCTCTCCAGGACAACATAAAGTCTGGGGCTCTGTGCTTTCTTTCGTTCTGAACAAGTGTTACTGTTTTCTGCACAAAAGCGATTCTGCGAAGCAATGTGAACAGGCACAGAGGAGGTGCTAGCAGGGAATTCTCTGCCTGCCTTTCCCCAGTGCTCTGCAAGCTCTCCAGGACAACAACAAATCTGGTTCTCTGTGGTTTCTTTCGTTCTGAACAAGTGTTACTGTTTTCTGCACAAAAGCGATTCTGCGAAGCAATGTGAACAGGCACAGAGAAGGTGCTAGCAGGGAATTCTCTGCCTGCCTTTCCCCAGTGCTCTGCAAGCTCTCCAGGACAACAGCAAATCTGGGGCTCTGTGCTTTCTTTCGTTCTGAACAAGTGTTACTGTTTTCTGCACAAAAGCGATTCTGCGAAGCAATGTGAACAGGCACAGAGAAGGTGCTAGCAGGGAATTCTCTGCCTGCCTTTCCCTAGTGCTCTGCAAGCTCTCCAGGACAACAACAAATCTGGGTCTCTGTGCTTTCTTTCGTTCTGAACAAGTGTTACTGTTTTCTGCACAAAAGCGATTCTGCGAAGCAATGTGAACAGGCACAGAGAAGGTGCTAGTAGGGAATTCTCTGCCTGCCTTTCCCCAGTGCTCTGCAAGCTCTCCAGGACAACAACAAATCTGGGTCTCTGTGCTTTCTTTCGTTCTGAACAAGTGTTACTGTTTTCTGCACAAAAGCGATTCTGCGAAGCAATGTGAACAGGCACAGAGAAGGTGCTAGCAGGGAATTCTCTGCCTGCCTTTCCCCAGTGCTCTGCAAGCTCTCCAGGACAACAGCAAATCTGGGGCTCTGTGCTTTCTTTCGTTCTGAACAAGTGTTACTGTTTTCTGCACAAAAGCGATTCTGCGAAGCAATGTGAACAGGCACAGAGAAGGTGCTAGCAGGGAATTCTCTGCCTGCCTTTCCCCAGTGCTCTGCAAGCTCTCCAGGACAACAACAAAACTGGTTCTCTGTGGTTTCTTTCGTTCTGAACAAGTGTTACTGTTTTCTGCACAAAAGCGATTCTGTGAAGCAATGTGAACAGGCACAGAGAAGGTGCTAGCAGGGAATTCTCTGCCTGCCTTTCCCCAGTGCTCTGCAAGCTCTCCAGGACAACAGCAAATCTGGGTCTCTGTGCTTTCTTTCGTTCTGAACAAGTGTTACTGTTTTCTGCACAAAAGCGATTCTGTGAAGCAATGTGAACAGGCACAGAGAAGGTGCTAGCAGGGAATTCTCTGCCTGCCTTTCCCCAGTGCTCTGCAAGCTCTCCAGGACAACAGCAAATCTGGGTCTCTGTGCTTTCTTTCGTTCTGAACAAGTGTTACTGTTTTCTGCACAAAAGCGATTCTGCGAAGCAATTTGAATATGCACAGAGAAGGTGCTAGCAGGGAATTCTCTGCCTGCCTTTCCCCATGGCTGTGCAAGCTCTCCAGGACAACAGCAAATCTGGGGCTCTGTGCTTTCTTTCATTCTGAACAAGTGTTACTGTTTTCTGCACAAAAGCGATTCTGCGAAGCAATGTGAACACTTCTGCTTCCCAGGCACAGAGAAGGTGCTAGCAGGGAATACTCTGCCTGCTTTTCCCCAGTGCTCTGCAAGCTCTCCAGGACAACATAAAGTCTGGGGCTCTGTGCTTTCTTTCGTTCTGAACAAGTGTTACTGTTTTCTGCACAAAAGCGATTCTGCGAAGCAATGTGAACAGGCACAGAGGAGGTGCTAGCAGGGAATTCTCTGCCTGCCTTTCCCCAGTGCTCTGCAAGCTCTCCAGGACAACAACAAATCTGGTTCTCTGTGGTTTCTTTCGTTCTGAACAAGTGTTACTGTTTTCTGCACAAAAGCGATTCTGCGAAGCAATGTGAACAGGCACAGAGAAGGTGCTAGCAGGGAATTCTCTGCCTGCCTTTCCCCAGTGCTCTGCAAGCTCTCCAGGACAACAGCAAATCTGGGGCTCTGTGCTTTCTTTCGTTCTGAACAAGTGTTACTGTTTTCTGCACAAAAGCGATTCTGCGAAGCAATGTGAACAGGCACAGAGAAGGTGCTAGCAGGGAATTCTCTGCCTGCCTTCCCCCACTGCTCTGCAAGCTCTCCAGGACAACAACAAATCTGGGTCTCTGTGCTTTCTTTCGTTCTGAACAAGTGTTACTGTTTTCTGCACAAAAGCGATTCTGCGAAGCAATGTGAACAGGCACAGAGAAGGTGCTAGCAGGGAATTCTCTGCCTGCCTTTCCCCAGTGCTCTGCAAGCTCTCCAGGACAACAACAAATCTGGGTCTCTGTGCTTTCTTTCGTTCTGAACAAGTGTTACTGTTTTCTGCACAAAAGCGATTCTGCGAAGCAATGTGAACAGGCACAGAGAAGGTGCTAGCAGGGAATTCTCTGCCTGCCTTTCCCCAGTGCTCTGCAAGCTCTCCAGGACAACAGCAAATCTGGGGCTCTGTGCTTTCTTTCGTTCTGAACAAGTGTTACTGTTTTCTGCACAAAAGCGATTCTGCGAAGCAATGTGAACAGGCACAGAGAAGGTGCTAGCAGGGAATTCTCTGCCTGCCTTTCCCCAGTGCTCTGCAAGCTCTCCAGGACAACAACAAAACTGGTTCTCTGTGGTTTCTTTCGTTCTGAACAAGTGTTACTGTTTTCTGCACAAAAGCGATTCTGTGAAGCAATGTGAACAGGCACAGAGAAGGTGCTAGCAGGGAATTCTCTGCCTGCCTTTCCCCAGTGCTCTGCAAGCTCTCCAGGACAACAGCAAATCTGGGTCTCTGTGCTTTCTTTCGTTCTGAACAAGTGTTACTGTTTTCTGCACAAAAGCGATTCTGCGAAGCAATGTGAACAGGCACAGAGAAGGTGCTAGCAGGGAATTCTCTGCCTGCCTTTCCCCAGTGCTCTGCAAGCTCTCCAGGACAACATAAAGTCTGGGGCTCTGTGCTTTCTTTCGTTGTGAACAAGTGTTACTGTTTTCTGCACAAAAGCGATTCTGCGAAGCAATGTGAACAGGCACAGAGAAGGTGCTAGCAGGGAATTCTCTGCCTGCCTTTCCCCAGTGCTCTGCAAGCTCTCCAGGACAACAACAAAACTGGTTCTCTGTGGTTTCTTTCGTTCTGAACAAGTGTTACTGTTTTCTGCACAAAAGCAATTCTGTGAAGCAATGTGAACAGGCACAGAGAAGGTGCTAGCAGGGAATTCTCTGCCTGCCTTTCCCCAGTGCTCTGCAAGCTCTCCAGGACAACAACAAATCTGGGTCTCTGTGCTTTCTTTCGTTCTGAACAAGTGTTACTGTTTTCTGCACAAAAGCGATTCTGCGAAGCAATGTGAACAGGCACAGAGAAGGTGCTAGCAGGGAATTCTCTGCCTGCCTTTCCCCAGTGCTCTGCAAGCTCTCCAGGACAACATAAAGTCTGGGGCTCTGTGCTTTCTTTCGTTGTGAACAAGTGTTACTGTTTTCTGCACAAAAGCGATTCTGCGAAGCAATGTGAACAGGCACAGAGAAGGTGCTAGCAGGGAATTCTCTGCCTGCCTTTCCCCAGTGCTCTGCAAGCTCTCCAGGACAACATAAAGTCTGGGGCTTTGTGCTTTCTTTCGTTGTGAACAAGTGTTAGTGTTTTCTGCACAAAAGCGATTCTGCGAAGCAATGTGAACAGGCACAGAGAAGGTGCTAGCAGGGAATTCTCTGCCTGCCTTTCCCCAGGGCTCTGCAAGCTCTCCAGGACAACATAAAATCTGGAGCTCGGTGCTTTCTTTCGTTCTGAACAAGTGTTAGTGTTTTCTGCACAAAAGCGATTCTGCGAAGCAATGTGAACAGGCACAGAGAAGGTGCTAGCAGGGAATTCTCTGCCTGCCTTTCCCCAGTGCTCTGCAAGCTCTCCAGGACAACAGCAAATCTGGGGCTCTGTGCTTTCTTTCGTTCTGAACAAGTGTTACTGTTTTCTGCACAAAAGCGATTCTGCGAAGCAATGTGAACAGGCACAGAGAAGGTGCTAGCAGGGAATTCTCTGCCTGCCTTTCCCCAGTGCTCTGCAAGCTCTCCAGGACAACATAAAGTCTGGGGCTCTGTGCTTTCTTTCGTTGTGAACAAGTGTTACTGTTTTCTGCACAAAAGCGATTCTGCGAAGCAATGTGAACAGGCACAGAGAAGGTACTAGCAGGGAATTCTCTGCCTGCCTTTCCCCAGTGCTCTGCAAGCTCTCCAGGACAACATAAAATCTGGGGCTCTGTGCTTTCTTTCGTTCTGAACAAGTGTTACTGTTTTCTGCACAAAAGCGATTCTGCGAAGCAATGTGAACACTTCTGCTTCCCAGGCACAGAGAAGGTGCTAGCAGGGAATTCTCTGCCTGCCTTTCCCCAGTGCTCTGCAAGCTCTCCAGGACAACAGCAAATCTGGGGCTCTGTGCTTTCTTTCATTCTGAACAAGTGTTACTGTTTTCTGCACAAAAGCAATTCTGCGAAGCAATGTGAACACTTCTGCTTCCCAGGCACAGAGAAGGTGCTAGCAGGGAATTCTATGCCTGCCTTTCCCCAGTGCTCTGCAAGCTCTCCAGGACAACATAAAATCTGGGGCTCTGTGCTTTCTTTCGTTCTGAACAAGTGTTACTGTTTTCTGCACAAAAGCGATTCTGCGAAGCAATGTGAACACTTCTGCTTCCCAGGCACAGAGAAGGTGCTAGCAGGGAATTCTCTGCCTGCCTTTCCCCAGTGCTCTGCAAGCTCTCCAGGACAACAGCAAATCTGGGGCTCTGTGCTTTCTTTCGTTCTGAACAAGTGTTAGTGTTTTCTGCACAAAAGCGATTCTGCGAAGCAATGTGAACAGGCACAGAGAAGGTGCTAGCAGGGAATTCTCTGCCTGCCTTTCCCCAGTGCTCTGCAAGCTCTCCAGGACAACAACAAAACTGGTTCTCTGTGGTTTCTTTCGTTCTGAACAAGTGTTACTGTTTTCTGCACAAAAGTGATTCTGTGAAGCAATGTGAACAGGCACAGAGAAGGTGCTAGCAGGGAATTCTCTGCCTGCCTTTCCCCAGTGCTCTGCAAGCTCTCCAGGACAACAGCAAATCTGGGTCTCTGTGCTTTCTTTCGTTCTGAACAAGTGTTACTGTTTTCTGCACAAAAGCGATTCTGCGAAGCAATTTGAATATGCACAGAGAAGGTGCTAGCAGGGAATTCTCTGCCTGCCTTTCCCCATGGCTGTGCAAGCTCTCCAGGACAACAGCAAATCTGGGGCTCTGTGCTTTCTTTCATTCTGAACAAGTGTTACTGTTTTCTGCACAAAAGCGATTCTGCGAAGCAATGTGAACACTTCTGCTTCCCAGGCACAGAGAAGGTGCTAGCAGGGAATACTCTGCCTGCTTTTCCCCAGTGCTCTGCAAGCTCTCCAGGACAACATAAAGTCTGGGGCTCTGTGCTTTCTTTCGTTCTGAACAAGTGTTACTGTTTTCTGCACAAAAGCGATTCTGCGAAGCAATGTGAACAGGCACAGAGGAGGTGCTAGCAGGGAATTCTCTGCCTGCCTTTCCCCAGTGCTCTGCAAGCTCTCCAGGACAACAACAAATCTGGTTCTCTGTGGTTTCTTTCGTTCTGAACAAGTGTTACTGTTTTCTGCACAAAAGCGATTCTGCGAAGCAATGTGAACACTTCTGCTTCCCAGGCACAGAGAAGGTGCTAGCAGGGAATTCTCTGCCTGCCTTTCCCCAGTGCTCTGCAAGCTCTCCAGGACAACAGCAAATCTGGGGCTCTGTGCTTTCTTTCGTTCTGAACAAGTGTTACAGTTTTCTGCACAAAAGCGATTCTGCGAAGCAATGTGAACAGGCACAGAGAAGGTGCTAGCAGGGAATTCTCTGCCTGCCTTTCCCTAGTGCTCTGCAAGCTCTCCAGGACAACAACAAATCTGGGTCTCTGTGCTTTCTTTCGTTCTGAACAAGTGTTACTGTTTTCTGCACAAAAGCGATTCTGCGAAGCAATGTGAACAGGCACAGAGAAGGTGCTAGCAGGGAATTCTCTGCCTGCCTTTCCCCAGTGCTCTGCAAGCTCTCCAGGACAACAGCAAATCTGGGGCTCTGTGCTTTCTTTCGTTCTGAACAAGTGTTACTGTTTTCTGCACAAAAGCGATTCTGCGAAGCAATGTGAACAGGCACAGAGAAGGTGCTAGTAGGGAATTCTCTGCCTGCCTTTCCCCAGTGCTCTGCAAGCTCTCCAGGACAACAACAAATCTGTGTCTCTGTGCTTTCTTTCATTCTGAACAAGTGTTACTGTTTTCTGCACAAAAGCGATTCTGCGAAGCAATGTGAACAGGCACAGAGAAGGTGCTAGCAGGGAATTCTCTGCCTGCCTTTCCCCAGTGCTCTGCAAGCTCTCCAGGACAACAGCAAATCTGGGGCTCTGTGCTTTCTTTCGTTCTGAACAAGTGTTACTGTTTTCTGCACAAAAGCGATTCTGCGAAGCAATGTGAACAGGCACAGAGAAGGTGCTAGCAGGGAATTCTCTGCCTGCCTTTCCCCAGTGCTCTGCAAGCTCTCCAGGACAACAACAAAACTGGTTCTCTGTGGTTTCTTTCGTTCTGAACAAGTGTTACTGTTTTCTGCACAAAAGCGATTCTGTGAAGCAATGTGAACAGGCACAGAGAAGGTGCTAGCAGGGAATTCTCTGCCTGCCTTTCCCCAGTGCTCTGCAAGCTCTCCAGGACAACAGCAAATCTGGGTCTCTGTGCTTTCTTTCGTTCTGAACAAGTGTTACTGTTTTCTGCACAAAAGCGATTCTGCGAAGCAATGTGAACAGGCACAGAGAAGGTGCTAGCAGGGAATTCTCTGCCTGCCTTTCCCCAGTGCTCTGCAAGCTCTCCAGGACAACATAAAGTCTGGGGCTTTGTGCTTTCTTTCGTTGTGAACAAGTGTTAGTGTTTTCTGCACAAAAGCGATTCTGCGAAGCAATGTGAACAGGCACAGAGAAGGTGCTAGCAGGGAATTCTCTGCCTGCCTTTCCCCAGGGCTCTGCAAGCTCTCCAGGACAACATAAAATCTGGAGCTCGGTGCTTTCTTTCGTTCTGAACAAGTGTTAGTGTTTTCTGCACAAAAGCGATTCTGCGAAGCAATGTGAACAGGCACAGAGAAGGTGCTAGCAGGGAATTCTCTGCCTGCCTTTCCCCAGTGCTCTGCAAGCTCTCCAGGACAACAGCAAATCTGGGGCTCTGTGCTTTCTTTCGTTCTGAACAAGTGTTACTGTTTTCTGCACAAAAGCGATTCTGCGAAGCAATGTGAACAGGCACAGAGAAGGTGCTAGCAGGGAATTCTCTGCCTGCCTTTCCCCAGTGCTCTGCAAGCTCTCCAGGACAACATAAAGTCTGGGGCTCTGTGCTTTCTTTCGTTGTGAACAAGTGTTACTGTTTTCTGCACAAAAGCGATTCTGCGAAGCAATGTGAACAGGCACAGAGAAGGTACTAGCAGGGAATTCTCTGCCTGCCTTTCCCCAGTGCTCTGCAAGCTCTCCAGGACAACATAAAATCTGGGGCTCTGTGCTTTCTTTCGTTCTGAACAAGTGTTACTGTTTTCTGCACAAAAGCGATTCTGCGAAGCAATGTGAACACTTCTGCTTCCCAGGCACAGAGAAGGTGCTAGCAGGGAATTCTCTGCCTGCCTTTCCCCAGTGCTCTGCAAGCTCTCCAGGACAACAGCAAATCTGGGGCTCTGTGCTTTCTTTCATTCTGAACAAGTGTTACTGTTTTCTGCACAAAAGCAATTCTGCGAAGCAATGTGAACACTTCTGCTTCCCAGGCACAGAGAAGGTGCTAGCAGGGAATTCTATGCCTGCCTTTCCCCAGTGCTCTGCAAGCTCTCCAGGACAACATAAAATCTGGGGCTCTGTGCTTTCTTTCGTTCTGAACAAGTGTTACTGTTTTCTGCACAAAAGCGATTCTGCGAAGCAATGTGAACACTTCTGCTTCCCAGGCACAGAGAAGGTGCTAGCAGGGAATTCTCTGCCTGCCTTTCCCCAGTGCTCTGCAAGCTCTCCAGGACAACAGCAAATCTGGGGCTCTGTGCTTTCTTTCGTTCTGAACAAGTGTTAGTGTTTTCTGCACAAAAGCGATTCTGCGAAGCAATGTGAACAGGCACAGAGAAGGTGCTAGCAGGGAATTCTCTGCCTGCCTTTCCCCAGTGCTCTGCAAGCTCTCCAGGACAACAACAAAACTGGTTCTCTGTGGTTTCTTTCGTTCTGAACAAGTGTTACTGTTTTCTGCACAAAAGCGATTCTGTGAAGCAATGTGAACAGGCACAGAGAAGGTGCTAGCAGGGAATTCTCTGCCTGCCTTTCCCCAGTGCTCTGCAAGCTCTCCAGGACAACAGCAAATCTGGGTCTCTGTGCTTTCTTTCGTTCTGAACAAGTGTTACTGTTTTCTGCACAAAAGCGATTCTGTGAAGCAATGTGAACAGGCACAGAGAAGGTGCTAGCAGGGAATTCTCTGCCTGCCTTTCCCCAGTGCTCTGCAAGCTCTCCAGGACAACAGCAAATCTGGGTCTCTGTGCTTTCTTTCGTTCTGAACAAGTGTTACTGTTTTCTGCACAAAAGCGATTCTGCGAAGCAATTTGAATATGCACAGAGAAGGTGCTAGCAGGGAATTCTCTGCCTGCCTTTCCCCATGGCTGTGCAAGCTCTCCAGGACAACAGCAAATCTGGGGCTCTGTGCTTTCTTTCATTCTGAACAAGTGTTACTGTTTTCTGCACAAAAGCGATTCTGCGAAGCAATGTGAACACTTCTGCTTCCCAGGCACAGAGAAGGTGCTAGCAGGGAATACTCTGCCTGCTTTTCCCCAGTGCTCTGCAAGCTCTCCAGGACAACATAAAGTCTGGGGCTCTGTGCTTTCTTTCGTTCTGAACAAGTGTTACTGTTTTCTGCACAAAAGCGATTCTGCGAAGCAATGTGAACAGGCACAGAGGAGGTGCTAGCAGGGAATTCTCTGCCTGCCTTTCCCCAGTGCTCTGCAAGCTCTCCAGGACAACAACAAATCTGGTTCTCTGTGGTTTCTTTCGTTCTGAACAAGTGTTACTGTTTTCTGCACAAAAGCAATTCTGCGAAGCAATGTGAACACTTCTGCTTCCCAGGCACAGAGAAGGTGCTAGCAGGGAATTCTCTGCCTGCCTTTCCCCAGTGCTCTGCAAGCTCTCCAGGACAACAGCAAATCTGGGGCTCTGTGCTTTCTTTCGTTCTGAACAAGTGTTACTGTTTTCTGCACAAAAGCGATTCTGCGAAGCAATGTGAACAGGCACAGAGAAGGTGCTAGCAGGGAATTCTCTGCCTGCCTTTCCCTAGTGCTCTGCAAGCTCTCCAGGACAACAACAAATCTGGGTCTCTGTGCTTTCTTTCGTTCTGAACAAGTGTTACTGTTTTCTGCACAAAAGCGATTCTGCGAAGCAATGTGAACAGGCACAGAGAAGGTGCTAGCAGGGAATTCTCTGCCTGCCTTTCCCCAGTGCTCTGCAAGCTCTCCAGGACAACAGCAAATCTGGGGCTCTGTGCTTTCTTTCGTTCTGAACAAGTGTTACTGTTTTCTGCACAAAAGCGATTCTGCGAAGCAATGTGAACAGGCACAGAGAAGGTGCTAGTAGGGAATTCTCTGCCTGCCTTTCCCCAGTGCTCTGCAAGCTCTCCAGGACAACAACAAATCTGGGTCTCTGTGCTTTCTTTCATTCTGAACAAGTGTTACTGTTTTCTGCACAAAAGCGATTCTGCGAAGCAATGTGAACAGGCACAGAGAAGGTGCTAGCAGGGAATTCTCTGCCTGCCTTTCCCCAGTGCTCTGCAAGCTCTCCAGGACAACAGCAGATCTGGGGCTCTGTGCTTTCTTTCGTTCTGAACAAGTGTTACTGTTTTCTGCACAAAAGCGATTCTGCGAAGCAATGTGAACAGGCACAGAGAAGGTGCTAGCAGGGAATTCTCTGCCTGCCTTTCCCCAGTGCTCTGCAAGCTCTCCAGGACAACAACAAAACTGGTTCTCTGTGGTTTCTTTCGTTCTGAACAAGTGTTACTGTTTTCTGCACAAAAGCGATTCTGTGAAGCAATGTGAACAGGCACAGAGAAGGTGCTAGCAGGGAATTCTCTGCCTGCCTTTCCCCAGTGCTCTGCAAGCTCTCCAGGACAACAACAAAACTGGTTCTCTGTGGTTTCTTTCGTTCTGAACAAGTGTTACTGTTTTCTGCACAAAAGCGATTCTGTGAAGCAATGTGAACAGGCACAGAGAAGGTGCTAGCAGGGAATTCTCTGCCTGCCTTTCCCCAGTGCTCTGCAAGCTCTCCAGGACAACAGCAAATCTGGGGCTCTGTGCTTTCTTTCGTTCTGAACAAGTGTTACTGTTTTCTGCACAAAAGCGATTCTGCGAAGCAATGTGAACAGGCACAGAGAAGGTGCTAGCAGGGAATTCTCTGCCTGCCTTTCCCCAGTGCTCTGCAAGCTCTCCAGGACAACATAAAGTCTGGGGCTCTGTGCTTTCTTTCGTTGTGAACAAGTGTTACTGTTTTCTGCACAAAAGCGATTCTGCGAAGCAATGTGAACAGGCACAGAGAAGGTGCTAGCAGGGAATTCTCTGCCTGCCTTTCCCCAGTGCTCTGCAAGCTCTCCAGGACAACATAAAGTCTGGGGCTTTGTGCTTTCTTTCGTTGTGAACAAGTGTTACTGTTTTCTGCACAAAAGCGATTCTGCGAAGCAATGTGAACACTTCTGCTTCCCAGGCACAGAGAAGGTGCTAGCAGGGAATTCTCTGCCTGCCTTTCCCCAGGGCTCTGCAAGCTCTCCAGGACAACATAAAATCTGGAGCTCGGTGCTTTCTTTCGTTCTGAACAAGTGTTAGTGTTTTCTGCACAAAAGCGATTCTGCGAAGCAATGTGAACAGGCACAGAGAAGGTGCTAGCAGGGAATTCTCTGCCTGCCTTTCCCCAGTGCTCTGCAAGCTCTCCAGGACAACAACAAATCTGGGTCTCTGTGCTTTCTTTCGTTCTGAACAAGTGTTACTGTTTTCTGCACAAAAGCGATTCTGCGAAGCAATGTGAACACTTCTGCTTCCCAGGCACAGAGAAGGTGCTAGCAGGGAATTCTCTGCCTGCCTTTCCCCAGTGCTCTGCAAGCTCTCCAGGACAACAGCAAATCTGGGGCTCTGTGCTTTCTTTCGTTCTGAACAAGTGTTAGTGTTTTCTGCACAAAAGCGATTCTGCGAAGCAATGTGAACAGGCACAGAGAAGGTGCTAGCAGGGAATTCTCTGCCTGCCTTTCCCCAGTGCTCTGCAAGCTCTCCAGGACAACAACAAAACTGGTTCTCTGTGGTTTCTTTCGTTCTGAACAAGTGTTACTGTTTTCTGCACAAAAGCGATTCTGTGAAGCAATGTGAACAGGCACAGAGAAGGTGCTAGCAGGGAATTCTCTGCCTGCCTTTCCCCAGTGCTCTGCAAGCTCTCCAGGACAACAGCAAATCTGGGTCTCTGTGCTTTCTTTCGTTCTGAACAAGTGTTACTGTTTTCTGCACAAAAGCGATTCTGTGAAGCAATGTGAACAGGCACAGAGAAGGTGCTAGCAGGGAATTCTCTGCCTGCCTTTCCCCAGTGCTCTGCAAGCTCTCCAGGACAACAGCAAATCTGGGTCTCTGTGCTTTCTTTCGTTCTGAACAAGTGTTACTGTTTTCTGCACAAAAGCGATTCTGCGAAGCAATTTGAATATGCACAGAGAAGGTGCTAGCAGGGAATTCTCTGCCTGCCTTTCCCCATGGCTGTGCAAGCTCTCCAGGACAACAGGAAATCTGGGGCTCTGTGCTTTCTTTCATTCTGGACAAGTGTTACTGTTTTCTGCACAAAAGCGATTCTGCGAAGCAATGTGAACACTTCTGCTTCCCAGGCACAGAGAAGGTGCTAGCAGGGAATACTCTGCCTGCTTTTCCCCAGTGCTCTGCAAGCTCTCCAGGACAACATAAAGTCTGGGGCTCTGTGCTTTCTTTCGTTCTGAACAAGTGTTACTGTTTTCTGCACAAAAGCGATTCTGCGAAGCAATGTGAACAGGCACAGAGGAGGTGCTAGCAGGGAATTCTCTGCCTGCCTTTCCCCAGTGCTCTGCAAGCTCTCCAGGACAACATAAAGTCTGGGGCTTTGTGCTTTCTTTCGTTGTGAACAAGTGTTACTGTTTTCTGCACAAAAGCGATTCTGCGAAGCAATGTGAACACTTCTGCTTCCCAGGCACAGAGAAGGTGCTAGCAGGGAATTCTCTGCCTGCCTTTCCCCAGTGCTCTGCAAGCTCTCCAGGACAACAGCAAATCTGGGGCTCTGTGCTTTCTTTCGTTCTGAACAAGTGTTACTGTTTTCTGCACAAAAGCGATTCTGCGAAGCAATGTGAACAGGCACAGAGAAGGTGCTAGCAGGGAATTCTCTGCCTGCCTTTCCCTAGTGCTCTGCAAGCTCTCCAGGACAACAACAAATCTGGGGCTCTGTGCTTTCTTTCGTTCTGAACAAGTGTTACTGTTTTCTGCACAAAAGCGATTCTGCGAAGCAATGTGAACAGGCACAGAGAAGGTGCTAGCAGGGAATTCTCTGCCTGCCTTTCCCCAGTGCTCTGCAAGCTCTCCAGGACAACAACAAATCTGGGTCTCTGTGCTTTCTTTCGTTCTGAACAAGTGTTACTGTTTTCTGCACAAAAGCGATTCTGCGAAGCAATGTGAACAGGCACAGAGAAGGTGCTAGTAGGGAATTCTCTGCCTGCCTTTCCCCAGTGCTCTGCAAGCTCTCCAGGACAACAACAAATCTGGGTCTCTGTGCTTTCTTTCGTTCTGAACAAGTGTTACTGTTTTCTGCACAAAAGCGATTCTGCGAAGCAATGTGAACAGGCACAGAGAAGGTGCTAGCAGGGAATTCTCTGCCTGCCTTTCCCCAGTGCTCTGCAAGCTCTCCAGGACAACAGCAAATCTGGGGCTCTGTGCTTTCTTTCGTTCTGAACAAGTGTTACTGTTTTCTGCACAAAAGCGATTCTGCGAAGCAATGTGAACAGGCACAGAGAAGGTGCTAGCAGGGAATTCTCTGCCTGCCTTTCCCCAGTGCTCTGCAAGCTCTCCAGGACAACAACAAAACTGGTTCTCTGTGGTTTCTTTCGTTCTGAACAAGTGTTACTGTTTTCTGCACAAAAGCGATTCTGTGAAGCAATGTGAACAGGCACAGAGAAGGTGCTAGCAGGGAATTCTCTGCCTGCCTTTCCCCAGTGCTCTGCAAGCTCTCCAGGACAACAGCAAATCTGGGTCTCTGTGCTTTCTTTCGTTCTGAACAAGTGTTACTGTTTTCTGCACAAAAGCGATTCTGCGAAGCAATGTCAACAGGCACAGAGAAGGTGCTAGCAGGGAATTCTCTGCCTGCCTTTCCCCAGTGCTCTGCAAGCTCTCCAGGACAACATAAAGTCTGGGGCTCTGTGCTTTCTTTCGTTGTGAACAAGTGTTACTGTTTTCTGCACAAAAGCGATTCTGCGAAGCAATGTGAACAGGCACAGAGAAGGTGCTAGCAGGGAATTCTCTGCCTGCCTTTCCCCAGTGCTCTGCAAGCTCTCCAGGACAACAACAAAACTGGTTCTCTGTGGTTTCTTTCGTTCTGAACAAGTGTTACTGTTTTCTGCACAAAAGCGATTCTGTGAAGCAATGTGAACAGGCACAGAGAAGGTGCTAGCAGGGAATTCTCTGCCTGCCTTTCCCCAGTGCTCTGCAAGCTCTCCAGGACAACAGCAAATCTGGGGCTCTGTGCTTTCTTTCGTTCTGAACAAGTGTTACTGTTTTCTGCACAAAAGCGATTCTGCGAAGCAATGTGAACAGGCACAGAGAAGGTGCTAGCAGGGAATTCTCTGCCTGCCTTTCCCCAGTGCTCTGCAAGCTCTCCAGGACAACAACAAATCTGGGTCTCTGTGCTTTCTTTCGTTGTGAACAAGTGTTACTGTTTTCTGCACAAAAGCGATTCTGCGAAGCAATGTGAACAGGCACAGAGAAGGTGCTAGCAGGGAATTCTCTGCCTGCCTTTCCCCAGTGCTCTGCAAGCTCTCCAGGACAACATAAAGTCTGGGGCTTTGTGCTTTCTTTCGTTGTGAACAAGTGTTACTGTTTTCTGCACAAAAGCGATTCTGCGAAGCAATGTGAACACTTCTGCTTCCCAGGCACAGAGAAGGTGCTAGCAGGGAATTCTCTGCCTGCCTTTCCCCAGGGCTCTGCAAGCTCTCCAGGACAACATAAAATCTGGAGCTCGGTGCTTTCTTTCGTTCTGAACAAGTGTTAGTGTTTTCTGCACAAAAGCGATTCTGCGAAGCAATGTGAACAGGCACAGAGAAGGTGCTAGCAGGGAATTCTCTGCCTGCCTTTCCCCAGTGCTCTGCAAGCTCTCCAGGACAACAACAAAACTGGTTCTCTGTGGTTTCTTTCGTTCTGAACAAGTGTTACTGTTTTCTGCACAAAAGCGATTCTGTGAAGCAATGTGAACAGGCACAGAGAAGGTGCTAGCAGGGAATTCTCTGCCTGCCTTTCCCCAGTGCTCTGCAAGCTCTCCAGGACAACAGCAAATCTGGGGCTCTGTGCTTTCTTTCGTTCTGAACAAGTGTTACTGTTTTCTGCACAAAAGCGATTCTGCGAAGCAATGTGAACAGGCACAGAGAAGGTGCTAGCAGGGAATTCTCTGCCTGCCTTTCCCCAGTGCTCTGCAAGCTCTCCAGGACAACAACAAATCTGGGTCTCTGTGCTTTCTTTCGTTGTGAACAAGTGTTACTGTTTTCTGCACAAAAGCGATTCTGCGAAGCAATGTGAACAGGCACAGAGAAGGTGCTAGCAGGGAATTCTCTGCCTGCCTTTCCCCAGTGCTCTGCAAGCTCTCCAGGACAACATAAAGTCTGGGGCTTTGTGCTTTCTTTCGTTGTGAACAAGTGTTACTGTTTTCTGCACAAAAGCGATTCTGCGAAGCAATGTGAACACTTCTGCTTCCCAGGCACAGAGAAGGTGCTAGCAGGGAATTCTCTGCCTGCCTTTCCCCAGGGCTCTGCAAGCTCTCCAGGACAACATAAAATCTGGAGCTCGGTGCTTTCTTTCGTTCTGAACAAGTGTTAGTGTTTTCTGCACAAAAGCGATTCTGCGAAGCAATGTGAACAGGCACAGAGAAGGTGCTAGCAGGGAATTCTCTGCCTGCCTTTCCCCAGTGCTCTGCAAGCTCTCCAGGACAACAACAAATCTGGGTCTCTGTGCTTTCTTTCGTTCTGAACAAGTGTTACTGTTTTCTGCACAAAAGCGATTCTGCGAAGCAATGTGAACAGGCACAGAGAAGGTGCTAGTAGGGAATTCTCTGCCTGCCTTTCCCCAGTGCTCTGCAAGCTCTCCAGGACAACAACAAATCTGGGTCTCTGTGCTTTCTTTCGTTCTGAACAAGTGTTACTGTTTTCTGCACAAAAGCGATTCTGCGAAGCAATGTGAACAGGCACAGAGAAGGTGCTAGCAGGGAATTCTCTGCCTGCCTTTCCCCAGTGCTCTGCAAGCTCTCCAGGACAACAGCAAATCTGGGGCTCTGTGCTTTCTTTCATTCTGAACAAGTGTTACTGTTTTCTGCACAAAAGCGATTCTGCGAAGCAATGTGAACACTTCTGCTTCCCAGGCACAGAGAAGGTGCTAGCAGGGAATACTCTGCCTGCTTTTCCCCAGTGCTCTGCAAGCTCTCCAGGACAACATAAAGTCTGGGGCTCTGTGCTTTCTTTCGTTCTGAACAAGTGTTACTGTTTTCTGCACAAAAGCGATTCTGCGAAGCAATGTGAACAGGCACAGAGGAGGTGCTAGCAGGGAATTCTCTGCCTGCCTTTCCCCAGTGCTCTGCAAGCTCTCCAGGACAACAACAAATCTGGGTCTCTGTGCTTTCTTTCGTTCTGAACAAGTGTTACTGTTTTCTGCACAAAAGCGATTCTGCGAAGCAATGTGAACAGGCACAGAGAAGGTGCTAGTAGGGAATTCTCTGCCTGCCTTTCCCCAGTGCTCTGCAAGCTCTCCAGGACAACAACAAATCTGGGTCTCTGTGCTTTCTTTCGTTCTGAACAAGTGTTACTGTTTTCTGCACAAAAGCGATTCTGCGAAGCAATGTGAACAGGCACAGAGAAGGTGCTAGCAGGGAATTCTCTGCCTGCCTTTCCCCAGTGCTCTGCAAGCTCTCCAGGACAACAGCAAATCTGGGGCTCTGTGCTTTCTTTCGTTCTGAACAAGTGTTACTGTTTTCTGCACAAAAGCGATTCTGCGAAGCAATGTGAACAGGCACAGAGAAGGTGCTAGCAGGGAATTCTCTGCCTGCCTTTCCCCAGTGCTCTGCAAGCTCTCCAGGACAACAACAAAACTGGTTCTCTGTGGTTTCTTTCGTTCTGAACAAGTGTTACTGTTTTCTGCACAAAAGCGATTCTGTGAAGCAATGTGAACAGGCACAGAGAAGGTGCTAGCAGGGAATTCTCTGCCTGCCTTTCCCCAGTGCTCTGCAAGCTCTCCAGGACAACAGCAAATCTGGGTCTCTGTGCTTTCTTTCGTTCTGAACAAGTGTTACTGTTTTCTGCACAAAAGCGATTCTGTGAAGCAATGTGAACAGGCACAGAGAAGGTGCTAGCAGGGAATTCTCTGCCTGCCTTTCCCCAGTGCTCTGCAAGCTCTCCAGGACAACATAAAATCTGGGGCTCTGTGCTTTCTTTCGTTGTGAACACATGTTACTGTTTTCCGGAAAAAATCGATTCTGCGCAGCAACGTGAACACTTCTGATTCCCAGGCACAGAGAAGGTGCTAGCAGGGAATTCTCTGCCTGCCTTCCCCCACTGCTCTGCAAGCTCTCCAGGACAACATAAAATCTGGGGCTCTGTGCTTTCTTTCGTTCTGAACAAGTGTTAGTGTTTTCTGCACAAAAGCGATTCTGCGAAGCAATGTGAACACTTCTGCTTCCCAGGCACAGAGAAGGTGCTAGCAGGGAATTCTCTGCCTGCCTTTCCCCAGTGCTCTGCAAGCTCTCCAGGACAGCATAAAATCTGGGGCTCTGTGCTTTCTTTCGTTCTGAACAAGTGTTACTGTTTTCTGCACAAAAGCGATTCTGCGAAGCAATGTGAACACTTCTGCTTCCCAGGCACAGAGAAGGTGCTAGCAGGGAATTCTCTGCCTGCCTTTCCCCAGGGCTCTGCAAGCTCTCCAGGACAACAGCAAATCTGGGGCTCTGTGCTTTCTTTCGTTCTGAACAAGTTTTAGTGTTTTCTCCACAAAAGCGATTCTGCGAAGCAATGTGAACACTTCTGCTTCCCAGGCACAGAGAAGGTGCTAGCAGGGAATTCTATGCCTGCCTTTCCCCAGTGCTCTGCAAGCTCTCCAGGACAACATAAAATCTGGGGCTCTGTGCTTTCTTTCGTTCTGAACAAGTGTTACTGTTTTCTGCACAAAAGCGATTCTGCGAAGCAATGTGAACACTTCTGCTTCCCAGGCACAGAGAAGGTGCTAGCAGGGACTTCTCTGCCTGCCTTTCCCCAGTGCTCTGCAAGCTCTCCAGGACAACATAAAATCTGGGGCTCTGTGCTTTCTTTCGTTGTGAACACGTGTTACTGTTTTCCGGAAAAAATTGATTCTGCGCAGCAATGTGAACACTTCTGCTTCCCAGGCACAGAGAAGGTGCTAGCAGGGAATTCTCTGCCTGCCTTCCCCCACTGCTCTGCAAGCTCTCCAGGACAACATAAAGTCTGGGGCTCTGTGCTTTCTTTCGTTGTGAACACGTGTTACTGTTTTCTGCACAAAAGTGATTCTGCACAGCAATGTGAACACTTCTGCTTCCCAGGCACAGAGAAGGTGCTAGCAGGGAATGCTCTGCCTGCCTTTCCCCAGGGCTCTGCAAGCTCTCCAGGACAACATAAAGTCTGGGGCTCTGTGCTTTCTTTCGTTCTGAACAAGTGTTACTGTTTTCTGCACAAAAGCGATTCTGCGAAGCAATGTGAACACTTCTGCTTCCCAGGCACAGAGAAGGTGCTATCAGGGAATTCTATGCCTGCCTTTCCCCAGTGCTCTGCAAGCTCTCCAGGACAACATAAAATCTGGGGCTCTGTGCTTTCTTTCGTTGTGAACACATGTTACTGTTTTCCGGAAAAAATCGATTCTGCGCAGCAACGTGAACACTTCTGATTCCCAGGCACAGAGAAGGTGCTAGCAGGGAATTCTCTGCCTGCCTTCCCCCACTGCTCTGCAAGCTCTCCAGAACAACAGCAAATCTGGGGCTCTGTGCTTTCTTTCGTTCTGAACAAGTTTTAGTGTTTTCTGCACAAAAGCGATTCTGCGAAGCAATGTGAACACTTCTGCTTCCCAGGCACAGAGAAGGTGCTAGCAGGGACTTCTCTGCCTGCCTTTCCCCAGTGCTCTGCAAGCTCTCCAGGACAACATAAAATCTGGGGCTCTGTGCTTTCTTTCGTTCTGAACAAGTGTTACTGTTTTCTGCACAAAAGCGATTCTGCGAAGCAATGTGAACACTTCTGCTTCCCAGGCACAGAGAAGGTGCTAGCAGGGAATTCTCTGCCTGCCTTTCCCCAGGGCTCTGCAAGCTCTCCAGGACAACAGCAAATCTGGGGCTCTGTGCTTTCTTTCGTTCTGAACAAGTTTTAGTGTTTTCTGCACAAAAGCGATTCTGCGAAGCAATGTGAACACTTCTGCTTCCCAGGCACAGAGAAGGTGCTAGCAGGGAATTCTATGCCTGCCTTTCCCCAGTGCTCTGCAAGCTCTCCAGGACAACAGCAAATCTGGGTCTCAGTGCTTTCTTTCGTTCTGAACAAGTTTTAGTCTTTTCTGCACAAAAGCGATTCTGCGAAGCAATGTGAACACTTCTGTTTCCCAGGCACAGAGAAGGTGCTAGCAGGGAATTCTCTGCCTGCCTTTCCCCAGTGCTCTGCAAGCTCTCCAGGACAACAACAAATCTGGGTCTCAGTGCTTTCTTTCGTTGTGAACACATGTTACTGTTTTCCGGAAAAAAATTGATTCTGCGCAGCAACGTGAACACTTCTGATTCCCAGGCACAGAGAAGGTGCTAGCAGGGAATTCTCTGCCTGCCTTCCCCCACTGCTCTGCAAGCTCTCCAGGACAACATAAAGTCTGGGGCTCTGTGCTTTCTTTCGTTGTGAACACGTGTTACTGTTTTCTGCACAAAAGTGATTCTGCACAGCAATGTGAACACTTCTGCTTCCCAGGCACAGAGAAGGTGCTAGCAGGGAATGCTCTGCCTGCCTTTCCCCAGGGCTCTGCAAGCTCTCCAGGACAACATAAAGTCTGGGGCTCTGTGCTTTCTTTCGTTCTGAACAAGTGTTAGTGTTTTCTGCACAAAAGCGATTCTGCGAAGCAATGTGAACACTTCTGCTTCCCAGGCACAGAGAAGGTGCTAGCAGGGAATTCTCTGCCTGCCTTTCCCCAGTGCTCTGCAAGCTCTCCAGGACAGCATAAAATCTGGGGCTCTGTGCTTTCTTTCGTTCTGAACAAGTGTTACTGTTTTCTGCACAAAAGCGATTCTGCGAAGCAATGTGAACACTTCTGCTTCCCAGGCACAGAGAAGGTGCTAGCAGGGAATTCTCTGCCTGCCTTTCCCCAGGGCTCTGCAAGCTCTCCAGGACAACATAAAGTCTGGGGCTCTGTGCTTTCTTTCGTTCTGAACAAGTGTTACTGTTTTCTGCACAAAAGCGATTCTGCGAAGCAATGTGAACACTTCTGCTTCCCAGGCACAGAGAAGGTGCTAGCAGGGAATTCTATGCCTGCCTTTCCCCAGTGCTCTGCAAGCTCTCCAGGACAACATAAAATCTGGGGCTCTGTGCTTTCTTTCGTTGTGAACACATGTTACTGTTTTCCGGAAAAAATCGATTCTGCGCAGCAACGTGAACACTTCTGATTCCCAGGCACAGAGAAGGTGCTAGCAGGGAATTCTCTGCCTGCCTTCCCCCACTGCTCTGCAAGCTCTCCAGGACAACATAAAATCTGGGGCTCTGTGCTTTCTTTCGTTCTGAACAAGTGTTAGTGTTTTCTGCACAAAAGCGATTCTGCGAAGCAATGTGAACACTTCTGCTTCCCAGGCACAGAGAAGGTGCTAGCAGGGAATTCTCTGCCTGCCTTTCCCCAGTGCTCTGCAAGCTCTCCAGGACAGCATAAAATCTGGGGCTCTGTGCTTTCTTTCGTTCTGAACAAGTGTTACTGTTTTCTGCACAAAAGCGATTCTGCGAAGCAATGTGAACACTTCTGCTTCCCAGGCACAGAGAAGGTGCTAGCAGGGAATTCTCTGCCTGCCTTTCCCCAGGGCTCTGCAAGCTCTCCAGGACAACATAAAATCTGGGGCTCTGTGCTTTCTTTCGTTCTGAACAAGTTTTAGTGTTTTCTCCACAAAAGCGATTCTGCGAAGCAATGTGAACACTTCTGCTTCCCAGGCACAGAGAAGGTGCTAGCAGGGAATTCTATGCCTGCCTTTCCCCAGTGCTCTGCAAGCTCTCCAGGACAACATAAAATCTGGGGCTCTGTGCTTTCTTTCGTTCTGAACAAGTTTTAGTGTTTTCTGCACAAAAGCGATTCTGCGAAGCAATGTGAACACTTCTGCTTCCCAGGCACAGAGAAGGTGCTAGCAGGGACTTCTCTGCCTGCCTTTCCCCAGTGCTCTGCAAGCTCTCCAGGACAACATAAAATCTGGGGCTCTGTGCTTTCTTTCGTTCTGAACAAGTGTTACTGTTTTCTGCACAAAAGCGATTCTGCGAAGCAATGTGAACACTTCTGCTTCCCAGGCACAGAGAAGGTGCTAGCAGGGAATTCTCTGCCTGCCTTTCCCCAGGGCTCTGCAAGCTCTCCAGGACAACAGCAAATCTGGGGCTCTGTGCTTTCTTTCGTTCTGAACAAGTTTTAGTGTTTTCTGCACAAAAGCGATTCTGCGAAGCAATGTGAACACTTCTGCTTCCCAGGCACAGAGAAGGTGCTAGCAGGGAATTCTCTGCCTGCCTTTCCCCAGTGCTCTGCAAGCTCTCCAGGACAACAGCAAATCTGGGGCTCTGTGCTTTCTTTCGTTCTGAACAAGTTTTAGTCTTTTCTGCACAAAAGCGATTCTGCGAAGCAATGTGAACACTTCTGTTTCCCAGGCACAGAGAAGGTGCTAGCAGGGAATTCTCTGCCTGCCTTTCCCCAGTGCTCTGCAAGCTCTCCAGGACAACAACAAATCTGGGTCTCAGTGCTTTCTTTCGTTGTGAACACATGTTACTGTTTTCCGGAAAAAATTGATTCTTCGCAGCAACGTGAACACTTCTGATTCCCAGGCACAGAGAAGGTGCTAGCAGGGAATTCTCTGCCTGCCTTCCCCCACTGCTCTGCAAGCTCTCCAGGACAACATAAAGTCTGGGGCTCTGTGCTTTCTTTCGTTGTGAACACGTGTTACTGTTTTCTGCACAAAAGTGATTCTGCACAGCAATGTGAACACTTCTGCTTCCCAGGCACAGAGAAGGTGCTAGCAGGGAATGCTCTGCCTGCCTTTCCCCAGGGCTCTGCAAGCTCTCCAGGACAACATAAAGTCTGGGGCTCTGTGCTTTCTTTCGTTCTGAACAAGTGTTACTGTTTTCTGCACAAAAGCGATTCTGCGAAGCAATGTGAACACTTCTGCTTCCCAGGCACAGAGAAGGTGCTAGCAGGGAATTCTCTGCCCGCCTTTCCCCAGTGCTCTGCAAGCTCTCCAGGACAGCATAAAATCTGGGGCTCTGTGCTTTCTTTCGTTCTGAACAAGTGTTACTGTTTTCTGCACAAAAGCGATTCTGCGAAGCAATGTGAACACTTCTGCTTCCCAGGCACAGAGAAGGTGCTAGCAGGGAATTCTCTGCCTGCCTTTCCCCAGGGCTCTGCAAGCTCTCCAGGACAACATAAAGTCTGGGGCTCTGTGCTTTCTTTCGTTCTGAACAAGTGTTACTGTTTTCTGCACAAAAGCGATTCTGCGAAGCAATGTGAACACTTCTGCTTCCCAGGCACAGAGAAGGTGCTAGCAGGGAATTCTATGCCTGCCTTTCCCCAGTGCTCTGCAAGCTCTCCAGGACAACATAAAATCTGGGGCTCTGTGCTTTCTTTCGTTGTGAACACATGTTACTGTTTTCCGGAAAAAATCGATTCTGCGCAGCAACGTGAACACTTCTGATTCCCAGGCACAGAGAAGGTGCTAGCAGGGAATTCTCTGCCTGCCTTCCCCCACTGCTCTGCAAGCTCTCCAGGACAACATAAAATCTGGGGCTCTGTGCTTTCTTTCGTTCTGAACAAGTGTTAGTGTTTTCTGCACAAAAGCGATTCTGCGAAGCAATGTGAACACTTCTGCTTCCCAGGCACAGAGAAGGTGCTAGCAGGGAATTCTCTGCCTGCCTTTCCCCAGTGCTCTGCAAGCTCTCCAGGACAGCATAAAATCTGGGGCTCTGTGCTTTCTTTCGTTCTGAACAAGTGTTACTGTTTTCTGCACAAAAGCGATTCTGCGAAGCAATGTGAACACTTCTGCTTCCCAGGCACAGAGAAGGTGCTAGCAGGGAATTCTCTGCCTGCCTTTCCCCAGGGCTCTGCAAGCTCTCCAGGACAACAACAAAACTGGTTCTCTGTGGTTTCTTTCGTTCTGAACAAGTGTTACTGTTTTCTGCACAAAAGCGATTCTGCGAAGCAATGTGAACACTTCTGCTTCCCAGGCACAGAGAAGGTGCTAGCAGGGAATTCTATGCCTGCCTTTCCCCAGTGCTCTGCAAGCTCTCCAGAACAACAGCAAATCTGGGGCTCTGTGCTTTCTTTCGTTCTGAACAAGTGTTACTGTTTTCTGCACAAAAGCGATTCTGCGAAGCAATGTGAACACTTCTGCTTCCCAGGCACAGAGAAGGTGCTAGCAGGGAATTCTCTGCCTGCCTTTCCCCAGTGCTCTGCAAGCTCTCCAGGACAACATAAAATCTGGGGCTCTGTGCTTTCTTTCGTTCTGAACAAGTGTTACTGTTTTCTGCACAAAAGCGATTCTGCGAAGCAATGTGAACACTTCTGCTTCCCAGGCACAGAGAAGGTGCTAGCAGGGAATTCTCTGCCTGCCTTTCCCCAGGGCTCTGCAAGCTCTCCAGGACAACATAAAGTCTGGGGCTCTGTGCTTTCTTTCGTTCTGAACAAGTGTTACTGTTTTCTGCACAAAAGCGATTCTGCGAAGCAATGTGAACACTTCTGCTTCCCAGGCACAGAGAAGGTGCTAGCAGGGAATTCTATGCCTGCCTTTCCCCAGTGCTCTGCAAGCTCTCCAGGACAACATAAAATCTGGGGCTCTGTGCTTTCTTTCGTTGTGAACACATGTTACTGTTTTCCGGAAAAAATCGATTCTGCGCAGCAACGTGAACACTTCTGATTCCCAGGCACAGAGAAGGTGCTAGCAGGGAATTCTCTGCCTGCCTTCCCCCACTGCTCTGCAAGCTCTCCAGGACAACATAAAATCTGGGGCTCTGTGCTTTCTTTCGTTCTGAACAAGTGTTAGTGTTTTCTGCACAAAAGCGATTCTGCGAAGCAATGTGAACACTTCTGCTTCCCAGGCACAGAGAAGGTGCTAGCAGGGAATTCTCTGCCTGCCTTTCCCCAGTGCTCTGCAAGCTCTCCAGGACAGCATAAAATCTGGGGCTCTGTGCTTTCTTTCGTTCTGAACAAGTGTTACTGTTTTCTGCACAAAAGCGATTCTGCGAAGCAATGTGAACACTTCTGCTTCCCAGGCACAGAGAAGGTGCTAGCAGGGAATTCTCTGCCTGCCTTTCCCCAGGGCTCTGCAAGCTCTCCAGGACAACAGCAAATCTGGGGCTCTGTGCTTTCTTTCGTTCTGAACAAGTTTTAGTCTTTTCTGCACAAAATCGATTCTGCGAAGCAATGTGAACACTTCTGCTTCCCAGGCACAGAGAAGGTGCTAGCAGGGAATTCTATGCCTGCCTTTCCCCAGTGCTCTGCAAGCTCTCCAGGACAACAGCAAATCTGGGGCTCTGTGCTTTCTTTCGTTCTGAACAAGTTTTAGTGTTTTCTGCACAAAAGCGATTCTGCGAAGCAATGTGAACACTTCTGCTTCCCAGGCACAGAGAAGGTGCTAGCAGGGAATTCTCTGCCTGCCTTTCCCCAGTGCTCTGCAAGCTCTCCAGGACAACAGCAAATCTGGGGCTCTGTGCTTTCTTTCGTTCTGAACAAGTTTTAGTGTTTTCTGCACAAAAGCAATTCTGCGAAGCAATGTGAACACTTCTGCTTCTCAGGCACAGAGAAGGTGCTAGCAGGGAATTCTATGCCTGCCTTTCCCCAGTGCTCTGCAAGCTCTCCAGGACAACAACAAATCTGGGTCTCAGTGCTTTCTTTCGTTGTGAACACGTGTTACTGTTTTCTGAAAAAAATCGATTCTGCGCAGCAACGTGAACACTTCTGCTTCCCAGGCACAGAGAAGGTGCTATCAGGGAATTCTCTGCCTGCCTTTCCCCAGTGCTCTGCAAGCTCTCCAGGACAACATAAAATCTGGGGCTCTGTGCTTTCTTTCGTTCTGAACAAGTGTTACTGTTTTCTGCACAAAAGCGATTCTGCGAAGCAATGTGAACACTTCTGCTTCCCAGGCACAGAGAAGATGCTAGCAGGGAATTCTATGCCTGCCTTTCCCCAGTGCTCTGCAAGCTCTCCACGACAATAGCAAATCTGGGGCTCTGTGCTTTCTTTCGTTCTGAACAAGTTTTAGTGTTTTCTGCACAAAAGCGATTCTGCGAAGCAATGTGAACACTTCTGCTTCCCAGGCACAGAGAAGGTGCTAGCAGGGAATTCTCTGCCTGCCTTTCCCCAGTGCTCTGCAAGCTCTCCAGGACAACAGCAAATCTGGGGCTCTGTGCTTTCTTTCGTTCTGAACAAGTGTTAGTGTTTTCTGCACAAAAGCGATTCTGCGAAGCAATGTGAACAGGCACAGAGAAGGTGCTAGCAGGGAATGCTCTGCCTGCCTTTCCCCAGTGCTCTGCAAGCTCTCCAGGACAACATAAAGTCTGGGGCTCTGTGCTTTCTTTCATTCTGAACAAGTGTTACTGTTTTCTGCACAAAAGCGATTCTGCGAAGCAATGTGAACACTTCTGCTTCCCAGGCACAGAGAAGGTGCTAGCAGGGAATTCTATGCCTGCCTTTCCCCAGTGCTCTGCAAGCTCTCCAGAACAACAGCAAATCTGGGGCTCTGTGCTTTCTTTCGTTCTGAACAAGTTTTAGTGTTTTCTGCACAAAAGCGATTCTGCGAAGCAATGTGAACACTTCTGCTTCCCAGGCACAGAGAAGGTGCTAGCAGGGACTTCTCTGCCTGCCTTTCCCCAGTGCTCTGCAAGCTCTCCAGGACAACAGCAAATCTGGGGCTCTGTGCTTTCTTTCGTTCTGAACAAGTTTTAGTGTTTTCTGCACAAAAGCGATTCTGCGAAGCAATGTGAACACTTCTGCTTCCCAGGCACAGAGAAGGTGCTAGCAGGGAATTCTACGCCTGCCTTTCCCCAGTGCTCTGCAAGCTCTCCAGGACAACAGCAAATCTGGGGCTCTGTGCTTTCTTTCGTTCTGAACAAGTTTTAGTGTTTTCTGCACAAAAGCGATTCTGCGAAGCAATGTGAACACTTCTGTTTCCCAGGCACAGAGAAGGTGCTAGCAGGGAATTCTCTGCCTGCCTTTCCCCAGTGCTCTGCAAGCTCTCCAGGACAACAACAAATCTGGGTCTCAGTGCTTTCTTTCGTTGTGAACACATGTTACTGTTTTCCGGAAAAAATTGATTCTGCGCAGCAACGTGAACACTTCTGATTCCCAGGCACAGAGAAGGTGCTAGCAGGGAATTCTCTGCCTGCCTTCCCCCACTGCTCTGCAAGCTCTCCAGGACAACATAAAATCTGGGGCTCTGTGCTTTCTTTCGTTCTGAACAAGTGTTAGTGTTTTCTGCACAAAAGCCATTCTGCGAAGCAATGTGAACACTTCTGCTTCCCAGGCACAGAGAAGGTGCTAGCAGGGAATTCTCTGCCTGCCTTCCCCCACTGCTCTGCAAGCTCTCCAGGACAACATAAAATCTGGGGCTCTGTGCTTTCTTTCGTTCTGAACAAGTGTTAGTGTTTTCTGCACAAAAGAGATTCTGCGAAGCAATGTGAACAGGCACAGAGAAGGTGCTAGCAGGGAATTCTATGCCTGCCTTTCCCCAGTGCTCTGCAAGCTCTCCAGGACAACAGCAGATCTGGGGCTCTGTGCATTCTTTCGATGTGAACACGTGTTACTGTTTTCTGCACAAAAGTGATTCTGCACAGCAATGTGAACACTTCTGCTTCCCAGGCACAGAGAAGGTGCTAGCAGGGAATTCTCTGCCTGCCTTTCCCCAGGGCTCTGCAAGCTCTCCAGGACAACATAAAGTCTGGGGTTCTGTGCTTTCTTTCGTTCTGAAGAAGTGTTACTGTTTTCTGCACAAAAGCGATTCTGCGAAGCAATGTGAACACTTCTGCTTCCCAGGCACAGAGAAGGTGCTAGCAGGGAATTCTCTGCCTGCGTTTCCCCAGTGCTCTGCAAGCTCTCCAGGACAACAACAAATCTGGGTCTCAGTGCTTTCTTTCGTTGTGAACACATGTTACTGTTTTCCGGAAAAAATCGATTCTGCGCAGCAACGTGAACACTTCTGATTCCCAGGCACAGAGAAGGTGCTAGCAGGGAATTCTCTGCCTGCCTTTCCCCAGGGCTCTGCAAGCTCTCCAGGACAACAGCAAATCTGGGGCTCTGTACTTTCTTTCGTTCTGAACAAGTGTTACTGTTTTCTGCACAAAAGCGATTCTGCGAAGCAATGTGAACAGGCACAGAGAAGGTGCTAGCAGGGAATTCTCTGCCTGCCTTTCCCCAGTGCTCTGCAAGCTCTCCAGGACAACATAAAGTCTGGGGCTTTGTGCTTTCTTTCGTTGTGAACAAGTGTTACTGTTTTCTGCACAAAAGCGATTCTGCGAAGCAATGTGAACAGGCACAGAGAAGGTGCTAGCAGGGAATTCTCTGCCTGCCTTTCCCCAGTGCTCTGCAAGCTCTCCAGGACAACAGCAGATCTGGGGCTCTGTGCTTTCTTTCGTTGTGAACACATGTTACTGTTTTCTGCACAAAAGTGATTCTGCACAGCAATGTGAACACTTCTGCTTCCCAGGCACAGAGAAGGTGCTAGCAGGGAATTCTCTGCCTGCCTTTCCCCAGGGCTCTGCAAGCTCTCCAGGACAACATAAAGTCTGGGGCTCTGTGCTTTCTTTCGTTCTGAAGAAGTGTTACTGTTTTCTGCACAAAAGCGATTCTGCGAAGCAATGTGAACACTTCTGCTTCCCAGGCACAGAGAAGGTGCTAGCAGGGAATTCTCTGCCTGCCTTTCCCCAGTGCTCTGCAAGCTCTCCAGGACAACATAAAATCTGGGGCTCTGTGCTTTCTTTCGTTCTGAACAAGTGTTACTGTTTTCTGCACAAAAGCGATTCTGCGAAGCAATGTGAACACTTCTGCTTCCCAGGCACAGAGAAGGTGCTAGCAGGGAATTCTATGCCTGCCTTTCCCCAGTGCTCTGCAAGCTCTCCAGGACAACAGCAAATCTGGGGCTCTGTGCTTTCTTTCGTTCTGAACAAGTTTTAGTGTTTTCTGCACAAAAGCGATTCTGCGAAGCAATGTGAACACTTCTGCTTCCCAGGCACAGAGAAGGTGCTAGCAGGGAATTCTCTGCCTGCCTTTCCCCAGTGCTCTGCAAGCTCTCCAGGACAGCATAAAATCTGGGGCTCTGTGCTTTCTTTCGTTCTGAACAAGTGTTACTGTTTTCTGCACAAAAGCGATTCTGCGAAGCAATGTGAACAGGCACAGAGAAGGTGCTAGCAGGGAATTCTCTGCCTGCCTTTCCCCAGTGCTCTGCAAGCTCTCCAGGACAACAGCAGATCTGGGGCTCTGTGCTTTCTTTCGTTGTGAACACGTGTTACTGTTTTCTGCACAAAAGTCATTCTGCACAGCAATGTGAACACTTCTGCTTCCCAGGCACAGAGAAGGTGCTAGCAGGGAATGCTCTGCCTGCCTTTCCCCAGTGCTCTGCAAGCTCTCCAGGACAACATAAAGTCTGGGGCTCTGTGCTTTCTTTCGTTCTGAACAAGTGTTACTGTTTTCTGCACAAAAGCGATTCTGCGAAGCAATGTGAACACTTCTGCTTCCCAGGCACAGAGAAGGTGCTAGCAGGGAATTCTCTGCCTGCCTTTCCCCAGTGCTCTGCAAGCTCTCCAGGACAGCATAAAATCTGGGGCTCTGTGCTTTCTTTCGTTCTGAACAAGTGTTACTGTTTTCTGCACAAAAGCGATTCTGCGAAGCAATGTGAACACTTCTGCTTCCCAGGCACAGAGAAGGTGCTAGCAGGGAATTCTCTGCCTGCCTTTCCCCAGGGCTCTGCAAGCTCTCCAGGACAACAGCAAATCTGGGGCTCTGTGCTTTCTTTCGTTCTGAACAAGTTTTAGTGTTTTCTCCACAAAAGCGATTCTGCGAAGCAATGTGAACACTTCTGCTTCCCAGGCACAGAGAAGGTGCTAGCAGGGAATTCTATGCCTGCCTTTCCCCAGTGCTCTGCAAGCTCTCCAGGACAACATAAAATCTGGGGCTCTGTGCTTTCTTTCGTTCTGAACAAGTGTTACTGTTTTCTGCACAAAAGCGATTCTGCGAAGCAATGTGAACACTTCTGCTTCCCAGGCACAGAGAAGGTGCTAGCAGGGACTTCTCTGCCTGCCTTTCCCCAGTGCTCTGCAAGCTCTCCAGGACAACATAAAATCTGGGGCTCTGTGCTTTCTTTCGTTGTGAACACGTGTTACTGTTTTCCGGAAAAAATTGATTCTGCGCAGCAATGTGAACACTTCTGCTTCCCAGGCACAGAGAAGGTGCTAGCAGGGAATTCTCTGCCTGCCTTCCCCCACTGCTCTGCAAGCTCTCCAGGACAACATAAAGTCTGGGGCTCTGTGCTTTCTTTCGTTGTGAACACGTGTTACTGTTTTCTGCACAAAAGTGATTCTGCACAGCAATGTGAACACTTCTGCTTCCCAGGCACAGAGAAGGTGCTAGCAGGGAATGCTCTGCCTGCCTTTCCCCAGGGCTCTGCAAGCTCTCCAGGACAACATAAAGTCTGGGGCTCTGTGCTTTCTTTCGTTCTGAACAAGTGTTACTGTTTTCTGCACAAAAGCGATTCTGCGAAGCAATGTGAACACTTCTGCTTCCCAGGCACAGAGAAGGTGCTATCAGGGAATTCTATGCCTGCCTTTCCCCAGTGCTCTGCAAGCTCTCCAGGACAACATAAAATCTGGGGCTCTGTGCTTTCTTTCGTTGTGAACACATGTTACTGTTTTCCGGAAAAAATCGATTCTGCGCAGCAACGTGAACACTTCTGATTCCCAGGCACAGAGAAGGTGCTAGCAGGGAATTCTCTGCCTGCCTTCCCCCACTGCTCTGCAAGCTCTCCAGAACAACAGCAAATCTGGGGCTCTGTGCTTTCTTTCGTTCTGAACAAGTTTTAGTGTTTTCTGCACAAAAGCGATTCTGCGAAGCAATGTGAACACTTCTGCTTCCCAGGCACAGAGAAGGTGCTAGCAGGGACTTCTCTGCCTGCCTTTCCCCAGTGCTCTGCAAGCTCTCCAGGACAACATAAAATCTGGGGCTCTGTGCTTTCTTTCGTTCTGAACAAGTGTTACTGTTTTCTGCACAAAAGCGATTCTGCGAAGCAATGTGAACACTTCTGCTTCCCAGGCACAGAGAAGGTGCTAGCAGGGAATTCTCTGCCTGCCTTTCCCCAGGGCTCTGCAAGCTCTCCAGGACAACAGCAAATCTGGGGCTCTGTGCTTTCTTTCGTTCTGAACAAGTTTTAGTGTTTTCTGCACAAAAGCGATTCTGCGAAGCAATGTGAACACTTCTGCTTCCCAGGCACAGAGAAGGTGCTAGCAGGGAATTCTCTGCCTGCCTTTCCCCAGTGCTCTGCAAGCTCTCCAGGACAACAGCAAATCTGGGTCTCAGTGCTTTCTTTCGTTCTGAACAAGTTTTAGTCTTTTCTGCACAAAAGCGATTCTGCGAAGCAATGTGAACACTTCTGTTTCCCAGGCACAGAGAAGGTGCTAGCAGGGAATTCTCTGCCTGCCTTTCCCCAGTGCTCTGCAAGCTCTCCAGGACAACAACAAATCTGGGTCTCAGTGCTTTCTTTCGTTGTGAACACATGTTACTGTTTTCCGGAAAAAAATTGATTCTGCGCAGCAACGTGAACACTTCTGATTCCCAGGCACAGAGAAGGTGCTAGCAGGGAATTCTCTGCCTGCCTTCCCCCACTGCTCTGCAAGCTCTCCAGGACAACATAAAGTCTGGGGCTCTGTGCTTTCTTTCGTTGTGAACACGTGTTACTGTTTTCTGCACAAAAGTGATTCTGCACAGCAATGTGAACACTTCTGCTTCCCAGGCACAGAGAAGGTGCTAGCAGGGAATGCTCTGCCTGCCTTTCCCCAGGGCTCTGCAAGCTCTCCAGGACAACATAAAGTCTGGGGCTCTGTGCTTTCTTTCGTTCTGAACAAGTGTTAGTGTTTTCTGCACAAAAGCGATTCTGCGAAGCAATGTGAACACTTCTGCTTCCCAGGCACAGAGAAGGTGCTAGCAGGGAATTCTCTGCCTGCCTTTCCCCAGTGCTCTGCAAGCTCTCCAGGACAGCATAAAATCTGGGGCTCTGTGCTTTCTTTCGTTCTGAACAAGTGTTACTGTTTTCTGCACAAAAGCGATTCTGCGAAGCAATGTGAACACTTCTGCTTCCCAGGCACAGAGAAGGTGCTAGCAGGGAATTCTCTGCCTGCCTTTCCCCAGGGCTCTGCAAGCTCTCCAGGACAACATAAAGTCTGGGGCTCTGTGCTTTCTTTCGTTCTGAACAAGTGTTACTGTTTTCTGCACAAAAGCGATTCTGCGAAGCAATGTGAACACTTCTGCTTCCCAGGCACAGAGAAGGTGCTAGCAGGGAATTCTATGCCTGCCTTTCCCCAGTGCTCTGCAAGCTCTCCAGGACAACATAAAATCTGGGGCTCTGTGCTTTCTTTCGTTGTGAACACATGTTACTGTTTTCCGGAAAAAATCGATTCTGCGCAGCAACGTGAACACTTCTGATTCCCAGGCACAGAGAAGGTGCTAGCAGGGAATTCTCTGCCTGCCTTCCCCCACTGCTCTGCAAGCTCTCCAGGACAACATAAAATCTGGGGCTCTGTGCTTTCTTTCGTTCTGAACAAGTGTTAGTGTTTTCTGCACAAAAGCGATTCTGCGAAGCAATGTGAACACTTCTGCTTCCCAGGCACAGAGAAGGTGCTAGCAGGGAATTCTCTGCCTGCCTTTCCCCAGTGCTCTGCAAGCTCTCCAGGACAGCATAAAATCTGGGGCTCTGTGCTTTCTTTCGTTCTGAACAAGTGTTACTGTTTTCTGCACAAAAGCGATTCTGCGAAGCAATGTGAACACTTCTGCTTCCCAGGCACAGAGAAGGTGCTAGCAGGGAATTCTCTGCCTGCCTTTCCCCAGGGCTCTGCAAGCTCTCCAGGACAACATAAAATCTGGGGCTCTGTGCTTTCTTTCGTTCTGAACAAGTTTTAGTGTTTTCTCCACAAAAGCGATTCTGCGAAGCAATGTGAACACTTCTGCTTCCCAGGCACAGAGAAGGTGCTAGCAGGGAATTCTATGCCTGCCTTTCCCCAGTGCTCTGCAAGCTCTCCAGGACAACATAAAATCTGGGGCTCTGTGCTTTCTTTCGTTCTGAACAAGTTTTAGTGTTTTCTGCACAAAAGCGATTCTGCGAAGCAATGTGAACACTTCTGCTTCCCAGGCACAGAGAAGGTGCTAGCAGGGACTTCTCTGCCTGCCTTTCCCCAGTGCTCTGCAAGCTCTCCAGGACAACATAAAATCTGGGGCTCTGTGCTTTCTTTCGTTCTGAACAAGTGTTACTGTTTTCTGCACAAAAGCGATTCTGCGAAGCAATGTGAACACTTCTGCTTCCCAGGCACAGAGAAGGTGCTAGCAGGGAATTCTCTGCCTGCCTTTCCCCAGGGCTCTGCAAGCTCTCCAGGACAACAGCAAATCTGGGGCTCTGTGCTTTCTTTCGTTCTGAACAAGTTTTAGTGTTTTCTGCACAAAAGCGATTCTGCGAAGCAATGTGAACACTTCTGCTTCCCAGGCACAGAGAAGGTGCTAGCAGGGAATTCTCTGCCTGCCTTTCCCCAGTGCTCTGCAAGCTCTCCAGGACAACAACAAATCTGGGTCTCAGTGCTTTCTTTCGTTGTGAACACATGTTACTGTTTTCCGGAAAAAATTGATTCTTCGCAGCAACGTGAACACTTCTGATTCCCAGGCACAGAGAAGGTGCTAGCAGGGAATTCTCTGCCTGCCTTCCCCCACTGCTCTGCAAGCTCTCCAGGACAACATAAAGTCTGGGGCTCTGTGCTTTCTTTCGTTGTGAACACGTGTTACTGTTTTCTGCACAAAAGTGATTCTGCACAGCAATGTGAACACTTCTGCTTCCCAGGCACAGAGAAGGTGCTAGCAGGGAATGCTCTGCCTGCCTTTCCCCAGGGCTCTGCAAGCTCTCCAGGACAACATAAAGTCTGGGGCTCTGTGCTTTCTTTCGTTCTGAACAAGTGTTACTGTTTTCTGCACAAAAGCGATTCTGCGAAGCAATGTGAACACTTCTGCTTCCCAGGCACAGAGAAGGTGCTAGCAGGGAATTCTCTGCCTGCCTTTCCCCAGTGCTCTGCAAGCTCTCCAGGACAGCATAAAATCTGGGGCTCTGTGCTTTCTTTCGTTCTGAACAAGTGTTACTGTTTTCTGCACAAAAGCGATTCTGCGAAGCAATGTGAACACTTCTGCTTCCCAGGCACAGAGAAGGTGCTAGCAGGGAATTCTCTGCCTGCCTTTCCCCAGGGCTCTGCAAGCTCTCCAGGACAACATAAAGTCTGGGGCTCTGTGCTTTCTTTCGTTCTGAACAAGTGTTACTGTTTTCTGCACAAAAGCGATTCTGCGAAGCAATGTGAACACTTCTGCTTCCCAGGCACAGAGAAGGTGCTAGCAGGGAATTCTCTGCCTGCCTTTCCCCAGTGCTCTGCAAGCTCTCCAGGACAACATAAAATCTGGGGCTCTGTGCTTTCTTTCGTTGTGAACACATGTTACTGTTTTCCGGAAAAAATCGATTCTGCGCAGCAACGTGAACACTTCTGATTCCCAGGCACAGAGAAGGTGCTAGCAGGGAATTCTCTGCCTGCCTTCCCCCACTGCTCTGCAAGCTCTCCAGGACAACATAAAATCTGGGGCTCTGTGCTTTCTTTCGTTCTGAACAAGTGTTAGTGTTTTCTGCACAAAAGCGATTCTGCGAAGCAATGTGAACACTTCTGCTTCCCAGGCACAGAGAAGGTGCTAGCAGGGAATTCTCTGCCTGCCTTTCCCCAGTGCTCTGCAAGCTCTCCAGGACAGCATAAAATCTGGGGCTCTGTGCTTTCTTTCGTTCTGAACAAGTGTTACTGTTTTCTGCACAAAAGCGATTCTGCGAAGCAATGTGAACACTTCTGCTTCCCAGGCACAGAGAAGGTGCTAGCAGGGAATTCTCTGCCTGCCTTTCCCCAGGGCTCTGCAAGCTCTCCAGGACAACATAAAATCTGGGGCTCTGTGCTTTCTTTCGTTCTGAACAAGTTTTAGTGTTTTCTCCACAAAAGCGATTCTGCGAAGCAATGTGAACACTTCTGCTTCCCAGGCACAGAGAAGGTGCTAGCAGGGAATTCTATGCCTGCCTTTCCCCAGTGCTCTGCAAGCTCTCCAGGACAACATAAAATCTGGGGCTCTGTGCTTTCTTTCGTTCTGAACAAGTGTTACTGTTTTCTGCACAAAAGCGATTCTGCGAAGCAATGTGAACACTTCTGCTTCCCAGGCACAGAGAAGGTGCTAGCAGGGAATTCTATGCCTGCCTTTCCCCAGTGCTCTGCAAGCTCTCCAGAACAACAGCAAATCTGGGGCTCTGTGCTTTCTTTCGTTCTGAACAAGTGTTACTGTTTTCTGCACAAAAGCGATTCTGCGAAGCAATGTGAACACTTCTGCTTCCCAGGCACAGAGAAGGTGCTAGCAGGGAATTCTCTGCCTGCCTTTCCCCAGTGCTCTGCAAGCTCTCCAGGACAACATAAAATCTGGGGCTCTGTGCTTTCTTTCGTTCTGAACAAGTGTTACTGTTTTCTGCACAAAAGCGATTCTGCGAAGCAATGTGAACACTTCTGCTTCCCAGGCACAGAGAAGGTGCTAGCAGGGAATTCTCTGCCTGCCTTTCCCCAGGGCTCTGCAAGCTCTCCAGGACAACATAAAGTCTGGGGCTCTGTGCTTTCTTTCGTTCTGAACAAGTGTTACTGTTTTCTGCACAAAAGCGATTCTGCGAAGCAATGTGAACACTTCTGCTTCCCAGGCACAGAGAAGGTGCTAGCAGGGAATTCTATGCCTGCCTTTCCCCAGTGCTCTGCAAGCTCTCCAGGACAACATAAAATCTGGGGCTCTGTGCTTTCTTTCGTTGTGAACACATGTTACTGTTTTCCGGAAAAAATCGATTCTGCGCAGCAACGTGAACACTTCTGATTCCCAGGCACAGAGAAGGTGCTAGCAGGGAATTCTCTGCCTGCCTTCCCCCACTGCTCTGCAAGCTCTCCAGGACAACATAAAATCTGGGGCTCTGTGCTTTCTTTCGTTCTGAACAAGTGTTAGTGTTTTCTGCACAAAAGCGATTCTGCGAAGCAATGTGAACACTTCTGCTTCCCAGGCACAGAGAAGGTGCTAGCAGGGAATTCTCTGCCTGCCTTTCCCCAGTGCTCTGCAAGCTCTCCAGGACAGCATAAAATCTGGGGCTCTGTGCTTTCTTTCGTTCTGAACAAGTGTTACTGTTTTCTGCACAAAAGCGATTCTGCGAAGCAATGTGAACACTTCTGCTTCCCAGGCACAGAGAAGGTGCTAGCAGGGAATTCTCTGCCTGCCTTTCCCCAGGGCTCTGCAAGCTCTCCAGGACAACAGCAAATCTGGGGCTCTGTGCTTTCTTTCGTTCTGAACAAGTTTTAGTCTTTTCTGCACAAAAGCGATTCTGCGAAGCAATGTGAACACTTCTGCTTCCCAGGCACAGAGAAGGTGCTAGCAGGGAATTCTATGCCTGCCTTTCCCCAGTGCTCTGCAAGCTCTCCAGGACAACAGCAAATCTGGGGCTCTGTGCTTTCTTTCGTTCTGAACAAGTTTTAGTGTTTTCTGCACAAAAGCGATTCTGCGAAGCAATGTGAACACTTCTGCTTCCCAGGCACAGAGAAGGTGCTAGCAGGGAATTCTCTGCCTGCCTTTCCCCAGTGCTCTGCAAGCTCTCCAGGACAACAGCAAATCTGGGGCTCTGTGCTTTCTTTCGTTCTGAACAAGTTTTAGTGTTTTCTGCACAAAAGCAATTCTGCGAAGCAATGTGAACACTTCTGCTTCTCAGGCACAGAGAAGGTGCTAGCAGGGAATTCTATGCCTGCCTTTCCCCAGTGCTCTGCAAGCTCTCCAGGACAACAACAAATCTGGGTCTCAGTGCTTTCTTTCGTTGTGAACACGTGTTACTGTTTTCTGAAAAAAATCGATTCTGCGCAGCAACGTGAACACTTCTGCTTCCCAGGCACAGAGAAGGTGCTATCAGGGAATTCTCTGCCTGCCTTTCGCCAGTGCTCTGCAAGCTCTCCAGGACAACATAAAATCTGGGGCTCTGTGCTTTCTTTCGTTCTGAACAAGTGTTACTGTTTTCTGCACAAAAGCGATTCTGCGAAGCAATGTGAACACTTCTGCTTCCCAGGCAGAGAGAAGATGCTAGCAGGGAATTCTATGCCTGCCTTTCCCCAGTGCTCTGCAAGCTCTCCACGACAACAGCAAATCTGGGGCTCTGTGCTTTCTTTCGTTCTGAACAAGTTTTAGTGTTTTCTGCACAAAAGCGATTCTGCGAAGCAATGTGAACACTTCTGCTTCCCAGGCACAGAGAAGGTGCTAGCAGGGAATTCTCTGCCTGCCTTTCCCCAGTGCTCTGCAAGCTCTCCAGGACAACAGCAAATCTGGGGCTCTGTGCTTTCTTTCGTTCTGAACAAGTGTTAGTGTTTTCTGCACAAAAGCGATTCTGCGAAGCAATGTGAACAGGCACAGAGAAGGTGATAGCAGGGAATGCTCTGCCTGCCTTTCCCCAGTGCTCTGCAAGCTCTCCAGGACAACATAAAGTCTGGGGCTCTGTGCTTTCTTTCGTTCTGAACAAGTTTTAGTGTTTTCTGCACAAAAGCGATTCTGCGAAGCAATGTGAACACTTCTGCTTCCCAGGCACAGAGAAGGTGCTAGCAGGGAATTCTATGCCTGCCTTTCCCCAGTGCTCTGCAAGCTCTCCAGAACAACAGCAAATCTGGGGCTCTGTGCTTTCTTTCGTTCTGAACAAGTTTTAGTGTTTTCTGCACAAAAGCGATTCTGCGAAGCAATGTGAACACTTCTGCTTCCCAGGCACAGAGAAGGTGCTAGCAGGGACTTCTCTGCCTGCCTTTCCCCAGTGCTCTGCAAGCTCTCCAGGACAACAGCAAATCTGGGGCTCTGTGCTTTCTTTCGTTCTGAACAAGTTTTAGTGTTTTCTGCACAAAAGCGATTCTGCGAAGCAATGTGAACACTTCTGCTTCCCAGGCACAGAGAAGGTGCTAGCAGGGAATTCTACGCCTGCCTTTCCCCAGTGCTCTGCAAGCTCTCCAGGACAACAGCAAATCTGGGGCTCTGTGCTTTCTTTCGTTCTGAACAAGTTTTAGTGTTTTCTGCACAAAAGCGATTCTGCGAAGCAATGTGAACACTTCTGTTTCCCAGGCACAGAGAAGGTGCTAGCAGGGAATTCTCTGCCTGCCTTTCCCCAGTGCTCTGCAAGCTCTCCAGGACAACAACAAATCTGGGTCTCAGTGCTTTCTTTCGTTGTGAACACATGTTACTGTTTTCCGGAAAAAATTGATTCTGCGCAGCAACGTGAACACTTCTGATTCCCAGGCACAGAGAAGGTGCTAGCAGGGAATTCTCTGCCTGCCTTCCCCCACTGCTCTGCAAGCTCTCCAGGACAACATAAAATCTGGGGCTCTGTGCTTTCTTTCGTTCTGAACAAGTGTTAGTGTTTTCTGCACAAAAGCCATTCTGCGAAGCAATGTGAACACTTCTGCTTCCCAGGCACAGAGAAGGTGCTAGCAGGGAATTCTCTGCCTGCCTTCCCCCACTGCTCTGCAAGCTCTCCAGGACAACATAAAATCTGGGGCTCTGTGCTTTCTTTCGTTCTGAACAAGTGTTAGTGTTTTCTGCACAAAAGAGATTCTGCGAAGCAATGTGAACAGGCACAGAGAAGGTGCTAGCAGGGAATTCTATGCCTGCCTTTCCCCAGTGCTCTGCAAGCTCTCCAGGACAACAGCAGATCTGGGGCTCTGTGCATTCTTTCGATGTGAACACGTGTTACTGTTTTCTGCACAAAAGTGATTCTGCACAGCAATGTGAACACTTCTGCTTCCCAGGCACAGAGAAGGTGCTAGCAGGGAATTCTCTGCCTGCCTTTCCCCAGGGCTCTGCAAGCTCTCCAGGACAACATAAAGTCTGGGGTTCTGTGCTTTCTTTCGTTCTGAAGAAGTGTTACTGTTTTCTGCACAAAAGCGATTCTGCGAAGCAATGTGAACACTTCTGCTTCCCAGGCACAGAGAAGGTGCTAGCAGGGAATTCTCTGCCTGCGTTTCCCCAGTGCTCTGCAAGCTCTCCAGGACAACAACAAATCTGGGTCTCAGTGCTTTCTTTCGTTGTGAACACATGTTACTGTTTTCCGGAAAAAATCGATTCTGCGCAGCAACGTGAACACTTCTGATTCCCAGGCACAGAGAAGGTGCTAGCAGGGAATTCTCTGCCTGCCTTTCCCCAGGGCTCTGCAAGCTCTCCAGGACAACAGCAAATCTGGGGCTCTGTACTTTCTTTCGTTCTGAACAAGTGTTACTGTTTTCTGCACAAAAGCGATTCTGCGAAGCAATGTGAACAGGCACAGAGAAGGTGCTAGCAGGGAATTCTCTGCCTGCCTTTCCCCAGTGCTCTGCAAGCTCTCCAGGACAACATAAAGTCTGGGGCTTTGTGCTTTCTTTCGTTGTGAACAAGTGTTACTGTTTTCTGCACAAAAGCGATTCTGCGAAGCAATGTGAACAGGCACAGAGAAGGTGCTAGCAGGGAATTCTCTGCCTGCCTTTCCCCAGTGCTCTGCAAGCTCTCCAGGACAACAGCAGATCTGGGGCTCTGTGCTTTCTTTCGTTGTGAACACATGTTACTGTTTTCTGCACAAAAGTGATTCTGCACAGCAATGTGAACACTTCTGCTTCCCAGGCACAGAGAAGGTGCTAGCAGGGAATTCTCTGCCTGCCTTTCCCCAGGGCTCTGCAAGCTCTCCAGGACAACATAAAGTCTGGGGCTCTGTGCTTTCTTTCGTTCTGAAGAAGTGTTACTGTTTTCTGCACAAAAGCGATTCTGCGAAGCAATGTGAACACTTCTGCTTCCCAGGCACAGAGAAGGTGCTAGCAGGGAATTCTCTGCCTGCCTTTCCCCAGTGCTCTGCAAGCTCTCCAGGACAACATAAAATCTGGGGCTCTGTGCTTTCTTTCGTTCTGAACAAGTGTTACTGTTTTCTGCACAAAAGCGATTCTGCGAAGCAATGTGAACACTTCTGCTTCCCAGGCACAGAGAAGGTGCTAGCAGGGAATTCTATGCCTGCCTTTCCCCAGTGCTCTGCAAGCTCTCCAGGACAACAGCAAATCTGGGGCTCTGTGCTTTCTTTCGTTCTGAACAAGTTTTAGTGTTTTCTGCACAAAAGCGATTCTGCGAAGCAATGTGAACACTTCTGCTTCCCAGGCACAGAGAAGGTGCTAGCAGGGAATTCTCTGCCTGCCTTTCCCCAGTGCTCTGCAAGCTCTCCAGGACAGCATAAAATCTGGGGCTCTGTGCTTTCTTTCGTTCTGAACAAGTGTTACTGTTTTCTGCACAAAAGCGATTCTGCGAAGCAATGTGAACAGGCACAGAGAAGGTGCTAGCAGGGAATTCTCTGCCTGCCTTTCCCCAGTGCTCTGCAAGCTCTCCAGGACAACAGCAGATCTGGGGCTCTGTGCTTTCTTTCGTTGTGAACACGTGTTACTGTTTTCTGCACAAAAGTCATTCTGCACAGCAATGTGAACACTTCTGCTTCCCAGGCACAGAGAAGGTGCTAGCAGGGAATTCTCTGCCTGCCTTTCCCCAGTGCTCTGCAAGCTCTCCAGGACAACATAAAGTCTGGGGCTCTGTGCTTTCTTTCGTTCTGAACAAGTGTTACTGTTTTCTGCACAAAAGCGATTCTGCGAAGCAATGTGAACACTTCTGCTTCCCAGGCACAGAGAAGGTGCTAGCAGGGAATTCTCTGCCTGCCTTTCCCCAGTGCTCTGCAAGCTCTCCAGGACAACATAAAATCTGGGGCTCTGTGCTTTCTTTCGTTCTGAACAAGTGTTACTGTTTTCTGCACAAAAGCGATTCTGCGAAGCAATGTGAACACTTCTGCTTCCCAGGCACAGAGAAGGTGCTAGCAGGGAATTCTCTGCCTGCCTTTCCCCAGGGCTCTGCAAGCTCTCCAGGACAACAGCAAATCTGGGGCTCTGTGCTTTCTTTCGTTCTGAACAAGTTTTAGTGTTTTCTGCACAAAAGCGATTCTGCGAAGCAATGTGAACACTTCTGGTTCCCAGGCACAGAGAAGGTGCTAGCAGGGAATTCTATGCCTGCCTTTCCCCAGTGCTCTGCAAGCTCTCCAGGACAACAGCAAATCTGGGGCTCTGTGCTTTCTTTCGTTCTGAACAAGTGTTAGTGTTTTCTGCACAAAAGCGATTCTGCGAAGCAATGTGAACACTTCTGCTTCCCAGGCACAGAGAAGGTGCTAGCAGGGAATTCTCTGCCTGCCTTTCCCCAGTGCTCTGCAAGCTCTCCAGGACAACAGCAAATCTGGGGCTCTGTGCTTTCTTTCGTTCTGAACAAGTTTTAGTGTTTTCTGCACAAAAGCAATTCTGCGAAGCAATGTGAACACTTCTGCTTCCCAGGCACAGAGAAGGTGCTAGCAGGGAATTCTATGCCTGCCTTTCCCCAGTGCTCTGCAAGCTCTCCAGGACAACATAAAGTCTGGGGCTCTGTGCTTTCTTTCGTTCTGAACAAGTGTTACTGTTTTCTGCACAAAAGCGATTCTGCGAAGCAATGTGAACACTTCTGCTTCCCAGGCACAGAGAAGGTGCTATCAGGGAATTCTATGCCTGCCTTTCCCCAGTGCTCTGCAAGCTCTCCAGGACAACATAAAATCTGGGGCTCTGTGCTTTCTTTCGTTGTGAACACATGTTACTGTTTTCCGGAAAAAATCGATTCTGCGCAGCAACGTGAACACTTCTGATTCCCAGGCACAGAGAAGGTGCTAGCAGGGAATTCTCTGCCTGCCTTCCCCCACTGCTCTGCAAGCTCTCCAGAACAACAGCAAATCTGGGGCTCTGTGCTTTCTTTCGTTCTGAACAAGTTTTAGTGTTTTCTGCACAAAAGCGATTCTGCGAAGCAATGTGAACACTTCTGCTTCCCAGGCACAGAGAAGGTGCTAGCAGGGACTTCTCTGCCTGCCTTTCCCCAGTGCTCTGCAAGCTCTCCAGGACAACATAAAATCTGGGGCTCTGTGCTTTCTTTCGTTCTGAACAAGTGTTACTGTTTTCTGCACAAAAGCGATTCTGCGAAGCAATGTGAACACTTCTGCTTCCCAGGCACAGAGAAGGTGCTAGCAGGGAATTCTCTGCCTGCCTTTCCCCAGTGCTCTGCAAGCTCTCCAGGACAACAACAAATCTGGGTCTCTGTCCTTTCTTTCGTTCTGAACAAGTGTTACTGTTTTCTGCACAAAAGCGATTCTGCGAAGCAATGTGAACAGGCACAGAGAAGGTGCTAGCAGGGAATTCTCTGCCTGCCTTTCCCCAGTGCTCTGCAAGCTCTCCAGGACAACAGCAGATCTGGGGCTCTGTGCTTTCTTTCGTTGTGAACACATGTTACTGTTTTCTGCACAAAAGTGATTCTGCACAGCAATGTGAACACTTCTGCTTCCCAGGCACAGAGAAGGTGCTAGCAGGGAATTCTCTGCCTGCCTTTCCCCAGGGCTCTGCAAGCTCTCCAGGACAACATAAAGTCTGGGGCTCTGTGCTTTCTTTCGTTCTGAAGAAGTGTTACTGTTTTCTGCACAAAAGCGATTCTGCGAAGCAATGTGAACACTTCTGCTTCCCAGGCACAGAGAAGGTGCTAGCAGGGAATTCTCTGCCTGCCTTTCCCCAGTGCTCTGCAAGCTCTCCAGGACAACATAAAATCTGGGGCTCTGTGCTTTCTTTCGTTCTGAACAAGTGTTACTGTTTTCTGCACAAAAGCGATTCTGCGAAGCAATGTGAACACTTCTGCTTCCCAGGCACAGAGAAGGTGCTAGCAGGGAATTCTATGCCTGCCTTTCCCCAGTGCTCTGCAAGCTCTCCAGGACAACAGCAAATCTGGGGCTCTGTGCTTTCTTTCGTTCTGAACAAGTTTTAGTGTTTTCTGCACAAAAGCGATTCTGCGAAGCAATGTGAACACTTCTGCTTCCCAGGCACAGAGAAGGTGCTAGCAGGGAATTCTCTGCCTGCCTTCCCCCACTGCTCTGCAAGCTCTCCAGGACAACATAAAATCTGGGGCTCTGTGCTTTCTTTCGTTCTGAACAAGTGTTACTGTTTTCTGCACAAAAGCGATTCTGCGAAGCAATGTGAACAGGCACAGAGAAGGTGCTAGCAGGGAATTCTCTGCCTGCCTTTCCCCAGTGCTCTGCAAGCTCTCCAGGACAACAGCAGATCTGGGGCTCTGTGCTTTCTTTCGTTGTGAACACGTGTTACTGTTTTCTGCACAAAAGTCATTCTGCACAGCAATGTGAACACTTCTGCTTCCCAGGCACAGAGAAGGTGCTAGCAGGGAATGCTCTGCCTGCCTTTCCCCAGTGCTCTGCAAGCTCTCCAGGACAACATAAAGTCTGGGGCTCTGTGCTTTCTTTCGTTCTGAACAAGTGTTACTGTTTTCTGCACAAAAGCGATTCTGCGAAGCAATGTGAACACTTGTGCTTCCCAGGCACAGAGAAGGTGCTAGCAGGGAATTCTCTGCCTGCCTTTCCCCAGTGCTCTGCAAGCTCTCCAGGACAACATAAAATCTGGGGCTCTGTGCTTTCTTTCGTTCTGAACAAGTGTTACTGTTTTCTGCACAAAAGCGATTCTGCGAAGCAATGTGAACACTTCTGCTTCCCAGGCACAGAGAAGGTGCTAGCAGGGAATTCTCTGCCTGCCTTTCCCCAGGGCTCTGCAAGCTCTCCAGGACAACAGCAAATCTGGGGCTCTGTGCTTTCTTTCGTTCTGAACAAGTTTTAGTGTTTTCTGCACAAAAGCGATTCTGCGAAGCAATGTGAACACTTCTGGTTCCCAGGCACAGAGAAGGTGCTAGCAGGGAATTCTATGCCTGCCTTTCCCCAGTGCTCTGCAAGCTCTCCAGGACAACAGCAAATCTGGGGCTCTGTGCTTTCTTTCGTTCTGAACAAGTGTTAGTGTTTTCTGCACAAAAGCGATTCTGCGAAGCAATGTGAACACTTCTGCTTCCCAGGCACAGAGAAGGTGCTAGCAGGGAATTCTCTGCCTGCCTTTCCCCAGTGCTCTGCAAGCTCTCCAGGACAACAGCAAATCTGGGGCTCTGTGCTTTCTTTCGTTCTGAACAAGTTTTAGTGTTTTCTGCACAAAAGCAATTCTGCGAAGCAATGTGAACACTTCTGCTTCCCAGGCACAGAGAAGGTGCTAGCAGGGAATTCTATGCCTGCCTTTCCCCAGTGCTCTGCAAGCTCTCCAGGACAACATAAAGTCTGGGGCTCTGTGCTTTCTTTCGTTCTGAACAAGTGTTACTGTTTTCTGCACAAAAGCGATTCTGCGAAGCAATGTGAACACTTCTGCTTCCCAGGCACAGAGAAGGTGCTATCAGGGAATTCTATGCCTGCCTTTCCCCAGTGCTCTGCAAGCTCTCCAGGACAACATAAAATCTGGGGCTCTGTGCTTTCTTTCGTTGTGAACACATGTTACTGTTTTCCGGAAAAAATCGATTCTGCGCAGCAACGTGAACACTTCTGATTCCCAGGCACAGAGAAGGTGCTAGCAGGGAATTCTCTGCCTGCCTTCCCCCACTGCTCTGCAAGCTCTCCAGAACAACAGCAAATCTGGGGCTCTGTGCTTTCTTTCGTTCTGAACAAGTTTTAGTGTTTTCTGCACAAAAGCGATTCTGCGAAGCAATGTGAACACTTCTGTTTCCCAGGCACAGAGAAGGTGCTAGCAGGGAATTCTCTGCCTGCCTTTCCCCAGTGCTCTGCAAGCTCTCCAGGACAACAACAAATCTGGGTCTCAGTGCTTTCTTTCGTTGTGAACACATGTTACTGTTTTCCGGAAAAAATTGATTCTGCGCAGCAACGTGAACACTTCTGATTCCCAGGCACAGAGAAGGTGCTAGCAGGGAATTCTCTGCCTGCCTTCCCCCACTGCTCTGCAAGCTCTCCAGGACAACATAAAGTCTGGGGCTCTGTGCTTTCTTTCGTTCTGAACACGTGTTACTGTTTTCTGCACAAAAGTGATTCTGCACAGCAATGTGAACACTTCTGCTTCCCAGGCACAGAGAAGGTGCTAGCAGGGAATGCTCTGCCTGCCTTTCCCCAGGGCTCTGCAAGCTCTCCAGGACAACATAAAGTCTGGGGCTCTGTGCTTTCTTTCGTTCTGAACAAGTGTTACTGTTTTCTGCACAAAAGCGATTCTGCGAAGCAATGTGAACACTTCTGCTTCCCAGGCACAGAGAAGGTGCTAGCAGGGAATTCTCTGCCTGCCTTTCCCCAGGGCTCTGCAAGCTCTCCAGGACAACATAAAGTCTGGGGCTCTGTGCTTTCTTTCGTTCTGAACAAGTGTTACTGTTTTCTGCACAAAAGCGATTCTGCGAAGCAATGTGAACACTTCTGCTTCCCAGGCACAGAGAAGGTGCTAGCAGGGAATTCTATGCCTGCCTTTCCCCAGTGCTCTGCAAGCTCTCCAGGACAACATAAAATCTGGGGCTCTGTGCTTTCTTTCGTTGTGAACACATGTTACTGTTTTCCGGAAAAAATCGATTCTGCGCAGCAACGTGAACACTTCTGATTCCCAGGCACAGAGAAGGTGCTAGCAGGGAATTCTCTGCCTGCCTTCCCCCACTGCTCTGCAAGCTCTCCAGGACAACATAAAATCTGGGGCTCTGTGCTTTCTTTCGTTCTGAACAAGTGTTAGTGTTTTCTGCACAAAAGCGATTCTGCGAAGCAATGTGAACACTTCTGCTTCCCAGGCACAGAGAAGGTGCTAGCAGGGAATTCTCTGCCTGCCTTTCCCCAGTGCTCTGCAAGCTCTCCAGGACAGCATAAAATCTGGGGCTCTGTGCTTTCTTTCGTTCTGAACAAGTGTTACTGTTTTCTGCACAAAAGCGATTCTGCGAAGCAATGTGAACACTTCTGCTTCCCAGGCACAGAGAAGGTGCTAGCAGGGAATTCTCTGCCTGCCTTTCCCCAGGGCTCTGCAAGCTCTCCAGGACAACAGCAAATCTGGGGCTCTGTGCTTTCTTTCGTTCTGAACAAGTTTTAGTGTTTTCTCCACAAAAGCGATTCTGCGAAGCAATGTGAACACTTCTGCTTCCCAGGCACAGAGAAGGTGCTAGCAGGGAATTCTATGCCTGCCTTTCCCCAGTGCTCTGCAAGCTCTCCAGGACAACATAAAATCTGGGGCTCTGTGCTTTCTTTCGTTCTGAACAAGTGTTACTGTTTTCTGCACAAAAGCGATTCTGCGAAGCAATGTGAACACTTCTGGTTCCCAGGCACAGAGAAGGTGCTAGCAGGGAATTCTCTGCCTGCCTTTCCCCAGTGCTCTGCAAGCTCTCCAGAACAACAGCAAATCTGGGGCTCTGTGCTTTCTTTCGTTCTGAACAAGTGTTACTGTTTTCTGCACAAAAGCGATTCTGCGAAGCAATGTGAACACTTCTGCTTCCCAGGCACAGAGAAGGTGCTAGCAGGGAATTCTCTGCCTGCCTTTCCCCAGGGCTCTGCAAGCTCTCCAGGACAACATAAAGTCTGGGGCTCTGTGCTTTCTTTCGTTCTGAACAAGTGTTACTGTTTTCTGCACAAAAGCGATTCTGCGAAGCAATGTGAACACTTCTGCTTCCCAGGCACAGAGAAGGTGCTAGCAGGGAATTCTATGCCTGCCTTTCCCCAGTGCTCTGCAAGCTCTCCAGGACAACATAAAATCTGGGGCTCTGTGCTTTCTTTCGTTGTGAACACATGTTACTGTTTTCCGGAAAAAATCGATTCTGCGCAGCAACGTGAACACTTCTGATTCCCAGGCACAGAGAAGGTGCTAGCAGGGAATTCTCTGCCTGCCTTCCCCCACTGCTCTGCAAGCTCTCCAGGACAACATAAAATCTGGGGCTCTGTGCTTTCTTTCGTTCTGAACAAGTGTTAGTGTTTTCTGCACAAAAGCGATTCTGCGAAGCAATGTGAACACTTCTGCTTCCCAGGCACAGAGAAGGTGCTAGCAGGGAATTCTCTGCCTGCCTTTCCCCAGTGCTCTGCAAGCTCTCCAGGACAGCATAAAATCTGGGGCTCTGTGCTTTCTTTCGTTCTGAACAAGTGTTACTGTTTTCTGCACAAAAGCGATTCTGCGAAGCAATGTGAACACTTCTGCTTCCCAGGCACAGAGAAGGTGCTAGCAGGGAATTCTCTGCCTGCCTTTCCCCAGGGCTCTGCAAGCTCTCCAGGACAACAGCAAATCTGGGGCTCTGTGCTTTCTTTCGTTCTGAACAAGTTTTAGTCTTTTCTGCACAAAAGCGATTCTGCGAAGCAATGTGAACACTTCTGCTTCCCAGGCACAGAGAAGGTGCTAGCAGGGAATTCTATGCCTGCCTTTCCCCAGTGCTCTGCAAGCTCTCCAGGACAACAGCAAATCTGGGGCTCTGTGCTTTCTTTCGTTCTGAACAAGTTTTAGTGTTTTCTGCACAAAAGCGATTCTGCGAAGCAATGTGAACACTTCTGCTTCCCAGGCACAGAGAAGGTGCTAGCAGGGAATTCTATGCCTGCCTTTCCCCAGTGCTCTGCAAGCTCTCCAGGACAACAACAAATCTGGGTCTCAGTGCTTTCTTTCGTTGTGAACACGTGTTACTGTTTTCTGAAAAAAATCGATTCTGCGCAGCAACGTGAACACTTCTGCTTCCCAGGCACAGAGAAGGTGCTATCAGGGAATTCTCTGCCTGCCTTTCCCCAGTGCTCTGCAAGCTCTCCAGGACAACATAAAATCTGGGGCTCTGTGCTTTCTTTCGTTCTGAACAAGTGTTACTGTTTTCTGCACAAAAGCGATTCTGCGAAGCAATGTGAACACTTCTGCTTCCCAGGCACAGAGAAGATGCTAGCAGGGAATTCTATGCCTGCCTTTCCCCAGTGCTCTGCAAGCTCTCCACGACAACAGCAAATCTGGGGCTCTGTGCTTTCTTTCGTTCTGAACAATTTTTAGTGTTTTCTGCACAAAAGCGATTCTGCGAAGCAATGTGAACACTTCTGCTTCCCAGGCACAGAGAAGGTGCTAGCAGGGAATTCTCTGCCTGCCTTTCCCCAGTGCTCTGCAAGCTCTCCAGGACAACAGCAAATCTGGGGCTCTGTGCTTTCTTTCGTTCTGAACAAGTGTTAGTGTTTTCTGCACAAAAGCGATTCTGCGAAGCAATGTGAACAGGCACAGAGAAGGTGCTAGCAGGGAATGCTCTGCCTGCCTTTCCCCAGTGCTCTGCAAGCTCTCCAGGACAACATAAAGTCTGGGGCTCTGTGCTTTCTTTCGTTCTGAACAAGTTTTAGTGTTTTCTGCACAAAAGCGATTCTGCGAAGCAATGTGAACACTTCTGCTTCCCAGGCACAGAGAAGGTGCTAGCAGGGACTTCTCTGCCTGCCTTTCCCCAGTGCTCTGCAAGCTCTCCAGGACAACATAAAATCTGGGGCTCTGTGCTTTCTTTCGTTCTGAACAAGTGTTACTGTTTTCTGCACAAAAGCGATTCTGCGAAGCAATGTGAACACTTCTGCTTCCCAGGCACAGAGAAGGTGCTAGCAGGGAATTCTCTGCCTGCCTTTCCCCAGTGCTCTGCAAGCTCTCCAGGACAACAGCAAATCTGGGGCTCTGTGCTTTCTTTCGTTCTGAACAAGTTTTAGTCTTTTCTGCACAAAAGCGATTCTGCGAAGCAATGTGAACACTTCTGCTTCCCAGGCACAGAGAAGGTGCTAGCAGGGAATTCTCTGCCTGCCTTTCCCCAGTGCTCTGCAAGCTCTCCAGGACAACAACAAATCTGGGTCTCTGTGCTTTCTTTCGTTCTGAACAAGTGTTACTGTTTTCCGGAAAAAATTGATTCTGCGCAGCAACGTGAACACTTCTGATTCCCAGGCACAGAGAAGGTGCTAGCAGGGAATTCTCTGCCTGCCTTCCCCCACTGCTCTGCAAGCTCTCCAGGACAACATAAAGTCTGGGGCTCTGTGCTTTCTTTCGTTGTGAACACGTGTTACTGTTTTCTGCACAAAAGTGATTCTGCACAGCAATGTGAACACTTCTGCTTCCCAGGCACAGAGAAGGTGCTAGCAGGGAATGCTCTGCCTGCCTTTCCCCAGGGCTCTGCAAGCTCTCCAGGACAACATAAAGTCTGGGGCTCTGTGCTTTCTTTCGTTCTGAACAAGTGTTACTGTTTTCTGCACAAAAGCGATTCTGCGAAGCAATGTGAACACTTCTGCTTCCCAGGCACAGAGAAGGTGCTAGCAGGGAATTCTATGCCTGCCTTTCCCCAGTGCTCTGCAAGCTCTCCAGGACAACATAAAATCTGGGGCTCTGTGCTTTCTTTCGTTCTGAACAAGTGTTACTGTTTTCTGCACAAAAGCGATTCTGCGAAGCAATGTGAACACTTCTGCTTCCCAGGCACAGAGAAGGTGCTAGCAGGGAATTCTCTGCCTGCCTTTCCCCAGGGCTCTGCAAGCTCTCCACGACAACATAAAGTCTGGGGCTCTGTGCTTTCTTTCGTTCTGAACAAGTGTTACTGTTTTCTGCACAAAAGCGATTCTGCGAAGCAATGTGAACACTTCTGCTTCCCAGGCACAGAGAAGGTGCTAGCAGGGAATTCTCTGCCTGCCTTCCCCCACTGCTCTGCAGCTCCCCAGGACAACAGCAAATCTGGGGCTCTGTGCTTTCTTTCGTTCTGAACAAGTGTTACTGTTTTCTGCACAAAAGCGATTCTGCGAAGCAATGTGAACAGGCACAGAGAAGGTGCTAGCAGGGAATTCTCTGCCTGCCTTTCCCCAGTGCTCTGCAAGCTCTCCAGGACAACAACAAATCTGGGTCTCTGTGCTTTCTTTCGTTCTGAACAAGTGTTACTGTTTTCTGCACAAAAGCGATTCTGCGAAGCAATGTGAACAGGCACAGAGAAGGTGCTAGCAGGGAATTCTCTGCCTGCCTTTCCCCAGTGCTCTGCAAGCTCTCCAGGACAACAACAAATCTGGGTCTCTGTGCTTTCTTTCGTTCTGAACAAGTGTTACTGTTTTCTGCACAAAAGCGATTCTGCGAAGCAATGTGAACAGGCACAGAGAAGGTGCTAGCAGGGAATTCTCTGCCTGCCTTTCCCCAGTGCTCTGCAAGCTCTCCAGGACAACAACAAATCTGGGTCTCTGTGCTTTCTTTCGTTCTGAACAAGTGTTACTGTTTTCTGCACAAAAGCGATTCTGTGAAGCAATGTGAACAGGCACAGAGAAGGTGCTAGCAGGGAATTCTCTGCCTGCCTTTCCCCAGTGCTCTGCAAGCTCTCCAGGACAACATAAAGTCTGGGGCTCTGTGCTTTCTTTCATTCTGAACAAGTGTTACTGTTTTCTGCACAAAAGCGATTCTGCGAAGCAATGTGAACAGGCACAGAGAAGGTGCTAGCAGGGAATTCTCTGCCTGCCTTTCCCCATGGCTGTGCAAGCTCTCCAGGACAACAGCAAATCTGGGGCTCTGTGCTTTCTTTCATTCTGAACAAGTGTTAGTGTTTTCTGCACAAAAGCGATTCTGCGAAGCAATGTGAACACTTGGGCTTCCCAGGCACAGAGAAGGTGCTAGCAGGGAATTCTCTGCCTGCCTTTCCCCAGTGCTCTGCAAGCTCTCCAGCACAACAACAAATCTGGGGCTCTGTGCTTTCTTTCGTTCTGAACAAGTGTTACTGTTTTCTGCACAAAAGCGATTCTGCGAAGCAATGTGAACAGGCACAGAGAAGGTGCTAGCAGGGAATTCTCTGCCTGCCTTTCCCCAGTGCTCTGCAAGCTCTCCAGGACAACAACAAATCTGGTTCTCTGTGGTTTCTTTCGTTCTGAACAAGTGTTACTGTTTTCTGCACAAAAGCGATTCTGTGAAGCAATGTGAACAGGCACAGAGAAGGTGCTAGCAGGGAATTCTCTGCCTGCCTTTCCCCAGTGCTCTGCAAGCTCTCCAGACCAACATAAAGTCTGGGGCTGTGTGCTTTCTTTCGTTGTGAACAAGTGTTACTGTTTTCTGCACAAAAGCGATTCTGCGAAGCAATGTGAACACTTCTGCTTCCCAGGCACAGAGAAGGTGCTAGCAGGGAATTCTCTGCCTGCCTTCCCCCACTGCTCTGCAGCTCCCCAGGACAACAGCAAATCTGGGGCTCTGTGCTTTCTTTCGTTCTGAACAAGTGTTACTGTTTTCTGCACAAAAGCGATTCTGCGAAGCAATTTGAATATGCACAGAGAAGGTGCTAGCAGGGAATTCTCTGCCTGCCTTTCCCCATGGCTGTGCAAGCTCTCCAGGACAAGAGCAAATCTGGGGCTCTGTGCTTTCTTTCATTCTGAACAAGTGTTACTGTTTTCTGCACAAAAGCGATTCTGCGAAGCAATGTGAACAGGCACAGAGAAGGTGCTAGCAGGGAATTCTCTGCCTGCCTTTCCCCAGTGCTCTGCAAGCTCTCCAGGACAACATAAAATCTGGGGCTCTGTGCTTTCTTTCGTTCTGAACAAGTGTTACTGTTTTCTGCACAAAAGCGATTCTGCGAAGCAATGTGAACAGGCACAGAGAAGGTGCTAGCAGGGAATTCTCTGCCTGCCTTTCCCCAGTGCTCTGCAAGCTCTCCAGGACAACAGCAAATCTGGGGCTCTGTGCTTTCTTTCGTTCTGAACAAGTGTTAGTGTTTTCTGCACAAAAGCGATTCTGCGAAGCAATGTGAACAGGCACAGAGAAGGTGCTAGCAGGGAATGCTCTGCCTGCCTTTCCCCAGTGCTCTGCAAGCTCTCCAGGACAACATAAAGTCTGGGGCTCTGTGCTTTCTTTCATTCTGAACAAGTGTTACTGTTTTCTGCACAAAAGCGATTCTGCGAAGCAATGTGAACACTTCTGCTTCCCAGGCACAGAGAAGGTGCTAGCAGGGAATTCTATGCCTGCCTTTCCCCAGTGCTCTGCAAGCTCTCCAGAACAACAGCAAATCTGGGGCTCTGTGCTTTCTTTCGTTCTGAACAAGTTTTAGTGTTTTCTGCACAAAAGCGATTCTGCGAAGCAATGTGAACACTTCTGCTTCCCAGGCACAGAGAAGGTGCTAGCAGGGAATTCTCTGCCTGCCTTTCCCCAGTGCTCTGCAAGCTCTCCAGGACAACATAAAATCTGGGGCTCTGTGCTTTCTTTCGTTCTGAACAAGTGTTACTGTTTTCTGCACAAAAGCGATTCTGCGAAGCAATGTGAACACTTCTGCTTCCCAGGCACAGAGAAGGTGCTAGCAGGGAATTCTCTGCCTGCCTTTCCCCAGGGCTCTGCAAGCTCTCCAGGACAACAGCAAATCTGGGGCTCTGTGCTTTCTTTCGTTCTGAACAAGTTTTAGTCTTTTCTGCACAAAAGCGATTCTGCGAAGCAATGTGAACACTTCTGCTTCCCAGGCACAGAGAAGGTGCTAGCAGGGAATTCTCTGCCTGCCTTTCCCCAGTGCTCTGCAAGCTCTCCAGGACAACAGCAAATCTGGGGCTCTGTGCTTTCTTTCGTTCTGAACAAGTTTTAGTCTTTTCTGCACAAAAGCGATTCTGCGAAGCAATGTGAACACTTCTGTTTCCCAGGCACAGAGAAGGTGCTAGCAGGGAATTCTCTGCCTGCCTTTCCCCAGTGCTCTGCAAGCTCTCCAGGACAACAACAAATCTGGGTCTCAGTGCTTTCTTTCGTTGTGAACACATGTTACTGTTTTCCGGAAAAAATTGATTCTGCGCAGCAACGTGAACACTTCTGATTCCCAGGCACAGAGAAGGTGCTAGCAGGGAATTCTCTGCCTGCCTTCCCCCACTGCTCTGCAAGCTCTCCAGGACAACATAAAGTCTGGGGCTCTGTGCTTTCTTTCGTTGTGAACACGTGTTACTGTTTTCTGCACAAAAGTGATTCTGCACAGCTATGTGAACACTTCTGCTTCCCAGGCACAGAGAAGGTGCTAGCAGGGAATGCTCTGCCTGCCTTTCCCCAGGGCTCTGCAAGCTCTCCAGGACAACATAAAGTCTGGGGCTCTGTGCTTTCTTTCGTTCTGAACAAGTGTTACTGTTTTCTGCACAAAAGCGATTCTGCGAAGCAATGTGAACACTTCTGCTTCCCAGGCACAGAGAAGGTGCTAGCAGGGAATTCTCTGCCTGCCTTTCCCCAGGGCTCTGCAAGCTCTCCAGGACAACAGCAAATCTGGGGCTCTGTGCTTTCTTTCGTTCTGAACAAGTTTTAGTCTTTTCTGCACAAAAGCGATTCTGCGAAGCAATGTGAACACTTCTGCTTCCCAGGCACAGAGAAGGTGCTAGCAGGGAATTCTCTGCCTGCCTTTCCCCAGTGCTCTGCAAGCTCTCCAGGACAACAACAAATCTGGGTCTCAGTGCTTTCTTTCGTTGTGAACACATGTTACTGTTTTCCGGAAAAAATTGATTCTGCGCAGCAACGTGAACACTTCTGATTCCCAGGCACAGAGAAGGTGCTAGCAGGGAATTCTCTGCCTGCCTTCCCCCACTGCTCTGCAAGCTCTCCAGGACAACATAAAGTCTGGGGCTCTGTGCTTTCTTTCGTTGTGAACACGTGTTACTGTTTTCTGCACAAAAGTGATTCTGCACAGCAATGTGAACACTTCTGCTTCCCAGGCACAGAGAAGGTGCTAGCAGGGAATGCTCTGCCTGCCTTTCCCCAGGGCTCTGCAAGCTCTCCAGGACAACATAAAGTCTGGGGCTCTGTGCTTTCTTTCGTTCTGAACAAGTGTTACTGTTTTCTGCACAAAAGCGATTCTGCGAAGCAATGTGAACACTTCTGCTTCCCAGGCACAGAGAAGGTGCTAGCAGGGAATTCTCTGCCTGCCTTTCCCCAGTGCTCTGCAAGCTCTCCAGGACAACATAAAATCTGGGGCTCTGTGCTTTCTTTCGTTCTGAACAAGTGTTACTGTTTTCTGCACAAAAGCGATTCTGCGAAGCAATGTGAACACTTCTGCTTCCCAGGCACAGAGAAGGTGCTAGCAGGGAATTCTCTGCCTGCCTTTCCCCAGGGCTCTGCAAGCTCTCCAGGACAACATAAAGTCTGGGGCTCTGTGCTTTCTTTCGTTCTGAACAAGTGTTACTGTTTTCTGCACAAAAGCGATTCTGCGAAGCAATGTGAACACTTCTGCTTCCCAGGCACAGAGAAGGTGCTAGCAGGGAATTCTCTGCCTGCCTTCCCCCACTGCTCTGCAGCTCCCCAGGACAACAGCAAATCTGGGGCTCTGTGCTTTCTTTCGTTCTGAACAAGTGTTACTGTTTTCTGCACAAAAGCGATTCTGCGAAGCAATGTGAACAGGCACAGAGAAGGTGCTAGCAGGGAATTCTCTGCCTGCCTTTCCCCAGTGCTCTGCAAGCTCTCCAGGACAACAACAAATCTGGGTCTCTGTGCTTTCTTTCGTTCTGAACAAGTGTTACTGTTTTCTGCACAAAAGCGATTCTGCGAAGCAATGTGAACAGGCACAGAGAAGGTGCTAGCAGGGAATTCTCTGCCTGCCTTTCCCCAGTGCTCTGCAAGCTCTCCAGGACAACAACAAATCTGGGTCTCTGTGCTTTCTTTCGTTCTGAACAAGTGTTACTGTTTTCTGCACAAAAGCGATTCTGCGAAGCAATGTGAACAGGCACAGAGAAGGTGCTAGCAGGGAATTCTCTGCCTGCCTTTCCCCAGTGCTCTGCAAGCTCTCCAGGACAACAACAAATCTGGGTCTCTGTGCTTTCTTTCGTTCTGAACAAGTGTTACTGTTTTCTGCACAAAAGCGATTCTGCGAAGCAATGTGAACAGGCATAGAGAAGGTGCTAGCAGGGAATTCTCTGCCTGCCTTTCCCCAGTGCTCTGCAAGCTCTCCAGGACAACATAAAGTCTGGGGCTCTGTGCTTTCTTTCATTCTGAACAAGTGTTACTGTTTTCTGCACAAAAGCGATTCTGCGAAGCAATGTGAACAGGCACAGAGAAGGTGCTAGCAGGGAATTCTCTGCCTGCCTTTCCCCATGGCTGTGCAAGCTCTCCAGGACAAGAGCAAATCTGGGGCTCTGTGCTTTCTTTCATTCTGAACAAGTGTTACTGTTTTCTGCACAAAAGCGATTCTGCGAAGCAATGTGAACACTTGGGCTTCCCAGGCACAGAGAAGGTGCTAGCAGGGAATTCTCTGCCTGCCTTTCCCCAGTGCTCTGCAAGCTCTCCAGGACAACAACAAATCTGGGGCTCTGTGCTTTCTTTCGTTCTGAACAAGTGTTACTGTTTTCTGCACAAAAGCGATTCTGCGAAGCAATGTGAACAGGCACAGAGAAGGTGCTAGCAGGGAATTCTCTGCCTGCCTTTCCCCAGTGCTCTGCAAGCTCTCCAGGACAACAACAAATCTGGTTCTCTGTGGTTTCTTTCGTTCTGAACAAGTGTTACTGTTTTCTGCACAAAAGCGATTCTGTGAAGCAATGTGAACAGGCACAGAGAAGGTGCTAGCAGGGAATTCTCTGCCTGCCTTTCCCCAGTGCTCTGCAAGCTCTCCAGACCAACATAAAGTCTGGGGCTGTGTGCTTTCTTTCGTTGTGAACAAGTGTTACTGTTTTCTGCACAAAAGCGATTCTGCGAAGCAATGTGAACACTTCTGCTTCCCAGGCACAGAGAAGGTGCTAGCAGGGAATTCTCTGCCTGCCTTCCCCCACTGCTCTGCAGCTCCCCAGGACAACAGCAAATCTGGGGCTCTGTGCTTTCTTTCGTTCTGAACAAGTGTTACTGTTTTCTGCACAAAAGCGATTCTGCGAAGCAATTTGAATATGCACAGAGAAGGTGCTAGCAGGGAATTCTCTGCCTGCCTTTCCCCATGGCTGTGCAAGCTCTCCAGGACAAGAGCAAATCTGGGGCTCTGTGCTTTCTTTCATTCTGAACAAGTGTTACTGTTTTCTGCACAAAAGCGATTCTGCGAAGCAATGTGAACAGGCACAGAGAAGGTGCTAGCAGGGAATTCTCTGCCTGCCTTTCCCCAGTGCTCTGCAAGCTCTCCAGGACAACATAAAATCTGGGGCTCTGTGCTTTCTTTCGTTCTGAACAAGTGTTACTGTTTTCTGCACAAAAGCGATTCTGCGAAGCAATGTGAACAGGCACAGAGAAGGTGCTAGCAGGGAATTCTCTGCCTGCCTTTCCCCAGTGCTCTGCAAGCTCTCCAGGACAACAGCAAATCTGGGGCTCTGTGCTTTCTTTCGTTCTGAACAAGTGTTAGTGTTTTCTGCACAAAAGCGATTCTGCGAAGCAATGTGAACAGGCACAGAGAAGGTGCTAGCAGGGAATGCTCTGCCTGCCTTTCCCCAGTGCTCTGCAAGCTCTCCAGGACAACAGCAAATCTGGGGCTCTGTGCTTTCTTTCGTTCTGAACAAGTTTTAGTGTTTTCTGCACAAAAGCGATTCTGCGAAGCAATGTGAACACTTCTGCTTCCCAGGCACAGAGAAGGTGCTAGCAGGGACTTCTCTGCCTGCCTTTCCCCAGTGCTCTGCAAGCTCTCCAGGACAACATAAAATCTGGGGCTCTGTGCTTTCTTTCGTTCTGAACAAGTGTTACTGTTTTCTGCACAAAAGCGATTCTGCGAAGCAATGTGAACACTTCTGCTTCCCAGGCACAGAGAAGGTGCTAGCAGGGAATTCTCTGCCTGCCTTTCCCCAGTGCTCTGCAAGCTCTCCAGGACAACAGCAAATCTGGGGCTCTGTGCTTTCTTTCGTTCTGAACAAGTTTTAGTGTTTTCTGCACAAAAGCGATTCTGCGAAGCAATGTGAACACTTCTGCTTCCCAGGCACAGAGAAGGTGCTAGCAGGGAATTCTCTGCCTGCCTTTCCCCAGTGCTCTGCAAGCTCTCCAGGACAACAGCAAATCTGGGGCTCTGTGCTTTCTTTCGTTCTGAACAAGTTTTAGTCTTTTCTGCACAAAAGCGATTCTGCGAAGCAATGTGAACACTTCTGTTTCCCAGGCACAGAGAAGGTGCTAGCAGGGAATTCTCTGCCTGCCTTTCCCCAGTGCTCTGCAAGCTCTCCAGGACAACAACAAATCTGGGTCTCAGTGCTTTCTTTCGTTGTGAACACATGTTACTGTTTTCCGGAAAAAATTGATTCTGCGCAGCAACGTGAACACTTCTGATTCCCAGGCACAGAGAAGGTGCTAGCAGGGAATTCTCTGCCTGCCTTCCCCCACTGCTCTGCAAGCTCTCCAGGACAACATAAAGTCTGGGGCTCTGTGCTTTCTTTCGTTGTGAACACGTGTTACTGTTTTCTGCACAAAAGTGATTCTGCACAGCAATGTGAACACTTCTGCTTCCCAGGCACAGAGAAGGTGCTAGCAGGGAATGCTCTGCCTGCCTTTCCCCAGGGCTCTGCAAGCTCTCCAGGACAACATAAAGTCTGGGGCTCTGTGCTTTCTTTCGTTCTGAACAAGTGTTACTGTTTTCTGCACAAAAGCGATTCTGCGAAGCAATGTGAACACTTCTGCTTCCCAGGCACAGAGAAGGTGCTAGCAGGGAATTCTATGCCTGCCTTTCCCCAGTGCTCTGCAAGCTCTCCAGGACAACATAAAATCTGGGGCTCTGTGCTTTCTTTCGTTCTGAACAGGTGTTACTGTTTTCTGCACAAAAGCGATTCTGCGAAGCAATGTGAACACTTCTGCTTCCCAGGCACAGAGAAGGTGCTAGCAGGGAATTCTCTGCCTGCCTTTCCCCAGGGCTCTGCAAGCTCTCCAGGACAACATAAAGTCTGGGGCTCTGTGCTTTCTTTCGTTCTGAACAAGTGTTACTGTTTTCTGCACAAAAGCGATTCTGCGAAGCAATGTGAACACTTCTGCTTCCCAGGCACAGAGAAGGTGCTAGCAGGGAATTCTCTGCCTGCCTTCCCCCACTGCTCTGCAGCTCCCCAGGACAACAGCAAATCTGGGGCTCTGTGCTTTCTTTCGTTCTGAACAAGTGTTACTGTTTTCTGCACAAAAGCGATTCTGCGAAGCAATGTGAACAGGCACAGAGAAGGTGCTAGCAGGGAATTCTCTGCCTGCCTTTCCCCAGTGCTCTGCAAGCTCTCCAGGACAACAACAAATCTGGGTCTCTGTGCTTTCTTTCGTTCTGAACAAGTGTTACTGTTTTCTGCACAAAAGCGATTCTGCGAAGCAATGTGAACAGGCACAGAGAAGGTGCTAGCAGGGAATTCTCTGCCTGCCTTTCCCCAGTGCTCTGCAAGCTCTCCAGGACAACAACAAATCTGGGTCTCTGTGCTTTCTTTCGTTCTGAACAAGTGTTACTGTTTTCTGCACAAAAGCGATTCTGCGAAGCAATGTGAACAGGCACAGAGAAGGTGCTAGCAGGGAATTCTCTGCCTGCCTTTCCCCAGTGCTCTGCAAGCTCTCCAGGACAACAACAAATCTGGGTCTCTGTGCTTTCTTTCGTTCTGAACAAGTGTTACTGTTTTCTGCACAAAAGCGATTCTGCGAAGCAATGTGAACAGGCACAGAGAAGGTGCTAGCAGGGAATGCTCTGCCTGCCTTTCCCCAGTGCTCTGCAAGCTCTCCAGGACAACATAAAGTCTGGGGCTCTGTGCTTTCTTTCATTCTGAACAAGTGTTACTGTTTTCTGCACAAAAGCGATTCTGCGAAGCAATGTGAACACTTCTGCTTCCCAGGCACAGAGAAGGTGCTAGCAGGGAATTCTATGCCTGCCTTTCCCCAGTGCTCTGCAAGCTCTCCAGAACAACAGCAAATCTGGGGCTCTGTGCTTTCTTTCGTTCTGAACAAGTTTTAGTGTTTTCTGCACAAAAGCGATTCTGCGAAGCAATGTGAACATTTCTGCTTCCCAGGCACAGAGAAGGTGCTAGCAGGGACTTCTCTGCCTGCCTTTCCCCAGTGCTCTGCAAGCTCTCCAGGACAACATAAAATCTGGGGCTCTGTGCTTTCTTTCGTTCTGAACAAGTGTTACTGTTTTCTGCACAAAAGCGATTCTGCGAAGCAATGTGAACACTTCTGCTTCCCAGGCACAGAGAAGGTGCTAGCAGGGAATTCTCTGCCTGCCTTTCCCCAGTGCTCTGCAAGCTCTCCAGGACAACAGCAAATCTGGGGCTCTGTGCTTTCTTTCGTTCTGAACAAGTTTTAGTGTTTTCTGCACAAAAGCGATTCTGCGAAGCAATGTGAACACTTCTGCTTCCCAGGCACAGAGAAGGTGCTAGCAGGGAATTCTCTGCCTGCCTTTCCCCAGTGCTCTGCAAGCTCTCCAGGACAACAGCAAATCTGGGGCTCTGTGCTTTCTTTCGTTCTGAACAAGTTTTAGTCTTTTCTGCACAAAAGCGATTCTGCGAAGCAATGTGAACACTTCTGTTTCCCAGGCACAGAGAAGGTGCTAGCAGGGAATTCTCTGCCTGCCTTTCCCCAGTGCTCTGCAAGCTCTCCAGGACAACAACAAATCTGGGTCTCAGTGCTTTCTTTCGTTGTGAACACATGTTACTGTTTTCCGGAAAAAATTGATTCTGCGCAGCAACGTGAACACTTCTGATTCCCAGGCACAGAGAAGGTGCTAGCAGGGAATTCTCTGCCTGCCTTCCCCCACTGCTCTGCAAGCTCTCCAGGACAACATAAAGTCTGGGGCTCTGTGCTTTCTTTCGTTGTGAACACGTGTTACTGTTTTCTGCACAAAAGTGATTCTGCACAGCAATGTGAACACTTCTGCTTCCCAGGCACAGAGAAGGTGCTAGCAGGGAATGCTCTGCCTGCCTTTCCCCAGGGCTCTGCAAGCTCTCCAGGACAACATAAAGTCTGGGGCTCTGTGCTTTCTTTCGTTCTGAACAAGTGTTACTGTTTTCTGCACAAAAGCGATTCTGCGAAGCAATGTGAACACTTCTGCTTCCCAGGCACAGAGAAGGTGCTAGCAGGGAATTCTATGCCTGCCTTTCCCCAGTGCTCTGCAAGCTCTCCAGGACAACATAAAATCTGGGGCTCTGTGCTTTCTTTCGTTCTGAACAGGTGTTACTGTTTTCTGCACAAAAGCGATTCTGCGAAGCAATGTGAACACTTCTGCTTCCCAGGCACAGAGAAGGTGCTAGCAGGGAATTCTCTGCCTGCCTTTCCCCAGGGCTCTGCAAGCTCTCCAGGACAACATAAAGTCTGGGGCTCTGTGCTTTCTTTCGTTCTGAACAAGTGTTACTGTTTTCTGCACAAAAGCGATTCTGCGAAGCAATGTGAACACTTCTGCTTCCCAGGCACAGAGAAGGTGCTAGCAGGGAATTCTCTGCCTGCCTTTCCCCAGTGCTCTGCAAGCTCTCCAGGACAACAGCAAATCTGGGGCTCTGTGCTTTCTTTCGTTCTGAACAAGTTTTAGTCTTTTCTGCACAAAAGCGATTCTGCGAAGCAATGTGAACACTTCTGTTTCCCAGGCACAGAGAAGGTGCTAGCAGGGAATTCTCTGCCTGCCTTTCCCCAGTGCTCTGCAAGCTCTCCAGGACAACAACAAATCTGGGTCTCAGTGCTTTCTTTCGTTGTGAACACATGTTACTGTTTTCCGGAAAAAATTGATTCTGCGCAGCAACGTGAACACTTCTGATTCCCAGGCACAGAGAAGGTGCTAGCAGGGAATTCTCTGCCTGCCTTCCCCCACTGCTCTGCAAGCTCTCCAGGACAACATAAAGTCTGGGGCTCTGTGCTTTCTTTCGTTGTGAACACGTGTTACTGTTTTCTGCACAAAAGTGATTCTGCACAGCAATGTGAACACTTCTGCTTCCCAGGCACAGAGAAGGTGCTAGCAGGGAATGCTCTGCCTGCCTTTCCCCAGGGCTCTGCAAGCTCTCCAGGACAACATAAAGTCTGGGGCTCTGTGCTTTCTTTCGTTCTGAACAAGTGTTACTGTTTTCTGCACAAAAGCGATTCTGCGAAGCAATGTGAACACTTCTGCTTCCCAGGCACAGAGAAGGTGCTAGCAGGGAATTCTCTGCCTGCCTTTCCCCAGTGCTCTGCAAGCTCTCCAGGACAACATAAAATCTGGGGCTCTGTGCTTTCTTTCGTTCTGAACAAGTGTTACTGTTTTCTGCACAAAAGCGATTCTGCGAAGCAATGTGAACACTTCTGCTTCCCAGGCACAGAGAAGGTGCTAGCAGGGAATTCTCTGCCTGCCTTTCCCCAGGGCTCTGCAAGCTCTCCAGGACAACATAAAGTCTGGGGCTCTGTGCTTTCTTTCGTTCTGAACAAGTGTTACTGTTTTCTGCACAAAAGCGATTCTGCGAAGCAATGTGAACACTTCTGCTTCCCAGGCACAGAGAAGGTGCTAGCAGGGAATTCTCTGCCTGCCTTCCCCCACTGCTCTGCAGCTCCCCAGGACAACAGCAAATCTGGGGCTCTGTGCTTTCTTTCGTTCTGAACAAGTGTTACTGTTTTCTGCACAAAAGCGATTCTGCGAAGCAATTTGAATATGCACAGAGAAGGTGCTAGCAGGGAATTCTCTGCCTGCCTTTCCCCATGGCTGTGCAAGCTCTCCAGGACAAGAGCAAATCTGGGGCTCTGTGCTTTCTTTCATTCTGAACAAGTGTTACTGTTTTCTGCACAAAAGCGATTCTGCGAAGCAATGTGAACAGGCACAGAGAAGGTGCTAGCAGGGAATTCTCTGCCTGCCTTTCCCCAGTGCTCTGCAAGCTCTCCAGGACAACATAAAATCTGGGGCTCTGTGCTTTCTTTCGTTCTGAACAAGTGTTACTGTTTTCTGCACAAAAGCGATTCTGCGAAGCAATGTGAACAGGCACAGAGAAGGTGCTAGCAGGGAATTCTCTGCCTGCCTTTCCCCAGTGCTCTGCAAGCTCTCCAGGACAACATAAAATCTGGGGCTCTGTGCTTTCTTTCGTTCTGAACAAGTGTTACTGTTTTCTGCACAAAAGCGATTCTGCGAAGCAATGTGAACAGGCACAGAGAAGGTGCTAGCAGGGAATTCTCTGCCTGCCTTTCCCCAGTGCTCTGCAAGCTCTCCAGGACAACAACAAATCTGGTTCTCTGTGCTTTCTTTCGTTCTGAACAAGTGTTACTGTTTTCTGCACAAAAGCGATTCTGTGAAGCAATGTGAACAGGCACAGAGAAGGTGCTAGCAGGGAATTCTCTGCCTGCCTTTCCCCAGTGCTCTGCAAGCTCTCCAGACCAACATAAAGTCTGGGGCTCTGTGCTTTCTTTCGTTGTGAACAAGTGTTACTGTTTTCTGCACAAAAGCGATTCTGCGAAGCAATGTGAACACTTCTGCTTCCCAGGCACAGAGAAGGTGCTAGCAGGGAATTCTCTGCCTGCCTTCCCCCACTGCTCTGCAGCTCCCCAGGACAACAGCAAATCTGGGGCTCTGTGCTTTCTTTCGTTCTGAACAAGTGTTACTGTTTTCTGTACAAAAGCGATTCTGCGAAGCAATGTGAACAGGCACAGAGAAGGTGCTAGCAGGGAATTCTCTGCCTGCCTTTCCCCATGGCTGTTCAAGCTCTCCAGGACAACAGCAAATCTGGGGCTCTGTGCTTTCTTTCATTCTGAACAAGTGTTAGTGTTTTCTGCACAAAAGCGATTCTGCGAAGCAATGTGAACACTTCTGCTTCCCAGGCACAGAGAAGGTGCTAGCAGGGAATACTCTGCCTGCTTTTCCCCAGTGCTCTGCATGCTCTCCAGGACAACATAAAGTCTGGGGCTCTGTGCTTTCTTTCGTTCTGAACAAGTGTTACTGTTTTCTGCACAAAAGCGATTCTGCGAAGCAATGTGAACAGGCACAGAGAAGGTGCTAGCAGGGAATTCTCTGCCTGCCTTTCCCCAGTGCTCTGCAAGCTCTCCAGGACAACAACAAATCTGGTTCTCTGTGGTTTCTTTCGTTCTGAACAAGTGTTACTGTTTTCTGCACAAAAGCGATTCTGTGAAGCAATGTGAACAGGCACAGAGAAGGTGCTAGCAGGGAATTCTCTGCCTGCCTTTCCCCAGTGCTCTGCAAGCTCTCCAGGACAACATAAAGTCTGGGGCTCTGTGCTTTCTTTCGTTGTGAACAAGTGTTACTGTTTTCTGCACAAAAGCGATTCTGCGAAGCAATGTGAACAGGCACAGAGAAGGTGCTAGCAGGGAATTCTCTGCCTGCCTTTCCCCAGTGCTCTGCAAGCTCTCCAGGACAACAACAAATCTGGGTCTCTGTGCTTTCTTTCGTTCTGAACAAGTGTTACTGTTTTCTGCACAAAAGCGATTCTGCGAAGCAATGTGAACAGGCACAGAGAAGGTGCTAGCAGGGAATTCTCTGCCTGCCTTTCCCCAGTGCTCTGCAAGCTCTCCAGGACAACAACAAATCTGGGTCTCTGTGCTTTCTTTCGTTCTGAACAAGTGTTACTGTTTTCTGCACAAAAGCGATTCTGCGAAGCAATGTGAACAGGCACAGAGAAGGTGCTAGCAGGGAATTCTCTGCCTGCCTTTCCCCAGTGCTCTGCAAGCTCTCCAGGACAACAACAAATCTGGGTCTCTGTGCTTTCTTTCGTTCTGAACAAGTGTTACTGTTTTCTGCACAAAAGCGATTCTGCGAAGCAATGTGAACAGGCACAGAGAAGGTGCTAGCAGGGAATTCTCTGCCTGCCTTTCCCCAGTGCTCTGCAAGCTCTCCAGGACAACATAAAGTCTGGGACTCTGTGCTTTCTTTCATTCTGAACAAGTGTTACTGTTTTCTGCACAAAAGCGATTCTGCGAAGCAATGTGAACAGGCACAGAGAAGGTGCTAGCAGGGAATTCTCTGCCTGCCTTTCCCCATGGCTGTGCAAGCTCTCCAGGACAACAGCAAATCTGGGGCTCTGTGCTTTCTTTCATTCTGAACAAGTGTTAGTGTTTTCTGCACAAAAGCGATTCTGCGAAGCAATGTGAACACTTGGGCTTCCCAGGCACAGAGAAGGTGCTAGCAGGGAATTCTCTGCCTGCCTTTCCCCAGTGCTCTGCAAGCTCTCCAGGACAACAGCAAATCTGGGGCTCTGTGCTTTCTTTCGTTCTGAACAAGTGTTACTGTTTTCTGCACAAAAGCGATTCTGCGAAGCAATGTGAACAGGCACAGAGAAGGTGCTAGCAGGGAATTCTCTGCCTGCCTTTCCCCAGTGCTCTGCAAGCTCTCCAGGACAACAACAAATCTGGTTCTCTGTGCTTTCTTTCGTTCTGAACAAGTGTTACTGTTTTCTGCACAAAAGCGATTCTGTGAAGCAATGTGAACAGGGACAGAGAAGGTGCTAGCAGGGAATTCTCTGCCTGCCTTTCCCCAGTGCTCTGCAAGCTCTCCAGACCAACATAAAGTCTGGGGCTCTGTGCTTTCTTTCGTTGTGAACAAGTGTTACTGTTTTCTGCACAAAAGCGATTCTGCGAAGCAATGTGAACACTTCTGCTTCCCAGGCACAGAGAAGGTGCTAGCAGGGAATTCTCTGCCTGCCTTCCCCCACTGCTCTGCAGCTCCCCAGGACAACAGCAAATCTGGGGCTCTGTGCTTTCTTTCGTTCTGAACAAGTGTTACTGTTTTCTGCACAAAAGCGATTCTGCGAAGCAATTTGAATATGCACAGAGAAGGTGCTAGCAGGGAATTCTCTGCCTGCCTTTCCCCATGGCTGTGCAAGCTCTCCAGGACAAGAGCAAATCTGGGGCTCTGTGCTTTCTTTCATTCTGAACAAGTGTTAGTGTTTTCTGCACAAAAGCGATTCTGCGAAGCAATGTGAACACTTCTGCTTCCCAGGCACAGAGAAGGTGCTAGCAGGGAATACTCTGCCTGCTTTTCCCCAGTGCTCTGCATGCTCTCCAGGACAACATAAAGTCTGGGGCTCTGTGCTTTCTTTCGTTCTGAACAAGTGTTACTGTTTTCTGCACAAAAGCGATTCTGCGAAGCAATGTGAACAGGCACAGAGAAGGTGCTAGCAGGGAATTCTCTGCCTGCCTTTCCCCAGTGCTCTGCAAGCTCTCCAGGACAACAACAAATCTGGTTCTCTGTGGTTTCTTTCGTTCTGAACAAGTGTTACTGTTTTCTGCACAAAAGCGATTCTGTGAAGCAATGTGAACAGGCACAGAGAAGGTGCTAGCAGGGAATTCTCTGCCTGCCTTTCCCCAGTGCTCTGCAAGCTCTCCAGGACAACAGCAAATCTGGGGCTCTGTGCTTTCTTTCGTTCTGAACAAGTGTTACTGTTTTCTGCACAAAAGCGATTCTGCGAAGCAATGTGAACAGGCACAGAGAAGGTGCTAGCAGGGAATTCTCTGCCTGCCTTTCCCTAGTGCTCTGCAAGCTCTCCAGGACAACAACAAATCTGGGGCTCTGTGCTTTCTTTCGTTCTGAACAAGTGTTACTGTTTTCTGCACAAAAGCGATTCTGCGAAGCAATGTGAACAGGCACAGAGAAGGTGCTAGCAGGGAATTCTCTGCCTGCCTTTCCCCAGTGCTCTGCAAGCTCTCCAGGACAACAACAAATCTGGTTCTCTGTGGTTTCTTTCGTTCTGAACAAGTGTTACTGTTTTCTGCACAAAAGCGATTCTGTGAAGCAATGTGAACAGGCACAGAGAAGGTGCTAGCAGGGAATTCTCTGCCTGCCTTTCCCCAGTGCTCTGCAAGCTCTCCAGGACAACAGCAAATCTGGGGCTCTGTGCTTTCTTTCGTTCTGAACAAGTGTTACTGTTTTCTGCACAAAAGCGATTCTGCGAAGCAATGTGAACAGGCACAGAGAAGGTGCTAGCAGGGAATTCTCTGCCTGCCTTTCCCCAGTGCTCTGCAAGCTCTCCAGGACAACATAAAGTCTGGGGCTCTGTGCTTTCTTTCATTCTGAACAAGTGTTACTGTTTTCTGCACAAAAGCGATTCTGCGAAGCAATGTGAACAGGCACAGAGAAGGTGCTAGCAGGGAATTCTCTGCCTGCCTTTCCCCATGGCTGTGCAAGCTCTCCAGGACAACAGCAAATCTGGGGCTCTGTGCTTTCTTTCATTCTGAACAAGTGTTAGTGTTTTCTGCACAAAAGCGATTCTGCGAAGCAATGTGAACACTTGGGCTTCCCAGGCACAGAGAAGGTGCTAGCAGGGAATTCTCTGCCTGCCTTTCCCCAGTGCTCTGCAAGCTCCCCAGGACAACAGCAAATCTGGGGCTCTGTGCTTTCTTTCGTTCTGAACAAGTGTTACTGTTTTCTGCACAAAAGCGATTCTGCGAAGCAATGTGAACAGGCACAGAGAAGGTGCTAGCAGGGAATTCTCTGCCTGCCTTTCCCCAGTGCTCTGCAAGCTCTCCAGGACAACATAAAATCTGGGGCTCTGTGCTTTCTTTCGTTCTGAACAAGTGTTACTGTTTTCTGCACAAAAGCGATTCTGCGAAGCAATGTGAACAGGCACAGAGAAGGTGCTAGCAGGGAATTCTCTGCCTGCCTTTCCCCAGTGCTCTGCAAGCTCTCCAGGACAACATAAAATCTGGGGCTCTGTGCTTTCTTTCGTTCTGAACAAGTGTTACTGTTTTCTGCACAAAAGCGATTCTGCGAAGCAATGTGAACAGGCACAGAGAAGGTGCTAGCAGGGAATTCTCTGCCTGCCTTTCCCCAGTGCTCTGCAAGCTCTCCAGGACAACAACAAATCTGGGTCTCTGTGCTTTCTTTCGTTCTGAACAAGTGTTACTGTTTTCTGCACAAAAGCGATTCTGTGAAGCAATGTGAACAGGCACAGAGAAGGTGCTAGCAGGGAATTCTCTGCCTGCCTTTCCCCAGTGCTCTGCAAGCTCTCCAGACCAACATAAAGTCTGGGGCTCTGTGCTTTCTTTCGTTGTGAACAAGTGTTACTGTTTTCTGCACAAAAGCGATTCTGCGAAGCAATGTGAACACTTCTGCTTCCCAGGCACAGAGAAGGTGCTAGCAGGGAATTCTCTGCCTGCCTTCCCCCACTGCTCTGCAGCTCCCCAGGACAACAGCAAATCTGGGGCTCTGTGCTTTCTTTCGTTCTGAACAAGTGTTACTGTTTTCTGTACAAAAGCGATTCTGCGAAGCAATGTGAACAGGCACAGAGAAGGTGCTAGCAGGGAATTCTCTGCCTGCCTTTCCCCAGTGCTCTGCAAGCTCTCCAGGACAACAGCAAATCTGGGGCTCTGTGCTTTCTTTCATTCTGAACAAGTGTTAGTGTTTTCTGCACAAAAGCGATTCTGCGAAGCAATGTGAACACTTCTGCTTCCCAGGCACAGAGAAGGTGCTAGCAGGGAATACTCTGCCTGCTTTTCCCCAGTGCTCTGCATGCTCTCCAGGACAACATAAAGTCTGGGGCTCTGTGCTTTCTTTCGTTCTGAACAAGTGTTACTGTTTTCTGCACAAAAGCGATTCTGCGAAGCAATGTGAACAGGCACAGAGAAGGTGCTAGCAGGGAATTCTCTGCCTGCCTTTCCCCAGTGCTCTGCAAGCTCTCCAGGACAACAACAAATCTGGTTCTCTGTGGTTTCTTTCGTTCTGAACAAGTGTTACTGTTTTCTGCACAAAAGCGATTCTGTGAAGCAATGTGAACAGGCACAGAGAAGGTGCTAGCAGGGAATTCTCTGCCTGCCTTTCCCCAGTGCTCTGCAAGCTCTCCAGGACAACATAAAGTCTGGGGCTCTGTGCTTTCTTTCGTTCTGAACAAGTGTTACTGTTTTCTGCACAAAAGCGATTCTGCGAAGCAATGTGAACAGGCACAGAGAAGGTGCTAGCAGGGAATTCTCTGCCTGCCTTTCCCCAGTGCTCTGCAAGCTCTCCAGGACAACAACAAATCTGGGTCTCTGTGCTTTCTTTCGTTCTGAACAAGTGTTACTGTTTTCTGCACAAAAGCGATTCTGCGAAGCAATGTGAACAGGCACAGAGAAGGTGCTAGCAGGGAATTCTCTGCCTGCCTTTCCCCAGTGCTCTGCAAGCTCTCCAGGACAACAACAAATCTGGGTCTCTGTGCTTTCTTTCGTTCTGAACAAGTGTTACTGTTTTCTGCACAAAAGCGATTCTGCGAAGCAATGTGAACAGGCACAGAGAAGGTGCTAGCAGGGAATTCTCTGCCTGCCTTTCCCCAGTGCTCTGCAAGCTCTCCAGGACAACAACAAATCTGGGTCTCTGTGCTTTCTTTCGTTCTGAACAAGTGTTACTGTTTTCTGCACAAAAGCGATTCTGCGAAGCAATGTGAACAGGCACAGAGAAGGTGCTAGCAGGGAATTCTCTGCCTGCCTTTCCCCAGTGCTCTGCAAGCTCTCCAGGACAACATAAAGTCTGGGACTCTGTGCTTTCTTTCATTCTGAACAAGTGTTACTGTTTTCTGCACAAAAGCGATTCTGCGAAGCAATGTGAACAGGCACAGAGAAGGTGCTAGCAGGGAATTCTCTGCCTGCCTTTCCCCATGGCTGTGCAAGCTCTCCAGGACAACAGCAAATCTGGGGCTCTGTGCTTTCTTTCATTCTGAACAAGTGTTAGTGTTTTCTGCACAAAAGCGATTCTGCGAAGCAATGTGAACACTTGGGCTTCCCAGGCACAGAGAAGGTGCTAGCAGGGAATTCTCTGCCTGCCTTTCCCCAGTGCTCTGCAAGCTCTCCAGGACAACAACAAATCTGGGGCTCTGTGCTTTCTTTCGTTCTGAACAAGTGTTACTGTTTTCTGCACAAAAGCGATTCTGCGAAGCAATGTGAACAGGCACAGAGAAGGTGCTAGCAGGGAATTCTCTGCCTGCCTTTCCCCAGTGCTCTGCAAGCTCTCCAGGACAACAACAAATCTGGTTCTCTGTGGTTTCTTTCGTTCTGAACAAGTGTTACTGTTTTCTGCACAAAAGCGATTCTGTGAAGCAATGTGAACAGGCACAGAGAAGGTGCTAGCAGGGAATTCTCTGCCTGCCTTTCCCCAGTGCTCTGCAAGCTCTCCAGGACAACAGCAAATCTGGGGCTCTGTGCTTTCTTTCGTTCTGAACAAGTGTTACTGTTTTCTGCACAAAAGCGATTCTGCGAAGCAATGTGAACAGGCACAGAGAAGGTGCTAGCAGGGAATTCTCTGCCTGCCTTTCCCTAGTGCTCTGCAAGCTCTCCAGGACAACAACAAATCTGGGGCTCTGTGCTTTCTTTCGTTCTGAACAAGTGTTACTGTTTTCTGCACAAAAGCGATTCTGCGAAGCAATGTGAACAGGCACAGAGAAGGTGCTAGCAGGGAATTCTCTGCCTGCCTTTCCCCAGTGCTCTGCAAGCTCTCCAGGACAACAACAAATCTGGGTCTCTGTGCTTTCTTTCGTTCTGAACAAGTGTTACTGTTTTCTGCACAAAAGCGATTCTGCGAAGCAATGTGAACAGGCACAGAGAAGGTGCTAGCAGGGAATTCTCTGCCTGCCTTTCCCCAGTGCTCTGCAAGCTCTCCAGGACAACAACAAATCTGGGTCTCTGTGCTTTCTTTCGTTCTGAACAAGTGTTACTGTTTTCTGCACAAAAGCGATTCTGCGAAGCAATGTGAACAGGCACAGAGAAGGTGCTAGCAGGGAATTCTCTGCCTGCCTTTCCCCAGTGCTCTGCAAGCTCTCCAGGACAACATAAAGTCTGGGGCTCTGTGCTTTCTTTCATTCTGAACAAGTGTTACTGTTTTCTGCACAAAAGCGATTCTGCGAAGCAATGTGAACAGGCACAGAGAAGGTGCTAGCAGGGAATTCTCTGCCTGCCTTTCCCCATGGCTGTGCAAGCTCTCCAGGACAACAGCAAATCTGGGGCTCTGTGCTTTCTTTCATTCTGAACAAGTGTTAGTGTTTTCTGCACAAAAGCGATTCTGCGAAGCAATGTGAACACTTGGGCTTCCCAGGCACAGAGAAGGTGCTAGCAGGGAATTCTCTGCCTGCCTTTCCCCAGTGCTCTGCAAGCTCCCCAGGACAACAGCAAATCTGGGGCTCTGTGCTTTCTTTCGTTCTGAACAAGTGTTACTGTTTTCTGCACAAAAGCGATTCTGCGAAGCAATGTGAACAGGCACAGAGAAGGTGCTAGCAGGGAATTCTCTGCCTGCCTTTCCCCAGTGCTCTGCAAGCTCTCCAGGACAACATAAAATCTGGGGCTCTGTGCTTTCTTTCGTTCTGAACAAGTGTTACTGTTTTCTGCACAAAAGCGATTCTGCGAAGCAATGTGAACAGGCACAGAGAAGGTGCTAGCAGGGAATTCTCTGCCTGCCTTTCCCCAGTGCTCTGCAAGCTCTCCAGGACAACATAAAATCTGGGGCTCTGTGCTTTCTTTCGTTCTGAACAAGTGTTACTGTTTTCTGCACAAAAGCGATTCTGCGAAGCAATGTGAACAGGCACAGAGAAGGTGCTAGCAGGGAATTCTCTGCCTGCCTTTCCCCAGTGCTCTGCAAGCTCTCCAGGACAACAACAAATCTGGGTCTCTGTGCTTTCTTTCGTTCTGAACAAGTGTTACTGTTTTCTGCACAAAAGCGATTCTGTGAAGCAATGTGAACAGGCACAGAGAAGGTGCTAGCAGGGAATTCTCTGCCTGCCTTTCCCCAGTGCTCTGCAAGCTCTCCAGACCAACATAAAGTCTGGGGCTCTGTGCTTTCTTTCGTTGTGAACAAGTGTTACTGTTTTCTGCACAAAAGCGATTCTGCGAAGCAATGTGAACACTTCTGCTTCCCAGGCACAGAGAAGGTGCTAGCAGGGAATTCTCTGCCTGCCTTCCCCCACTGCTCTGCAGCTCCCCAGGACAACAGCAAATCTGGGGCTCTGTGCTTTCTTTCGTTCTGAACAAGTGTTACTGTTTTCTGTACAAAAGCGATTCTGCGAAGCAATGTGAACAGGCACAGAGAAGGTGCTAGCAGGGAATTCTCTGCCTGCCTTTCCCCAGTGCTCTGCAAGCTCTCCAGGACAACAGCAAATCTGGGGCTCTGTGCTTTCTTTCATTCTGAACAAGTGTTAGTGTTTTCTGCACAAAAGCGATTCTGCGAAGCAATGTGAACACTTCTGCTTCCCAGGCACAGAGAAGGTGCTAGCAGGGAATACTCTGCCTGCTTTTCCCCAGTGCTCTGCATGCTCTCCAGGACAACATAAAGTCTGGGGCTCTGTGCTTTCTTTCGTTCTGAACAAGTGTTACTGTTTTCTGCACAAAAGCGATTCTGCGAAGCAATGTGAACAGGCACAGAGAAGGTGCTAGCAGGGAATTCTCTGCCTGCCTTTCCCCAGTGCTCTGCAAGCTCTCCAGGACAACAACAAATCTGGTTCTCTGTGGTTTCTTTCGTTCTGAACAAGTGTTACTGTTTTCTGCACAAAAGCGATTCTGTGAAGCAATGTGAACAGGCACAGAGAAGGTGCTAGCAGGGAATTCTCTGCCTGCCTTTCCCCAGTGCTCTGCAAGCTCTCCAGGACAACATAAAGTCTGGGGCTCTGTGCTTTCTTTCGTTCTGAACAAGTGTTACTGTTTTCTGCACAAAAGCGATTCTGCGAAGCAATGTGAACAGGCACAGAGAAGGTGCTAGCAGGGAATTCTCTGCCTGCCTTTCCCCAGTGCTCTGCAAGCTCTCCAGGACAACAACAAATCTGGGTCTCTGTGCTTTCTTTCGTTCTGAACAAGTGTTACTGTTTTCTGCACAAAAGCGATTCTGCGAAGCAATGTGAACAGGCACAGAGAAGGTGCTAGCAGGGAATTCTCTGCCTGCCTTTCCCCAGTGCTCTGCAAGCTCTCCAGGACAACAACAAATCTGGGTCTCTGTGCTTTCTTTCGTTCTGAACAAGTGTTACTGTTTTCTGCACAAAAGCGATTCTGCGAAGCAATGTGAACAGGCACAGAGAAGGTGCTAGCAGGGAATTCTCTGCCTGCCTTTCCCCAGTGCTCTGCAAGCTCTCCAGGACAACAACAAATCTGGGTCTCTGTGCTTTCTTTCGTTCTGAACAAGTGTTACTGTTTTCTGCACAAAAGCGATTCTGCGAAGCAATGTGAACAGGCACAGAGAAGGTGCTAGCAGGGAATTCTCTGCCTGCCTTTCCCCATGGCTGTGCAAGCTCTCCAGGACAACAGCAAATCTGGGGCTCTGTGCTTTCTTTCATTCTGAACAAGTGTTAGTGTTTTCTGCACAAAAGCGATTCTGCGAAGCAATGTGAACACTTGGGCTTCCCAGGCACAGAGAAGGTGCTAGCAGGGAATTCTCTGCCTGCCTTTCCCCAGTGCTCTGCAAGCTCTCCAGGACAACAACAAATCTGGGGCTCTGTGCTTTCTTTCGTTCTGAACAAGTGTTACTGTTTTCTGCACAAAAGCGATTCTGCGAAGCAATGTGAACAGGCACAGAGAAGGTGCTAGCAGGGAATTCTCTGCCTGCCTTTCCCCAGTGCTCTGCAAGCTCTCCAGGACAACAACAAATCTGGTTCTCTGTGGTTTCTTTCGTTCTGAACAAGTGTTACTGTTTTCTGCACAAAAGCGATTCTGTGAAGCAATGTGAACAGGCACAGAGAAGGTGCTAGCAGGGAATTCTCTGCCTGCCTTTCCCCAGTGCTCTGCAAGCTCTCCAGGACAACATAAAGTCTGGGGCTCTGTGCTTTCTTTCGTTCTGAACAAGTGTTACTGTTTTCTGCACAAAAGCGATTCTGCGAAGCAATGTGAACAGGCACAGAGAAGGTGCTAGCAGGGAATTCTCTGCCTGCCTTTCCCCAGTGCTCTGCAAGCTCTCCAGGACAACAACAAATCTGGGTCTCTGTGCTTTCTTTCGTTCTGAACAAGTGTTACTGTTTTCTGCACAAAAGCGATTCTGCGAAGCAATGTGAACAGGCACAGAGAAGGTGCTAGCAGGGAATTCTCTGCCTGCCTTTCGCCAGTGCTCTGCAAGCTCTCCAGGACAACAACAAATCTGGGTCTCTGTGCTTTCTTTCGTTCTGAACAAGTGTTACTGTTTTCTGCACAAAAGCGATTCTGCGAAGCAATGTGAACAGGCACAGAGAAGGTGCTAGCAGGGAATTCTCTGCCTGCCTTTCCCCAGTGCTCTGCAAGCTCTCCAGGACAACAACAAATCTGGGTCGCTGTGCTTTCTTTCGTTCTGAACAAGTGTTACTGTTTTCTGCACAAAAGCGATTCTGCGAAGCAATGTGAACAGGCACAGAGAAGGTGCTAGCAGGGAATTCTCTGCCTGCCTTTCCCCAGTGCTCTGCAAGCTCTCCAGGACAACATAAAGTCTGGGACTCTGTGCTTTCTTTCATTCTGAACAAGTGTTACTGTTTTCTGCACAAAAGCGATTCTGCGAAGCAATGTGAACAGGCACAGAGAAGGTGCTAGCAGGGAATTCTCTGCCTGCCTTTCCCCATGGCTGTGCAAGCTCTCCAGGACAACAGCAAATCTGGGGCTCTGTGCTTTCTTTCATTCTGAACAAGTGTTAGTGTTTTCTGCACAAAAGCGATTCTGCGAAGCAATGTGAACACTTGGGCTTCCCAGGCACAGAGAAGGTGCTAGCAGGGAATTCTCTGCCTGCCTTTCCCCAGTGCTCTGCAAGCTCTCCAGGACAACAACAAATCTGGGGCTCTGTGCTTTCTTTCGTTCTGAACAAGTGTTACTGTTTTCTGCACAAAAGCGATTCTGCGAAGCAATGTGAACAGGCACAGAGAAGGTGCTAGCAGGGAATTCTCTGCCTGCCTTTCCCCAGTGCTCTGCAAGCTCTCCAGGACAACAACAAATCTGGTTCTCTGTGGTTTCTTTCGTTCTGAACAAGTGTTACTGTTTTCTGCACAAAAGCGATTCTGTGAAGCAATGTGAACAGGGACAGAGAAGGTGCTAGCAGGGAATTCTCTGCCTGCCTTTCCCCAGTGCTCTGCAAGCTCTCCAGACCAACATAAAGTCTGGGGCTCTGTGCTTTCTTTCGTTCTGAACAAGTGTTACTGTTTTCTGCACAAAAGCGATTCTGCGAAGCAATGTGAACACTTCTGCTTCCCAGGCACAGAGAAGGTGCTAGCAGGGAATTCTCTGCCTGCCTTCCCCCACTGCTCTGCAGCTCCCCAGGACAACAGCAAATCTGGGGCTCTGTGCTTTCTTTCGTTCTGAACAAGTGTTACTGTTTTCTGCACAAAAGCGATTCTGCGAAGCAATTTGAATATGCACAGAGAAGGTGCTAGCAGGGAATTCTCTGCCTGCCTTTCCCCATGGCTGTGCAAGCTCTCCAGGACAAGAGCAAATCTGGGGCTCTGTGCTTTCTTTCATTCTGAACAAGTGTTAGTGTTTTCTGCACAAAAGCGATTCTGCGAAGCAATGTGAACACTTCTGCTTCCCAGGCACAGAGAAGGTGCTAGCAGGGAATACTCTGCCTGCTTTTCCCCAGTGCTCTGCATGCTCTCCAGGACAACATAAAGTCTGGGGCTCTGTGCTTTCTTTCGTTCTGAACAAGTGTTACTGTTTTCTGCACAAAAGCGATTCTGCGAAGCAATGTGAACAGGCACAGAGAAGGTGCTAGCAGGGAATTCTCTGCCTGCCTTTCCCCAGTGCTCTGCAAGCTCTCCAGGACAACAACAAATCTGGTTCTCTGTGGTTTCTTTCGTTCTGAACAAGTGTTACTGTTTTCTGCACAAAAGCGATTCTGTGAAGCAATGTGAACAGGCACAGAGAAGGTGCTAGCAGGGAATTCTCTGCCTGCCTTTCCCCAGTGCTCTGCAAGCTCTCCAGGACAACAGCAAATCTGGGGCTCTGTGCTTTCTTTCGTTCTGAACAAGTGTTACTGTTTTCTGCACAAAAGCGATTCTGCGAAGCAATGTGAACAGGCACAGAGAAGGTGCTAGCAGGGAATTCTCTGCCTGCCTTTCCCTAGTGCTCTGCAAGCTCTCCAGGACAACAACAAATCTGGGTCTCTGTGCTTTCTTTCGTTCTGAACAAGTGTTACTGTTTTCTGCACAAAAGCGATTCTGCGAAGCAATGTGAACAGGCACAGAGAAGGTGCTAGCAGGGAATTCTCTGCCTGCCTTTCCCCAGTGCTCTGCAAGCTCTCCAGGACAACAACAAATCTGGGTCTCTGTGCTTTCTTTCGTTCTGAACAAGTGTTACTGTTTTCTGCACAAAAGCGATTCTGCGAAGCAATGTGAACAGGCACAGAGAAGGTGCTAGCAGGGAATTCTCTGCCTGCCTTTCCCCAGTGCTCTGCAAGCTCTCCAGGACAACAACAAATCTGGGTCTCTGTGCTTTCTTTCGTTCTGAACAAGTGTTACTGTTTTCTGCACAAAAGCGATTCTGCGAAGCAATGTGAACAGGCACAGAGAAGGTGCTAGCAGGGAATTCTCTGCCTGCCTTTCCCCAGTGCTCTGCAAGCTCTCCAGGACAACATAAAGTCTGGGGCTCTGTGCTTTCTTTCATTCTGAACAAGTGTTACTGTTTTCTGCACAAAAGCGATTCTGCGAAGCAATGTGAACAGGCACAGAGAAGGTGCTAGCAGGGAATTCTCTGCCTGCCTTTCCCCATGGCTGTGCAAGCTCTCCAGGACAACAGCAAATCTGGGTCTCTGTGCTTTCTTTCGTTCTGAACAAGTGTTAGTGTTTTCTGCACAAAAGCGATTCTGCGAAGCAATGTGAACACTTGGGCTTCCCAGGCACAGAGAAGGTGCTAGCAGGGAATTCTCTGCCTGCCTTTCCCCAGTGCTCTGCAAGCTCTCCAGGACAACAACAAATCTGGGTCTCTGTCCTTTCTTTCGTTCTGAACAAGTGTTACTGTTTTCTGCACAAAAGCGATTCTGCGAAGCAATGTGAACAGGCACAGAGAAGGTGCTAGCAGGGAATTCTCTGCCTGCCTTTCCCCAGTGCTCTGCAAGCTCTCCAGGACAACAGCAAATCTGGGGCTCTGTGCTTTCTTTCGTTCTGAACAAGTGTTACTGTTTTCTGCACAAAAGCGATTCTGCGAAGCAATGTGAACAGGCACAGAGAAGGTGCTAGCAGGGAATTCTCTGCCTGCCTTTCCCTAGTGCTCTGCAAGCTCTCCAGGACAACATAAAATCTGGGGCTCTGTGCTTTCTTTCGTTCTGAACAAGTGTTACTGTTTTCTGCACAAAAGCGATTCTGCGAAGCAATGTGAACAGGCACAGAGAAGGTGCTAGCAGGGAATTCTCTGCCTGCCTTTCCCCAGTGCTCTGCAAGCTCTCCAGGACAACAACAAATCTGGTTCTCTGTGGTTTCTTTCGTTCTGAACAAGTGTTAGTGTTTTCTGCACAAAAGCGATTCTGTGAAGCAATGTGAACAGGCACAGAGAAGGTGCTAGCAGGGAATTCTCTGCCTGCCTTTCCCCAGTGCTCCGCAAGCTCTCCAGGACAACATAAAGTCTGGGGCTCTGTGCTTTCTTTCGTTGTGAACAAGTGTTACTGTTTTCTGCACAAAAGCGATTCTGCGAAGCAATGTGAACACTTCTGCTTCCCAGGCACAGAGAAGGTGCTAGCAGGGAATTCTCTGCCTGCCTTCCCCCACTGCTCTGCAGCTCCCCAGGACAACAGCAAATCTGGGGCTCTGTGCTTTCTTTCGTTCTGAACAAGTGTTACTGTTTTCTGCACAAAAGCGATTCTGCGAAGCAATTTGAATATGCACAGAGAAGGTGCTAGCAGGGAATTCTCTGCCTGCCTTTCCCCATGGCTGTGCAAGCTCTCCAGGACAACAGCAAATCTGGGGCTCTGTGCTTTCTTTCATTCTGAACAAGTGTTACTGTTTTCTGCACAAAAGCGATTCTGCGAAGCAATGTGAACACTTCTGCTTCCCAGGCACAGAGAAGGTGCTAGCAGGGAATTCTCTGCCTGCTTTTCCCCAGTGCTCTGCAAGCTCTCCAGGACAACATAAAGTCTGGGGCTCTGTGCTTTCTTTCGTTCTGAACAAGTGTTACTGTTTTCTGCACAAAAGCGATTCTGCGAAGCAATGTGAACAGGCACAGAGGAGGTGCTAGCAGGGAATTCTCTGCCTGCCTTTCCCCAGTGCTCTGCAAGCTCTCCAGGACAACAGCAAATCTGGGGCTCTGTGCTTTCTTTCGTTCTGAACAAGTGTTACTGTTTTCTGCACAAAAGCGATTCTGCGAAGCAATGTGAACAGGCACAGAGAAGGTGCTAGCAGGGAATTCTCTGCCTGCCTTTCCCCAGTGCTCTGCAAGCTCTCCAGGACAACAGCAAATCTGGGGCTCTGTGCTTTCTTTCGTTCTGAACAAGTGTTACTGTTTTCTGCACAAAAGCGATTCTGCGAAGCAATGTGAACAGGCACAGAGAAGGTGCTAGCAGGGAATTCTCTGCCTGCCTTTCCCTAGTGCTCTGCAAGCTCTCCAGGACAACAACAAATCTGGGTCTCTGTGCTTTCTTTCGTTCTGAACAAGTGTTACTGTTTTCTGCACAAAAGCGATTCTGCGAAGCAATGTGAACAGGCACAGGAAGGTGCTAGCAGGGAATTCTCTGCCTGCCTTTCCCCAGTGCTCTGCAAGCTCTCCAGGACAACAACAAATCTGGGTCTCTGTGCTTTCTTTCGTTCTGAACAAGTGTTACTGTTTTCTGCACAAAAGCGATTCTGCGAAGCAATGTGAACAGGCACAGAGAAGGTGCTAGCAGGGAATTCTCTGCCTGCCTTTCCCCAGTGCTCTGCAAGCTCTCCAGGACAACAACAAATCTGGTTCTCTGTGCTTTCTTTCGTTCTGAACAAGTGTTACTGTTTTCTGCACAAAAGCGATTCTGCGAAGCAATGTGAACAGGCACAGAGAAGGTGCTAGCAGGGAATTCTCTGCCTGCCTTTCCCCAGTGCTCTGCAAGCTCTCCAGGACAACATAAAGTCTGGGGCTCTGTGCTTTCTTTCATTCTGAACAAGTGTTACTGTTTTCTGCACAAAAGCGATTCTGCGAAGCAATGTGAACACTTCTGCTTCCCAGGCACAGAGAAGGTGCTAGCAGGGAATTCTCTGCCTGCCTTTCCCCACTGCTCTGCAGCTCCCCAGGACAACAGCAAATCTGGGGCTCTGTGCTTTCTTTCGTTCTGAACAAGTGTTACTGTTTTCTGCACAAAAGCGATTCTGCGAAGCAATGTGAACAGGCACAGAGGAGGTGCTAGCAGGGAATTCTCTGCCTGCCTTTCCCCAGTGCTCTGTAAGCTCTCCAGGACAACAACAAATCTGGTTCTCTGTGGTTTCTTTCGTTCTGAACAAGTGTTACTGTTTTCTGCACAAAAGCGATTCTGTGAAGCAATGTGAACAGGCACAGAGAAGGTGCTAGCAGGGAATTCTCTGCCTGCCTTTCCCCAGTGCTCTGCAAGCTCTCCAGGACAACAGCAAATCTGGGGCTCTGTGCTTTCTTTCGTTCTGAACAAGTGTTACTGTTTTCTGCACAAAAGCGATTCTGCGAAGCAATGTGAACAGGCACAGAGAAGGTGCTAGCAGGGAATTCTCTGCCTGCCTTTCCCCAGTGCTCTGCAAGCTCTCCAGGACAACATAAAATCTGGGGCTCTATGCTCTCTTTCGTTCTGAACAAGTGTTAGTGTTTTCTGCACAAAAGCGATTCTGCGAAGCAATGTGAACAGGCACAGAGAAGGTGCTAGCAGGGAATTCTCTGCCTGCCTTTCCCCAGTGCTCTGCAAGCTCTCCAGGACAACAGCAAATCTGGGGCTCTGTGCTTTCTTTCGTTCTGAACAAGTGTTACTGTTTTCTGCACAAAAGCGATTCTGCGAAGCAATGTGAACAGGGACAGAGAAGGTGCTAGCAGGGAATTCTCTGCCTGCCTTTCCCCAGTGCTCTGCAGCTCCCCAGGACAACAGCAAATCTGGGGCTCTGTGCTTTCTTTCGTTCTGAACAAGTGTTAGTGTTTTCTGCACAAAAGCGATTCTGCGAAGCAATTTGAATATGCACAGAGAAGGTGCTAGCAGGGAATTCTCTGCCTGCCTTTCCCCAGTGCTCTGCAAGCTCTCCAGGACAACAACAAATCTGGGGCTCTGTGCTTTCTTTCGTTCTGAACAAGTGTTACTGTTTTCTGCACAAAAGCGATTCTGTGAAGCAATGTGAACAGGCACAGAGAAGGTGCTAGCAGGGAATTCTCTGCCTGCCTTTCCCCAGTGCTCTGCAAGCTCTCCAGGACAACAGCAAATCTGGGGCTCTGTGCTTTCTTTCGTTCTGAACAAGTGTTACTGTTTTCTGCACAAAAGCGATTCTGCGAAGCAATGTGAACAGGCACAGGAAGGTGCTAGCAGGGAATTCTCTGCCTGCCTTTCCCCAGTGCTCTGCAAGCTCTCCAGGACAACATAAAGTCTGGGGCTCTGTGCTTTCTTTCGTTGTGAACAAGTGTTACTGTTTTCTGCACAAAAGCGATTCTGCGAAGCAATGTGAACAGGCACAGAGAAGGTGCTAGCAGGGAATTCTCTGCCTGCCTTTCCCCAGTGCTCTGCAAGCTCTCCAGGACAACAACAAATCTGGTTCTCTGTGCTTTCTTTCGTTCTGAACAAGTGTTACTGTTTTCTGCACAAAAGCGATTCTGCGAAGCAATGTGAACAGGCACAGAGAAGGTGCTAGCAGGGAATTCTCTGCCTGCCTTTCCCCAGTGCTCTGCAAGCTCTCCAGGACAACATAAAGTCTGGGGCTCTGTGCTTTCTTTCATTCTGAACAAGTGTTACTGTTTTCTGCACAAAAGCGATTCTGCGAAGCAATGTGAACACTTCTGCTTCCCAGGCACAGAGAAGGTGCTAGCAGGGAATTCTCTGCCTGCCTTTCCCCACTGCTCTGCAGCTCCCCAGGACAACAGCAAATCTGGGGCTCTGTGCTTTCTTTCGTTCTGAACAAGTGTTACTGTTTTCTGCACAAAAGCGATTCTGCGAAGCAATGTGAATATGCACAGAGAAGGTGCTAGCAGGGAATTCTCTGCCTGCCTTTCCCCAGTGCTCTGCAAGCTCTCCAGGACAACAACAAATCTGGGGCTCTGTGCTTTCTTTCGTTCTGAACAAGTGTTACTGTTTTCTGCACAAAAGCGATTCTGCGAAGCAATGTGAACAGGCACAGAGGAGGTGCTAGCAGGGAATTCTCTGCCTGCCTTTCCCCAGTGCTCTGTAAGCTCTCCAGGACAACAACAAATCTGGTTCTCTGTGGTTTCTTTCGTTCTGAACAAGTGTTACTGTTTTCTGCACAAAAGCGATTCTGTGAAGCAATGTGAACAGGCACAGAGAAGGTGCTAGCAGGGAATTCTCTGCCTGCCTTTCCCCAGTGCTCTGCAAGCTCTCCAGGACAACAGCAAATCTGGGGCTCTGTGCTTTCTTTCGTTCTGAACAAGTGTTACTGTTTTCTGCACAAAAGCGATTCTGCGAAGCAATGTGAACAGGCACAGAGAAGGTGCTAGCAGGGAATTCTCTGCCTGCCTTTCCCCAGTGCTCTGCAAGCTCTCCAGGACAACATAAAATCTGGGGCTCTATGCTCTCTTTCGTTCTGAACAAGTGTTAGTGTTTTCTGCACAAAAGCGATTCTGCGAAGCAATGTGAACAGGCACAGAGAAGGTGCTAGCAGGGAATTCTCTGCCTGCCTTTCCCCAGTGCTCTGCAAGCTCTCCAGGACAACAGCAAATCTGGTTCTCTGTGGTTTCTTTCGTTCTGAACAAGTGTTACTGTTTTCTGCACAAAAGCGATTCTGCGAAGCAATGTGAACAGGGACAGAGAAGGTGCTAGCAGGGAATTCTCTGCCTGCCTTTCCCCAGTGCTCTGCAGCTCCCCAGGACAACAGCAAATCTGGGGCTCTGTGCTTTCTTTCGTTCTGAACAAGTGTTAGTGTTTTCTGCACAAAAGCGATTCTGCGAAGCAATTTGAATATGCACAGAGAAGGTGCTAGCAGGGAATTCTCTGCCTGCCTTTCCCCAGTGCTCTGCAAGCTCTCCAGGACAACAACAAATCTGGGGCTCTGTGCTTTCTTTCGTTCTGAACAAGTGTTACTGTTTTCTGCACAAAAGCGATTCTGTGAAGCAATGTGAACAGGCACAGAGAAGGTGCTAGCAGGGAATTCTCTGCCTGCCTTTCCCCAGTGCTCTGCAAGCTCTCCAGGACAACAGCAAATCTGGGGCTCTGTGCTTTCTTTCGTTCTGAACAAGTGTTACTGTTTTCTGCACAAAAGCGATTCTGCGAAGCAATGTGAACAGGCACAGAGAAGGTGCTAGCAGGGAATTCTCTGCCTGCCTTTCCCCAGTGCTCTGCAAGCTCTCCAGGACAACATAAAGTCTGGGGCTCTGTGCTTTCTTTCGTTGTGAACAAGTGTTACTGTTTTCTGCACAAAAGCGATTCTGCGAAGCAATGTGAACACTTCTGCTTCCCAGGCACAGAGAAGGTGCTAGCAGGGAATTCTCTGCCTGCCTTTCCCCAGTGCTCTGCAAGCTCTTCAGGACAACAACAAATCTGGGTCTCTGTGCTTTCTTTCGTTCTGAACAAGTGTTACTGTTTTCTGCACAAAAGCGATTCTGCGAAGCAATGTGAACAGGCACAGAGAAGGTGATAGCAGGGAATTCTCTGCCTGCCTTTCCCCAGTGCTCTGCAAGCTCTCCAGGACAACAACAAATCTGGGTCTCTGTGCTTTCTTTCGTTCTGAACAAGTGTTACTGTTTTCTGCACAAAAGCGATTCTGCGAAGCAATGTGAACAGGCACAGAGAAGGTGCTAGCAGGGAATTCTCTGCCTGCCTTTCCCCAGTGCTCTGCAAGCTCTCCAGGACAACATAAAGTCTGGGGCTTTGTGCTTTCTTTCGTTGTGAACAAGTGTTACTGTTTTCTGCACAAAAGCGATTCTGCGAAGCAATGTGAACACTTCTGCTTCCCAGGCACAGAGAAGGTGCTAGCAGGGAATTCTCTGCCTGCCTTTCCCCAGTGCTCTGCAAGCTCTCCAGGACAACATAAAATCTGGAGCTCGGTGCTTTCTTTCGTTCTGAACAAGTGTTAGTGTTTTCTGCACAAAAGCGATTCTGCGAAGCAATGTGAACAGGCACAGAGAAGGTGCTAGCAGGGAATTCTCTGCCTGCCTTTCCCCAGTGCTCTGCAAGCTCTCCAGGACAACAGCAAATCTGGGGCTCTGTGCTTTCTTTCGTTCTGAACAAGTGTTACTGTTTTCTGCACAAAAGCGATTCTGCGAAGCAATGTGAACAGGCACAGAGAAGGTGCTAGCAGGGAATTCTCTGCCTGCCTTTCCCCAGTGCTCTGCAAGCTCTCCAGGACAACAGCAAATCTGGGGCTCTGTGCTTTCTTTCGTTCTGAACAAGTGTTACTGTTTTCTGCACAAAAGCGATTCTGCGAAGCAATGTGAACAGGCACAGAGGAGGTGCTAGCAGGGAATTCTCTGCCTGCCTTTCCCCAGTGCTCTGCAAGCTCTCCAGGACAACAACAAATCTGGTTCTCTGTGGTTTCTTTCGTTCTGAACAAGTGTTACTGTTTTCTGCACAAAAGCGATTCTGTGAAGCAATGTGAACAGGCACAGAGAAGGTGCTAGCAGGGAATTCTCTGCCTGCCTTTCCCCAGTGCTCTGCAAGCTCTCCAGGACAACAGCAAATCTGGGTCTCTGTGCTTTGTTTCGTTCTGAACAAGTGTTACTGTTTTCTGCACAAAAGCGATTCTGCGAAGCAATGTGAACAGGCACAGAGAAGGTGCTAGCAGGGAATTCTCTGCCTGCCTTTCCCCAGTGCTCTGCAAGCTCTCCAGGACAACATAAAGTCTGGGGCTCTGTGCTTTCTTTCGTTGTGAACAAGTGTTACTGTTTTCTGCACAAAAGCAATTCTGCGAAGCAATGTGAACAGGCACAGAGAAGGTGCTAGCAGGGAATTCTCTGCCTGCCTTTCCCCAGTGCTCTGCAAGCTCTCCAGGACAACAACAAATCTGGGTCTCTGTGTTTTCTTTCGTTCTGAACAAGTGTTACTGTTTTCTGCACAAAAGCGATTCTGCGAAGCAATGTGAACAGGCACAGAGAAGGTGCTAGCAGGGAATTCTCTGCCTGCCTTTCCCCAGTGCTCTGCAAGCTCTCCAGGACAACATAAAGTCTGGGGCTTTGTGCTTTCTTTCGTTGTGAACAAGTGTTAATGTTTTCTGCACAAAAGCGATTCTGCGAAGCAATGTGAACACTTCTGCTTCCCAGGCACAGAGAAGGTGCTAGCAGGGAATTCTCTGCCTGCCTTTCCCCCGGGCTCTGCAAGCTCTCCAGGACAACATAAAATCTGGAGCTCGGTGCTTTCTTTCGTTCTGAACAAGTGTTAGTGTTTTCTGCACAAAAGCGATTCTGCGAAGCAATGTGAACAGGCACAGAGAAGGTGCTAGCAGGGAATTCTCTGCCTGCCTTTCCCCAGTGCTCTGCAAGCTCTCCAGGACAACAGCAAATCTGGGGCTCTGTGCTTTCTTTCGTTCTGAACAAGTGTTACTGTTTTCTGCACAAAAGCGATTCTGCGAAGCAATGTGAACACTTCTGCTTCCCAGGCACAGAGAAGGTGCTAGCAGGGAATACTCTGCCTGCTTTTCCCCAGTGCTCTGCAAGCTCTCCAGGACAACATAAAGTCTGGGGCTCTGTGCTTTCTTTCGTTCTGAACAAGTGTTACTGTTTTCTGCACAAAAGCGATTCTGCGAAGCAATGTGAACAGGCACAGAGGAGGTGCTAGCAGGGAATTCTCTGCCTGCCTTTCCCCAGTGCTCTGTAAGCTCTCCAGGACAACAACAAATCTGGTTCTCTGTGGTTTCTTTCGTTCTGAACAAGTGTTACTGTTTTCTGCACAAAAGCGATTCTGTGAAGCAATGTGAACAGGCACAGAGAAGGTGCTAGCAGGGAATTCTCTGCCTGCCTTTCCCCAGTGCTCTGCAAGCTCTCCAGGACAACAGCAAATCTGGGGCTCTGTGCTTTCTTTCGTTCTGAACAAGTGTTACTGTTTTCTGCACAAAAGCGATTCTGCGAAGCAATGTGAACAGGCACAGAGAAGGTGCTAGCAGGGAATTCTCTGCCTGCCTTTCCCCAGTGCTCTGCAAGCTCTCCAGGACAACATAAAATCTGGGGCTCTATGCTCTCTTTCGTTCTGAACAAGTGTTAGTGTTTTCTGCACAAAAGCGATTCTGCGAAGCAATGTGAACAGGCACAGAGAAGGTGCTAGCAGGGAATTCTCTGCCTGCCTTTCCCCAGTGCTCTGCAAGCTCTCCAGGACAACAGCAAATCTGGTTCTCTGTGGTTTCTTTCGTTCTGAACAAGTGTTACTGTTTTCTGCACAAAAGCGATTCTGCGAAGCAATGTGAACAGGGACAGAGAAGGTGCTAGCAGGGAATTCTCTGCCTGCCTTTCCCCAGTGCTCTGCAGCTCCCCAGGACAACAGCAAATCTGGGGCTCTGTGCTTTCTTTCGTTCTGAACAAGTGTTAGTGTTTTCTGCACAAAAGCGATTCTGCGAAGCAATTTGAATATGCACAGAGAAGGTGCTAGCAGGGAATTCTCTGCCTGCCTTTCCCCAGTGCTCTGCAAGCTCTCCAGGACAACAACAAATCTGGGGCTCTGTGCTTTCTTTCGTTCTGAACAAGTGTTACTGTTTTCTGCACAAAAGCGATTCTGTGAAGCAATGTGAACAGGCACAGAGAAGGTGCTAGCAGGGAATTCTCTGCCTGCCTTTCCCCAGTGCTCTGCAAGCTCTCCAGGACAACAGCAAATCTGGGGCTCTGTGCTTTCTTTCGTTCTGAACAAGTGTTACTGTTTTCTGCACAAAAGCGATTCTGCGAAGCAATGTGAACAGGCACAGAGAAGGTGCTAGCAGGGAATTCTCTGCCTGCCTTTCCCCAGTGCTCTGCAAGCTCTCCAGGACAACATAAAGTCTGGGGCTCTGTGCTTTCTTTCGTTGTGAACAAGTGTTACTGTTTTCTGCACAAAAGCGATTCTGCGAAGCAATGTGAACACTTCTGCTTCCCAGGCACAGAGAAGGTGCTAGCAGGGAATTCTCTGCCTGCCTTTCCCCAGTGCTCTGCAAGCTCTTCAGGACAACAACAAATCTGGGTCTCTGTGCTTTCTTTCGTTCTGAACAAGTGTTACTGTTTTCTGCACAAAAGCGATTCTGCGAAGCAATGTGAACAGGCACAGAGAAGGTGATAGCAGGGAATTCTCTGCCTGCCTTTCCCCAGTGCTCTGCAAGCTCTCCAGGACAACAACAAATCTGGGTCTCTGTGCTTTCTTTCGTTCTGAACAAGTGTTACTGTTTTCTGCACAAAAGCGATTCTGCGAAGCAATGTGAACAGGCACAGAGAAGGTGCTAGCAGGGAATTCTCTGCCTGCCTTTCCCCAGTGCTCTGCAAGCTCTCCAGGACAACATAAAGTCTGGGGCTTTGTGCTTTCTTTCGTTGTGAACAAGTGTTACTGTTTTCTGCACAAAAGCGATTCTGCGAAGCAATGTGAACACTTCTGCTTCCCAGGCACAGAGAAGGTGCTAGCAGGGAATTCTCTGCCTGCCTTTCCCCAGGGCTCTGCAAGCTCTCCAGGACAACATAAAATCTGGAGCTCGGTGCTTTCTTTCGTTCTGAACAAGTGTTAGTGTTTTCTGCACAAAAGCGATTCTGCGAAGCAATGTGAACAGGCACAGAGAAGGTGCTAGCAGGGAATTCTCTGCCTGCCTTTCCCCAGTGCTCTGCAAGCTCTCCAGGACAACAGCAAATCTGGGGCTCTGTGCTTTCTTTCGTTCTGAACAAGTGTTACTGTTTTCTGCACAAAAGCGATTCTGCGAAGCAATGTGAACAGGCACAGAGAAGGTGCTAGCAGGGAATTCTCTGCCTGCCTTTCCCCAGTGCTCTGCAAGCTCTCCAGGACAACAGCAAATCTGGGGCTCTGTGCTTTCTTTCGTTCTGAACAAGTGTTACTGTTTTCTGCACAAAAGCGATTCTGCGAAGCAATGTGAACAGGCACAGAGGAGGTGCTAGCAGGGAATTCTCTGCCTGCCTTTCCCCAGTGCTCTGCAAGCTCTCCAGGACAACAACAAATCTGGTTCTCTGTGGTTTCTTTCGTTCTGAACAAGTGTTACTGTTTTCTGCACAAAAGCGATTCTGTGAAGCAATGTGAACAGGCACAGAGAAGGTGCTAGCAGGGAATTCTCTGCCTGCCTTTCCCCAGTGCTCTGCAAGCTCTCCAGGACAACAGCAAATCTGGGTCTCTGTGCTTTGTTTCGTTCTGAACAAGTGTTACTGTTTTCTGCACAAAAGCGATTCTGCGAAGCAATGTGAACAGGCACAGAGAAGGTGCTAGCAGGGAATTCTCTGCCTGCCTTTCCCCAGTGCTCTGCAAGCTCTCCAGGACAACATAAAGTCTGGGGCTCTGTGCTTTCTTTCGTTGTGAACAAGTGTTACTGTTTTCTGCACAAAAGCAATTCTGCGAAGCAATGTGAACAGGCACAGAGAAGGTGCTAGCAGGGAATTCTCTGCCTGCCTTTCCCCAGTGCTCTGCAAGCTCTCCAGGACAACAACAAATCTGGGTCTCTGTGTTTTCTTTCGTTCTGAACAAGTGTTACTGTTTTCTGCACAAAAGCGATTCTGCGAAGCAATGTGAACAGGCACAGAGAAGGTGCTAGCAGGGAATTCTCTGCCTGCCTTTCCCCAGTGCTCTGCAAGCTCTCCAGGACAACATAAAGTCTGGGGCTTTGTGCTTTCTTTCGTTGTGAACAAGTGTTAATGTTTTCTGCACAAAAGCGATTCTGCGAAGCAATGTGAACACTTCTGCTTCCCAGGCACAGAGAAGGTGCTAGCAGGGAATTCTCTGCCTGCCTTTCCCCCGGGCTCTGCAAGCTCTCCAGGACAACATAAAATCTGGAGCTCGGTGCTTTCTTTCGTTCTGAACAAGTGTTAGTGTTTTCTGCACAAAAGCGATTCTGCGAAGCAATGTGAACAGGCACAGAGAAGGTGCTAGCAGGGAATTCTCTGCCTGCCTTTCCCCAGTGCTCTGCAAGCTCTCCAGGACAACAGCAAATCTGGGGCTCTGTGCTTTCTTTCGTTCTGAACAAGTGTTACTGTTTTCTGCACAAAAGCGATTCTGCGAAGCAATGTGAACACTTCTGCTTCCCAGGCACAGAGAAGGTGCTAGCAGGGAATACTCTGCCTGCTTTTCCCCAGTGCTCTGCAAGCTCTCCAGGACAACATAAAGTCTGGGGCTCTGTGCTTTCTTTCGTTCTGAACAAGTGTTACTGTTTTCTGCACAAAAGCGATTCTGCGAAGCAATGTGAACAGGCACAGAGGAGGTGCTAGCAGGGAATTCTCTGCCTGCCTTTCCCCAGTGCTCTGCAAGCTCTCCAGGACAACAACAAATCTGGTTCTCTGTGGTTTCTTTCGTTCTGAACAAATGTTATTGTTTTCTGCACAAAAGCGATTCTGCGAAGCAATGTGAACAGGCACAGAGAAGGTGCTAGCAGGGAATTCTCTGCCTGCCTTTCCCCAGTGCTCTGCAAGCTCTCCAGGACAACAGCAAATCTGGGGCTCTGTGCTTTCTTTCGTTCTGAACAAGTGTTACTGTTTTCTGCACAAAAGCGATTCTGCGAAGCAATGTGAACAGGCACAGAGAAGGTGCTAGCAGGGAATTCTCTGCCTGCCTTTCCCTAGTGCTCTGCAAGCTCTCCAGGACAACAACAAATCTGGGTCTCTGTGCTTTCTTTCGTTCTGAACAAGTGTTACTGTTTTCTGCACAAAAGCGATTCTGCGAAGCAATGTGAACAGGCACAGAGAAGGTGCTAGCAGGGAATTCTCTGCCTGCCTTTCCCCAGTGCTCTGCAAGCTCTCCAGGACAACAACAAATCTGGGTCTCTGTGCTTTCTTTCGTTCTGAACAAGTGTTACTTTTTTCTGCACAAAAGCGATTCTGCGAAGCAATGTGAACAGGCACAGAGAAGGTGCTAGCAGGGAATTCTCTGCCTGCCTTTCCCCAGTGCTCTGCAAGCTCTCCAGGACAACAACAAATCTGGGTCTCTGTGCTTTCTTTCGTTCTGAACAAGTGTTACTGTTTTCTGCACAAAAGCGATTCTGCGAAGCAATGTGAACAGGCACAGAGAAGGTGCTAGCAGGGAATTCTCTGCCTGCCTTTCCCCAGTGCTCTGCAAGCTCTCCAGGACAACATAAAGTCTGGGGCTCTGTGCTTTCTTTCATTCTGAACAAGTGTTACTGTTTTCTGCACAAAAGCGATTCTGCGAAGCAATGTGAACACTTCTGCTTCCCAGGCACAGAGAAGGTGCTAGCAGGGAATTCTCTGCCTGCCTTCCCCCACTGCTCTGCAGCTCCCCAGGACAACAGCAAATCTGGGGCTCTGTGCTTTCTTTCGTTGTGAACAAGTGTTACTGTTTTCTGCACAAAAGCGATTCTGCGAAGCAATGTGAATATGCACAGAGAAGGTGCTAGCAGGGAATTCTCTGCCTGCCTTTCCCCAGTGCTCTGCAAGCTCTCCAGGACAACAACAAATCTGGGGCTCTGTGCTTTCTTTCGTTCTGAACAAGTGTTACTGTTTTCTGCACAAAAGCGATTCTGCGAAGCAATGTGAACAGGCACAGAGGAGGTGCTAGCAGGGAATTCTCTGCCTGCCTTTCCCCAGTGCTCTGTAAGCTCTCCAGGACAACAACAAATCTGGTTCTCTGTGGTTTCTTTCGTTCTGAACAAGTGTTACTGTTTTCTGCACAAAAGCGATTCTGTGAAGCAATGTGAACATGCACAGAGAAGGTGCTAGCAGGGAATTCTCTGCCTGCCTTTCCCCAGTGCTCTGCAAGCTCTCCAGGACAACAGCAAATCTGGGGCTCTGTGCTTTCTTTCGTTCTGAACAAGTGTTACTGTTTTCTGCACAAAAGCGATTCTGCGAAGCAATGTGAACAGGCACAGAGAAGGTGCTAGCAGGGAATTCTCTGCCTGCCTTTCCCCAGTGCTCTGCAAGCTCTCCAGGACAACATAAAATCTGGGGCTCTGTGCTCTCTTTCGTTCTGAACAAGTGTTACTGTTTTCTGCACAAAAGCGATTCTGCGAAGCAATGTGAACAGGCACAGAGAAGGTGCTAGCAGGGAATTCTCTGCCTGCCTTTCCCCAGTGCTCTGCAAGCTCTCCAGGACAACATAAAGTCTGGGTCTCTGTGCTTTCTTTCGTTCTGAACAAGTGTTACTGTTTTCTGCACAAAAGCGATTCTGCGAAGCAATGTGAACACTTCTGCTTCCCAGGCACAGAGAAGGTGCTAGCAGGGAATTCTCTGCCTGCCTTTCCCCAGGGCTCTGCAAGCTCTCCAGGACAACATAAAATCTGGAGCTCGGTGCTTTCTTTCGTTCTGAACAAGTGTTAGTGTTTTCTGCACAAAAGCGATTCTGCGAAGCAATGTGAACAGGCACAGAGAAGGTGCTAGCAGGGAATTCTCTGCCTGCCTTTCCCCAGTGCTCTGCAAGCTCTCCAGGACAACAGCAAATCTGGGGCTCTGTGCTTTCTTTCGTTCTGAACAAGTGTTACTGTTTTCTGCACAAAAGCGATTCTGCGAAGCAATGTGAACAGGCACAGAGAAGGTGCTAGCAGGGAATTCTCTGCCTGCCTTTCCCCAGTGCTCTGCAAGCTCTCCAGGACAACAGCAAATCTGGGGCTCTGTGCTTTCTTTCGTTCTGAACAAGTGTTACTGTTTTCTGCACAAAAGCGATTCTGCGAAGCAATGTGAACAGGCACAGAGAAGGTGCTAGCAGGGAATTCTCTGCCTGCCTTTCCCCAGTGCTCTGCAAGCTCTCCAGGACAACAGCAAATCTGGGGCTCTGTGCTTTCTTTCGTTCTGAACAAGTGTTACTGTTTTCTGCACAAAAGCGATTCTGCGAAGCAATGTGAACAGGCACAGAGGAGGTGCTAGCAGGGAATTCTCTGCCTGCCTTTCCCCAGTGCTCTGCAAGCTCTCCAGGACAACAACAAATCTGGTTCTCTGTGGTTTCTTTCGTTCTGAACAAGTGTTACTGTTTTCTGCACAAAAGCGATTCTGTGAAGCAATGTGAACAGGCACAGAGAAGGTGCTAGCAGGGAATTCTCTGCCTGCCTTTCCCCAGTGCTCTGCAAGCTCTCCAGGACAACAGCAAATCTGGGTCTCTGTGCTTTCTTTCGTTCTGAACAAGTGTTACTGTTTTCTGCACAAAAGCGATTCTGCGAAGCAATGTGAACAGGCACAGAGAAGGTGCTAGCAGGGAATTCTCTGCCTGCCTTTCCCCAGTGCTCTGCAAGCTCTCCAGGACAACAACAAATCTGGGTCTCTGTGCTTTGTTTCGTTCTGAACAAGTGTTACTGTTTTCTGCACAAAAGCGATTCTGCGAAGCAATGTGAACAGGCACAGAGAAGGTGCTAGCAGGGATTCTCTGCCTGCCTTTCCCCAGTGCTCTGCAAGCTCTCCAGGACAACAACAAATCTGGGTCTCTGTGCTTTCTTTCGTTCTGAACAAGTGTTACTGTTTTCTGCACAAAAGCGATTCTGCGAAGCAATGTGAACAGGCACAGAGAACGTGCTAGCAGGGAATTCTCTGCCTGCCTTTCCCCAGTGCTCTGCAAGCTCTCCAGGACAACATAAAGTCTGGGGCTTTGTGCTTTCTTTCGTTCTGAACAAGTGTTACTGTTTTCTGCACAAAAGCGATTCTGCGAAGCAATGTGAACACTTCTGCTTCCCAGGCACAGAGAAGGTGCTAGCAGGGAATTCTCTGCCTGCCTTTCCCCAGTGCTCTGCAAGCTCTCCAGGACAACATAAAATCTGGAGCTCGGTGCTTTCTTTCGTTCTGAACAAGTGTTACTGTTTTCTGCACAAAAGCGATTCTGCGAAGCAATGTGAACAGGCACAGAGAAGGTGCTAGCAGGGAATTCTCTGCCTGCCTTTCCCCAGTGCTCTGCAAGCTCTCCAGGACAACAGCAAATCTGGGGCTCTGTGCTTTCTTTCGTTCTGAACAAGTGTTACTGTTTTCTGCACAAAAGCGATTCTGCGAAGCAATGTGAACAGGCACAGAGAAGGTGCTAGCAGGGAATTCTCTGCCTGCCTTTCCCCAGTGCTCTGCAAGCTCTCCAGGACAACAGCAAATCTGGGGCTCTGTGCTTTCTTTCGTTCTGAACAAGTGTTACTGTTTTCTGCACAAAAGCGATTCTGCGAAGCAATGTGAACAGGCACAGAGGAGGTGCTAGCAGGGAATTCTCTGCCTGCCTTTCCCCAGTGCTCTGCAAGCTCTCCAGGACAACATAAAGTCTGGGGCTCTGTGCTTTCTTTCGTTCTGAACAAGTGTTACTGTTTTCTGCACAAAAGCGATTCTGCGAAGCAATGTGAACACTTGTGCTTCCCAGGCACAGAGAAGGTGCTAGCAGGGAATTCTCTGCCTGCCTTTCCCCAGTGCTCTGCAAGATCTCCAGGACAACAGCAAATCTGGGGCTCTGTGCTTTCTTTCGTTGTGAACAAGTGTTACTGTTTTCTGCACAAAAGCGATTCTGCGAAGCAATGTGAACACTTCTGCTTCCCAGGCACAGAGAAGGTGCTAGCAGGGAATTCTATGCCTGCCTTTCCCCAGTGCTCTGCAAGCTCTGCAGGACAACAGCAAATCTGGGGCTCTGTGCTTTCTTTCGTTCTGAACAAGTTTTAGTGTTTTCTGCACAAAAGCGATTCTGCGAAGCAATGTGAACACTTCTGCTTCCCAGGCACAGAGAAGGTGCTAGCAGGGAATTCTCTGCCTGCCTTTCCCCAGTGCTCTGCAAGCTCTCCAGGACAACAACAAATCTGGGGCTCTGTGCTTTCTTTCGTTCTGAACAAGTTTTAGTGTTTTCTGCACAAAAGCAATTCTGCGAAGCAATGTGAACACTTCTGATTCCCAGGCACAGAGAAGGTGCTAGCAGGGAATTCTCTGCCTGCCTTTCCCCAGTGCTCTGCAAGCTCTCCAGGACAACAACAAATCTGGGTCTCAGTGCTTTCTTTCGTTGTGAACACGTGTTACTGTTTTCTGAAAAAAAAAGATTCTGCGCAGCAACGTGAACACTTCTGCTTCCCAGGCACAGAGAAGGTGCTATCAGGGAATTCTCTGCCTGCCTTTCCCCACTGCTCTGCAAGCGCTCCAGGACAACATAAAATCTGGGGCTCTGTGCTTTCTTTCGTTCTGAACAAGTGTTACTGTTTTCTGCACAAAAGCGATTCTGCGAAGCAATGTGAACACTTCTGCTTCCCAGGCACAGAGAAGATGCTAGCAGGGAATTCTATGCCTGCCTTTCCCCAGTGCTCTGCAAGCTCTCCAGGACAACATAAAATCTGGGGCTCTGTGCTTTCTTTCGTTCTGAACAAGTGTTACTGTTTTCTGCACAAAAGCGATTCTGCGAAGCAATGTGAACACTTCTGCTTCCCAGGCACAGAGAAGGTGCTAGCAGGGAATTCTATGCCTGCCTTTCCCCAGTGCTCTGCAAGCTCTGCAGGACAACAGCAAATCTGGGGCTCTGTGCTTTCTTTCGTTCTGAACAAGTTTTAGTGTTTTCTGCACAAAAGCGATTCTGCGAAGCAATGTGAACACTTCTGCTTCCCAGGCACAGAGAAGGTGCTAGCAGGGAATTCTCTGCCTGCCTTTCCCCAGTGCTCTGCAAGCTCTCCAGGACAACAGCAAATCTGGGGCTCTGTGCTTTCTTTCGTTCTGAACAAGTTTTAGTGTTTTCTGCACAAAAGCAATTCTGCGAAGCAATGTGAACACTTCTGCTTCCCAGGCACAGAGAAGGTGCTAGCAGGGAATTCTATGCCTGCCTTTCCCCAGTGCTCTGCAAGCTCTCCAGGACAACAACAAATCTGGGTCTCAGTGCTTTCTTTCGTTGTGAACACGTGTTACTGTTTTCTGAAAAAAAAAGATTCTGCGCAGCAACGTGAACACTTCTGCTTCCCAGGCACAGAGAAGGTGCTATCAGGGAATTCTCTGCCTGCCTTTCCCCAGTGCTCTGCAAGCTCTCCAGGACAACATAAAATCTGGGGCTCTGTGCTTTCTTTCGTTCTGAACAAGTGTTACTGTTTTCTGCACAAAAGCGATTCTGCCAAGCAATGTGAACACTTCTGCTTCCCAGGCACAGAGAAGGTGCTAGCAGGGAATTCTCTGCCTGCCTTCCCCCACTGCTCTGCAAGCTCTCCAGGACAACAACAAATCTGGGTCTCTGTGCTTTCTTTTGTTCTGAACAAGTGTTAGTGTTTTCTGCACAAAAGCGATTCTGCGAAGCAATGTGAACAGGCACAGAGAAGGTGCTAGCAGGGAATTCTCTGCCTGCCTTTCCCCAGTGCTCTGCAAGCTCTCCAGGACAACAGCAGATCTGGGGCTCTGTGCTTTCTTTCGTTGTGAACACGTGTTACTGTTTTCTGCACAAAAGTCATTCTGCGAAGCAATGTGAACACTTCTGCTTCCCAGGCACAGAGAAGGTGCTAGCAGGGAATTCTCTGCCTGCCTTTCCCCAGTGCTCTGCAAGCTCTCCAGGACAACATAAAATCTGGGGCTCTGTGCTTTCTTTCGTTCTGAACAAGTGTTACTGTTTTCTGCACAAAAGCGATTCTGCGAAGCAATGTGAACACTTCTACTTCCCAGGCACAGAGAAGGTGCTAGCATGGAATTCTCTGCCTGCCTTTCCCCAGGGCTCTGCAAGCTCTCCAGGACAACAGCAAATCTGGGGCTCTGTGCTTTCTTTCGTTCTGAACAAGTTTTAGTGTTTTCTGCACAAAAGCGATTCTGCGAAGCAATGTGAACACTTCTGATTCCCAGGCACAGAGAAGGTGCTAGCAGGGAATGCTCTGCCTGCCTTTCCCCAGTGCTCTGCAAGCTCTCCAGGACAACAACAAATCTGGGTCTCAGTGCTTTCTTTCGTTGTGAACACGTGTTACTGTTTTCTGAAAAAAATCGATTCTGCGCAGCAACGTGAACACTTCTGCTTCCCAGGCACAGAGAAGGTGCTATCAGGGAATTCTCTGCCTGCCTTTCCCCAGTGCTCTGCAAGCTCTCCAGGACAACATAAAATCTGGGGCTCTGTGCTTTCTTTCGTTCTGAACAAGTGTTACTGTTTTCTGCACAAAAGCGATTCTGCGAAGCAATGTGAACACTTCTGCTTCCCAGGCACAGAGAAGGTGCTAGCAGGGAATTCTATGCCTGCCTTTCCCCAGTGCTCTGCAAGCTCTGCAGGACAACAGCAAATCTGGGGCTCTGTGCTTTCTTTCGTTCTGAACAAGTTTTAGTGTTTTCTGCACAAAAGCGATTCTGCGAAGCAATGTGAACACTTCTGCTTCCCAGGCACAGAGAAGGTGCTAGCAGGGAATTCTCTGCCTGCCTTTCCCCAGTGCTCTGCAAGCTCTCCAGGACAACAACAAATCTGGGGCTCTGTGCTTTCTTTCGTTCTGAACAAGTTTTAGTGTTTTCTGCACAAAAGCAATTCTGCGAAGCAATGTGAACACTTCTGATTCCCAGGCACAGAGAAGGTGCTAGCAGGGAATTCTCTGCCTGCCTTTCCCCAGTGCTCTGCAAGCTCTCCAGGACAACAACAAATCTGGGTCTCAGTGCTTTCTTTCGTTGTGAACACGTGTTACTGTTTTCTGAAAAAAAAAGATTCTGCGCAGCAACGTGAACACTTCTGCTTCCCAGGCACAGAGAAGGTGCTATCAGGGAATTCTCTGCCTGCCTTTCCCCACTGCTCTGCAAGCGCTCCAGGACAACATAAAATCTGGGGCTCTGTGCTTTCTTTCGTTCTGAACAAGTGTTACTGTTTTCTGCACAAAAGCGATTCTGCGAAGCAATGTGAACACTTCTGCTTCCCAGGCACAGAGAAGGTGCTATCAGGGAATTCTCTGCCTGCCTTTCCCCAGTGCTCTGCAAGCTCTCCAGGACAACATAAAATCTGGGTCTCTGTGCTTTCTTTCGTTCTGAACAAGTGTTACTGTTTTCTGCACAAAAGCGATTCTGCGAAGCAATGTGAACAGGCACAGAGAAGGTGCTAGCAGGGAATTCTCTGCCTGCCTTTCCCCAGTGCTCTGCAAGCTCTCCAGGACAACATAAAGTCTGGGGCTCTGTGCTTTCTTTCATTCTGAACAAGTGTTACTGTTTTCTGCACAAAAGCGATTCTGCGAAGCAATGTGAACACTTCTGCTTCCCAGGCACAGAGAAGGTGCTAGCAGGGAATTCTCTGCCTGCCTTTCCCCAGTGCTCTGCAAGCTCTTCAGGACAACAACAAATCTGGGTCTCTGTGCTTTCTTTCGTTCTGAACAAGTGTTACTGTTTTCTGCACAAAAGCGATTCTGCGAAGCAATGTGAACAGGCACAGAGAAGGTGATAGCAGGGAATTCTCTGCCTGCCTTTCCCCAGTGCTCTGCAAGCTCTCCAGGACAACAACAAATCTGGGTCTCTGTGCTTTCTTTCGTTCTGAACAAGTGTTACTGTTTTCTGCACAAAAGCGATTCTGCGAAGCAATGTGAACAGGCACAGAGAACGTGCTAGCAGGGAATTCTCTGCCTGCCTTTCCCCAGTGCTCTGCAAGCTCTCCAGGACAACATAAAGTCTGGGGCTTTGTGCTTTCTTTCGTTCTGAACAAGTGTTACTGTTTTCTGCACAAAAGCGATTCTGCGAAGCAATGTGAACACTTCTGCTTCCCAGGCACAGAGAAGGTGCTAGCAGGGAATTCTCTGCCTGCCTTTCCCCAGTGCTCTGCAAGCTCTCCAGGACAACATAAAATCTGGAGCTCGGTGCTTTCTTTCGTTCTGAACAAGTGTTACTGTTTTCTGCACAAAAGCGATTCTGCGAAGCAATGTGAACAGGCACAGAGAAGGTGCTAGCAGGGAATTCTCTGCCTGCCTTTCCCCAGTGCTCTGCAAGCTCTCCAGGACAACAGCAAATCTGGGGCTCTGTGCTTTCTTTCGTTCTGAACAAGTGTTACTGTTTTCTGCACAAAAGCGATTCTGCGAAGCAATGTGAACAGGCACAGAGAAGGTGCTAGCAGGGAATTCTCTGCCTGCCTTTCCCCAGTGCTCTGCAAGCTCTCCAGGACAACAGCAAATCTGGGGCTCTGTGCTTTCTTTCGTTCTGAACAAGTGTTACTGTTTTCTGCACAAAAGCGATTCTGCGAAGCAATGTGAACAGGCACAGAGGAGGTGCTAGCAGGGAATTCTCTGCCTGCCTTTCCCCAGTGCTCTGCAAGCTCTCCAGGACAACATAAAGTCTGGGGCTCTGTGCTTTCTTTCGTTCTGAACAAGTGTTACTGTTTTCTGCACAAAAGCGATTCTGCGAAGCAATGTGAACACTTGTGCTTCCCAGGCACAGAGAAGGTGCTAGCAGGGAATTCTCTGCCTGCCTTTCCCCAGTGCTCTGCAAGATCTCCAGGACAACAGCAAATCTGGGGCTCTGTGCTTTCTTTCGTTGTGAACAAGTGTTACTGTTTTCTGCACAAAAGCGATTCTGCGAAGCAATGTGAACACTTCTGCTTCCCAGGCACAGAGAAGGTGCTAGCAGGGAATTCTATGCCTGCCTTTCCCCAGTGCTCTGCAAGCTCTGCAGGACAACAGCAAATCTGGGGCTCTGTGCTTTCTTTCGTTCTGAACAAGTTTTAGTGTTTTCTGCACAAAAGCGATTCTGCGAAGCAATGTGAACACTTCTGCTTCCCAGGCACAGAGAAGGTGCTAGCAGGGAATTCTATGCCTGCCTTTCCCCAGTGCTCTGCAAGCTCTGCAGGACAACAGCAAATCTGGGGCTCTGTGCTTTCTTTCGTTCTGAACAAGTTTTAGTGTTTTCTGCACAAAAGCGATTCTGCGAAGCAATGTGAACACTTCTGCTTCCCAGGCACAGAGAAGGTGCTAGCAGGGAATTCTCTGCCTGCCTTTCCCCAGTGCTCTGCAAGCTCTCCAGGACAACAACAAATCTGGGGCTCTGTGCTTTCTTTCGTTCTGAACAAGTTTTAGTGTTTTCTGCACAAAAGCAATTCTGCGAAGCAATGTGAACACTTCTGATTCCCAGGCACAGAGAAGGTGCTAGCAGGGAATTCTCTGCCTGCCTTTCCCCAGTGCTCTGCAAGCTCTCCAGGACAACAACAAATCTGGGTCTCAGTGCTTTCTTTCGTTGTGAACACGTGTTACTGTTTTCTGAAAAAAAAAGATTCTGCGCAGCAACGTGAACACTTCTGCTTCCCAGGCACAGAGAAGGTGCTATCAGGGAATTCTCTGCCTGCCTTTCCCCACTGCTCTGCAAGCGCTCCAGGACAACATAAAATCTGGGGCTCTGTGCTTTCTTTCGTTCTGAACAAGTGTTACTGTTTTCTGCACAAAAGCGATTCTGCGAAGCAATGTGAACACTTCTGCTTCCCAGGCACAGAGAAGATGCTAGCAGGGAATTCTATGCCTGCCTTTCCCCAGTGCTCTGCAAGCTCTCCAGGACAACAGCAAATCTGGGGCTCTGTGCTTTCTTTCGTTCTGAACAAGTGTTACTGTTTTCTGCACAAAAGCGATTCTGCGAAGCAATGTGAACAGGCACAGAGAAGGTGCTAGCAGGGAATTCTCTGCCTGCCTTTCCCCAGTGCTCTGCAAGCTCTCCAGGACAACAGCAAATCTGGGGCTCTGTGCTTTCTTTCGTTCTGAACAAGTGTTACTGTTTTCTGCACAAAAGCGATTCTGCGAAGCAATGTGAACAGGCACAGAGGAGGTGCTAGCAGGGAATTCTCTGCCTGCCTTTCCCCAGTGCTCTGCAAGCTCTCCAGGACAACATAAAGTCTGGGGCTCTGTGCTTTCTTTCGTTCTGAACAAGTGTTACTGTTTTCTGCACAAAAGCGATTCTGCGAAGCAATGTGAACACTTGTGCTTCCCAGGCACAGAGAAGGTGCTAGCAGGGAATTCTCTGCCTGCCTTTCCCCAGTGCTCTGCAAGATCTCCAGGACAACAGCAAATCTGGGGCTCTGTGCTTTCTTTCGTTGTGAACAAGTGTTACTGTTTTCTGCACAAAAGCGATTCTGCGAAGCAATGTGAACACTTCTGCTTCCCAGGCACAGAGAAGGTGCTAGCAGGGAATTCTATGCCTGCCTTTCCCCAGTGCTCTGCAAGCTCTGCAGGACAACAGCAAATCTGGGGCTCTGTGCTTTCTTTCGTTCTGAACAAGTTTTAGTGTTTTCTGCACAAAAGCGATTCTGCGAAGCAATGTGAACACTTCTGCTTCCCAGGCACAGAGAAGGTGCTAGCAGGGAATTCTATGCCTGCCTTTCCCCAGTGCTCTGCAAGCTCTGCAGGACAACAGCAAATCTGGGGCTCTGTGCTTTCTTTCGTTCTGAACAAGTTTTAGTGTTTTCTGCACAAAAGCGATTCTGCGAAGCAATGTGAACACTTCTGCTTCCCAGGCACAGAGAAGGTGCTAGCAGGGAATTCTCTGCCTGCCTTTCCCCAGTGCTCTGCAAGCTCTCCAGGACAACAACAAATCTGGGGCTCTGTGCTTTCTTTCGTTCTGAACAAGTTTTAGTGTTTTCTGCACAAAAGCAATTCTGCGAAGCAATGTGAACACTTCTGATTCCCAGGCACAGAGAAGGTGCTAGCAGGGAATTCTCTGCCTGCCTTTCCCCAGTGCTCTGCAAGCTCTCCAGGACAACAACAAATCTGGGTCTCAGTGCTTTCTTTCGTTGTGAACACGTGTTACTGTTTTCTGAAAAAAAAAGATTCTGCGCAGCAACGTGAACACTTCTGCTTCCCAGGCACAGAGAAGGTGCTATCAGGGAATTCTCTGCCTGCCTTTCCCCACTGCTCTGCAAGCGCTCCAGGACAACATAAAATCTGGGGCTCTGTGCTTTCTTTCGTTCTGAACAAGTGTTACTGTTTTCTGCACAAAAGCGATTCTGCGAAGCAATGTGAACACTTCTGCTTCCCAGGCACAGAGAAGATGCTAGCAGGGAATTCTATGCCTGCCTTTCCCCAGTGCTCTGCAAGCTCTCCAGGACAACATAAAATCTGGGGCTCTGTGCTTTCTTTCGTTCTGAACAAGTGTTACTGTTTTCTGCACAAAAGCGATTCTGCGAAGCAATGTGAACACTTCTGCTTCCCAGGCACAGAGAAGGTGCTAGCAGGGAATTCTATGCCTGCCTTTCCCCAGTGCTCTGCAAGCTCTGCAGGACAACAGCAAATCTGGGGCTCTGTGCTTTCTTTCGTTCTGAACAAGTTTTAGTGTTTTCTGCACAAAAGCGATTCTGCGAAGCAATGTGAACACTTCTGCTTCCCAGGCACAGAGAAGGTGCTAGCAGGGAATTCTATGCCTGCCTTTCCCCAGTGCTCTGCAAGCTCTGCAGGACAACAGCAAATCTGGGGCTCTGTGCTTTCTTTCGTTCTGAACAAGTTTTAGTGTTTTCTGCACAAAAGCGATTCTGCGAAGCAATGTGAACACTTCTGCTTCCCAGGCACAGAGAAGGTGCTAGCAGGGAATTCTCTGCCTGCCTTTCCCCAGTGCTCTGCAAGCTCTCCAGGACAACAACAAATCTGGGGCTCTGTGCTTTCTTTCGTTCTGAACAAGTTTTAGTGTTTTCTGCACAAAAGCGATTCTGCGAAGCAATGTGAACACTTCTGCTTCCCAGGCACAGAGAAGGTGCTAGCAGGGAATTCTCTGCCTGCCTTTCCCCAGTGCTCTGCAAGCTCTCCAGGACAACAACAAATCTGGGGCTCTGTGCTTTCTTTCGTTCTGAACAAGTTTTAGTGTTTTCTGCACAAAAGCAATTCTGCGAAGCAATGTGAACACTTCTGATTCCCAGGCACAGAGAAGGTGCTAGCAGGGAATTCTCTGCCTGCCTTTCCCCAGTGCTCTGCAAGCTCTCCAGGACAACAACAAATCTGGGTCTCAGTGCTTTCTTTCGTTGTGAACACGTGTTACTGTTTTCTGAAAAAAAAAGATTCTGCGCAGCAACGTGAACACTTCTGCTTCCCAGGCACAGAGAAGGTGCTATCAGGGAATTCTCTGCCTGCCTTTCCCCACTGCTCTGCAAGCGCTCCAGGACAACATAAAATCTGGGGCTCTGTGCTTTCTTTCGTTCTGAACAAGTGTTACTGTTTTCTGCACAAAAGCGATTCTGCGAAGCAATGTGAACACTTCTGCTTCCCAGGCACAGAGAAGATGCTAGCAGGGAATTCTATGCCTGCCTTTCCCCAGTGCTCTGCAAGCTCTCCAGGACAACATAAAATCTGGGGCTCTGTGCTTTCTTTCGTTCTGAACAAGTGTTACTGTTTTCTGCACAAAAGCGATTCTGCGAAGCAATGTGAACACTTCTGCTTCCCAGGCACAGAGAAGGTGCTAGCAGGGAATTCTATGCCTGCCTTTCCCCAGTGCTCTGCAAGCTCTGCAGGACAACAGCAAATCTGGGGCTCTGTGCTTTCTTTCGTTCTGAACAAGTTTTAGTGTTTTCTGCACAAAAGCGATTCTGCGAAGCAATGTGAACACTTCTGCTTCCCAGGCACAGAGAAGGTGCTAGCAGGGAATTCTCTGCCTGCCTTTCCCCAGTGCTCTGCAAGCTCTCCAGGACAACAGCAAATCTGGGGCTCTGTGCTTTCTTTCGTTCTGAACAAGTTTTAGTGTTTTCTGCACAAAAGCAATTCTGCGAAGCAATGTGAACACTTCTGCTTCCCAGGCACAGAGAAGGTGCTAGCAGGGAATTCTATGCCTGCCTTTCCCCAGTGCTCTGCAAGCTCTCCAGGACAACAACAAATCTGGGTCTCAGTGCTTTCTTTCGTTGTGAACACGTGTTACTGTTTTCTGAAAAAAAAAGATTCTGCGCAGCAACGTGAACACTTCTGCTTCCCAGGCACAGAGAAGGTGCTATCAGGGAATTCTCTGCCTGCCTTTCCCCAGTGCTCTGCAAGCTCTCCAGGACAACATAAAATCTGGGGCTCTGTGCTTTCTTTCGTTCTGAACAAGTGTTACTGTTTTCTGCACAAAAGCGATTCTGCCAAGCAATGTGAACACTTCTGCTTCCCAGGCACAGAGAAGGTGCTAGCAGGGAATTCTCTGCCTGCCTTCCCCCACTGCTCTGCAAGCTCTCCAGGACAACAACAAATCTGGGTCTCTGTGCTTTCTTTTGTTCTGAACAAGTGTTAGTGTTTTCTGCACAAAAGCGATTCTGCGAAGCAATGTGAACAGGCACAGAGAAGGTGCTAGCAGGGAATTCTCTGCCTGCCTTTCCCCAGTGCTCTGCAAGCTCTCCAGGACAACAGCAGATCTGGGGCTCTGTGCTTTCTTTCGTTGTGAACACGTGTTACTGTTTTCTGCACAAAAGTCATTCTGCGAAGCAATGTGAACACTTCTGCTTCCCAGGCACAGAGAAGGTGCTAGCAGGGAATTCTCTGCCTGCCTTTCCCCAGTGCTCTGCAAGCTCTCCAGGACAACATAAAATCTGGGGCTCTGTGCTTTCTTTCGTTCTGAACAAGTGTTACTGTTTTCTGCACAAAAGCGATTCTGCGAAGCAATGTGAACACTTCTACTTCCCAGGCACAGAGAAGGTGCTAGCATGGAATTCTCTGCCTGCCTTTCCCCAGGGCTCTGCAAGCTCTCCAGGACAACAGCAAATCTGGGGCTCTGTGCTTTCTTTCGTTCTGAACAAGTTTTAGTGTTTTCTGCACAAAAGCGATTCTGCGAAGCAATGTGAACACTTCTGATTCCCAGGCACAGAGAAGGTGCTAGCAGGGAATGCTCTGCCTGCCTTTCCCCAGTGCTCTGCAAGCTCTCCAGGACAACAACAAATCTGGGTCTCAGTGCTTTCTTTCGTTGTGAACACGTGTTACTGTTTTCTGAAAAAAATCGATTCTGCGCAGCAACGTGAACACTTCTGCTTCCCAGGCACAGAGAAGGTGCTATCAGGGAATTCTCTGCCTGCCTTTCCCCAGTGCTCTGCAAGCTCTCCAGGACAACATAAAATCTGGGGCTCTGTGCTTTCTTTCGTTCTGAACAAGTGTTACTGTTTTCTGCACAAAAGCGATTCTGCGAAGCAATGTGAACACTTCTGCTTCCCAGGCACAGAGAAGGTGCTAGCAGGGAATTCTCTGCCTGCCTTTCCCCAGGGCTCTGCAAGCTCTCCAGGACAACAGCAAATCTGGGGCTCTGTGCTTTCTTTCGTTCTGAACAAGTTTTAGTGTTTTCTGCACAAAAGCGATTCTGCGAAGCAATGTGAACACTTCTGCTTCCCAGGCACAGAGAAGGTGCTAGCAGGGAATTCTATGCCTGCCTTTCCCCAGTGCTCTGCAAGCTCTCCAGGACAACAGCAAATCTGGGGCTCTGTGCTTTCTTTCGTTCTGAACAAGTTTTAGTGTTTTCTGCACAAAAGCGATTCTGCGAAGCAATGTGAACACTTCTGCTTCCCAGGCACAGAGAAGGTGCTAGCAGGGAATTCTCTGCCTGCCTTTCCCCAGTGCTCTGCAAGCTCTCCAGGACAACAGCAAATCTGGGGCTCTGTGCTTTCTTTCGTTCTGAACAAGTGTTACTGTTTTCTGCACAAAAGTGATTCTGGGAAGCAATGTGAACACTTCTGCTTCCCAGGCACAGAGAAGGTGCTAGCAGGGAATTCTATGCCTGCCTTTCCCCAGTGCTCTGCAAGCTCTCCAGGACAACAACAAATCTGGGTCTCAGTGCTTTCTTTCGTTGTGAACACGTGTTACTGTTTTCTGAAAAAAAATCGATTCTGCGCAGCAACGTGAACACTTCTGCTTCCCAGGCACAGAGAAGGTGCTATCAGGGAATTCTCTGCCTGCCTTTCCCCAGTGCTCTGCAAGCTCTCCAGGACAACATAAAATCTGGGGCTCTGTGCTTTCTTTCGTTCTGAACAAGTGTTACTGTTTTCTGCACAAAAGCGATTCTGCGAAGCAATGTGAACACTTCTGCTTCCCAGGCACAGAGAAGATGCTAGCAGGGAATTCTATGCCTGCCTTTCCCCAGTGCTCTGCAAGCTCTCCAGGACAACAGCAAATCTGGGGCTCTGTGCTTTCTTTCGTTCTGAACAAGTTTTAGTGTTTTCTGCACAAAAGCGATTCTGCGAAGCAATGTGAACACTTCTGCTTCCCAGGCACAGAGAAGGTGCTAGCAGGGAATTCTCTGCCTGCCTTTCCCCAGTGCTCTGCAAGCTCTCCAGGACAACAGCAAATCTGGGGCTCTGTGCTTTCTTTCGTTCTGAACAAGTGTTACTGTTTTCTGCACAAAAGCGATTCTGCGAAGCAATGTGAACAGGCACAGAGAAGGTGCTAGCAGGGAATTCTCTGCCTGCCTTTCCCCAGTGCTCTGCAAGCTCTCCAGGACAACAGCAGATCTGGGGATCTGTGCTTTCTTTCGTTGTGAACACGTGTTACTGTTTTCTGCACAAAAGTGATTCTGCACAGCAATGTGAACACTTCTGCTTCCCAGGCACAGAGAAGGTGCTAGCAGGGAAGGCTCTGCCTGCCTTTCCCCAGGGCTCTGCAAGCTCTCCAGGACAACATAAAGTCTGGGGCTCTGTGCTTTCTTTCGTTCTGAACAAGTGTTACTGTTTTCTGCACAAAAGCGATTCTGCGAAGCAATGTGAACACTTCTTCTTCCCAGGCACAGAGAAGGTGCTAGCAGGGAATTCTCTGCCTGCCTTTCCCCAGTGCTCTGCAAGCTCTCCAGGACAACATAAAATCTGGGGCTCTGTGCTTTCTTTCGTTCTGAACAAGTGTTACTGTTTTCTGCACAAAAGCGATTCTGCGAAGCAATGTGAACACTTCTGCTTCCCAGGCACAGAGAAGGTGCTAGCAGGGAATTCTCTGCCTGCCTTTCCCCAGGGCTCTGCAAGCTCTCCAGGACAACATAAAGTCTGGGGCTCTGTGCTTTCTTTCGTTGTGAACAAGTGTTACTGTTTTCTGCACAAAAGCGATTCTGCGAAGCAATGTGAACACTTCTGCTTCCCAGGCACAGAGAAGGTGCTAGCAGGGAATTCTCTGCCTGCCTTTCCCCAGTGCTCTGCAAGCTCTCCAGGACAACAACAAATCTGGGTCTCTGTGCTTTCTTTCGTTGTGAACACATGTTACTGTTTTCCGGAAAAAATCGATTCTGCGCAGCAACGTGAACACTTCTGCTTCCCAGGCACAGAGAAGGTGCTAGCAGGGAATTCTCTGCCTGCCTTTCCCCAGTGCTCTGCAAGCTCTCCAGGACAACATAAAATCTGGGGCTCTGTGCTTTCTTTCGTTCTGAACAAGTGTTAGTGTTTTCTGCACAAAAGCGATTCTGCGAAGCAATGTGAACACTTCTGCTTCCCAGGCACAGAGAAGGTGCTAGCAGGGAATTCTCTGCCTGCCTTTCCCCAGTGCTCTGCAAGCTCTCCAGGACAGCATAAAATCTGGGGCTCTGTGCTTTCTTTCGTTCTGAACAAGTGTTACTGTTTTCTGCACAAAAGCGATTCTGCGAAGCAATGTGAACACTTCTGCTTCCCAGGCAGAGTGAAGGTGCTAGCAGGGAATTCTCTGCCTGCCTTTCCCCAGTGCTCTGCAAGCTCTCCAGGACAACATAAAATCTGGGGCTCTGTGCTTTCTTTCGTTCTGAACAAGTGTTACTGTTTTCTGCACAAAAGCGATTCTGCGAAGCAATGTGAACACTTCTGGTTCCCAGGCACAGAGAAGGTGCTAGCAGGGAATTCTATGCCTGCCTTTCCCCAGTGCTCTGCAAGCTCTCCAGAACAACAGCAAATCTGGGGCTCTGTGCTTTCTTTCGTTCTGAACAAGTTTTAGTGTTTTCTGCACAAAAGCGATTCTGCGAAGCAATGTGAACACTTCTGCTTCCCAGGCACAGAGAAGGTGCTAGCAGGGACTTCTCTGCCTGCCTTTCCCCAGTGCTCTGCAAGCTCTCCAGGACAACATAAAATCTGGGGCTCTGTGCTTTCTTTCGTTCTGAACAAGTGTTACTGTTTTCTGCACAAAAGCGATTCTGCGAAGCAATGTGAACACTTCTGCTTCCCAGGCACAGAGAAGGTGCTAGCAGGGAATTCTCTGCCTGCCTTCCCCCACTGCTCTGCAAGCTCTCCAGGACAACATAAAATCTGGGGCTCTGTGCTTTCTTTCGTTCTGAACAAGTGTTAGTGTTTTCTGCACAAAAGCGATTCTGCGAAGCAATGTGAACAGGCACAGAGAAGGTGCTAGCAGGGAATTCTCTGCCTGCCTTTCCCCAGTGCTCTGCAAGCTCTCCAGGACAACAGCAAATCTGGGGCTCTGTGCTTTCTTTCGTTCTGAACAAGTGTTAGTGTTTTCTGCACAAAAGCGATTCTGCGAAGCAATGTGAACAGGCACAGAGAAGGTGCTAGCAGGGAATTCTCTGCCTGCCTTTCCCCAGTGCTCTGCAAGCTCTCCAGGACAACAGCAAATCTGGGGCTCTGTGCTTTCTTTCATTCTGAACAAGTTTTAGTGTTTTCTGCACAAAAGCGATTCTGCGAAGCAATGTGAACAGGCACAGAGAAGGTGCTAGCAGGGAATTCTCTGCCTGCCTTTCCCCAGTGCTCTGCAAGCTCTCCAGGACAACAACAAATCTGGGTCTCAGTGCTTTCTTTCGTTGTGAACACATGTTACTGTTTTCCGGAAAAAATCGATTCTGCGCAGCAACGTGAACACTTCTGATTCCCAGGCACAGAGAAGGTGCTAGCAGGGAATTCTCTGCCTGCCTTTCCCCAGGGCTCTGCAAGCTCTCCAGGACAACAGCAAATCTGGGGCTCTGTACTTTCTTTCGTTCTGAACAAGTGTTACTGTTTTCTGCACAAAAGCGATTCTGCGAAGCAATGTGAACAGGCACAGAGAAGGTGCTAGGAGGGAATTCTCTGCCTGCCTTTCCCCAGTGCTCTGCAAGCTCTCCAGGACAACATAAAATCTGGGGCTCTGTGCTTTCTTTCGTTCTGAACAAGTGTTACTGTTTTCTGCACAAAAGCGATTCTGCGAAGCAATGTGAACAGGCACAGAGAAGGTGCTAGCAGGGAATTCTCTGCCTGCCTTTCCCCAGTGCTCTGCAAGCTCTCCAGGACAACAGCAAATCTGGGGCTCTGTGCTTTCTTTCGTTCTGAACAAGTGTTAGTGTTTTCTGCACAAAAGCGATTCTGCGAAGCAATGTGAACACTTCTGCTTCCCAGGCACAGAGAAGGTGCTAGCAGGGAATTCTCTGCCTGCCTTTCCCCAGTGCTCTGCAAGCTCTCCAGGACAACAGCAAATCTGGGGCTCTGTGCTTTCTTTCGTTCTGAACAAGTGTTAGTGTTTTCTGCACAAAAGCGATTCTGCGAAGCAATGTGAACAGGCACAGAGAAGGTGCTAGCAGGGAATTCTCTGCCTGCCTTTCCCCAGTGCTCTGCAAGCTCTCCAGGACAACAGCAGATCTGGGGCTCTGTGCTTTCTTTCGTTGTGAACACGTGTTACTGTTTTCTGCACAAAAGTGATTCTGCACAGCAATGTGAACACTTCTGCTTCCCAGGCACAGAGAAGGTGCTAGCAGGGAAGGCTCTGCCTGCCTTTCCCCAGGGCTCTGCAAGCTCTCCAGGACAACATAAAGTCTGGGGCTCTGTGCTTTCTTTCGTTGTGAACACGTGTTACTGTTTTCTGCACAAAAGTGATTCTGCACAGCAATGTGAACACTTCTGCTTCCCAGGCACAGAGAAGGTGCTAGCAGGGAATGCTCTGCCTGCCTTTCCCCAGGGCTCTGCAAGCTCTCCAGGACAACATAAAGTCTGGGGCTCTGTGCTTTCTTTCGTTCTGAACAAGTGTTACTGTTTTCTGCACAAAAGCGATTCTGCGAAGCAATGTGAACACTTCTGCTTCCCAGGCACAGAGAAGGTGCTAGCAGGGAATTCTCTGCCTGCCTTTCCCCAGTGCTCTGCAAGCTCTCCAGGACAACATAAAATCTGGGGCTCTGTGCTTTCTTTCGTTCTGAACAAGTGTTACTGTTTTCTGCACAAAAGCGATTCTGCGAAGCAATGTGAACACTTCTGCTTCCCAGGCACAGAGAAGGTGCTAGCAGGGAATTCTCTGCCTGCCTTTCCCCAGGGCTCTGCAAGCTCTCCAGGACAACATAAAGTCTGGGGCTCTGTGCTTTCTTTCGTTCTGAACAAGTGTTACTGTTTTCTGCACAAAAGCGATTCTGCGAAGCAATGTGAACACTTCTGCTTCCCAGGCACAGAGAAGGTGCTAGCAGGGAATTCTATGCCTGCCTTTCCCCAGTGCTCTGCAAGCTCTCCAGGACAACATAAAATCTGGGGCTCTGTGCTTTCTTTCGTTGTGAACACATGTTACTGTTTTCCGGAAAAAATCGATTCTGCGCAGCAACGTGAACACTTCTGATTCCCAGGCACAGAGAAGGTGCTAGCAGGGAATTCTATGCCTGCCTTCCCCCACTGCTCTGCAAGCTCTCCAGGACAACATAAAATCTGGGGCTCTGTGCTTTCTTTCGTTCTGAACAAGTGTTAGTGTTTTCTGCACAAAAGCGATTCTGCGAAGCAATGTGAACACTTCTGCTTCCCAGGCACAGAGAAGGTGCTAGCAGGGAATTCTCTGCCTGCCTTTCCCCAGTGCTCTGCAAGCTCTCCAGGACAACAGCAAATCTGGGGCTCTGTGCTTTCTTTCGTTCTGAACAAGTGTTAGTGTTTTCTGCACAAAAGCGATTCTGCGAAGCAATGTGAACAGGCACAGAGAAGGTGCTAGCAGGGAATTCTCTGCCTGCCTTTCCCCAGTGCTCTGCAAGCTCTCCAGGACAACAGCAAATCTGGGGCTCTGTGCTTTCTTTCATTCTGAACAAGTTTTAGTGTTTTCTGCACAAAAGCGATTCTGCGAAGCAATGTGAACAGGCACAGAGAAGGTGCTAGCAGGGAATTCTCTGCCTGCCTTTCCCCAGTGCTCTGCAAGCTCTCCAGGACAACAACAAATCTGGGTCTCAGTGCTTTCTTTCGTTGTGAACACATGTTACTGTTTTCCGGAAAAAATCGATTCTGCGCAGCAACGTGAACACTTCTGATTCCCAGGCACAGAGAAGGTGCTAGCAGGGAATTCTCTGCCTGCCTTTCCCCAGGGCTCTGCAAGCTCTCCAGGACAACAGCAAATCTGGGGCTCTGTACTTTCTTTCGTTCTGAACAAGTGTTACTGTTTTCTGCACAAAAGCGATTCTGCGAAGCAATGTGAACAGGCACAGAGAAGGTGCTAGGAGGGAATTCTCTGCCTGCCTTTCCCCAGTGCTCTGCAAGCTCTCCAGGACAACATAAAATCTGGGGCTCTGTGCTTTCTTTCGTTCTGAACAAGTGTTACTGTTTTCTGCACAAAAGCGATTCTGCGAAGCAATGTGAACAGGCACAGAGAAGGTGCTAGCAGGGAATTCTCTGCCTGCCTTTCCCCAGTGCTCTGCAAGCTCTCCAGGACAACAGCAAATCTGGGGCTCTGTGCTTTCTTTCGTTCTGAACAAGTGTTAGTGTTTTCTGCACAAAAGCGATTCTGCGAAGCAATGTGAACACTTCTGCTTCCCAGGCACAGAGAAGGTGCTAGCAGGGAATTCTCTGCCTGCCTTTCCCCAGTGCTCTGCAAGCTCTCCAGGACAACAGCAAATCTCGGGCTCTGTGCTTTCTTTCGTTCTGAACAAGTGTTAGTGTTTTCTGCACAAAAGCGATTCTGCGAAGCAATGTGAACAGGCACAGAGAAGGTGCTAGCAGGGAATTCTCTGCCTGCCTTTCCCCAGTGCTCTGCAAGCTCTCCAGGACAACAGCAGATCTGGGGCTCTGTGCTTTCTTTCGTTGTGAACACGTGTTACTGTTTTCTGCACAAAAGTGATTCTGCACAGCAATGTGAACACTTCTGCTTCCCAGGCACAGAGAAGGTGCTAGCAGGGAAGGCTCTGCCTGCCTTTCCCCAGGGCTCTGCAAGCTCTCCAGGACAACATAAAGTCTGGGGCTCTGTGCTTTCTTTCGTTGTGAACACGTGTTACTGTTTTCTGCACAAAAGTGATTCTGCACAGCAATGTGAACACTTCTGCTTCCCAGGCACAGAGAAGGTGCTAGCAGGGAATGCTCTGCCTGCCTTTCCCCAGGGCTCTGCAAGCTCTCCAGGACAACATAAAGTCTGGGGCTCTGTGCTTTCTTTCGTTCTGAACAAGTGTTACTGTTTTCTGCACAAAAGCGATTCTGCGAAGCAATGTGAACACTTCTGCTTCCCAGGCACAGAGAAGGTGCTAGCAGGGAATTCTCTGCCTGCCTTTCCCCAGTGCTCTGCAAGCTCTCCAGGACAACATAAAATCTGGGGCTCTGTGCTTTCTTTCGTTCTGAACAAGTGTTACTGTTTTCTGCACAAAAGCGATTCTGCGAAGCAATGTGAACACTTCTGCTTCCCAGGCACAGAGAAGGTGCTAGCAGGGAATTCTCTGCCTGCCTTTCCCCAGGGCTCTGCAAGCTCTCCAGGACAACATAAAGTCTGGGGCTCTGTGCTTTCTTTCGTTCTGAACAAGTGTTACTGTTTTCTGCACAAAAGCGATTCTGCGAAGCAATGTGAACACTTCTGCTTCCCAGGCACAGAGAAGGTGCTAGCAGGGAATTCTATGCCTGCCTTTCCCCAGTGCTCTGCAAGCTCTCCAGGACAACATAAAATCTGGGGCTCTGTGCTTTCTTTCGTTGTGAACACATGTTACTGTTTTCCGGAAAAAATCGATTCTGCGCAGCAACGTGAACACTTCTGATTCCCAGGCACAGAGAAGGTGCTATCAGGGAATTCTCTGCCTGCCTTTCCCCAGTGCTCTGAAAGCTCTCCAGGACAACATAAAATCTGGGGCTCTGTGCTTTCTTTCGTTCTGAACAAGTGTTAGTGTTTTCTGCACAAAAGCGATTCTGCGAAGCAATGTGAACACTTCTGCTTCCCAGGCACAGAGAAGGTGCTAGCAGGGAATTCTCTGCCTGCCTTTCCCCAGTGCTCTGCAAGCTCTCCAGGACAGCATAAAATCTGGGGCTCTGTGCTTTCTTTCGTTCTGAACAAGTGTTACTGTTTTCTGCACAAAAGCGATTCTGCGAAGCAATGTGAACACTTCTGCTTCCCAGGCACAGAGAAGGTGCTAGCAGGGAATTCTCTGCCTGCCTTTCCCCAGGGCTCTGCAAGCTCTCCAGGACAACAGCAAATCTGGGGCTCTGTGCTTTCTTTCGTTCTGAACAAGTTTTAGTGTTTTCTGCACAAAAGCGATTCTGCGAAGCAATGTGAACACTTCTGCTTCCCAGGCAGAGAGAAGGTGCTAGCAGGGAATTCTATGCCTGCCTTTCCCCAGTGCTCTGCAAGCTCTCCAGGACAACATAAAATCTGGGGCTCTGTGCTTTCTTTCGTTCTGAACAAGTGTTACTGTTTTCTGCACAAAAGCGATTCTGCGAAGCAATGTGAACACTTCTGGTTCCCAGGCACAGAGAAGGTGCTAGCAGGGAATTCTATGCCTGCCTTTCCCCAGTGCTCTGCAAGCTCTCCAGAACAACAGCAAATCTGGGGCTCTGTGCTTTCTTTCGTTCTGAACAAGTTTTAGTGTTTTCTGCACAAAAGCGATTCTGCGAAGCAATGTGAACACTTCTGCTTCCCAGGCACAGAGAAGGTGCTAGCAGGGACTTCTCTGCCTGCCTTTCCCCAGTGCTCTGCAAGCTCTCCAGGACAACAGCAAATCTGGGGCTCTGTGCTTTCTTTCGTTCTGAACAAGTTTTAGTGTTTTCTGCACAAAAGCGATTCTGCGAAGCAATGTGAACAGGCACAGAGAAGGTGCTAGCAGGGAATTCTCTGCCTGCCTTTCCCCAGTGCTCTGCAAGCTCTCCAGGACAACAGCAAATCTGGGGCTCTGTGCTTTCTTTCGTTCTGAACAAGTGTTAGTGTTTTCTGCACAAAAGCGATTCTGCGAAGCAATGTGAACAGGCACAGAGAAGGTGCTAGCAGGGAATTCTCTGCCTGCCTTTCCCCAGTGCTCTGCAAGGTCTCCAGGACAACAGCAAATCTGGGGCTCTGTGCTTTCTTTCGTTCTGAACAAGTTTTAGTGTTTTCTGCACAAAAGCGATTCTGCGAAGCAATGTGAACAGGCACAGAGAAGGTGCTAGGAGGGAATTCTCTGCCTGCCTTTCCCCAGTGCTCTGCAAGCTCTCCAGGACAACATAAAATCTGGGGCTCTGTGCTTTCTTTCGTTCTGAACAAGTGTTACTGTTTTCTGCACAAAAGCGATTCTGCCAAGCAATGTGAACACTTCTGCTTCCCAGGCACAGAGAAGGTGCTAGCAGGGAATTCTCTGCCTGCCTTCCCCCACTGCTCTGCAAGCTCTCCAGGACAACATAAAATCTGGGGCTCTGTGCTTTCTTTCGTTCTGAACAAGTGTTACTGTTTTCTGCACAAAAGCGATTCTGCGAAGCAATGTGAACAGGCACAGAGAAGGTGCTAGCAGGGAATTCTCTGCCTGCCTTTCCCCAGTGCTCTGCAAGCTCTCCAGGACAACAGCAGATCTGGGGCTCTGTGCTTTCTTTCGTTGTGAACACGTGTTACTGTTTTCTGCACAAAAGTGATTCTGCACAGCAATGTGAACACTTCTGCTTCCCAGGCACAGAGAAGGTGCTAGCAGGGAATTCTCTGCCTGCCTTTCCCCAGTGCTCTGCAAGCTCTCCAGGACAACATAAAGTCTGGGGCTCTGTGCTTTCTTTCGTTCTGAACAAGTGTTACTGTTTTCTGCACAAAAGCGATTCTGCGAAGCAATGTGAACACTTCTGCTTCCCAGGCACAGAGAAGGTGCTAGCAGGGAATTCTCTGCCTGCCTTTCCCCAGGGCTCTGCAAGCTCTCCAGGACAACATAAAATCTGGGGCTCTGTGCTTTCTTTCGTTCTGAACAAGTGTTACTGTTTTCTGCACAAAAGCGATTCTGCGAAGCAATGTGAACACTTCTGCTTCCCAGGCACAGAGAAGGTGCTAGCAGGGAATTCTATGCCTGCCTTTCCCCAGGGCTCTGCAAGCTCTCCAGGACAACAGCAAATCTGGGGCTCTGTGCTTTCTTTCGTTCTGAACAAGTTTTAGTGTTTTCTGCACAAAAGCGATTCTGCGAAGCAATGTGAACACTTCTGCTTCCCAGGCACAGAGAAGGTGCTAGCAGGGAATTCTATGCCTGCCTTTCCCCAGTGCTCTGCAAGCTCTCCAGGACAACAGCAAATCTGGGGCTCTGTGCTTTCTTTCGTTCTGAACAAGTTTTAGTGTTTTCTGCACAAAAGCGATTCTGCGAAGCAATGTGAACACTTCTGCTTCCCAGGCACAGAGAAGGTGCTAGCAGGGAATTCTCTGCCTGCCTTTCCCCAGTGCTCTGCAAGCTCTCCAGGACAACAGCAAATCTGGGGCTCTGTGCTTTCTTTCGTTCTGAACAAGTTTTAGTGTTTTCTGCACAAAAGCGATTCTGCGAAGCAATGTGAACACTTCTGCTTCCCAGGCACAGAGAAGGTGCTAGCAGGGAATTCTATGCCTGCCTTTCCCCAGTGCTCTGCAAGCTCTCCAGGACAACAACAAATCTGGGTCTCAGTGCTTTCTTTCGTTGTGAACACGTGTTACTGTTTTCTGAAAAAAAATCGATTCTGCGCAGCAACGTGAACACTTCTGCTTCCCAGGCACAGAGAAGGTGCTATCAGGGAATTCTCTGCCTGCCTTTCCCCAGTGCTCTGCAAGCTCTCCAGGACAACATAAAATCTGGGGCTCTGTGCTTTCTTTCGTTCTGAACAAGTGTTACTGTTTTCTGCACAAAAGCGATTCTGCGAAGCAATGTGAACACTTCTGCTTCCCAGGCACAGAGAAGATGCTAGCAGGGAATTCTATGCCTGCCTTTCCCCAGTGCTCTGCAAGCTCTCCAGGACAACAGCAAATCTGGGGCTCTGTGCTTTCTTTCGTTCTGAACAAGTTTTAGTGTTTTCTGCACAAAAGCGATTCTGCGAAGCAATGTGAACACTTCTGCTTCCCAGGCACAGAGAAGGTGCTAGCAGGGAATTCTCTGCCTGCCTTTCCCCAGTGCTCTGCAAGCTCTCCAGGACAACAGCAAATCTGGGGCTCTGTGCTTTCTTTCGTTCTGAACAAGTGTTAGTGTTTTCTGCACAAAAGCGATTCTGCGAAGCAATGTGAACAGGCACAGAGAAGGTGCTAGCAGGGAATTCTCTGCCTGCCTTTCCCCAGTGCTCTGCAAGCTCTCCAGGACAACAGCAGATCTGGGGATCTGTGCTTTCTTTCGTTGTGAACACGTGTTACTGTTTTCTGCACAAAAGTGATTCTGCACAGCAATGTGAACACTTCTGCTTCCCAGGCACAGAGAAGGTGCTAGCAGGGAAGGCTCTGCCTGCCTTTCCCCAGGGCTCTGCAAGCTCTCCAGGACAACATAAAGTCTGGGGCTCTGTGCTTTCTTTCGTTGTGAACACGTGTTACTGTTTTCTGCACAAAAGTGATTCTGCACAGCAATGTGAACACTTCTGCTTCCCAGGCACAGAGAAGGTGCTAGCAGGGAATGCTCTGCCTGCCTTTCCCCAGGGCTCTGCAAGCTCTCCAGGACAACATAAAGTCTGGGGCTCTGTGCTTTCTTTCGTTCTGAACAAGTGTTACTGTTTTCTGCACAAAAGCGATTCTGCGAAGCAATGTGAACACTTCTTCTTCCCAGGCACAGAGAAGGTGCTAGCAGGGAATTCTCTGCCTGCCTTTCCCCAGTGCTCTGCAAGCTCTCCAGGACAACATAAAATCTGGGGCTCTGTGCTTTCTTTCGTTCTGAACAAGTGTTACTGTTTTCTGCACAAAAGCGATTCTGCGAAGCAATGTGAACACTTCTGCTTCCCAGGCACAGAGAAGGTGCTAGCAGGGAATTCTCTGCCTGCCTTTCCCAAGGGCTCTGCAAGCTCTCCAGGACAACATAAAGTCTGGGGCTCTGTGCTTTCTTTCGTTGTGAACAAGTGTTACTGTTTTCTGCACAAAAGCGATTCTGCGAAGCAATGTGAACACTTCTGCTTCCCAGGCACAGAGAAGGTGCTAGCAGGGAATTCTCTGCCTGCCTTTCCCCAGTGCTCTGCAAGCTCTCCAGGACAACAACAAATCTGGGTCTCTGTGCTTTCTTTCGTTGTGAACACATGTTACTGTTTTCCGGAAAAAATCGATTCTGCGCAGCAACGTGAACACTTCTGATTCCCAGGCACAGAGAAGGTGCTAGCAGGGAATTCTCTGCCTGCCTTCCCCCACTGCTCTGCAAGCTCTCCAGGACAACATAAAATCTGGGGCTCTGTGCTTTCTTTCGTTCTGAACAAGTGTTAGTGTTTTCTGCACAAAAGCGATTCTGCGAAGCAATGTGAACACTTCTGCTTCCCAGGCACAGAGAAGGTGCTAGCAGGGAATTCTCTGCCTGCCTTTCCCCAGTGCTCTGCAAGCTCTCCAGGACAGCATAAAATCTGGGGCTCTGTGCTTTCTTTCGTTCTGAACAAGTGTTACTGTTTTCTGCACAAAAGCGATTCTGCGAAGCAATGTGAACACTTCTGCTTCCCAGGCAGAGTGAAGGTGCTAGCAGGGAATTCTCTGCCTGCCTTTCCCCAGTGCTCTGCAAGCTCTCCAGGACAACATAAAATCTGGGGCTCTGTGCTTTCTTTCGTTCTGAACAAGTGTTACTGTTTTCTGCACAAAAGCGATTCTGCGAAGCAATGTGAACACTTCTGGTTCCCAGGCACAGAGAAGGTGCTAGCAGGGAATTCTATGCCTGCCTTTCCCCAGTGCTCTGCAAGCTCTCCAGAACAACAGCAAATCTGGGGCTCTGTGCTTTCTTTCGTTCTGAACAAGTTTTAGTGTTTTCTGCACAAAAGCGATTCTGCGAAGCAATGTGAACACTTCTGGTTCCCAGGCACAGAGAAGGTGCTAGCAGGGACTTCTCTGCCTGCCTTTCCCCAGTGCTCTGCAAGCTCTCCAGGACAACATAAAATCTGGGGCTCTGTGCTTTCTTTCGTTCTGAACAAGTGTTACTGTTTTCTGCACAAAAGCGATTCTGCGAAGCAATGTGAACACTTCTGCTTCCCAGGCACAGAGAAGGTGCTAGCAGGGAATTCTCTGCCTGCCTTCCCCCACTGCTCTGCAAGCTCTCCAGGACAACATAAAATCTGGGGCTCTGTGCTTTCTTTCGTTCTGAACAAGTGTTACTGTTTTCTGCACAAAAGCGATTCTGCGAAGCAATGTGAACAGGCACAGAGAAGGTGCTAGCAGGGAATTCTCTGCCTGCCTTTCCCCAGTGCTCTGCAAGCTCTCCAGGACAACAGCAAATCTGGGGCTCTGTGCTTTCTTTCGTTCTGAACAAGTGTTAGTGTTTTCTGCACAAAAGCGATTCTGCGAAGCAATGTGAACAGGCACAGAGAAGGTGCTAGCAGGGAATTCTCTGCCTGCCTTTCCCCAGTGCTCTGCAAGCTCTCCAGGACAACAGCAAATCTGGGGCTCTGTGCTTTCTTTCATTCTGAACAAGTTTTAGTGTTTTCTGCACAAAAGCGATTCTGCGAAGCAATGTGAACAGGCACAGAGAAGGTGCTAGCAGGGAATTCTCTGCCTGCCTTTCCCCAGTGCTCTGCAAGCTCTCCAGGACAACAACAAATCTGGGTCTCAGTGCTTTCTTTCGTTGTGAACACATGTTACTGTTTTCCGGAAAAAATCGATTCTGCGCAGCAACGTGAACACTTCTGATTCCCAGGCACAGAGAAGGTGCTAGCAGGGAATTCTCTGCCTGCCTTTCCCCAGGGCTCTGCAAGCTCTCCAGGACAACAGCAAATCTGGGGCTCTGTACTTTCTTTCGTTCTGAACAAGTGTTACTGTTTTCTGCACAAAAGCGATTCTGCGAAGCAATGTGAACAGGCACAGAGAAGGTGCTAGGAGGGAATTCTCTGCCTGCCTTTCCCCAGTGCTCTGCAAGCTCTCCAGGACAACATAAAATCTGGGGCTCTGTGCTTTCTTTCGTTCTGAACAAGTGTTACTGTTTTCTGCACAAAAGCGATTCTGCGAAGCAATGTGAACAGGCACAGAGAAGGTGCTAGCAGGGAATTCTCTGCCTGCCTTTCCCCAGTGCTCTGCAAGCTCTCCAGGACAACAGCAAATCTGGGGCTCTGTGCTTTCTTTCGTTCTGAACAAGTGTTAGTGTTTTCTGCACAAAAGCGATTCTGCGAAGCAATGTGAACACTTCTGCTTCCCAGGCACAGAGAAGGTGCTAGCAGGGAATTCTCTGCCTGCCTTTCCCCAGTGCTCTGCAAGCTCTCCAGGACAACAGCAAATCTGGGGCTCTGTGCTTTCTTTCGTTCTGAACAAGTGTTAGTGTTTTCTGCACAAAAGCGATTCTGCGAAGCAATGTGAACAGGCACAGAGAAGGTGCTAGCAGGGAATTCTCTGCCTGCCTTTCCCCAGTGCTCTGCAAGCTCTCCAGGACAACAGCAGATCTGGGGCTCTGTGCTTTCTTTCGTTGTGAACACGTGTTACTGTTTTCTGCACAAAAGTGATTCTGCACAGCAATGTGAACACTTCTGCTTCCCAGGCACAGAGAAGGTGCTAGCAGGGAAGGCTCTGCCTGCCTTTCCCCAGGGCTCTGCAAGCTCTCCAGGACAACATAAAGTCTGGGGCTCTGTGCTTTCTTTCGTTGTGAACACGTGTTACTGTTTTCTGCACAAAAGTGATTCTGCACAGCAATGTGAACACTTCTGCTTCCCAGGCACAGAGAAGGTGCTAGCAGGGAATGCTCTGCCTGCCTTTCCCCAGGGCTCTGCAAGCTCTCCAGGACAACATAAAGTCTGGGGCTCTGTGCTTTCTTTCGTTCTGAACAAGTGTTACTGTTTTCTGCACAAAAGCGATTCTGCGAAGCAATGTGAACACTTCTGCTTCCCAGGCACAGAGAAGGTGCTAGCAGGGAATTCTCTGCCTGCCTTTCCCCAGGGCTCTGCAAGCTCTCCAGGACAACATAAAGTCTGGGGCTCTGTGCTTTCTTTCGTTCTGAACAAGTGTTACTGTTTTCTGCACAAAAGCGATTCTGCGAAGCAATGTGAACACTTCTGCTTCCCAGGCACAGAGAAGGTGCTAGCAGGGAATTCTATGCCTGCCTTTCCCCAGTGCTCTGCAAGCTCTCCAGGACAACATAAAATCTGGGGCTCTGTGCTTTCTTTCGTTGTGAACACATGTTACTGTTTTCCGGAAAAAATCGATTCTGCGCAGCAACGTGAACACTTCTGATTCCCAGGCACAGAGAAGGTGCTAGCAGGGAATTCTCTGCCTGCCTTCCCCCACTGCTCTGCAAGCTCTCCAGGACAACATAAAATCTGGGGCTCTGTGCTTTCTTTCGTTCTGAACAAGTGTTAGTGTTTTCTGCACAAAAGCGATTCTGCGAAGCAATGTGAACACTTCTGCTTCCCAGGCACAGAGAAGGTGCTAGCAGGGAATTCTCTGCCTGCCTTTCCCCAGTGCTCTGCAAGCTCTCCAGGACAACAGCAAATCTGGGGCTCTGTGCTTTCTTTCGTTCTGAACAAGTGTTAGTGTTTTCTGCACAAAAGCGATTCTGCGAAGCAATGTGAACAGGCACAGAGAAGGTGCTAGCAGGGAATTCTCTGCCTGCCTTTCCCCAGTGCTCTGCAAGCTCTCCAGGACAACAGCAAATCTGGGGCTCTGTGCTTTCTTTCATTCTGAACAAGTTTTAGTGTTTTCTGCACAAAAGCGATTCTGCGAAGCAATGTGAACAGGCACAGAGAAGGTGCTAGCAGGGAATTCTCTGCCTGCCTTTCCCCAGTGCTCTGCAAGCTCTCCAGGACAACAACAAATCTGGGTCTCAGTGCTTTCTTTCGTTGTGAACACATGTTACTGTTTTCCGGAAAAAATCGATTCTGCGCAGCAACGTGAACACTTCTGATTCCCAGGCACAGAGAAGGTGCTAGCAGGGAATTCTCTGCCTGCCTTTCCCCAGGGCTCTGCAAGCTCTCCAGGACAACAGCAAATCTGGGGCTCTGTACTTTCTTTCGTTCTGAACAAGTGTTACTGTTTTCTGCACAAAAGCGATTCTGCGAAGCAATGTGAACAGGCACAGAGAAGGTGCTAGGAGGGAATTCTCTGCCTGCCTTTCCCCAGTGCTCTGCAAGCTCTCCAGGACAACATAAAATCTGGGGCTCTGTGCTTTCTTTCGTTCTGAACAAGTGTTACTGTTTTCTGCACAAAAGCGATTCTGCGAAGCAATGTGAACAGGCACAGAGAAGGTGCTAGCAGGGAATTCTCTGCCTGCCTTTCCCCAGTGCTCTGCAAGCTCTCCAGGACAACAGCAAATCTGGGGCTCTGTGCTTTCTTTCGTTCTGAACAAGTGTTAGTGTTTTCTGCACAAAAGCGATTCTGCGAAGCAATGTGAACACTTCTGCTTCCCAGGCACAGAGAAGGTGCTAGCAGGGAATTCTCTGCCTGCCTTTCCCCAGTGCTCTGCAAGCTCTCCAGGACAACAGCAAATCTGGGGCTCTGTGCTTTCTTTCGTTCTGAACAAGTGTTAGTGTTTTCTGCACAAAAGCGATTCTGCGAAGCAATGTGAACAGGCACAGAGAAGGTGCTAGCAGGGAATTCTCTGCCTGCCTTTCCCCAGTGCTCTGCAAGCTCTCCAGGACAACAGCAGATCTGGGGCTCTGTGCTTTCTTTCGTTGTGAACACGTGTTACTGTTTTCTGCACAAAAGTGATTCTGCACAGCAATGTGAACACTTCTGCTTCCCAGGCACAGAGAAGGTGCTAGCAGGGAAGGCTCTGCCTGCCTTTCCCCAGGGCTCTGCAAGCTCTCCAGGACAACATAAAGTCTGGGGCTCTGTGCTTTCTTTCGTTGTGAACACGTGTTACTGTTTTCTGCACAAAAGTGATTCTGCACAGCAATGTGAACACTTCTGCTTCCCAGGCACAGAGAAGGTGCTAGCAGGGAATGCTCTGCCTGCCTTTCCCCAGGGCTCTGCAAGCTCTCCAGGACAACATAAAGTCTGGGGCTCTGTGCTTTCTTTCGTTCTGAACAAGTGTTACTGTTTTCTGCACAAAAGCGATTCTGCGAAGCAATGTGAACACTTCTGCTTCCCAGGCACAGAGAAGGTGCTAGCAGGGAATTCTCTGCCTGCCTTTCCCCAGTGCTCTGCAAGCTCTCCAGGACAACATAAAATCTGGGGCTCTGTGCTTTCTTTCGTTCTGAACAAGTGTTACTGTTTTCTGCACAAAAGCGATTCTGCGAAGCAATGTGAACACTTCTGCTTCCCAGGCACAGAGAAGGTGCTAGCAGGGAATTCTCTGCCTGCCTTTCCCCAGGGCTCTGCAAGCTCTCCAGGACAACATAAAGTCTGGGGCTCTGTGCTTTCTTTCGTTCTGAACAAGTGTTACTGTTTTCTGCACAAAAGCGATTCTGCGAAGCAATGTGAACACTTCTGCTTCCCAGGCACAGAGAAGGTGCTAGCAGGGAATTCTATGCCTGCCTTTCCCCAGTGCTCTGCAAGCTCTCCAGGACAACATAAAATCTGGGGCTCTGTGCTTTCTTTCGTTGTGAACACATGTTACTGTTTTCCGGAAAAAATCGATTCTGCGCAGCAACGTGAACACTTCTGATTCCCAGGCACAGAGAAGGTGCTATCAGGGAATTCTCTGCCTGCCTTTCCCCAGTGCTCTGAAAGCTCTCCAGGACAACATAAAATCTGGGGCTCTGTGCTTTCTTTCGTTCTGAACAAGTGTTAGTGTTTTCTGCACAAAAGCGATTCTGCGAAGCAATGTGAACACTTCTGCTTCCCAGGCACAGAGAAGGTGCTAGCAGGGAATTCTCTGCCTGCCTTTCCCCAGTGCTCTGCAAGCTCTCCAGGACAGCATAAAATCTGGGGCTCTGTGCTTTCTTTCGTTCTGAACAAGTGTTACTGTTTTCTGCACAAAAGCGATTCTGCGAAGCAATGTGAACACTTCTGCTTCCCAGGCACAGAGAAGGTGCTAGCAGGGAATTCTCTGCCTGCCTTTCCCCAGGGCTCTGCAAGCTCTCCAGGACAACAGCAAATCTGGGGCTCTGTGCTTTCTTTCGTTCTGAACAAGTTTTAGTGTTTTCTGCACAAAAGCGATTCTGCGAAGCAATGTGAACACTTCTGCTTCCCAGGCAGAGAGAAGGTGCTAGCAGGGAATTCTATGCCTGCCTTTCCCCAGTGCTCTGCAAGCTCTCCAGGACAACATAAAATCTGGGGCTCTGTGCTTTCTTTCGTTCTGAACAAGTGTTACTGTTTTCTGCACAAAAGCGATTCTGCGAAGCAATGTGAACACTTCTGGTTCCCAGGCACAGAGAAGGTGCTAGCAGGGAATTCTATGCCTGCCTTTCCCCAGTGCTCTGCAAGCTCTCCAGAACAACAGCAAATCTGGGGCTCTGTGCTTTCTTTCGTTCTGAACAAGTTTTAGTGTTTTCTGCACAAAAGCGATTCTGCGAAGCAATGTGAACACTTCTGCTTCCCAGGCACAGAGAAGGTGCTAGCAGGGACTTCTCTGCCTGCCTTTCCCCAGTGCTCTGCAAGCTCTCCAGGACAACAGCAAATCTGGGGCTCTGTGCTTTCTTTCGTTCTGAACAAGTTTTAGTGTTTTCTGCACAAAAGCGATTCTGCGAAGCAATGTAAACAGGCACAGAGAAGGTGCTAGCAGGGAATTCTCTGCCTGCCTTTCCCCAGTGCTCTGCAAGCTCTCCAGGACAACAGCAAATCTGGGGCTCTGTGCTTTCTTTCGTTCTGAACAAGTTTTAGTGTTTTCTGCACAAAAGCGATTCTGCGAAGCAATGTGAACAGGCACAGAGAAGGTGCTAGCAGGGAATTCTCTGCCTGCCTTTCCCCAGTGCTCTGCAAGCTCTCCAGGACAACAGCAAATCTGGGGCTCTGTGCTTTCTTTCGTTCTGAACAAGTGTTAGTGTTTTCTGCACAAAAGCGATTCTGCGAAGCAATGTGAACAGGCACAGAGAAGGTGCTAGCAGGGAATTCTCTGCCTGCCTTTCCCCAGTGCTCTGCAAGCTCTCCAGGACAACAGCAAATCTGGGGCTCTGTGCTTTCTTTCGTTCTGAACAAGTTTTAGTGTTTTCTGCACAAAAGCGATTCTGCGAAGCAATGTGAACAGGCACAGAGAAGGTGCTAGGAGGGAATTCTCTGCCTGCCTTTCCCCAGTGCTCTGCAAGCTCTCCAGGACAACATAAAATCTGGGGCTCTGTGCTTTCTTTCGTTCTGAACAAGTGTTACTGTTTTCTGCACAAAAGCGATTCTGCCAAGCAATGTGAACACTTCTGCTTCCCAGGCACAGAGAAGGTGCTAGCAGGGAATTCTCTGCCTGCCTTCCCCCACTGCTCTGCAAGCTCTCCAGGACAACATAAAATCTGGGGCTCTGTGCTTTCTTTCGTTCTGAACAAGTGTTACTGTTTTCTGCACAAAAGCGATTCTGCGAAGCAATGTGAACAGGCACAGAGAAGGTGCTAGCAGGGAATTCTCTGCCTGCCTTTCCCCAGTGCTCTGCAAGCTCTCCAGGACAACAGCAGATCTGGGGCTCTGTGCTTTCTTTCGTTGTGAACACGTGTTACTGTTTTCTGCACAAAAGCGATTCTGCGAAGCAATGTGAACACTTCTGCTTCCCAGGCACAGAGAAGGTGCTAGCAGGGAATTCTCTGCCTGCCTTTCCCCAGGGCTCTGCAAGCTCTCCAGGACAACATAAAATCTGGGGCTCTGTGCTTTCTTTCGTTCTGAACAAGTGTTACTGTTTTCTGCACAAAAGCGATTCTGCGAAGCAATGTGAACACTTCTGCTTCCCAGGCACAGAGAAGGTGCTAGCAGGGAATTCTATGCCTGCCTTTCCCCAGGGCTCTGCAAGCTCTCCAGGACAACAGCAAATCTGGGGCTCTGTGCTTTCTTTCGTTCTGAACAAGTTTTAGTGTTTTCTGCACAAAAGCGATTCTGCGAAGCAATGTGAACACTTCTGCTTCCCAGGCACAGAGAAGGTGCTAGCAGGGAATTCTCTGCCTGCCTTTCCCCAGTGCTCTGCAAGCTCTCCAGGACAACAGCAAATCTGGGGCTCTGTGCTTTCTTTCGTTCTGAACAAGTTTTAGTGTTTTCTGCACAAAAGCGATTCTGCGAAGCAATGTGAACACTTCTGCTTCCCAGGCACAGAGAAGGTGCTAGCAGGGAATTCTATGCCTGCCTTTCCCCAGTGCTCTGCAAGCTCTCCAGGACAACAACAAATCTGGGTCTCAGTGCTTTCTTTCGTTGTGAACACGTGTTACTGTTTTCTGAAAAAAATCGATTCTGCGCAGCAACGTGAACACTTCTGCTTCCCAGGCACAGAGAAGGTGCTATCAGGGAATTCTCTGCCTACCTTTCCCCAGTGCTCTGCAAGCTCTCCAGGACAACATAAAATCTGGGGCTCTGTGCTTTCTTTCGTTCTGAACAAGTGTTAGTGTTTTCTGCACAAAAGCGATTCTGCGAAGCAATGTGAACAGGCACAGAGAAGGTGCTAGCAGGGAATTCTCTGCCTGCCTTTCCCCAGTGCTCTGCAAGCTCTCCAGGACAACATAAAGTCTGGGGGTCTGTGCTTTCTTTCGTTGTGAACACGTGTTACTGTTTTCTGCACAAAAGTGATTCTGCACAGCAATGTGAACACTTCTGCTTCCCAGGCACAGAGAAGGTGCTAGCAGGGAATGCTCTGCCTGCCTTTCCCCAGGGCTCTGCAAGCTCTCCAGGACAACATAAAGTCTGGGGCTCTGTGCTTTCTTTCGTTGTGAACACGTGTTACTGTTTTCTGCACAAAAGCGATTCTGCCAAGCAATGTGAACACTTCTGCTTCCCAGGCACAGAGAAGGTGCTAGCAGGGAATGCTCTGCCTGCCTTTCCCCAGGGCTCTGCAAGCTCTCCAGGACAACATAAAGTCTGGGGCTCTGTGCTTTCTTTCGTTCTGAACAAGTGTTACTGTTTTCTGCACAAAAGCGATTCTGCGAAGCAATGTGAACACTTCTGCTTCCCAGGCACAGAGAAGGTGCTAGCAGGGAATTCTCTGCCTGCCTTTCCCCAGTGCTCTGCAAGCTCTCCAGGACAACAGCAAATCTGGGGCTCTGTGCTTTCTTTCGTTCTGAACAAGTGTTAGTGTTTTCTGCACAAAAGCGATTCTGCGAAGCAATGTGAACAGGCACAGAGAAGGTGCTAGCAGGGAATTCTCTGCCTGCCTTTCCCCAGTGCTCTGCAAGCTCTCCAGGACAACATAAAGTCTGGGGGTCTGTGCTTTCTTTCGTTGTGAACACGTGTTACTGTTTTCTGCACAAAAGTGATTCTGCACAGCAATGTGAACACTTCTGCTTCCCAGGCACAGAGAAGGTGCTAGCAGGGAATGCTCTGCCTGCCTTTCCCCAGGGCTCTGCAAGCTCTCCAGGACAACATAAAGTCTGGGGCTCTGTGCTTTCTTTCGTTGTGAACACGTGTTACTGTTTTCTGCACAAAAGCGATTCTGCCAAGCAATGTGAACACTTCTGCTTCCCAGGCACAGAGAAGGTGCTAGCAGGGAATGCTCTGCCTGCCTTTCCCCAGTTCTCTGCAAGCTCTCCAGGACAACAGCAGATCTGGGGCTCTGTGCTTTCTTTCGTTCTGAACAAGTGTTACTGTTTTCTGCACAAAAGCGATTCTGCGAAGCAATGTGAACACTTCTGCTTCCCAGGCACAGAGAAGGTGCTAGCAGGGAATTCTCTGCCTGCCTTTCCCCAGTGCTCTGCAAGCTCTCCAGGACAACAACAAATCTGGGTCTCAGTGCTTTCTTTCGTTGTGAACACGTGTTACTGTTTTCTGAAAAAAAATCGATTCTGCGCAGCAACGTGAACACTTCTGGTTCCCAGGCACAGAGAAGGTGCTATCAGGGAATTCTCTGCCTGCCTTTCCCCAGTGCTCTGCAAGCTCTCCAGGACAACATAAAATCTGGGGCTCTGTGCTTTCTTTCGTTCTGAACAAGTGTTACTGTTTTCTGCACAAAAGCGATTCTGCGAAGCAATGTGAACACTTCTGCTTCCCAGGCACAGAGAAGATGCTAGCAGGGAATTCTATGCCTGCCTTTCCCCAGTGCTCTGCAAGCTCTCCAGGACAATAGCAAATCTGGGGCTCTGTGCTTTCTTTCGTTCTGAACAAGTTTTAGTGTTTTCTGCACAAAAGCGATTCTGCGAAGCAATGTGAACACTTCTGCTTCCCAGGCACAGAGAAGGTGCTAGCAGGGAATTCTCTGCCTGCCTTTCCCCAGTGCTCTGCAAGCTCTCCAGGACAACAGCAAATCTGGGGCTCTGTGCTTTCTTTCGTTCTGAACAAGTGTTAGTGTTTTCTGCACAAAAGCGATTCTGCGAAGCAATGTGAACAGGCACAGAGAAGGTGCTAGCAGGGAATTCTCTGCCTGCCTTTCCCCAGTGCTCTGCAAGCTCTCCAGGACAACAGCAAATCTGGGGCTCTGTGCTTTCTTTCGTTCTGAACAAGTGTTACTGTTTTCTGCACAAAAGTGATTCTGCGAAGCAATGGGAACACTTCTGCTTCCCAGGCACAGAGAAGGTGCTAGCAGGGAATTCTCTGCCTGCCTTTCCCCAGTGCTCTGCAAGCTCTCCAGGACAACAACAAATCTGGGTCTCAGTGCTTTCTTTCGTTGTGAACACGTGTTACTGTTTTCTGAAAAAAATCGATTCTGCGCAGCAACGTGAACACTTCTGCTTCCCAGGCACAGAGAAGGTGCTATCAGGGAATTCTCTGCCTGCCTTTCCCCAGTGCTCTGCAAGCTCTCCAGGACAACATAAAATCTGGGGCTCTGTGCTTTCTTTCGTTCTGAACAAGTGTTACTGTTTTCTGCACAAAAGCGATTCTGCGAAGCAATGTGAACACTTCTGCTTCCCAGGCACAGAGAAGATGCTAGCAGGGAATTCTATGCCTGCCTTTCCCCAGTGCTCTGCAAGCTCTCCAGGACAACAGCAAATCTGGGGCTCTGTGCTTTCTTTCGTTCTGAACAAGTTTTAGTGTTTTCTGCACAAAAGCGATTCTGCGAAGCAATGTGAACACTTCTGCTTCCCAGGCACAGAGAAGGTGCTAGCAGGGAATTCTATGCCTGCCTTTCCCCAGTGCTCTGCAAGCTCTCCAGGACAACAGCAAATCTGGGGCTCTGTGCTTTCTTTCGTTCTGAACAAGTTTTAGTGTTTTCTGCACAAAAGCGATTCTGCGAAGCAATGTGAACACTTCTGCTTCCCAGGCACAGAGAAGGTGCTAGCAGGGAATTCTCTGCCTGCCTTTCCCCAGTGGTCTGCAAGCTCTCCAGGACAACAGCAAATCTGGGGCTCTGTGCTTTCTTTCGTTCTGAACAAGTTTTAGTGTTTTCTGCACAAAAGCAATTCTGCGAAGCAATGTGAACAGTTCTGCTTCCCAGGCACAGAGAAGGTGCTAGCAGGGAATTCTATGCCTGCCTTTCCCCAGTGCTCTGCAAGCTCTCCAGGACAACAACAAATCTGGGTCTCAGTGCTTTCTTTCGTTGTGAACACGTGTTACTGTTTTCTGAAAAAAATCGATTCTGCGCAGCAACGTGAACACTTCTGCTTCCCAGGCACAGAGAAGGTGCTATCAGGGAATTCTCTGCCTGCCTTTCCCCAGTGCTCTGCAAGCTCTCCAGGACAACATAAAATCTGGGGCTCTGTGCTTTCTTTCGTTCTGAACAAGTGTTACTGTTTTCTGCACAAAAGCGATTCTGCGAAGCAATGTGAACACTTCTGCTTCCCAGGCACAGAGAAGATGCTAGCAGGGAATTCTATGCCTGCCTTTCCCCAGTGCTCTGCAAGCTCTCCAGGACAACAGCAAATCTGGGGCTCTGTGCTTTCTTTCGTTCTGAACAAGTTTTAGTGTTTTCTGCACAAAAGCGATTCTGCGAAGCAATGTGAACACTTCTGCTTCCCAGGCACAGAGAAGGTGCTAGCAGGGAATTCTCTGCCTGCCTTTCCCCAGTGCTCTGCAAGCTCTCCAGGACAACAGCAAATCTGGGGCTCTGTGCTTTCTTTCGTTCTGAACAAGTGTTAGTGTTTTCTGCACAAAAGCGATTCTGCGAAGCAATGTGAACAGGCACAGAGAAGGTGCTAGCAGGGAATTCTCTGCCTGCCTTTCCCCAGTGCTCTGCAAGCTCTCCTGGACAACATAAAGTCTGGGGGTCTGTGCTTTCTTTCGTTGTGAACACGTGTTACTGTTTTCTGCACAAAAGTGATTCTGCACAGCAATGTGAACACTTCTGCTTCCCAGGCACAGAGAAGGTGCTAGCAGGGAATGCTCTGCCTGCCTTTCCCCAGGGCTCTGCAAGCTCTCCAGGACAACATAAAGTCTGGGGCTCTGTGCTTTCTTTCGTTCTGAACAAGTGTTACTGTTTTCTGCACAAAAGCGATTCTGCGAAGCAATGTGAACACTTCTGGTTCCCAGGCACAGAGAAGGTGCTAGCAGGGAATTCTATGCCTGCCTTTCCCCAGTGCTCTGCAAGCTCTCCAGAACAACAGCAAATCTGGGGCTCTGTGCTTTCTTTCGTTCTGAACAAGTTTTAGTGTTTTCTGCACAAAAGCGATTCTGCGAAGCAATGTGAACACTTCTGCTTCCCAGGCACAGAGAAGGTGCTAGCAGGGACTTCTCTGCCTGCCTTTCCCCAGTGCTCTGCAAGCTCTCCAGGACAACATAAAATCTGGGGCTCTGTGCTTTCTTTCGTTCTGAACAAGTGTTACTGTTTTCCGGAAAAAATCGATTCTGCGCAGCAACGTGAACACTTCTGATTCCCAGGCACAGAGAAGGTGCTAGCAGGGAATTCTCTGCCTGCCTTCCCCCACTGCTCTGCAAGCTCTCCAGGACAACATAAAATCTGGGGCTCTGTGCTTTCTTTCGTTCTGAACAAGTGTTAGTGTTTTCTGCACAAAAGCGATTCTGCGAAGCAATGTGAACACTTCTGCTTCCCAGGCACAGAGAAGGTGCTAGCAGGGAATTCTCTGCCTGCCTTTCCCCAGTGCTCTGCAAGCTCTCCAGGACAACAGCAAATCTGGGGCTCTGTGCTTTCTTTCGTTCTGAACAAGTTTTAGTGTTTTCTGCACAAAAGCGATTCTGCGAAGCAATGTGAACACTTCTGCTTCCCAGGCACAGAGAAGGTGCTAGCAGGGAATTCTCTGCCTGCCTTTCCCCAGTGCTCTGCAAGCTCTCCAGGACAACAGCAAATCTGGGGCTCTGTGCTTTCTTTCGTTCTGAACAAGTGTTACTGTTTTCTGCACAAAAGCGATTCTGCGAAGCAATGTGAACAGGCACAGAGAAGGTGCTAGCAGGGAATTCTCTGCCTGCCTTTCCCCAGTGCTCTGCAAGCTCTCCAGGACAACAGCAGATCTGGGGCTCTGTGCTTTCTTTCGATGTGAACACGTGTTACTGTTTTCTGCACAAAAGTGATTCTGCACAGCAATGTGAACACTTCTGCTTCCCAGGCACAGAGAAGGTGCTAGCAGGGAATTCTCTGCCTGCCTTTCCCCAGGGCTCTGCAAGCTCTCCAGGACAACATAAAGTCTGGGGCTCTGTGCTTTCTTTCGTTCTGAACAAGTGTTACTGTTTTCTGCACAAAAGCGATTCTGCGAAGCAATGTGAACACTTCTGCTTCCCAGGCACAGAGAAGGTGCTAGCAGGGAATTCTCTGCCTGCCTTTCCCCAGTGCTCTGCAAGCTCTCCAGGACAACAGCAAATCTGGGGCTCTGTGCTTTCTTTCGTTCTGAACAAGTTTTAGTGTTTTCTGCACAAAAGCGATTCTGCGAAGCAATGTGAACACTTCTGCTTCCCAGGCACAGAGAAGGTGCTAGCAGGGAATTCTATGCCTGCCTTTCCCCAGTGCTCTGCAAGCTCTCCAGGACAACAGCAAATCTGGGGCTCTGTGCTTTCTTTCGTTCTGAACAAGTTTTAGTGTTTTCTGCACAAAAGCGATTCTGCGAAGCAATGTGAACACTTCTGCTTCCCAGGCACAGAGAAGGTGCTAGCAGGGAATTCTCTGCCTGCCTTTCCCCAGTGCTCTGCAAGCTCTCCAGGACAACAGCAAATCTGGGGCTCTGTGCTTTCTTTCGTTCTGAACAAGTGTTACTGTTTTCTGCACAAAAGTGATTCTGCGAAGCAATGTGAACACTTCTGCTTCCCAGGCACAGAGAAGGTGCTAGCAGGGAATTCTATGCCTGCCTTTCCCCAGTGCTCTGCAAGCTCTCCAGGACAACAACAAATCTGGGTCTCAGTGCTTTCTTTCGTTGTGAACACGTGTTACTGTTTTCTGAAAAAAATCGATTCTGCGCAGCAACGTGAACACTTCTGCTTCCCAGGCACAGAGAAGGTGCTATCAGGGAATTCTCTGCCTGCCTTTCCCCAGTGCTCTGCAAGCTCTCCAGGACAACATAAAATCTGGGGCTCTGTGCTTTCTTTCGTTCTGAACAAGTGTTACTGTTTTCTGCACAAAAGCGATTCTGCGAAGCAATGTGAACACTTCTGCTTCCCAGGCACAGAGAAGGTGCTAGCAGGGAATTCTCTGCCTGCCTTTCCCCAGGGCTCTGCAAGCTCTCCAGGACAACAGCAAATCTGGGGCTCTGTGCTTTCTTTCGTTCTGAACAAGTTTTAGTGTTTTCTGCACAAAAGCGATTCTGCGAAGCAATGTGAACACTTCTGCTTCCCAGGCACAGAGAAGGTGCTAGCAGGGAATTCTCTGCCTGCCTTTCCCCAGTGCTCTGCAAGCTCTCCAGGACAACAGCAAATCTGGGGCTCTGTGCTTTCTTTCGTTCTGAACAAGTTTTAGTGTTTTCTGCACAAAAGCGATTCTGCGAAGCAATGTGAACACTTCTGCTTCCCAGGCACAGAGAAGGTGCTAGCAGGGAATTCTATGCCTGCCTTTCCCCAGTGCTCTGCAAGCTCTCCAGGACAACAGCAAATCTGGGGCTCTGTGCTTTCTTTCGTTCTGAACAAGTGTTACTGTTTTCTGCACAAAAGTGATTCTGCGAAGCAATGTGAACACTTCTGCTTCCCAGGCACAGAGAAGGTGCTAGCAGGGAATTCTCTGCCTGCCTTTCCCCAGTGCTCTGCAAGCTCTCCAGGACAACAACAAATCTGGGTCTCAGTGCTTTCTTTCGTTGTGAACACGTGTTACTGTTTTCTGAAAAAAATCGATTCTGCGCAGCAACGTGAACACTTCTGCTTCCCAGGCACAGAGAAGGTGCTATCAGGGAATTCTCTGCCTGCCTTTCCCCAGGGCTCTGCAAGCTCTCCAGGACAACAGCAAATCTGGGGCTCTGTGCTTTCTTTCGTTCTGAACAAGTTTTAGTGTTTTCTGCACAAAAGCGATTCTGCGAAGCAATGTGAACACTTCTGCTTCCCAGGCAGAGAGAAGGTGCTAGCAGGGAATTCTATGCCTGCCTTTCCCCAGTGCTCTGCAAGCTCTCCAGGACAACATAAAATCTGGGGCTCTGTGCTTTCTTTCGTTCTGAACAAGTGTTACTGTTTTCTGCACAAAAGCGATTCTGCGAAGCAATGTGAACACTTCTGCTTCCCAGGCACAGAGAAGGTGCTAGCAGGGAATTCTCTGCCTGCCTTTCCCCAGTGCTCTGCAAGCTCTCCAGGACAACAGCAAATCTGGGGCTCTGTGCTTTCTTTCGTTCTGAACAAGTTTTAGTGTTTTCTGCACAAAAGCGATTCTGCGAAGCAATGTGAACACTTCTGCTTCCCAGGCACAGAGAAGATGCTAGCAGGGAATTCTATGCCTGCCTTCCCCCACTGCTCTGCAAGCTCTCCAGGACAACATAAAATCTGGGGCTCTGTGCTTTCTTTCGTTCTGAACAAGTGTTAGTGTTTTCTGCACAAAAGCGATTCTGCGAAGCAATGTGAACACTTCTGCTTCCCAGGCACAGAGAAGGTGCTAGCAGGGAATTCTCTGCCTGCCTTTCCCCAGTGCTCTGCAAGCTCTCCAGGACAGCATAAAATCTGGGGCTCTGTGCTTTCTTTCGTTCTGAACAAGTGTTACTGTTTTCTGCACAAAAGCGATTCTGCGAAGCAATGTGAACACTTCTGCTTCCCAGGCAGAGAGAAGGTGCTAGCAGGGAATTCTATGCCTGCCTTTCCCCAGTGCTCTGCAAGCTCTCCAGGACAACATAAAATCTGGGGCTCTGTGCTTTCTTTCGTTCTGAACAAGTGTTACTGTTTTCTGCACAAAAGCGATTCTGCGAAGCAATGTGAACACTTCTGGTTCCCAGGCACAGAGAAGGTGCTAGCAGGGAATTCTATGCCTGCCTTTCCCCAGTGCTCTGCAAGCTCTCCAGAACAACAGCAAATATGGGGCTCTGTGCTTTCTTTCGTTCTGAACAAGTTTTAGTGTTTTCTGCACAAAAGCGATTCTGCGAAGCAATGTGAACACTTCTGGTTCCCAGGCACAGAGAAGGTGCTAGCAGGGACTTCTCTGCCTGCCTTTCCCCAGTGCTCTGCAAGCTCTCCAGGACAACATAAAATCTGGGGCTCTGTGCTTTCTTTCGTTCTGAACAAGTGTTACTGTTTTCTGCACAAAAGCGATTCTGCGAAGCAATGTGAACACTTCTGCTTCCCAGGCACAGAGAAGGTGCTAGCAGGGAATTCTCTGCCTGCCTTCCCCCACTGCTCTGCAAGCTCTCCAGGACAACATAAAATCTGGGGCTCTGTGCTTTCTTTCGTTCTGAACAAGTGTTAGTGTTTTCTGCACAAAAGCGATTCTGCGAAGCAATGTGAACAGGCACAGAGAAGGTGCTAGCAGGGAATTCTCTGCCTGCCTTTCCCCAGTGCTCTGCAAGCTCTCCAGGACAACAGCAAATCTGGGGCTCTGTGCTTTCTTTCGTTCTGAACAAGTGTTAGTGTTTTCTGCACAAAAGCGATTCTGCGAAGCAATGTGAACAGGCACAGAGAAGGTGCTAGCAGGGAATTCTCTGCCTGCCTTTCCCCAGTGCTCTGCAAGCTCTCCAGGACAACAGCAAATCTGGGGCTCTGTGCTTTCTTTCGTTCTGAACAAGTGTTACTGTTTTCTGCACAAAAGCGATTCTGCGAAGCAATGTGAACAGGCACAGAGAAGGTGCTAGGAGGGAATTCTCTGCCTGCCTTTCCCCAGTGCTCTGCAAGCTCTCCAGGACAACATAAAATCTGGGGCTCTGTGCTTTCTTTCGTTCTGAACAAGTGTTACTGTTTTCTGCACAAAAGCGATTCTGCCAAGCAATGTGAACACTTCTGCTTCCCAGGCACAGAGAAGGTGCTAGCAGGGAATTCTCTGCCTGCCTTCCCCCACTGCTCTGCAAGCTCTCCAGGACAACAGCAAATCTGGGGCTCTGTGCTTTCTTTCGTTCTGAACAAGTGTTACAGTTTTCTGCACAAAAGCGATTCTGCGAAGCAATGTGAACAGGCACAGAGAAGGTGCTAGCAGGGAATTCTCTGCCTGCCTTTCCCCAGTGCTCTGCAAGCTCTCCAGGACAACAGCAGATCTGGGGCTCTGTGCTTTCTTTCGTTGTGAACAAGTGTTACTGTTTTCTGCACAAAAGTCATTCTGCACAGCAATGTGAACACTTCTGCTTCCCAGGCACAGAGAAGGTGCTAGCAGGGAATGCTCTGCCTGCCTTTCCCCAGTGCTCTGCAAGCTCTCCAGGACAACATAAAGTCTGGGGCTCTGTGCTTTCTTTCGTTCTGAACAAGTGTTACTGTTTTCTGCACAAAAGCGATTCTGCGAAGCAATGTGAACACTTCTGCTTCCCAGGCACAGAGAAGGTGCTAGCAGGGAATTCTCTGCCTGCCTTTCCCCAGTGCTCTGCAAGCTCTCCAGGACAACATAAAATCTGGGGCTCTGTGCTTTCTTTCGTTCTGAACAAGTGTTACCTTTTTCTGCACAAAAGCGATTCTGCGAAGCAATGTGAACACTTCTGCTTCCCAGGCACAGAGAAGGTGCTAGCAGGGAATTCTCTGCCTGCCTTTCCCCAGGGCTCTGCAAGCTCTCCAGGACAACAGCAAATCTGGGGCTCTGTGCTTTCTTTCGTTCTGAACAAGTTTTAGTGTTTTCTGCACAAAAGCGATTCTGCGAAGCAATGTGAACACTTCTGCTTCCCAGGCACAGAGAAGGTGCTAGCAGGGAATTCTATGCCTGCCTTTCCCCAGTGCTCTGCAAGCTCTCCAGGACAACATAAAATCTGGGGCTCTGTGCTTTCTTTCGTTCTGAACAAGTGTTACTGTTTTCTGCACAAAAGCGATTCTGCGAAGCAATGTGAACACTTCTGGTTCCCAGGCACAGAGAAGGTGCTAGCAGGGAATTCTCTGCCTGCCTTTCCCCAGTGCTCTGCAAGCTCTCCAGAACAACAGCAAATATGGGGCTCTGTGCTTTCTTTCGTTCTGAACAAGTTTTAGTGTTTTCTGCACAAAAGCGATTCTGCGAAGCAATGTGAACACTTCTGCTTCCCAGGCACAGAGAAGGTGCTAGCAGGGACTTCTCTGCCTGCCTTTCCCCAGTGCTCTGCAAGCTCTCCAGGACAACATAAAATCTGGGGCTCTGTGCTTTCTTTCGTTCTGAACAAGTGTTACTGTTTTCTGCACAAAAGCGATTCTGCGAAGCAATGTGAACACTTCTGCTTCCCAGGCACAGAGAAGGTGCTAGCAGGGAATTCTCTGCCTGCCTTCCCCCACTGCTCTGCAAGCTCTCCAGGACAACATAAAATCTGGGGCTCTGTGCTTTCTTTCGTTCTGAACAAGTGTTAGTGTTTTCTGCACAAAAGCGATTCTGCGAAGCAATGTGAACAGGCACAGAGAAGGTGCTAGCAGGGAATTCTCTGCCTGCCTTTCCCCAGTGCTCTGCAAGCTCTCCAGGACAACAGCAAATCTGGGGCTCTGTGCTTTCTTTCGTTCTGAACAAGTGTTAGTGTTTTCTGCACAAAAGCGATTCTGCGAAGCAATGTGAACAGGCACAGAGAAGGTGCTAGCAGGGAATTCTCTGCCTGCCTTTCCCCAGTGCTCTGCAAGCTCTCCAGGACAACAGCAAATCTGGGGCTCTGTGCTTTCTTTCGTTCTGAACAAGTTTTAGTGTTTTCTGCACAAAAGCGATTCTGCGAAGCAATGTGAACACTTCTGCTTCCCAGGCACAGAGAAGGTGCTAGCAGGGAATTCTATGCCTGCCTTTCCCCAGTGCTCTGCAAGCTCTCCAGGACAACAGCAAATCTGGGGCTCTGTGCTTTCTTTCGTTCTGAACAAGTGTTACTGTTTTCTGCACAAAAGTGATTCTGCGAAGCAATGTGAACACTTCTGCTTCCCAGGCACAGAGAAGGTGCTAGCAGGGAATTCTCTGCCTGCCTTTCCCCAGTGCTCTGCAAGCTCTCCAGGACAACAACAAATCTGGGTCTCAGTGCTTTCTTTCGTTGTGAACACGTGTTACTGTTTTCTGAAAAAAATCGATTCTGCGCAGCAACGTGAACACTTCTGCTTCCCAGGCACAGAGAAGGTGCTATCAGGGAATTCTCTGCCTGCCTTTCCCCAGGGCTCTGCAAGCTCTCCAGGACAACAGCAAATCTGGGGCTCTGTGCTTTCTTTCGTTCTGAACAAGTTTTAGTGTTTTCTGCACAAAAGCGATTCTGCGAAGCAATGTGAACACTTCTGCTTCCCAGGCAGAGAGAAGGTGCTAGCAGGGAATTCTATGCCTGCCTTTCCCCAGTGCTCTGCAAGCTCTCCAGGACAACATAAAATCTGGGGCTCTGTGCTTTCTTTCGTTCTGAACAAGTGTTACTGTTTTCTGCACAAAAGCGATTCTGCGAAGCAATGTGAACACTTCTGCTTCCCAGGCACAGAGAAGGTGCTAGCAGGGAATTCTCTGCCTGCCTTTCCCCAGTGCTCTGCAAGCTCTCCAGGACAACAGCAAATCTGGGGCTCTGTGCTTTCTTTCGTTCTGAACAAGTTTTAGTGTTTTCTGCACAAAAGCGATTCTGCGAAGCAATGTGAACACTTCTGCTTCCCAGGCACAGAGAAGGTGCTAGCAGGGAATTCTATGCCTGCCTTTCCCCAGTGCTCTGCAAGCTCTCCAGGACAACATAAAATCTGGGGCTCTGTGCTTTCTTTCGTTCTGAACAAGTTTTAGTGTTTTCTGCACAAAAGCGATTCTGCCAAGCAATGTGAACAATTCTGCTTCCCAGGCACAGAGAAGGTGCTAGCAGGGAATTCTATGCCTGCCTTTCCCCAGTGCTCTGCAAGCTCTCCAGGACAACAGCAAATCTGGGGCTCTGTGCTTTCTTTCGTTCTGAACAAGTGTTACTGTTTTCTGCACAAAAGCGATTCTGCGAAGCAATGTGAACACTTCTGCTTCCCAGGCACAGAGAAGGTGCTAGCAGGGAATTCTCTGCCTGCCTTTCCCCAGTGCTCTGCAAGCTCTCCAGGACAACAACAAATCTGGGTCTCAGTGCTTTCTTTCGTTGTGAACACGTGTTACTGTTTTCTGAAAAAAATCGATTCTGCGCAGCAACGTGAACACTTCTGCTTCCCAGGCACAGAGAAGGTGCTATCAGGGAATTCTCTGCCTGCCTTTCCCCAGTGCTCTGCAAGCTCTCCAGGACAACATAAAATCTGGGGCTCTGTGCTTTCTTTCGTTCTGAACAAGTGTTACTGTTTTCTGCACAAAAGCGATTCTGCGAAGCAATGTGAACACTTCTGCTTCCCAGGCACAGAGAAGATGCTAGCAGGGAATTCTATGCCTGCCTTCCCCCACTGCTCTGCAAGCTCTCCAGGACAACAGCAAATCTGGGGCTCTGTGCTTTCTTTCGTTCTGAACAAGTGTTACTGTTTTCTGCACAAAAGTGATTCTGCGAAGCAATGTGAACACTTCTGCTTCCCAGGCACAGAGAAGGTGCTAGCAGGGAATTCTATGCCTGCCTTTCCCCAGTGCTCTGCAAGCTCTCCAGGACAACAACAAATCTGGGTCTCAGTGCTTTCTTTCGTTGTGAACACGTGTTACTGTTTTCTGAAAAAAATCGATTCTGCGCAGCAACGTGAACACTTCTGGTTCCCAGGCACAGAGAAGGTGCTAGCAGGGAATTCTATGCCTGCCTTTCCCCAGTGCTCTGCAAGCTCTCCAGAACAACAGCAAATATGGGGCTCTGTGCTTTCTTTCGTTCTGAACAAGTTTTAGTGTTTTCTGCACAAAAGCGATTCTGCGAAGCAATGTGAACACTTCTGGTTCCCAGGCACAGAGAAGGTGCTAGCAGGGACTTCTCTGCCTGCCTTTCCCCAGTGCTCTGCAAGCTCTCCAGGACAACATAAAATCTGGGGCTCTGTGCTTTCTTTCGTTCTGAACAAGTGTTACTGTTTTCTGCACAAAAGCGATTCTGCGAAGCAATGTGAACACTTCTGCTTCCCAGGCACAGAGAAGGTGCTAGCAGGGAATTCTCTGCCTGCCTTCCCCCACTGCTCTGCAAGCTCTCCAGGACAACATAAAATCTGGGGCTCTGTGCTTTCTTTCGTTCTGAACAAGTGTTAGTGTTTTCTGCACAAAAGCGATTCTGCGAAGCAATGTGAACAGGCACAGAGAAGGTGCTAGCAGGGAATTCTCTGCCTGCCTTTCCCCAGTGCTCTGCAAGCTCTCCAGGACAACAGCAAATCTGGGGCTCTGTGCTTTCTTTCGTTCTGAACAAGTGTTAGTGTTTTCTGCACAAAAGCGATTCTGCGAAGCAATGTGAACAGGCACAGAGAAGGTGCTAGCAGGGAATTCTCTGCCTGCCTTTCCCCAGTGCTCTGCAAGCTCTCCAGGACAACAGCAAATCTGGGGCTCTGTGCTTTCTTTCGTTCTGAACAAGTGTTACTGTTTTCTGCACAAAAGCGATTCTGCGAAGCAATGTGAACAGGCACAGAGAAGGTGCTAGGAGGGAATTCTCTGCCTGCCTTTCCCCAGTGCTCTGCAAGCTCTCCAGGACAACATAAAATCTGGGGCTCTGTGCTTTCTTTCGTTCTGAACAAGTGTTACTGTTTTCTGCACAAAAGCGATTCTGCCAAGCAATGTGAACACTTCTGCTTCCCAGGCACAGAGAAGGTGCTAGCAGGGAATTCTCTGCCTGCCTTCCCCCACTGCTCTGCAAGCTCTCCAGGACAACAGCAAATCTGGGGCTCTGTGCTTTCTTTCGTTGTGAACAAGTGTTACTGTTTTCTGCACAAAAGTCATTCTGCACAGCAATGTGAACACTTCTGCTTCCCAGGCACAGAGAAGGTGCTAGCAGGGAATGCTCTGCCTGCCTTTCCCCAGTGCTCTGCAAGCTCTCCAGGACAACATAAAGTCTGGGGCTCTGTGCTTTCTTTCGTTCTGAACAAGTGTTACTGTTTTCTGCACAAAAGCGATTCTGCGAAGCAATGTGAACACTTCTGCTTCCCAGGCACAGAGAAGGTGCTAGCAGGGAATTCTCTGCCTGCCTTTCCCCAGTGCTCTGCAAGCTCTCCAGGACAACATAAAATCTGGGGCTCTGTGCTTTCTTTCGTTCTGAACAAGTGTTACCTTTTTCTGCACAAAAGCGATTCTGCGAAGCAATGTGAACACTTCTGCTTCCCAGGCACAGAGAAGGTGCTAGCAGGGAATTCTCTGCCTGCCTTTCCCCAGGGCTCTGCAAGCTCTCCAGGACAACAGCAAATCTGGGGCTCTGTGCTTTCTTTCGTTCTGAACAAGTTTTAGTGTTTTCTGCACAAAAGCGATTCTGCGAAGCAATGTGAACACTTCTGCTTCCCAGGCACAGAGAAGGTGCTAGCAGGGAATTCTATGCCTGCCTTTCCCCAGTGCTCTGCAAGCTCTCCAGGACAACATAAAATCTGGGGCTCTGTGCTTTCTTTCGTTCTGAACAAGTGTTACTGTTTTCTGCACAAAAGCGATTCTGCGAAGCAATGTGAACACTTCTGGTTCCCAGGCACAGAGAAGGTGCTAGCAGGGAATTCTCTGCCTGCCTTTCCCCAGTGCTCTGCAAGCTCTCCAGAACAACAGCAAATATGGGGCTCTGTGCTTTCTTTCGTTCTGAACAAGTTTTAGTGTTTTCTGCACAAAAGCGATTCTGCGAAGCAATGTGAACACTTCTGCTTCCCAGGCACAGAGAAGGTGCTAGCAGGGACTTCTCTGCCTGCCTTTCCCCAGTGCTCTGCAAGCTCTCCAGGACAACATAAAATCTGGGGCTCTGTGCTTTCTTTCGTTCTGAACAAGTGTTACTGTTTTCTGCACAAAAGCGATTCTGCGAAGCAATGTGAACACTTCTGCTTCCCAGGCACAGAGAAGGTGCTAGCAGGGAATTCTCTGCCTGCCTTCCCCCACTGCTCTGCAAGCTCTCCAGGACAACATAAAATCTGGGGCTCTGTGCTTTCTTTCGTTCTGAACAAGTGTTAGTGTTTTCTGCACAAAAGCGATTCTGCGAAGCAATGTGAACAGGCACAGAGAAGGTGCTAGCAGGGAATTCTCTGCCTGCCTTTCCCCAGTGCTCTGCAAGCTCTCCAGGACAACATAAAATCTGGGGCTCTGTGCTTTCTTTCGTTCTGAACAAGTGTTAGTGTTTTCTGCACAAAAGCGATTCTGCGAAGCAATGTGAACAGGCACAGAGAAGGTGCTAGCAGGGAATTCTCTGCCTGCCTTTCCCCAGTGCTCTGCAAGCTCTCCAGGACAACATAAAATCTGGGGCTCTGTGCTTTCTTTCGTTCTGAACAAGTGTTACTGTTTTCTGCACAAAAGCGATTCTGCGAAGCAATGTGAACAGGCACAGAGAAGGTGCTAGCAGGGAATTCTCTGCCTGCCTTTCCCCAGGGCTCTGCAAGCTCTCCAGGACAACAGCAAATCTGGGGCTCTGTACTTTCTTTCGTTCTGAACAAGTGTTACTGTTTTCTGCACAAAAGCGATTCTGCGAAGCAATGTGAACAGGCACAGAGAAGGTGCTAGGAGGGAATTCTCTGCCTGCCTTTCCCCAGTGCTCTGCAAGCTCTCCAGGACAACATAAAATCTGGGGCTCTGTGCTTTCTTTCGTTCTGAACAAGTGTTACTGTTTTCTGCACAAAAGCGATTCTGCCAAGCAATGTGAACACTTCTGCTTCCCAGGCACAGAGAAGGTGCTAGCAGGGAATTCTCTGCCTGCCTTCCCCCACTGCTCTGCAAGCTCTCCAGGACAACATAAAATCTGGGGCTCTGTGCTTTCTTTCGTTCTGAACAAGTGTTAGTGTTTTCTGCACAAAAGCGATTCTGCGAAGCAATGTGAACAGGCACAGAGAAGGTGCTAGCAGGGAATTCTCTGCCTGCCTTTCCCCAGTGCTCTGCAAGCTCTCCAGGACAACAGCAAATCTGGGGCTCTGTGCTTTCTTTCGTTCTGAACAAGTGTTAGTGTTTTCTGCACAAAAGCGATTCTGCGAAGCAATGTGAACAGGCACAGAGAAGGTGCTAGCAGGGAATTCTCTGCCTGCCTTTCCCCAGTGCTCTGCAAGCTCTCCAGGACAACAGCAAATCTGGGGCTCTGTGCTTTCTTTCGTTCTGAACAAGTTTTAGTGTTTTCTGCACAAAAGCGATTCTGCGAAGCAATGTGAACAGGCACAGAGAAGGTGCTAGCAGGGAATTCTCTGCCTGCCTTTCCCCAGTGCTCTGCAAGCTCTCCAGGACAACAACAAATCTGGGTCTCAGTGCTTTCTTTCGTTGTGAACACATGTTACTGTTTTCCGGAAAAAATCGATTCTGCGCAGCAACGTGAACACTTCTGATTCCCAGGCACAGAGAAGGTGCTAGCAGGGAATTCTCTGCCTGCCTTTCCCCAGGGCTCTGCAAGCTCTCCAGGACAACAGCAAATCTGGGGCTCTGTACTTTCTTTCGTTCTGAACAAGTGTTACTGTTTTCTGCACAAAAGCGATTCTGCGAAGCAATGTGAACAGGCACAGAGAAGGTGCTAGGAGGGAATTCTCTGCCTGCCTTTCCCCAGTGCTCTGCAAGCTCTCCAGGACAACATAAAATCTGGGGCTCTGTGCTTTCTTTCGTTCTGAACAAGTGTTACTGTTTTCTGCACAAAAGCGATTCTGCCAAGCAATGTGAACACTTCTGCTTCCCAGGCACAGAGAAGGTGCTAGCAGGGAATTCTCTGCCTGCCTTCCCCCACTGCTCTGCAAGCTCTCCAGGACAACATAAAATCTGGGGCTCTGTGCTTTCTTTCGTTCTGAACAAGTGTTACTGTTTTCTGCACAAAAGCGATTCTGCGAAGCAATGTGAACAGGCACAGAGAAGGTGCTAGCAGGGAATTCTCTGCCTGCCTTTCCCCAGTGCTCTGCAAGCTCTCCAGGACAACAGCAGATCTGGGGCTCTGTGCTTTCTTTCGTTGTGAACACGTGTTACTGTTTTCTGCACAAAAGTCATTCTGCACAGCAATGTGAACACTTCTGCTTCCCAGGCACAGAGAAGGTGCTAGCAGGGAATTCTCTGCCTGCCTTTCCCCAGTGCTCTGCAAGCTCTCCAGGACAACATAAAGTCTGGGGCTCTGTGCTTTCTTTCGTTCTGAACAAGTGTTACTGTTTTCTGCACAAAAGCGATTCTGCGAAGCAATGTGAACACTTCTGCTTCCCAGGCACAGAGAAGGTGCTAGCAGGGAATTCTCTGCCTGCCTTTCCCCAGTGCTCTGCAAGCTCTCCAGGACAACATAAAATCTGGGGCTCTGTGCTTTCTTTCGTTCTGAACAAGTGTTACTGTTTTCTGCACAAAAGCGATTCTGCGAAGCAATGGGAACACTTCTGCTTCCCAGGCACAGAGAAGGTGCTAGCAGGGAATTCTATGCCTGCCTTTCCCCAGGGCTCTGCAAGCTCTCCAGGACAACAGCAAATCTGGGGCTCTGTGCTTTCTTTCGTTCTGAACAAGTTTTAGTGTTTTCTGCACAAAAGCGATTCTGCGAAGCAATGTGAACACTTCTGCTTCCCAGGCACAGAGAAGGTGCTAGCAGGGAATTCTATGCCTGCCTTTCCCCAGTGCTCTGCAAGCTCTCCAGGACAACAGCAAATCTGGGGCTCTGTGCTTTCTTTCGTTCTGAACAAGTTTTAGTGTTTTCTGCACAAAAGCGATTCTGCGAAGCAATGTGAACACTTCTGCTTCCCAGGCACAGAGAAGGTGCTAGCAGGGAATTCTCTGCCTGCCTTTCCCCAGTGCTCTGCAAGCTCTCCAGGACAACAGCAAATCTGGGGCTCTGTGCTTTCTTTCGTTCTGAACAAGTTTTAGTGTTTTCTGCACAAAAGCGATTCTGCGAAGCAATGTGAACACTTCTGCTTCCCAGGCACAGAGAAGGTGCTAGCAGGGAATTCTATGCCTGCCTTTCCCCAGTGCTCTGCAAGCTCTCCAGGACAACAACAAATCTGGGTCTCAGTGCTTTCTTTCGTTGTGAACACGTGTTACTGTTTTCTGAAAAAAATCGATTCTGCGCAGCAACGTGAACACTTCTGCTTCCCAGGCACAGAGAAGGTGCTATCAGGGAATTCTCTGCCTGCCTTTCCCCAGTGCTCTGCAAGCTCTCCAGGACAACATAAAATCTGGGGCTCTGTGCTTTCTTTCGTTCCGAACAAGTGTTACTGTTTTCTGCACAAAAGCGATTCTGCGAAGCAATGTGAACACTTCTGCTTCCCAGGCACAGAGAAGATGCTAGCAGGGAATTCTATGCCTGCCTTTCCCCAGTGCTCTGCAAGCTCTCCAGGACAACAGCAAATCTGGGGCTCTGTGCTTTCTTTCGTTCTGAACAAGTTTTAGTGTTTTCTGCACAAAAGCGATTCTGCGAAGCAATGTGAACACTTCTGCTTCCCAGGCACAGAGAAGGTGCTAGCAGGGAATTCTCTGCCTGCCTTTCCCCAGGGCTCTGCAAGCTCTCCAGGACAACAGCAAATCTGGGGCTCTGTGCTTTCTTTCGTTCTGAACAAGTGTTAGTGTTTTCTGCACAAAAGCGATTCTGCGAAGCAATGTGAACAGGCACAGAGAAGGTGCTAGCAGGGAATTCTCTGCCTGCCTTTCCCCAGTGCTCTGCAAGCTCTCCAGGACAACATAAAGTCTGGGGGTCTGTGCTTTCTTTCGTTGTGAACACGTGTTACTGTTTTCTGCACAAAAGTGATTCTGCACAGCAATGTGAACACTTCTGCTTCCCAGGCACAGAGAAGGTGCTAGCAGGGAATGCTCTGCCTGCCTTTCCCCAGGGCTCTGCAAGCTCTCCAGGACAACATAAAGTCTGGGGCTCTGTGCTTTCTTTCGTTGTGAACACATGTTACTGTTTTCTGCACAAAAGCGATTCTGCCAAGCAATGTGAACACTTCTGCTTCCCAGGCACAGAGAAGGTGCTAGCAGGGAATGCTCTGCCTGCCTTTCCCCAGGGCTCTGCAAGCTCTCCAGGACAACATAAAGTCTGGGGCTCTGTGCTTTCTTTCGTTCTGAACAAGTGTTACTGTTTTCTGCACAAAAGCGATTCTGCGAAGCAATGTGAACACTTCTGCTTCCCAGGCACAGAGAAGGTGCTAGCAGGGAATTCTCTGCCTGCCTTTCCCCAGTGCTCTGCAAGCTCTCCAGGACAACAACAAATCTGGGTCTCAGTGCTTTCTTTCGTTGTGAACACGTGTTACTGTTTTCTGAAAAAAAATCGATTCTGCGCAGCAACGTGAACACTTCTGGTTCCCAGGCACAGAGGAGGTGCTATCAGGGAATTCTCTGCCTGCCTTTCCCCAGTGCTCTGCAAGCTCTCCAGGACAACATAAAATCTGGGGCTCTGTGCTTTCTTTCGTTCTGAACAAGTGTTACTGTTTTCTGCACAAAAGCGATTCTGCGAAGCAATGTGAACACTTCTGCTTCCCAGGCACAGAGAAGATGCTAGCAGGGAATTCTATGCCTGCCTTTCCCCAGTGCTCTGCAAGCTCTCCAGGACAACAGCAAATCTGGGGCTCTGTGCTTTCTTTCGTTCTGAACAAGTTTTAGTGTTTTCTGCACAAAAGCGATTCTGCGAAGCAATGTGAACACTTCTGCTTCCCAGGCACAGAGAAGGTGCTAGCAGGGAATTCTCTGCCTGCCTTTCCCCAGTGCTCTGCAAGCTCTCCAGGACAACAGCAAATCTGGGGCTCTGTGCTTTCTTTCGTTCTGAACAAGTGTTAGTGTTTTCTGCACAAAAGCGATTCTGCGAAGCAATGTGAACAGGCACAGAGAAGGTGCTAGCAGGGAATTCTCTGCCTGCCTTTCCCCAGTGCTCTGCAAGCTCTCCAGGACAACAGCAAATCTGGGGCTCTGTGCTTTCTTTCGTTCTGAACAAGTGTTACTGTTTTCTGCACAAAAGTGATTCTGCGAAGCAATGGGAACACTTCTGCTTCCCAGGCACAGAGAAGGTGCTAGCAGGGAATTCTCTGCCTGCCTTTCCCCAGTGCTCTGCAAGCTCTCCAGGACAACAACAAATCTGGGTCTCAGTGCTTTCTTTCGTTGTGAACACGTGTTACTGTTTTCTGAAAAAAATCGATTCTGCGCAGCAACGTGAACACTTCTGCTTCCCAGGCACAGAGAATGTGCTATCAGGGAATTCTCTGCCTCCCTTTCCCCAGTGCTCTGCAAGCTCTCCAGGACAACATAAAATCTGGGGCTCTGTGCTTTCTTTCGTTCTGAACAAGTGTTACTGTTTTCTGCACAAAAGCGATTCTGCGAAGCAATGTGAACACTTCTGCTTCCCAGGCACAGAGAAGATGCTAGCAGGGAATTCTATGCCTGCCCTTCCCCAGTGCTCTGCAAGCTCTCCAGGACAACAGCAAATCTGGGGCTCTGTGCTTTCTTTCGTTCTGAACAAGTTTTAGTGTTTTCTGCACAAAAGCGATTCTGCGAAGCAATGTGAACACTTCTGCTTCCCAGGCACAGAGAAGGTGCTAGCAGGGAATTCTATGCCTGCCTTTCCCCAGTGATCTGCAAGCTCTCCAGGACAACAGCAAATCTGGGGCTCTGTGCTTTCTTTCGTTCTGAACAAGTTTTAGTGTTTTCTGCACAAAAGCGATTCTGCGAAGCAATGTGAACACTTCTGCTTCCCAGGCACAGAGAAGGTGCTAGCAGGGAATTCTCTGCCTGCCTTTCCCCAGTGCTCTGCAAGCTCTCCAGGACAACAGCAAATCTGGGGCTCTGTGCTTTCTTTCGTTCTGAACAAGTGTTACTGTTTTCTGCACAAAAGCGATTCTGCGAAGCAATGTGAACAGGCACAGAGAAGGTGCTAGCAGGGAATTCTCTGCCTGCCTTTCCCCAGTGCTCTGCAAGCTCTCCAGGACAACAGCAGATCTGGGGCTCTGTGCTTTCTTTCGATGTGAACACGTGTTACTGTTTTCTGCACAAAAGTGATTCTGCACAGCAATGTGAACACTTCTGCTTCCCAGGCACAGAGAAGGTGCTAGCAGGGAATTCTCTGCCTGCCTTTCCCCAGGGCTCTGCAAGCTCTCCAGGACAACATAAAGTCTGGGGCTCTGTGCTTTCTTTCGTTCTGAACAAGTGTTACTGTTTTCTGCACAAAAGCGATTCTGCGAAGCAATGGGAAGACTTCTGCTTCCCAGGCACAGAGAAGGTGCTAGCAGGGAATTCTCTGCCTGCCTTTCCCCAGTGCTCTGCAAGCTCTCCAGGACAACAGCAAATCTGGGGCTCTGTGCTTTCTTTCGTTCTGAACAAGTTTTAGTGTTTTCTGCACAAAAGCGATTCTGCGAAGCAATGTGAACACTTCTGCTTCCCAGGCACAGAGAAGGTGCTAGCAGGGAATTCTATGCCTGCCTTTCCCCAGTGCTCTGCAAGCTCTCCAGGACAACAGCAAATCTGGGGCTCTGTGCTTTCTTTCGTTCTGAACAAGTTTTAGTGTTTTCTGCACAAAAGCGATTCTGCGAAGCAATGTGAACACTTCTGCTTCCCAGGCACAGAGAAGGTGCTAGCAGGGAATTCTCTGCCTGCCTTTCCCCAGTGCTCTGCAAGCTCTCCAGGACAACATAAAATCTGGGGCTCTGTGCTTTCTTTCGTTCTGAACAAGTGTTACTGTTTTCTGCACAAAAGTGATTCTGCGAAGCAATGTGAACACTTCTGCTTCCCAGGCACAGAGAAGGTGCTAGCAGGGAATTCTCTGCCTGCCTTTCCCCAGTGCTCTGCAAGCTCTCCAGGACAACAGCAAATCTGGGGCTCTGTGCTTTCTTTCGTTCTGAACAAGTGTTACTGTTTTCTGCACAAAAGCGATTCTGCGAAGCAATGTGAACAGGCACAGAGAAGGTGCTAGCAGGGAATTCTCTGCCTGCCTTTCCCCAGGGCTCTGCAAGCTCTCCAGGACAACATAAAATCTGGGGCTCTGTGCTTTCTTTCGTTCTGAACAAGTGTTACTGTTTTCTGCACAAAAGCGATTCTGCGAAGCAATGTGAACACTTCTGCTTCCCAGGCACAGAGAAGATGCTAGCAGGGAATTCTATGCCTGCCTTTCCCCAGTGCTCTGCAAGCTCTCCAGGACAACAGCAAATCTGGGGCTCTGTGCTTTCTTTCGTTCTGAACAAGTTTTAGTGTTTTCTGCACAAAAGCGATTCTGCGAAGCAATGTGAACACTTCTGCTTCCCAGGCACAGAGAAGGTGCTAGCAGGGAATTCTATGCCTGCCTTTCCCCAGTGCTCTGCAAGCTCTCCAGGACAACAGCAAATCTGGGGCTCTGTGCTTTCTTTCGTTCTGAACAAGTTTTAGTGTTTTCTGCACAAAAGCGATTCTGCGAAGCAATGTGAACACTTCTGCTTCCCAGGCACAGAGAAGGTGCTAGCAGGGAATTCTCTGCCTGCCTTTCCCCAGTGCTCTGCAAGCTCTCCAGGACAACAGCAAATCTGGGGCTCTGTGCTTTCTTTCGTTCTGAACAAGTGTTACTGTTTTCTGCACAAAAGCGATTCTGCGAAGCAATGTGAACAGGCACAGAGAAGGTGCTAGCAGGGAATTCTCTGCCTGCCTTTCCCCAGTGCTCTGCAAGCTCTCCAGGACAACAGCAGATCTGGGGCTCTGTGCTTTCTTTCGATGTGAACACGTGTTACTGTTTTCTGCACAAAAGTGATTCTGCACAGCAATGTGAACACTTCTGCTTCCCAGGCACAGAGAAGGTGCTAGCAGGGAATTCTCTGCCTGCCTTTCCCCAGGGCTCTGCAAGCTCTCCAGGACAACATAAAGTCTGGGGCTCTGTGCTTTCTTTCGTTCTGAACAAGTGTTACTGTTTTCTGCACAAAAGCGATTCTGCGAAGCAATGGGAAGACTTCTGCTTCCCAGGCACAGAGAAGGTGCTAGCAGGGAATTCTCTGCCTGCCTTTCCCCAGTGCTCTGCAAGCTCTCCAGGACAACAGCAAATCTGGGGCTCTGTGCTTTCTTTCGTTCTGAACAAGTTTTAGTGTTTTCTGCACAAAAGCGATTCTGCGAAGCAATGTGAACACTTCTGCTTCCCAGGCACAGAGAAGGTGCTAGCAGGGAATTCTATGCCTGCCTTTCCCCAGTGCTCTGCAAGCTCTCCAGGACAACAGCAAATCTGGGGCTCTGTGCTTTCTTTCGTTCTGAACAAGTTTTAGTGTTTTCTGCACAAAAGCGATTCTGCGAAGCAATGTGAACACTTCTGCTTCCCAGGCACAGAGAAGGTGCTAGCAGGGAATTCTCTGCCTGCCTTTCCCCAGTGCTCTGCAAGCTCTCCAGGACAACAGCAAATCTGGGGCTCTGTGCTTTCTTTCGTTCTGAACAAGTGTTACTGTTTTCTGCACAAAAGTGATTCTGCGAAGCAATGTGAACACTTCTGCTTCCCAGGCACAGAGAAGGTGCTAGCAGGGAATTCTCTGCCTGCCTTTCCCCAGTGCTCTGCAAGCTCTCCAGGACAACAGCAAATCTGGGGCTCTGTGCTTTCTTTCGTTCTGAACAAGTGTTACTGTTTTCTGCACAAAAGCGATTCTGCGAAGCAATGTGAACAGGCACAGAGAAGGTGCTAGCAGGGAATTCTCTGCCTGCCTTTCCCCAGTGCTCTGCAAGCTCTCCAGGACAACAGCAGATCTGGGGCTCTGTGCTTTCTTTCGTTGTGAACACGTGTTACTGTTTTCTGCACAAAAGTCATTCTGCACAGCAATGTGAACACTTCTGCTTCCCAGGCACAGAGAAGGTGCTAGCAGGGAATTCTCTGCCTGCCTTTCCCCAGTGCTCTGCAAGCTCTCCAGGACAACATAAAGTCTGGGGCTCTGTGCTTTCTTTCGTTCTGAACAAGTGTTACTGTTTTCTGCACAAAAGCGATTCTGCGAAGCAATGTGAACACTTCTGCTTCCCAGGCACAGAGAAGGTGCTAGCAGGGAATTCTCTGCCTGCCTTTCCCCAGTGCTCTGCAAGCTCTCCAGGACAACATAAAATCTGGGGCTCTGTGCTTTCTTTCGTTCTGAACAAGTGTTACTGTTTTCTGCACAAAAGCGATTCTGCGAAGCAATGGGAACACTTCTGCTTCCCAGGCACAGAGAAGGTGCTAGCAGGGAATTCTATGCCTGCCTTTCCCCAGGGCTCTGCAAGCTCTCCAGGACAACAGCAAATCTGGGGCTCTGTGCTTTCTTTCGTTCTGAACAAGTTTTAGTGTTTTCTGCACAAAAGCGATTCTGCGAAGCAATGTGAACACTTCTGCTTCCCAGGCACAGAGAAGGTGCTAGCAGGGAATTCTATGCCTGCCTTTCCCCAGTGCTCTGCAAGCTCTCCAGGACAACAGCAAATCTGGGGCTCTGTGCTTTCTTTCGTTCTGAACAAGTTTTAGTGTTTTCTGCACAAAAGCGATTCTGCGAAGCAATGTGAACACTTCTGCTTCCCAGGCACAGAGAAGGTGCTAGCAGGGAATTCTCTGCCTGCCTTTCCCCAGTGCTCTGCAAGCTCTCCAGGACAACAGCAAATCTGGGGCTCTGTGCTTTCTTTCGTTCTGAACAAGTTTTAGTGTTTTCTGCACAAAAGCGATTCTGCGAAGCAATGTGAACACTTCTGCTTCCCAGGCACAGAGAAGGTGCTAGCAGGGAATTCTATGCCTGCCTTTCCCCAGTGCTCTGCAAGCTCTCCAGGACAACAACAAATCTGGGTCTCAGTGCTTTCTTTCGTTGTGAACACGTGTTACTGTTTTCTGAAAAAAATCGATTCTGCGCAGCAACGTGAACACTTCTGCTTCCCAGGCACAGAGAAGGTGCTATCAGGGAATTCTCTGCCTGCCTTTCCCCAGTGCTCTGCAAGCTCTCCAGGACAACATAAAATCTGGGGCTCTGTGCTTTCTTTCGTTCCGAACAAGTGTTACTGTTTTCTGCACAAAAGCGATTCTGCGAAGCAATGTGAACACTTCTGCTTCCCAGGCACAGAGAAGATGCTAGCAGGGAATTCTATGCCTGCCTTTCCCCAGTGCTCTGCAAGCTCTCCAGGACAACAGCAAATCTGGGGCTCTGTGCTTTCTTTCGTTCTGAACAAGTTTTAGTGTTTTCTGCACAAAAGCGATTCTGCGAAGCAATGTGAACACTTCTGCTTCCCAGGCACAGAGAAGGTGCTAGCAGGGAATTCTATGCCTGCCTTTCCCCAGTGCTCTGCAAGCTCTCCAGGACAACAGCAAATCTGGGGCTCTGTGCTTTCTTTCGTTCTGAACAAGTGTTAGTGTTTTCTGCACAAAAGCGATTCTGCGAAGCAATGTGAACAGGCACAGAGAAGGTGCTAGCAGGGAATTCTCTGCCTGCCTTTCCCCAGTGCTCTGCAAGCTCTCCAGGACAACATAAAGTCTGGGGGTCTGTGCTTTCTTTCGTTGTGAACACGTGTTACTGTTTTCTGCACAAAAGTGATTCTGCACAGCAATGTGAACACTTCTGCTTCCCAGGCACAGAGAAGGTGCTAGCAGGGAATGCTCTGCCTGCCTTTCCCCAGGGCTCTGCAAGCTCTCCAGGACAACATAAAGTCTGGGGCTCTGTGCTTTCTTTCGTTGTGAACACATGTTACTGTTTTCTGCACAAAAGCGATTCTGCCAAGCAATGTGAACACTTCTGCTTCCCAGGCACAGAGAAGGTGCTAGCAGGGAATGCTCTGCCTGCCTTTCCCCAGGGCTCTGCAAGCTCTCCAGGACAACATAAAGTCTGGGGCTCTGTGCTTTCTTTCGTTCTGAACAAGTGTTACTGTTTTCTGCACAAAAGCGATTCTGCGAAGCAATGTGAACACTTCTGCTTCCCAGGCACAGAGAAGGTGCTAGCAGGGAATTCTCTGCCTGCCTTTCCCCAGTGCTCTGCAAGCTCTCCAGGACAACAACAAATCTGGGTCTCAGTGCTTTCTTTCGTTGTGAACACGTGTTACTGTTTTCTGAAAAAAAATCGATTCTGCGCAGCAACGTGAACACTTCTGGTTCCCAGGCACAGAGGAGGTGCTATCAGGGAATTCTCTGCCTGCCTTTCCCCAGTGCTCTGCAAGCTCTCCAGGACAACATAAAATCTGGGGCTCTGTGCTTTCTTTCGTTCTGAACAAGTGTTACTGTTTTCTGCACAAAAGCGATTCTGCGAAGCAATGTGAACACTTCTGCTTCCCAGGCACAGAGAAGATGCTAGCAGGGAATTCTATGCCTGCCTTTCCCCAGTGCTCTGCAAGCTCTCCAGGACAACAGCAAATCTGGGGCTCTGTGCTTTCTTTCGTTCTGAACAAGTTTTAGTGTTTTCTGCACAAAAGCGATTCTGCGAAGCAATGTGAACACTTCTGCTTCCCAGGCACAGAGAAGGTGCTAGCAGGGAATTCTCTGCCTGCCTTTCCCCAGTGCTCTGCAAGCTCTCCAGGACAACAGCAAATCTGGGGCTCTGTGCTTTCTTTCGTTCTGAACAAGTGTTAGTGTTTTCTGCACAAAAGCGATTCTGCGAAGCAATGTGAACAGGCACAGAGAAGGTGCTAGCAGGGAATTCTCTGCCTGCCTTTCCCCAGTGCTCTGCAAGCTCTCCAGGACAACAGCAAATCTGGGGCTCTGTGCTTTCTTTCGTTCTGAACAAGTGTTACTGTTTTCTGCACAAAAGTGATTCTGCGAAGCAATGGGAACACTTCTGCTTCCCAGGCACAGAGAAGGTGCTAGCAGGGAATTCTCTGCCTGCCTTTCCCCAGTGCTCTGCAAGCTCTCCAGGACAACAACAAATCTGGGTCTCAGTGCTTTCTTTCGTTGTGAACACGTGTTACTGTTTTCTGAAAAAAATCGATTCTGCGCAGCAACGTGAACACTTCTGCTTCCCAGGCACAGAGAATGTGCTATCAGGGAATTCTCTGCCTCCCTTTCCCCAGTGCTCTGCAAGCTCTCCAGGACAACATAAAATCTGGGGCTCTGTGCTTTCTTTCGTTCTGAACAAGTGTTACTGTTTTCTGCACAAAAGCGATTCTGCGAAGCAATGTGAACACTTCTGCTTCCCAGGCACAGAGAAGATGCTAGCAGGGAATTCTATGCCTGCCTTTCCCCAGTGCTCTGCAAGCTCTCCAGGACAACAGCAAATCTGGGGCTCTGTGCTTTCTTTCGTTCTGAACAAGTTTTAGTGTTTTCTGCACAAAAGCGATTCTGCGAAGCAATGTGAACACTTCTGCTTCCCAGGCACAGAGAAGGTGCTAGCAGGGAATTCTATGCCTGCCTTTCCCCAGTGCTCTGCAAGCTCTCCAGGACAACAGCAAATCTGGGGCTCTGTGCTTTCTTTCGTTCTGAACAAGTTTTAGTGTTTTCTGCACAAAAGCGATTCTGCGAAGCAATGTGAACACTTCTGCTTCCCAGGCACAGAGAAGGTGCTAGCAGGGAATTCTCTGCCTGCCTTTCCCCAGTGCTCTGCAAGCTCTCCAGGACAACAGCAAATCTGGGGCTCTGTGCTTTCTTTCGTTCTGAACAAGTGTTACTGTTTTCTGCACAAAAGCGATTCTGCGAAGCAATGTGAACAGGCACAGAGAAGGTGCTAGCAGGGAATTCTCTGCCTGCCTTTCCCCAGTGCTCTGCAAGCTCTCCAGGACAACAGCAGATCTGGGGCTCTGTGCTTTCTTTCGATGTGAACACGTGTTACTGTTTTCTGCACAAAAGTGATTCTGCACAGCAATGTGAACACTTCTGCTTCCCAGGCACAGAGAAGGTGCTAGCAGGGAATTCTCTGCCTGCCTTTCCCCAGGGCTCTGCAAGCTCTCCAGGACAACATAAAGTCTGGGGCTCTGTGCTTTCTTTCGTTCTGAACAAGTGTTACTGTTTTCTGCACAAAAGCGATTCTGCGAAGCAATGGGAAGACTTCTGCTTCCCAGGCACAGAGAAGGTGCTAGCAGGGAATTCTCTGCCTGCCTTTCCCCAGTGCTCTGCAAGCTCTCCAGGACAACAGCAAATCTGGGGCTCTGTGCTTTCTTTCGTTCTGAACAAGTTTTAGTGTTTTCTGCACAAAAGCGATTCTGCGAAGCAATGTGAACACTTCTGCTTCCCAGGCACAGAGAAGGTGCTAGCAGGGAATTCTATGCCTGCCTTTCCCCAGTGCTCTGCAAGCTCTCCAGGACAACAGCAAATCTGGGGCTCTGTGCTTTCTTTCGTTCTGAACAAGTTTTAGTGTTTTCTGCACAAAAGCGATTCTGCGAAGCAATGTGAACACTTCTGCTTCCCAGGCACAGAGAAGGTGCTAGCAGGGAATTCTCTGCCTGCCTTTCCCCAGTGCTCTGCAAGCTCTCCAGGACAACAGCAAATCTGGGGCTCTGTGCTTTCTTTCGTTCTGAACAAGTGTTACTGTTTTCTGCACAAAAGTGATTCTGCGAAGCAATGTGAACACTTCTGCTTCCCAGGCACAGAGAAGGTGCTAGCAGGGAATTCTCTGCCTGCCTTTCCCCAGTGCTCTGCAAGCTCTCCAGGACAACAGCAAATCTGGGGCTCTGTGCTTTCTTTCGTTCTGAACAAGTGTTACTGTTTTCTGCACAAAAGCGATTCTGCGAAGCAATGTGAACAGGCACAGAGAAGGTGCTAGCAGGGAATTCTCTGCCTGCCTTTCCCCAGTGCTCTGCAAGCTCTCCAGGACAACAGCAAATCTGGGGCTCTGTGCTTTCTTTCGTTCTGAACAAGTTTTAGTGTTTTCTGCACAAAAGCGATTCTGCGAAGCAATGTGAACACTTCTGCTTCCCAGGCACAGAGAAGGTGCTAGCAGGGAATTCTATGCCTGCCTTTCCCCAGTGCTCTGCAAGCTCTCCAGGACAACAGCAAATCTGGGGCTCTGTGCTTTCTTTCGTTCTGAACAAGTTTTAGTGTTTTCTGCACAAAAGCGATTCTGCGAAGCAATGTGAACACTTCTGCTTCCCAGGCACAGAGAAGGTGCTAGCAGGGAATTCTCTGCCTGCCTTTCCCCAGTGCTCTGCAAGCTCTCCAGGACAACAGCAAATCTGGGGCTCTGTGCTTTCTTTCGTTCTGAACAAGTGTTAGTGTTTTCTGCACAAAAGCGATTCTGCGAAGCAATGTGAACACTTCTGCTTCCCAGGCACAGAGAAGGTGCTAGCAGGGAATTCTATGCCTGCCTTTCCCCAGTGCTCTGCAAGCTCTCCAGGACAACAACAAATCTGGGTCTCAGTGCTTTCTTTCGTTGTGAACACGTGTTACTGTTTTCTGAAAAAAATCGATTCTGCGCAGCAACGTGAACACTTCTGCTTCCCAGGCACAGAGAAGGTGCTATCAGGGAATTCTCTGCCTGCCTTTCCCCAGTGCTCTGCAAGCTCTCCAGGACAACATAAAATCTGGGGCTCTGTGCTTTCTTTCGTTCCGAACAAGTGTTACTGTTTTCTGCACAAAAGCGATTCTGCGAAGCAATGTGAACACTTCTGCTTCCCAGGCACAGAGAAGATGCTAGCAGGGAATTCTATGCCTGCCTTTCCCCAGTGCTCTGCAAGCTCTCCAGGACAACAGCAAATCTGGGGCTCTGTGCTTTCTTTCGTTCTGAACAAGTTTTAGTGTTTTCTGCACAAAAGCGATTCTGCGAAGCAATGTGAACACTTCTGCTTCCCAGGCACAGAGAAGGTGCTAGCAGGGAATTCTCTGCCTGCCTTTCCCCAGTGCTCTGCAAGCTCTCCAGGACAACAGCAAATCTGGGGCTCTGTGCTTTCTTTCGTTCTGAACAAGTGTTAGTGTTTTCTGCACAAAAGCGATTCTGCGAAGCAATGTGAACAGGCACAGAGAAGGTGCTAGCAGGGAATTCTCTGCCTGCCTTTCCCCAGTGCTCTGCAAGCTCTCCAGGACAACATAAAGTCTGGGGGTCTGTGCTTTCTTTCGTTGTGAACACGTGTTACTGTTTTCTGCACAAAAGTGATTCTGCACAGCAATGTGAACACTTCTGCTTCCCAGGCACAGAGAAGGTGCTAGCAGGGAATGCTCTGCCTGCCTTTCCCCAGGGCTCTGCAAGCTCTCCAGGACAACATAAAGTCTGGGGCTCTGTGCTTTCTTTCGTTGTGAACACATGTTACTGTTTTCTGCACAAAAGCGATTCTGCCAAGCAATGTGAACACTTCTGCTTCCCAGGCACAGAGAAGGTGCTAGCAGGGAATGCTCTGCCTGCCTTTCCCCAGGGCTCTGCAAGCTCTCCAGGACAACATAAAGTCTGGGGCTCTGTGCTTTCTTTCGTTCTGAACAAGTGTTACTGTTTTCTGCACAAAAGCGATTCTGCGAAGCAATGTGAACACTTCTGCTTCCCAGGCACAGAGAAGGTGCTAGCAGGGAATTCTCTGCCTGCCTTTCCCCAGTGCTCTGCAAGCTCTCCAGGACAACAACAAATCTGGGTCTCAGTGCTTTCTTTCGTTGTGAACACGTGTTACTGTTTTCTGAAAAAAAATCGATTCTGCGCAGCAACGTGAACACTTCTGGTTCCCAGGCACAGAGGAGGTGCTATCAGGGAATTCTCTGCCTGCCTTTCCCCAGTGCTCTGCAAGCTCTCCAGGACAACATAAAATCTGGGGCTCTGTGCTTTCTTTCGTTCTGAACAAGTGTTACTGTTTTCTGCACAAAAGCGATTCTGCGAAGCAATGTGAACACTTCTGCTTCCCAGGCACAGAGAAGATGCTAGCAGGGAATTCTATGCCTGCCTTTCCCCAGTGCTCTGCAAGCTCTCCAGGACAACAGCAAATCTGGGGCTCTGTGCTTTCTTTCGTTCTGAACAAGTTTTAGTGTTTTCTGCACAAAAGCGATTCTGCGAAGCAATGTGAACACTTCTGCTTCCCAGGCACAGAGAAGGTGCTAGCAGGGAATTCTCTGCCTGCCTTTCCCCAGTGCTCTGCAAGCTCTCCAGGACAACAGCAAATCTGGGGCTCTGTGCTTTCTTTCGTTCTGAACAAGTGTTAGTGTTTTCTGCACAAAAGCGATTCTGCGAAGCAATGTGAACAGGCACAGAGAAGGTGCTAGCAGGGAATTCTCTGCCTGCCTTTCCCCAGTGCTCTGCAAGCTCTCCAGGACAACAGCAAATCTGGGGCTCTGTGCTTTCTTTCGTTCTGAACAAGTGTTACTGTTTTCTGCACAAAAGTGATTCTGCGAAGCAATGGGAACACTTCTGCTTCCCAGGCACAGAGAAGGTGCTAGCAGGGAATTCTCTGCCTGCCTTTCCCCAGTGCTCTGCAAGCTCTCCAGGACAACAACAAATCTGGGTCTCAGTGCTTTCTTTCGTTGTGAACACGTGTTACTGTTTTCTGAAAAAAATCGATTCTGCGCAGCAACGTGAACACTTCTGCTTCCCAGGCACAGAGAATGTGCTATCAGGGAATTCTCTGCCTCCCTTTCCCCAGTGCTCTGCAAGCTCTCCAGGACAACATAAAATCTGGGGCTCTGTGCTTTCTTTCGTTCTGAACAAGTGTTACTGTTTTCTGCACAAAAGCGATTCTGCGAAGCAATGTGAACACTTCTGCTTCCCAGGCACAGAGAAGATGCTAGCAGGGAATTCTATGCCTGCCTTTCCCCAGTGCTCTGCAAGCTCTCCAGGACAACAGCAAATCTGGGGCTCTGTGCTTTCTTTCGTTCTGAACAAGTTTTAGTGTTTTCTGCACAAAAGCGATTCTGCGAAGCAATGTGAACACTTCTGCTTCCCAGGCACAGAGAAGGTGCTAGCAGGGAATTCTATGCCTGCCTTTCCCCAGTGCTCTGCAAGCTCTCCAGGACAACAGCAAATCTGGGGCTCTGTGCTTTCTTTCGTTCTGAACAAGTTTTAGTGTTTTCTGCACAAAAGCGATTCTGCGAAGCAATGTGAACACTTCTGCTTCCCAGGCACAGAGAAGGTGCTAGCAGGGAATTCTCTGCCTGCCTTTCCCCAGTGCTCTGCAAGCTCTCCAGGACAACAGCAAATCTGGGGCTCTGTGCTTTCTTTCGTTCTGAACAAGTGTTACTGTTTTCTGCACAAAAGCGATTCTGCGAAGCAATGTGAACAGGCACAGAGAAGGTGCTAGCAGGGAATTCTCTGCCTGCCTTTCCCCAGTGCTCTGCAAGCTCTCCAGGACAACAGCAGATCTGGGGCTCTGTGCTTTCTTTCGATGTGAACACGTGTTACTGTTTTCTGCACAAAAGTGATTCTGCACAGCAATGTGAACACTTCTGCTTCCCAGGCACAGAGAAGGTGCTAGCAGGGAATTCTCTGCCTGCCTTTCCCCAGGGCTCTGCAAGCTCTCCAGGACAACATAAAGTCTGGGGCTCTGTGCTTTCTTTCGTTCTGAACAAGTGTTACTGTTTTCTGCACAAAAGCGATTCTGCGAAGCAATGGGAAGACTTCTGCTTCCCAGGCACAGAGAAGGTGCTAGCAGGGAATTCTCTGCCTGCCTTTCCCCAGTGCTCTGCAAGCTCTCCAGGACAACAGCAAATCTGGGGCTCTGTGCTTTCTTTCGTTCTGAACAAGTTTTAGTGTTTTCTGCACAAAAGCGATTCTGCGAAGCAATGTGAACACTTCTGCTTCCCAGGCACAGAGAAGGTGCTAGCAGGGAATTCTATGCCTGCCTTTCCCCAGTGCTCTGCAAGCTCTCCAGGACAACAGCAAATCTGGGGCTCTGTGCTTTCTTTCGTTCTGAACAAGTTTTAGTGTTTTCTGCACAAAAGCGATTCTGCGAAGCAATGTGAACACTTCTGCTTCCCAGGCACAGAGAAGGTGCTAGCAGGGAATTCTCTGCCTGCCTTTCCCCAGTGCTCTGCAAGCTCTCCAGGACAACAGCAAATCTGGGGCTCTGTGCTTTCTTTCGTTCTGAACAAGTGTTACTGTTTTCTGCACAAAAGTGATTCTGCGAAGCAATGTGAACACTTCTGCTTCCCAGGCACAGAGAAGGTGCTATCAGGGAATTCTCTGCCTGCCTTTCCCCAGTGCTCTGCAAGCTCTCCAGGACAACAGCAAATCTGGGGCTCTGTGCTTTCTTTCGTTCTGAACAAGTGTTACTGTTTTCTGCACAAAAGCGATTCTGCGAAGCAATGTGAACAGGCACAGAGAAGGTGCTAGCAGGGAATTCTCTGCCTGCCTTTCCCCAGGGCTCTGCAAGCTCTCCAGGACAACATAAAATCTGGGGCTCTGTGCTTTCTTTCGTTCTGAACAAGTGTTACTGTTTTCTGCACAAAAGCGATTCTGCCAAGCAATGTGAACACTTCTGCTTCCCAGGCACAGAGAAGGTGCTAGCAGGGAATTCTCTGCCTGCCTTCCCCCACTGCTCTGCAAGCTCTCCAGGACAACATAAAATCTGGGGCTCTGTGCTTTCTTTCGTTCTGAACAAGTGTTACTGTTTTCTGCACAAAAGCGATTCTGCGAAGCAATGTGAACAGGCACAGAGAAGGTGCTAGCAGGGAATTCTCTGCCTGCCTTTCCCCAGTGCTCTGCAAGCTCTCCAGGACAACAGCAGATCTGGGGCTCTGTGCTTTCTTTCGTTGTGAACAAGTGTTACTGTTTTCTGCACAAAAGTCATTCTGCACAGCAATGTGAACACTTCTGCTTCCCAGGCACAGAGAAGGTGCTAGCAGGGAATGCTCTGCCTGCCTTTCCCCAGTGCTCTGCAAGCTCTCCAGGACAACATAAAGTCTGGGGCTCTGTGCTTTCTTTCGTTCTGAACAAGTGTTACTGTTTTCTGCACAAAAGCGATTCTGCGAAGCAATGTGAACACTTCTGCTTCCCAGGCACAGAGAAGGTGCTAGCAGGGAATTCTCTGCCTGCCTTTCCCCAGTGCTCTGCAAGCTCTCCAGGACAACAGCAAATCTGGGGCTCTGTGCTTTCTTTCGTTCTGAACAAGTGTTACTGTTTTCTGCACAAAAGCGATTCTGCCAAGCAATGTGAACACTTCTGCTTCCCAGGCACAGAGAAGGTGCTAGCAGGGAATTCTATGCCTGCCTTTCCCCAGTGCTCTGCAAGCTCTCCAGGACAACAACAAATCTGGGTCTCAGTGCTTTCTTTCGTTGTGAACACGTGTTACTGTTTTCTGAAAAAAATCGATTCTGCGCAGCAACGTGAACACTTCTGCTTCCCAGGCACAGAGAAGGTGCTAGCAGGGAATTCTCTGCCTGCCTTTCCCCAGTGCTCTGCAAGCTCTCCAGGACAACATAAAATCTGGGGCTCTGTGCTTTCTTTCGTTCTGAACAAGTGTTACTGTTTTCTGCACAAAAGCGATTCTGCGAAGCAATGTGAACACTTCTGCTTCCCAGGCACAGAGAAGATGCTAGCAGGGAATTCTATGCCTGCCTTTCCCCAGTGCTCTGCAAGCTCTCCAGGACAACAGCAAATCTGGGGCTCTGTGCTTTCTTTCGTTCTGAACAAGTTTTAGTGTTTTCTGCACAAAAGCGATTCTGCGAAGCAATGTGAACACTTCTGCTTCCCAGGCACAGAGAAGGTGCTAGCAGGGAATTCTATGCCTGCCTTTCCCCAGTGCTCTGCAAGCTCTCCAGGACAACAGCAAATCTGGGGCTCTGTGCTTTCTTTCGTTCTGAACAAGTGTTAGTGTTTTCTGCACAAAAGCGATTCTGCGAAGCAATGTGAACACTTCTGCTTCCCAGGCACAGAGAAGGTGCTAGCAGGGAATTCTCTGCCTGCCTTTCCCCAGTGCTCTGCAAGCTCTCCAGGACAACAGCAAATCTGGGGCTCTGTGCTTTCTTTCGTTCTGAACAAGTGTTACTGTTTTCTGCACAAAAGTGATTCTGCGAAGCAATGTGAACACTTCTGCTTCCCAGGCACAGAGAAGGTGCTAGCAGGGAATTCTCTGCCTGCCTTTCCCCAGTGCTCTGCAAGCTCTCCAGGACAACAACAAATCTGGGTCTCAGTGCTTTCTTTCGTTGTGAACACGTGTTACTGTTTTCTGAAAAAAATCGATTCTGCGCAGCAACGTGAACACTTCTGCTTCCCAGGCACAGAGAAGGTGCTATCAGGGAATTCTCTGCCTGCCTTTCCCCAGTGCTCTGCAAGCTCTCCAGGACAACATAAAATCTGGGGCTCTGTGCTTTCTTTCGTTCTGAACAAGTGTTACTGTTTTCTGCACAAAAGCGATTCTGCGAAGCAATGTGAACACTTCTGTTTCCCAGGCACAGAGAAGGTGCTAGCAGGGAATTCTATGCCTGCCTTTCCCCAGTGCTCTGCAAGCTCTCCAGGACAACAGCAAATCTGGGGCTCTGTGCTTTCTTTCGTTCTGAACAAGTGTTAGTGTTTTCTGCACAAAAGCGATTCTGCGAAGCAATGTGAACACTTCTGCTTCCCAGGCACAGAGAAGGTGCTAGCAGGGAATTCTCTGCCTGCCTTTCCCCAGTGCTCTGCAAGCTCTCCAGGACAACAGCAAATCTGGGGCTCTGTGCTTTCTTTCGTTCTGAACAAGTTTTAGTGTTTTCTGCACAAAAGCAATTCTGCGAAGCAACGTGAACACTTCTGCTTCGCAGGCACAGAGAAGGTGCTAGCAGGGAATTCTATGCCTGCCTTTCCCCAGTGCTCTGCAAGCTCTCCAGGACAACAACAAATCTGGGTCTCAGTGCTTTCTTTCGTTGTGAACACGTGTTACTGTTTTCTGAAAAAAATCGATTCTGCACAGCAACGTGAACACTTCTGCTTCCCAGGCACAGAGAAGGTGCTATCAGGGAATTCTCTGCCTGCCTTTCCCCAGTGCTCTGCAAGCTCTCCAGGACAACATAAAATCTGGGGCTCTGTGCTTTCTTTCGTTCTGAACAAGTGTTACTGTTTTCTGCACAAAAGCGATTCTGCGAAGCAATGTGAACACTTCTGCTTCCCAGGCACAGAGAAGATGCTAGCAGGGAATTCTATGCCTGCCTTTCCCCAGTGCTCTGCAAGCTCTCCAGGACAACAGCAAATCTGGGGCTCTGTGCTTTCTTTCGTTCTGAACAAGTTTTAGTGTTTTCTGCACAAAAGCGATTCTGCGAAGCAATGTGAACACTTCTGCTTCCCAGGCACAGAGAAGGTGCTAGCAGGGAATTCTCTGCCTGCCTTTCCCCAGTGCTCTGCAAGCTCTCCAGGACAACAGCAAATCTGGGGCTCTGTGCTTTCTTTCGTTCTGAACAAGTTTTAGTGTTTTCTGCACAAAAGCGATTCTGCGAAGCAATGTGAACACTTCTGCTTCCCAGGCACAGAGAAGGTGCTAGCAGGGAATTCTCTGCCTGCCTTTCCCCAGTGCTCTGCAAGCTCTCCAGGACAACAGCAAATCTGGGGCTCTGTGCTTTCTTTCGTTCTGAACAAGTGTTACTGTTTTCTGCACAAAAGTGATTCTGCGAAGCAATGTGAACACTTCTGCTTCCCAGGCACAGAGAAGGTGCTAGCAGGGAATTCTATGCCTGCCTTTCCCCAGTGCTCTGCAAGCTCTCCAGGACAACAACAAATCTGGGTCTCAGTGCTTTCTTTCGTTGTGAACACGTGTTACTGTTTTCTGAAAAAAAATCGATTCTGCGCAGCAACGTGAACACTTCTGCTTCCCAGGCACAGAGAAGGTGCTATCAGGGAATTCTCTGCCTGCCTTTCCCCAGTGCTCTGCAAGCTCTCCAGGACAACATAAAATCTGGGGCTCTGTGCTTTCTTTCGTTCTGAACAAGTGTTACTGTTTTCTGCACAAAAGCGATTCTGCGAAGCAATGTGAACACTTCTGCTTCCCAGGCACAGAGAAGGTGCTAGCAGGGAATTCTCTGCCTGCCTTTCCCCAGGGCTCTGCAAGCTCTCCAGGACAACAGCAAATCTGGGGCTCTGTGCTTTCTTTCGTTCTGAACAAGTTTTAGTGTTTTCTGCACAAAAGCGATTCTGCGAAGCAATGTGAACACTTCTGCTTCCCAGGCACAGAGAAGGTGCTAGCAGGGAATTCTCTGCCTGCCTTTCCCCAGTGCTCTGCAAGCTCTCCAGGACAACAGCAAATCTGGGGCTCTGTGCTTTCTTTCGTTCTGAACAAGTTTTAGTGTTTTCTGCACAAAAGCGATTCTGCGAAGCAATGTGAACAATTCTGCTTCCCAGGCACAGAGAAGGTGCTAGCAGGGAATTCTCTGCCTGCCTTTCCCCAGTGCTCTGCAAGCTCTCCAGGACAACAGCAAATCTGGGGCTCTGTGCTTTCTTTCGTTCTGAACAAGTGTTAGTGTTTTCTGCACAAAAGTGATTCTGCGAAGCAATGTGAACACTTCTGCTTCCCAGGCACAGAGAAGGTGCTAGCAGGGAATTCTCTGCCTGCCTTTCCCCAGTGCTCTGCAAGCTCTCCAGGACAACAACAAATCTGGGTCTCAGTGCTTTCTTTCGTTGTGAACACGTGTTACTGTTTTCTGAAAAAAATCGATTCTGCGCAGCAACGTGAACACTTCTGCTTCCCAGGCACAGAGAAGGTGCTATCAGGGAATTCTCTGCCTGCCTTTCCCCAGTGCTCTGCAAGCTCTCCAGGACAACATAAAATCTGGGGCTCTGTGCTTTCTTTCGTTCTGAACAAGTGTTACTGTTTTCTGCACAAAAGCGATTCTGCGAAGCAATGTGAACACTTCTGCTTCCCAGGCACAGAGAAGATGCTAGCAGGGAATTCTATGCCTGCCTTTCCCCAGTGCTCTGCAAGCTCTCCAGTACAACAGCAAATCTGGGGCTCTGTGCTTTCTTTCGTTCTGAACAAGTTTTAGTGTTTTCTGCACAAAAGCGATTCTGCGAAGCAATGTCAACACTTCTGCTTCCCAGGCACAGAGAAGGTGCTAGCAGGGAATTCTATGCCTGCCTTTCCCCAGTGCTCTGCAAGCTCTCCAGGACAACAGCAAATCTGGGGCTCTGTGCTTTCTTTCGTTCTGAACAAGTTTTAGTGTTTTCTGCACAAAAGCGATTCTGCGAAGCAATGTGAACACTTCTGCTTCCCAGGCACAGAGAAGGTGCTAGCAGGGAATTCTCTGCCTGCCTTTCCCCAGTGCTCTGCAAGCTCTCCAGGACAACAGCAAATCTGGGGCTCTGTGCTTTCTTTCGTTCTGAACAAGTTTTAGTGTTTTCTGCACAAAAGCAATTCTGCGAAGCAACGTGAACACTTCTGCTTCCCAGGCACAGAGAAGGTGCTAGCAGGGAATTCTATGCCTGCCTTTCCCCAGTGCTCTGCAAGCTCTCCAGGACAACAACAAATCTGGGTCTCAGTGCTTTCTTTCGTTATGAACACGTGTTACTGTTTTCTGAAAAAAATCGATTCTGCGCAGCAACGTGAACACTTCTGCTTCCCAGGCACAGAGAAGGTGCTATCAGGGAATTCTCTGCCTGCCTTTCCCCAGTGCTCTGCAAGCTCTCCAGGACAACATAAAATCTGGGGCTCTGTGCTTTCTTTCGTTCTGAACAAGTGTTAGTGTTTTCTGCACAAAAGCGATTCTGCGAAGCAATGTGAACACTTCTGCTTCCCAGGCACAGAGAATATGCTAGCAGGGAATTCTATGCCTGCCTTTCCCCAGTGCTCTGCAAGCTCTCCAGGACAACAGCAAATCTGGGGCTCTGTGCTTTCTTTCGTTCTGAACAAGTTTTAGTGTTTTCTGCACAAAAGCGATTCTGCGAAGCAATGTGAACACTTCTGCTTCCCAGGCACAGAGAAGGTGCTAGCAGGGAATTCTCTGCCTGCCTTTCCCCAGTGCTCTGCAAGCTCTCCAGGACAACAGCAAATCTGGGGCTCTGTGCTTTCTTTCGTTCTGAACAAGTGTTAGTGTTTTCTGCACAAAAGCGATTCTGCGAAGCAATGTGAACAGGCACAGAGAAGGTGCTAGCAGGGAATTCTCTGCCTGCCTTTCCCCAGTGCTCTGCAAGCTCTCCAGGACAACATAAAGTCTGGGGGTCTGTGCTTTCTTTCGTTGTGAACACGTGTTACTGTTTTCTGCACAAAAGCGATTCTGCCAAGCAATGTGAACACTTCTGCTTCCCAGGCACAGAGAAGGTGCTAGCAGGGAATGCTCTGCCTGCCTTTCCCCAGGGCTCTGCAAGCTCTCCAGGACAACATAAAGTCTGGGGCTCTGTGCTTTCTTTCGTTCTGAACAAGTGTTACTGTTTTCTGCACAAAAGCGATTCTGCGAAGCAATGTGAACACTTCTGCTTCCCAGGCACAGAGAAGGTGCTAGCAGGGAATTCTATGCCTGCCTTTCCCCAGTGCTCTGCAAGCTCTCCAGGACAACATAAAATCTGGGGCTCTGTGCTTTCTTTCGTTGTGAACACATGTTACTGTTTTCCGGAAAAAATCGATTCTGCGCAGCAACGTGAACACTTCTGATTCCCAGGCACAGAGAAGGTGCTAGCAGGGAATTCTCTGCCTGCCTTCCCCCACTGCTCTGCAAGCTCTCCAGGACAACATAAAATCTGGGGCTCTGTGCTTTCTTTCGTTCTGAACAAGTGTTAGTGTTTTCTGCACAAAAGCGATTCTGCGAAGCAATGTGAACACTTCTGCTTCCCAGGCACAGAGAAGGTGCTAGCAGGGAATTCTCTGCCTGCCTTTCCCCAGTGCTCTGCAAGCTCTCCAGGACAGCATAAAATCTGGGGCTCTGTGCTTTCTTTCGTTCTGAACAAGTGTTACTGTTTTCTGCACAAAAGCGATTCTGCGAAGCAATGTGAACACTTCTGGTTCCCAGGCACAGAGAAGGTGCTAGCAGGGAATTCTACGCCTGCCTTTCCCCAGTGCTCTGCAAGCTCTCCAGGACAACAGCAAATCTGGGGCTCTGTGCTTTCTTTCGTTCTGAACAAGTTTTAGTGTTTTCTGCACAAAAGCGATTCTGCGAAGCAATGTGAACACTTCTGTTTCCCAGGCACAGAGAAGGTGCTAGCAGGGAATTCTCTGCCTGCCTTTCCCCAGTGCTCTGCAAGCTCTCCAGGACAACAACAAATCTGGGTCTCAGTGCTTTCTTTCGTTGTGAACACATGTTACTGTTTTCCGGAAAAAATCGCTTCTGCGCAGCAACGTGAACACTTCTGATTCCCAGGCACAGAGAAGGTGTTAGCAGGGAATTCTATGCCTGCCTTTCCCCAGTGCTCTGCAAGCTCTCCAGAACAACAGCAAATCTGGGGCTCTGTGCTTTCTTTCGTTCTGAACAAGTGTTAGTGTTTTCTGCACAAAAGCGATTCTGCGAAGCAATGTGAACACTTCTGCTTCCCAGGCACAGAGAAGGTGCTAGCAGGGAATTCTCTGCCTGCCTTTCCCCAGTGCTCTGCAAGCTCTCCAGGACAACAGCAAATCTGGGGCTCTGTGCTTTCTTTCGTTCTGAACAAGTTTTAGTGTTTTCTGCACAAAAGCGATTCTGCGAAGCAATGTGAACACTTCTGCTTCCCAGGCACAGAGAAGGTGCTAGCAGGGAATTCTCTGCCTGCCTTTCCCCAGTGCTCTGCAAGCTCTCCAGGACAACAGCAAATCTGGGGCTCTGTGCTTTCTTTCGTTCTGAACAAGTGTTAGTGTTTTCTGCACAAAAGCGATTCTGCGAAGCAATGTGAACACTTCTGCTTCCCAGGCACAGAGAAGGTGCTAGCAGGGAATTCTCTGCCTGCCTTTCCCCAGTGCTCTGCAAGCTCTCCAGGACAACAGCAAATCTGGGGCTCTGTGCTTTCTTTCGTTCTGAACAAGTTTTAGTGTTTTCTGCACAAAAGCAATTCTGCGAAGCAACGTGAACACTTCTGCTTCCCAGGCACAGAGAAGGTGCTAGCAGGGAATTCTATGCCTGCCTTTCCCCAGTGCTCTGCAAGCTCTCCAGGACAACAACAAATCTGGGTCTCAGTGCTTTCTTTCGTTGTGAACACGTGTTACTGTTTTCTGAAAAAAATCGATTCTGCGCAGCAACGTGAACACTTCTGCTTCCCAGGCACAGAGAAGGTGCTATCAGGGAATTCTCTGCCTGCCTTTCCCCAGTGCTCTGCAAGCTCTCCAGGACAACATAAAATCTGGGGCTCTGTGCTTTCTTTCGTTCTGAACAAGTGTTAGTGTTTTCTGCACAAAAGCGATTCTGCGAAGCAATGTGAACACTTCTGCTTCCCAGGCACAGAGAATATGCTAGCAGGGAATTCTATGCCTGCCTTTCCCCAGTGCTCTGCAAGCTCTCCAGGACAACAGCAAATCTGGGGCTCTGTGCTTTCTTTCGTTCTGAACAAGTTTTAGTGTTTTCTGCACAAAAGCGATTCTGCGAAGCAATGTGAACACTTCTGCTTCCCAGGCACAGAGAAGGTGCTAGCAGGGAATTCTCTGCCTGCCTTTCCCCAGTGCTCTGCAAGCTCTCCAGGACAACAGCAAATCTGGGGCTCTGTGCTTTCTTTCGTTCTGAACAAGTGTTAGTGTTTTCTGCACAAAAGCGATTCTGCGAAGCAATGTGAACAGGCACAGAGAAGGTGCTAGCAGGGAATTCTCTGCCTGCCTTTCCCCAGTGCTCTGCAAGCTCTCCAGGACAACATAAAGTCTGGGGCTCTGTGCTTTCTTTCGTTGTGAACACGTGTTACTGTTTTCTGCACAAAAGTGATTCTGCACAGCAATGTGAACACTTCTGCTTCCCAGGCACAGAGAAGGTGCTAGCAGGGAATGCTCTGCCTGCCTTTCCCCAGGGCTCTGCAAGCTCTCCAGGACAACATAAAGTCTGGGGCTCTGTGCTTTCTTTCGTTGTGAACACGTGTTACTGTTTTCTGCACAAAAGCGATTCTGCCAAGCAATGTGAACACTTCTGCTTCCCAGGCACAGAGAAGGTGCTAGCAGGGAATGCTCTGCCTGCCTTTCCCCAGGGCTCTGCAAGCTCTCCAGGACAACATAAAGTCTGGGGCTCTGTGCTTTCTTTCGTTCTGAACAAGTGTTACTGTTTTCTGCACAAAAGCGATTCTGCGAAGCAATGTGAACACTTCTGCTTCCCAGGCACAGAGAAGGTGCTAGCAGGGAATTCTATGCCTGCCTTTCCCCAGTGCTCTGCAAGCTCTCCAGGACAACATAAAATCTGGGGCTCTGTGCTTTCTTTCGTTGTGAACACATGTTACTGTTTTCCGGAAAAAATCGATTCTGCGCAGCAACGTGAACACTTCTGATTCCCAGGCACAGAGAAGGTGCTAGCAGGGAATTCTCTGCCTGCCTTCCCCCACTGCTCTGCAAGCTCTCCAGGACAACATAAAATCTGGGGCTCTGTGCTTTCTTTCGTTCTGAACAAGTGTTAGTGTTTTCTGCACAAAAGCGATTCTGCGAAGCAATGTGAACACTTCTGCTTCCCAGGCACAGAGAAGGTGCTAGCAGGGAATTCTCTGCCTGCCTTTCCCCAGTGCTCTGCAAGCTCTCCAGGACAGCATAAAATCTGGGGCTCTGTGCTTTCTTTCGTTCTGAACAAGTGTTACTGTTTTCTGCACAAAAGCGATTCTGCGAAGCAATGTGAACACTTCTGGTTCCCAGGCACAGAGAAGGTGCTAGCAGGGAATTCTACGCCTGCCTTTCCCCAGTGCTCTGCAAGCTCTCCAGGACAACAGCAAATCTGGGGCTCTGTGCTTTCTTTCGTTCTGAACAAGTTTTAGTGTTTTCTGCACAAAAGCGATTCTGCGAAGCAATGTGAACACTTCTGTTTCCCAGGCACAGAGAAGGTGCTAGCAGGGAATTCTCTGCCTGCCTTTCCCCAGTGCTCTGCAAGCTCTCCAGGACAACAACAAATCTGGGTCTCAGTGCTTTCTTTCGTTGTGAACACATGTTACTGTTTTCCGGAAAAAATCGCTTCTGCGCAGCAACGTGAACACTTCTGATTCCCAGGCACAGAGAAGGTGTTAGCAGGGAATTCTATGCCTGCCTTTCCCCAGTGCTCTGCAAGCTCTCCAGAACAACAGCAAATCTGGGGCTCTGTGCTTTCTTTCGTTCTGAACAAGTGTTAGTGTTTTCTGCACAAAAGCGATTCTGCGAAGCAATGTGAACACTTCTGCTTCCCAGGCACAGAGAAGGTGCTAGCAGGGAATTCTCTGCCTGCCTTTCCCCAGTGCTCTGCAAGCTCTCCAGGACAACAGCAAATCTGGGGCTCTGTGCTTTCTTTCGTTCTGAACAAGTTTTAGTGTTTTCTGCACAAAAGCGATTCTGCGAAGCAATGTGAACACTTCTGCTTCCCAGGCACAGAGAAGGTGCTAGCAGGGAATTCTCTGCCTGCCTTTCCCCAGTGCTCTGCAAGCTCTCCAGGACAACAGCAAATCTGGGGCTCTGTGCTTTCTTTCGTTCTGAACAAGTGTTAGTGTTTTCTGCACAAAAGCGATTCTGCGAAGCAATGTGAACACTTCTGCTTCCCAGGCACAGAGAAGGTGCTAGCAGGGAATTCTCTGCCTGCCTTTCCCCAGTGCTCTGCAAGCTCTCCAGGACAACAGCAAATCTGGGGCTCTGTGCTTTCTTTCGTTCTGAACAAGTTTTAGTGTTTTCTGCACAAAAGCGATTCTGCGAAGCAATGTGAACACTTCTGCTTCCCAGGCACAGAGAAGGTGCTAGCAGGGAATTCTATGCCTGCCTTTCCCCAGTGCTCTGCAAGCTCTCCAGGACAACAGCAAATCTGGGGCTCTGTGCTTTCTTTCGTTCTGAACAAGTGTTAGTGTTTTCTGCACAAAAGCGATTCTGCGAAGCAATGTGAACACTTCTGCTTCCCAGGCACAGAGAAGGTGCTAGCAGGGAATTCTCTGCCTGCCTTTCCCCAGTGCTCTGCAAGCTCTCCAGGACAACAGCAAATCTGGGGCTCTGTGCTTTCTTTCGTTCTGAACAAGTTTTAGTGTTTTCTGCACAAAAGTGATTCTGCGAAGCAATGTGAACACTTCTGCTTCCCAGGCACAGAGAAGGTGCTAGCAGGGAATTCTATGCCTGCCTTTCCCCAGTGCTCTGCAAGCTCTCCAGGACAACAACAAATCTGGGTCTCAGTGCTTTCTTTCGTTGTGAACACGTGTTACTGTTTTCTGAAAAAAATCGATTCTGCGCAGCAACGTGAACACTTCTGCTTCCCAGGCACAGAGAAGGTGCTAGCAGGGAATTCTCTGCCTGCCTTTCCCCAGGGCTCTGCAAGCTCTCCAGGACAACAGCAAAACTGGGGCTCTGTGCTTTCTTTCGTTCTGAACAAGTGTTAGTGTTTTCTGCACAAAAGCGATTCTGCGAAGCAATGTGAACAGGCACAGAGAAGGTGCTAGCAGGGAATTCTCTGCCTGCCTTTCCCCAGTGCTCTGCAAGATCTCCAGGACAACAGCAGATCTGGGGCTCTGTGCTTTCTTTCGTTGTGAACACGTGTTACTGTTTTCTGCACAAAAGTGATTCTGCGAAGCAATGTGAACACTTCTGCTTCCCAGGCACAGAGAAGGTGCTAGCAGGGAAGGCTCTGCCTGCCTTTCCCCAGGGCTCTGCAAGCTCTCCAGGACAACATAAAGTCTGGGGCTCTGTGCTTTCTTTCGTTCTGAACACGTGTTACTGTTTTCTGCACAAAAGTCATTCTGCACAGCAATGTGAACACTTCTGCTTCCCAGGCACAGAGAAGGTGCTAGCAGGGAATGCTCTGCCTGCCTTTCCCCGGGGCTCTGCAAGCTCTCCAGGACAACATAAAGTCTGGGGCTCTGTGCTTTCTTTCGTTCTGAACAAGTGTTACTGTTTTCTGCACAAAAGCGATTCTGCGAAGCAATGTGAACACTTCTGCTTCCCAGGCACAGAGAAGGTGCTAGCAGGGAATTCTCTGCCTGCCTTTCCCCAGTGCTCTGCAAGCTCTCCAGGACAGCATAAAATCTGGGGCTCTGTGCTTTCTTTCGTTCTGAACAAGTGTTACTGTTTTCTGCACAAAAGCGATTCTGCGAAGCAATGTGAACACTTCTGCTTCCCAGGCACAGAGAAGGTGCTAGCAGGGAATTCTATGCCTGCCTTTCCCCAGTGCTCTGCAAGCTCTCCAGGACAACAGCAAATCTGGGGCTCTGTGCTTTCTTTCGTTCTGAACAAGTTTTAGTGTTTTCTGCACAAAAGCGATTCTGCGAAGCAATGTGAACACTTCTGCTTCCCAGGCACAGAGAAGGTGCTAGCAGGGAATTCTATGCCTGCCTTTCCCCAGTGCTCTGCAAGCTCTCCAGGACAACAGCAAATCTGGGGCTCTGTGCTTTCTTTCGTTCTGAACAAGTGTTAGTGTTTTCTGCACAAAAGCGATTCTGCGAAGCAATGTGAACACTTCTGCTTCCCAGGCACAGAGAAGGTGCTAGCAGGGAATTCTCTGCCTGCCTTTCCCCAGTGCTCTGCAAGCTCTCCAGGACAACAGCAAATCTGGGGCTCTGTGCTTTCTTTCGTTCTGAACAAGTTTTAGTGTTTTCTGCACAAAAGCGATTCTGCGAAGCAATGTGAACACTTCTGCTTCCCAGGCACAGAGAAGGTGCTAGCAGGGAATTCTCTGCCTGCCTTTCCCCAGTGCTCTGCAAGCTCTCCAGGACAACAGCAAATCTGGGGCTCTGTGCTTTCTTTCGTTCTGAACAAGTTTTAGTGTTTTCTGCACAAAAGTGATTCTGCGAAGCAATGTGAACACTTCTGCTTCCCAGGCACAGAGAAGGTGCTAGCAGGGAATTCTATGCCTGCCTTTCCCCAGTGCTCTGCAAGCTCTCCAGGACAACAACAAATCTGGGTCTCAGTGCTTTCTTTCGTTGTGAACACGTGTTACTGTTTTCTGAAAAAAATCGATTCTGCGCAGCAACGTGAACACTTCTGCTTCCCAGGCACAGAGAAGGTGCTAGCAGGGAATTCTCTGCCTGCCTTTCCCCAGGGCTCTGCAAGCTCTCAAGGACAACAGCAAAACTGGGGCTCTGTGCTTTCTTTCGTTCTGAACAAGTGTTAGTGTTTTCTGCACAAAAGCGATTCTGCGAAGCAATGTGAACAGGCACAGAGAAGGTGCTAGCAGGGAATTCTCTGCCTGCCTTTCCCCAGTGCTCTGCAAGATCTCCAGGACAACAGCAGATCTGGGGCTCTGTGCTTTCTTTCGTTGTGAACAAGTGTTACTGTTTTCTGCACAAAAGTGATTCTGCGAAGCAATGTGAACACTTCTGCTTCCCAGGCACAGAGAAGGTGCTAGCAGGGAAGGCTCTGCCTGCCTTTCCCCAGGGCTCTGCAAGCTCTCCAGGACAACATAAAGTCTGGGGCTCTGTGCTTTCTTTCGTTCTGAACACGTGTTACTGTTTTCTGCACAAAAGTCATTCTGCACAGCAATGTGAACACTTCTGCTTCCCAGGCACAGAGAAGGTGCTAGCAGGGAATGCTCTGCCTGCCTTTCCCCGGGGCTCTGCAAGCTCTCCAGGACAACATAAAGTCTGGGGCTCTGTGCTTTCTTTCGTTCTGAACAAGTGTTACTGTTTTCTGCACAAAAGCGATTCTGCGAAGCAATGTGAACACTTCTGCTTCCCAGGCACAGAGAAGGTGCTAGCAGGGAATTCTCTGCCTGCCTTTCCCCAGTGCTCTGCAAGCTCTCCAGGACAGCATAAAATCTGGGGCTCTGTGCTTTCTTTCGTTCTGAACAAGTGTTACTGTTTTCTGCACAAAAGCGATTCTGCGAAGCAATGTGAACACTTCTGGTTCCCAGGCACAGAGAAGGTGCTAGCAGGGAATTCTACGCCTGCCTTTCCCCAGTGCTCTGCAAGCTCTCCAGGACAACAGCAAATCTGGGGCTCTGTGCTTTCTTTCGTTCTGAACAAGTTTTAGTGTTTTCTGCACAAAAGCGATTCTGCGAAGCAATGTGAACACTTCTGTTTCCCAGGCACAGAGAAGGTGCTAGCAGGGAATTCTCTGCCTGCCTTTCCCCAGTGCTCTGCAAGCTCTCCAGGACAACAACAAATCTGGGTCTCAGTGCTTTCTTTCGTTGTGAACACATGTTACTGTTTTCCGGAAAAAATCGATTCTGCGCAGCAACGTGAACACTTCTGATTCCCAGGCACAGAGAAGGTGCTAGCAGGGAATTCTATGCCTGCCTTTCCCCAGTGCTCTGCAAGCTCTCCAGGACAACAGCAAATCTGGGGCTCTGTGCTTTCTTTCGTTCTGAACAAGTTTTAGTGTTTTCTGCACAAAAGCGATTCTGCGAAGCAATGTGAACACTTCTGCTTCCCAGGCACAGAGAAGGTGCTAGCAGGGAATTCTATGCCTGCCTTTCCCCAGTGCTCTGCAAGCTCTCCAGGACAACAGCAAATCTGGGGCTCTGTGCTTTCTTTCGTTCTGAACAAGTTTTAGTGTTTTCTGCACAAAAGCGATTCTGCGAAGCAATGTGAACACTTCTGCTTCCCAGGCACAGAGAAGGTGCTAGCAGGGAATTCTCTGCCTGCCTTTCCCCAGTGCTCTGCAAGCTCTCCAGGACAACAGCAAATCTGGGGCTCTGTGCTTTCTTTCGTTCTGAACAAGTGTTAGTGTTTTCTGCACAAAAGCGATTCTGCGAAGCAATGTGAACACTTCTGCTTCCCAGGCACAGAGAAGGTGCTAGCAGGGAATTCTCTGCCTGCCTTTCCCCAGTGCTCTGCAAGCTCTCCAGGACAACAGCAAATCTGGGGCTCTGTGCTTTCTTTCGTTCTGAACAAGTTTTAGTGTTTTCTGCACAAAAGCGATTCTGCGAAGCAATGTGAACACTTCTGCTTCCCAGGCACAGAGAAGGTGCTAGCAGGGAATTCTCTGCCTGCCTTTCCCCAGTGCTCTGCAAGCTCTCCAGGACAACAGCAAATCTGGGGCTCTGTGCTTTCTTTCGTTCTGAACAAGTTTTACTGTTTTCTGCACAAAAGCGATTCTGCGAAGCAATGTGAACACTTCTGCTTCCCAGGCACAGAGAAGGTGCTAGCAGGGAATTCTCTGCCTGCCTTTCCCCAGTGCTCTGCAAGCTCTCCAGGACAACAGTAAATCTGGGGCTCTGTGCTTTCTTTCGTTCTGAACAAGTGTTAGTGTTTTCTGCACAAAAGCGATTCTGCGAAGCAATGTGAACACTTCTGCTGCCCAGGCAGAGAGAAGGTGCTAGCAGGGAATTCTCTGCCTGCCTTTCCCCAGTGCTCTGCAAGCTCTCCAGGACAACAGCAAATCTGGGGCTCTGTGCTTTCTTTCGTTCTGAACAAGTTTTAGTGTTTTCTGCACAAAAGCGATTCTGCGAAGCAATGTGAACACTTCTGCTTCCCAGGCACAGAGAAGGTGCTAGCAGGGAATTCTATGCCTGCCTTTCCCCAGTGCTCTGCAAGCTCTCCAGGACAACAGCAAATCTGGGGCTCTGTGCTTTCTTTCGTTCTGAACAAGTGTTAGTGTTTTCTGCACAAAAGCGATTTTGCGAAGCAATGTGAACACTTCTGCTTCCCAGGCACAGAGAAGGTGCTAGCAGGGAATTCTCTGCCTGCCTTTCCCCAGTGCTCTGCAAGCTCTCCAGGACAACAGCAAATCTGGGGCTCTGTGCTTTCTTTCGTTCTGAACAAGTTTTAGTGTTTTCTGCACAAAAGCGATTCTGCGAAGCAATGTGAACACTTCTGCTTCCCAGGCACAGAGAAGGTGCTAGCAGGGAATTCTATGCCTGCCTTTCCCCAGTGCTCTGCAAGCTCTCCAGGACAACAGCAAATCTGGGGCTCTGTGCTTTCTTTCGTTCTGAACAAGTTTTAGTGTTTTCTGCACAAAAGCGATTCTGCGAAGCAATGTGAACACTTCTGCTTCCCAGGCACAGAGAAGGTGCTAGCAGGGAATTCTCTGCCTGCCTTTCCCCAGTGCTCTGCAAGCTCTCCAGGACAACAGCAAATCTGGGGCTCTGTGCTTTCTTTCGTTCTGAACAAGTGTTACTGTTTTCTGCACAAAAGTGATTCTGCGAAGCAATGTGAACACTTCTGCTTCCCAGGCACAGAGAAGGTGCTAGCAGGGAATTCTATGCCTGCCTTTCCCCAGTGCTCTGCAAGCTCTCCAGGACAACAGCAAATCTGGGGCTCTGTGCTTTCTTTCGTTCTGAACACGTGTTACTGTTTTCTGAAAAAAATCGATTCTGCGCAGCAACGTGAACACTTCTGCTTCCCAGGCACAGAGAAGGTGCTATCAGGGAATTCTCTGCCTGCCTTTCCCCAGTGCTCTGCAAGCTCTCCAGGACAACATAAAATCTGGGGCTCTGTGCTTTCTTTCGTTCTGAACAAGTGTTACTGTTTTCTGCACAAAAGCGATTCTGCGAAGCAATGTGAACACTTCTGCTTCCCAGGCACAGAGAAGGTGCTAGCAGGGAATTCTCTGCCTGCCTTTCCCCAGGGCTCTGCAAGCTCTCCATGACAACAGCAAAACTGGGGCTCTGTGCTTTCTTTCGTTCTGAACAAGTGTTAGTGTTTTCTGCACAAAAGCGATTCTGCGAAGCAATGTGAACAGGCACAGAGAAGGTGCTAGCAGGGAATTCTCTGCCTGCCTTTCCCCAGTGCTCTGCAAGCTCTCCAGGACAACAGCAAATCTGGGGCTCTGTGCTTTCTTTCGTTCTGAACAAGTGTTAGTGTTTTCTGCACAAAAGCGATTCTGCGAAGCAATGTGAACACTTCTGCTTCCCAGGCACAGAGAAGGTGCTAGCAGGGAATTCTCTGCCTGCCTTTCCCCAGTGCTCTGCAAGCTCTCCAGGACAACAGCAAATCTGGGGCTCTGTGCTTTCTTTCGTTCTGAACAAGTTTTAGTGTTTTCTGCACAAAAGCGATTCTGCGAAGCAATGTGAACACTTCTGCTTCCCAGGCACAGAGAAGGTGCTAGCAGGGAATTCTATGCCTGCCTTTCCCCAGTGCTCTGCAAGCTCTCCAGGACAACAGCAAATCTGGGGCTCTGTGCTTTCTTTCGTTCTGAACAAGTGTTAGTGTTTTCTGCACAAAAGCGATTCTGCGAAGCAATGTGAACACTTCTGCTTCCCAGGCACAGAGAAGGTGCTAGCAGGGAATTCTCTGCCTGCCTTTCCCCAGTGCTCTGCAAGCTCTCCAGGACAACAGCAAATCTGGGGCTCTGTGCTTTCTTTCGTTCTGAACAAGTTTTAGTGTTTTCTGCACAAAAGCGATTCTGCGAAGCAATGTGAACACTTCTGCTTCCCAGGCACAGAGAAGGTGCTAGCAGGGAATTCTATGCCTGCCTTTCCCCAGTGCTCTGCAAGCTCTCCAGGACAACAGCAAATCTGGGGCTCTGTGCTTTCTTTCGTTCTGAACAAGTTTTAGTGTTTTCTGCACAAAAGCGATTCTGCGAAGCAATGTGAACACTTCTGCTTCCCAGGCACAGAGAAGGTGCTAGCAGGGAATTCTCTGCCTGCCTTTCCCCAGGGCTCTGCAAGCTCTCCAGGACAACAGCAAAACTGGGGCTCTGTGCTTTCTTTCGTTCTGAACAAGTGTTAGTGTTTTCTGCACAAAAGCGATTCTGCGAAGCAATGTGAACAGGCACAGAGAAGGTGCTAGCAGGGAATTCTCTGCCTGCCTTTCCCCAGTGCTCTGCAAGCTCTCCAGGACAACAGCAAATCTGGGGCTCTGTGCTTTCTTTCGTTCTGAACAAGTGTTAGTGTTTTCTGCACAAAAGCGATTCTGCGAAGCAATGTGAACACTTCTGCTTCCCAGGCACAGAGAAGGTGCTAGCAGGGAATTCTCTGCCTGCCTTTCCCCAGTGCTCTGCAAGCTCTCCAGGACAACAGCAAATCTGGGGCTCTGTGCTTTCTTTCGTTCTGAACAAGTTTTAGTGTTTTCTGCACAAAAGCGATTCTGCGAAGCAATGTGAACACTTCTGCTTCCCAGGCACAGAGAAGGTGCTAGCAGGGAATTCTATGCCTGCCTTTCCCCAGTGCTCTGCAAGCTCTCCAGGACAACAGCAAATCTGGGGCTCTGTGCTTTCTTTCGTTCTGAACAAGTGTTAGTGTTTTCTGCACAAAAGCGATTCTGCGAAGCAATGTGAACACTTCTGCTTCCCAGGCACAGAGAAGGTGCTAGCAGGGAATTCTCTGCCTGCCTTTCCCCAGTGCTCTGCAAGCTCTCCAGGACAACAGCAAATCTGGGGCTCTGTGCTTTCTTTCGTTCTGAACAAGTGTTAGTGTTTTCTGCACAAAAGCGATTCTGCGAAGCAATGTGAACACTTCTGCTTCCCAGGCACAGAGAAGGTGCTAGCAGGGAAGGCTCTGCCTGCCTTTCCCCAGGGCTCTGCAAGCTCTCCAGGACAACATAAAGTCTGGGGCTCTGTGCTTTCTTTCGTTCTGAACACGTGTTACTGTTTTCTGCACAAAAGTCATTCTGCACAGCAATGTGAACACTTCTGCTTCCCAGGCACAGAGAAGGTGCTAGCAGGGAATGCTCTGCCTGCCTTTCCCCAGGGCTCTGCAAGCTCTCCAGGACAACATAAAGTCTGGGGCTCTGTGCTTTCTTTCGTTCTGAACAAGTGTTAGTGTTTTCTGCACAAAAGCGATTCTGCGAAGCAATGTGAACAGGCACAGAGAAGGTGCTAGCAGGGAATTCTCTGCCTGCCTTTCCCCAGTGCTCTGCAAGCTCTCCAGGACAACAGCAAATCTGGGGCTCTGTGCTTTCTTTCGTTCTGAACAAGCGTTAGTGTTTTCTGCACAAAAGCGATTCTGCGAAGCAATGTGAACAGGCACAGAGAAGGTGCTAGCAGGGAATTCTCTGCCTGCCTTTCCCCAGTGCTCTGCAAGCTCTCCAGGACAACAGCAAATCTGGGGCTCTGTGCTTTCTTTCGTTCTGAACAAGTTTTAGTGTTTTCTGCACAAAAGCGATTCTGCGAAGCAATGTGAACAGGCACAGAGAAGGTGCTAGCAGGGAATTCTCTGCCTGCCTTTCCCCAGGGCTCTGCAAGCTCTCCAGGACAACAGCAGATCTGGGGCTCTGTGCTTTCTTTCGTTGTGAACACGTGTTACTGTTTTCTGCACAAAAGTGATTCTGCACAGCAATGTGAACACTTCTGCTTCCCAGGCACAGAGAAGGTGCTAGCAGGGAATGCTCTGCCTGCCTTTCCCCAGGGCTCTGCAAGCTCTCCAGGACAACAGCAAATCTGGGTCTCTGTGCTTTCTTTCGTTCTGAACAAGTGTTACTGTTTTCTGCACAAAAGCGATTCTGCGAAGCAATGTGAACACTTCTGCTTCCCAGGCACAGTGAAGGTGCTATCAGGGAATTCTCTGCCTGCCTTCTCCCAGTGCTCTGCAAGCTCTCCAGGACAACATAAAGTCTGGGGCTCTGTGCTTTCTTTCGTTCTGAACAAGTGTTACTGTTTTCTGCACAAAAGCGATTCTGCGAAGCAATGTGAACACTTCTGCTTCCCAGGCACAGAGAAGGTGCTAGCAGGGAATTCTATGCCTGCCTTTCCCCAGTGCTCTGCAAGCTCTCCAGGACAACAGCAAATCTGGGGCTCTGTGCTTTCTTTCGTTCTGAACAAGTTTTAGTGTTTTCTGCACAAAAGCGATTCTGCGAAGCAATGTGAACACTTCTGCTTCCCAGGCACAGAGAAGGTGCTAGCAGGGAATTCTCTGCCTGCCTTTCCCCAGGGCTCTGCAAGCTCTCCAGGACAACATAAAATCTGGGGCTCTGTGCTTTCTTTCGTTCTGAACAAGTGTTACTGTTTTCTGCACAAAAGCGATTCTGCGAAGCAATGTGAACAGGCACAGAGAAGGTGCTAGCAGGGAATTCTCTGCCTGCCTTTCCCCAGTGCTCTGCAAGCTCTCCAGGACAACAGCAGATCTGGGGCTCTGTGCTTTCTTTCGTTGTGAACACGTGTTACTGTTTTCTGCACAAAAGTCATTCTGCACAGCAATGTGAACACTTCTGCTTCCCAGGCACAGAGAAGGTGCTAGCAGGGAATGCTCTGCCTGTCTTTCCCCAGTGCTCTGCAAGCTCTCCAGGACAACATAAAGTCTGGGGCTCTGTGCTTTCTTTCGTTCTGAACAAGTGTTACTGTTTTCTGCACAAAAGCGATTCTGCGAAGCAATGTGAACACTTCTGCTTCCCAGGCACAGAGAAGGTGCTAGCAGGGAATTCTCTGCCTGCCTTTCCCCAGGGCTCTGCAAGCTCTCCAGGACAACAGCAAATCTGGGGCTCTGTGCTTTCTTTCGTTCTGAACAAGTGTTACTGTTTTCTGCACAAAAGCGATTCTGCGAAGCAATGTGAACACTTCTGCTTCCCAGGCACAGAGAAGGTGCTAGCAGGGAATTCTCTGCCTGCCTTCCCCCAGGGCTCTGCAAGCTCTCCAGGACAACAGCAAATCTGGGGCTCTGTGCTTTCTTTCGTTCTGAACAAGTGTTACTGTTTTCTGCACAAAAGCGATTCTGAGAAGCAATGTGAACACTTCTGCTTCCCAGGCACAGAGAAGGTGCTAGCAGGGAATTCTCTGCCTGCCTTTCCCCAGGGCTCTGCAAGCTCTCCAGGACAACATAAAATCTGGGGCTCTGTGCTTTCTTTCATTCTGAACAAGTGTTACTGTTTTCTGCACAAAAGCGATTCTGCGAAGCAATGTGAACACTTCTGCTTCCCAGGCACAGAGAAGGTGCTAGCAGGGAATTCTCTGCCTGCCTTTCCCCAGTGCTCTGCAAGCTCTCCAGGACAACAGCAAATCTGGGGCTCTGTGCTTTCTTTCGTTCTGAACAAGTTTTAGTGTTTTCTGCACAAAAGCGATTTGGCGAAGCAATGTGAACACTTCTGCTTCCCAGGCACAGAGAAGGTGCTAGCAGGGAATTCTATGCCTGCCTTTCCCCAGTGCTCTGCAAGCTCTCCAGGACAACAGCAAATCTGGGGCTCTGTGCTTTCTTTCGTTCTGAACAAGTTTTAGTGTTTTCTGCACAAAAGCGATTCTGCGAAGCAATGTGAACACTTCTGCTTCCCAGGCACAGAGAAGGTGCTAGCAGGGAATTCTCTGCCTGCCTTTCCCCAGTGCTCTGCAAGCTCTCCAGGACAACAGCAAATCTGGGGCTCTGTGCTTTCTTTCGTTCTGAACAAGTGTTACTGTTTTCTGCACAAAAGTGATTCTGCGAAGCAATGTGAACACTTCTGCTTCCCAGGCACAGAGAAGGTGCTAGCAGGGAATTCTATGCCTGCCTTTCCCCAGTGCTCTGCAAGCTCTCCAGGACAACAACAAATCTGGGTCTCAGTGCTTTCTTTCGTTGTGAACACGTGTTACTGTTTTCTGAAAAAAATCGATTCTGCGCAGCAACGTGAACACTTCTGCTTCCCAGGCACAGAGAAGGTGCTATCAGGGAATTCTCTGCCTGCCTTTCCCCAGTGCTCTGCAAGCTCTCCAGGACAACATAAAATCTGGGGCTCTGTGCTTTCTTTCGTTCTGAACAAGTGTTACTGTTTTCTGCACAAAAGCGATTCTGCGAAGCAATGTGAACACTTCTGCTTCCCAGGCACAGAGAAGATGCTAGCAGGGAATTCTATGCCTGCCTTTCCCCAGTGCTCTGCAAGCTCTCCAGGACAACAGCAAATCTGGGGCTCTGTGCTTTCTTTCGTTCTGAACAAGTTTTAGTGTTTTCTGCACAAAAGCGATTCTGCGAAGCAATGTGAACACTTCTGCTTCCCAGGCACAGAGAAGGTGCTAGCAGGGAATTCTCTGCCTGCCTTTCCCCAGTGCTCTGCAAGCTCTCCAGGACAACAGCAAATCTGGGGCTCTGTGCTTTCTTTCGTTCTGAACAAGTGTTAGTGTTTTCTGCACAAAAGCGATTCTGCGAAGCAATGTGAACAGGCACAGAGAAGGTGCTAGCAGGGAATTCTCTGCCTGCCTTTCCCCAGTGCTCTGCAAGCTCTCCAGGACAACAGCAGATCTGGGGCTCTGTGCTTTCTTTCGTTGTGAACACGTGTTACTGTTTTCTGCACAAAAGTGATTCTGCGAAGCAATGTGAACACTTCTGCTTCCCAGGCACAGAGAAGGTGCTAGCAGGGAATTCTCTGCCTGCCTTTCCCCAGGGCTCTGCAAGCTCTCCAGGACAACAGCAGATCTGGGGCTCTGTGCTTTCTTTCGTTGTGAACACGTGTTACTGTTTTCTGCACAAAAGTGATTCTGCACAGCAATGTGAACACTTCTGCTTCCCAGGCACAGAGAAGGTGCTAGCAGGGAATGCTCTGCCTGCCTTTCCCCAGGGCTCTGCAAGCTCTCCAGGACAACATAAAGTCTGGGGCTCTGTGCTTTCTTTCGTTCTGAACAAGTGTTACTGTTTTCTGCACAAAAGCGATTCTGCGAAGCAATGTGAACACTTCTGCTTCCCAGGCACAGAGAAGGTGCTAGCAGGGAATTCTATGCCTGCCTTTCCCCAGTGCTCTGCAAGCTCTCCAGGACAACAGCAAATCTGGGGCTCTGTGCTTTCTTTCGTTCTGAACAAGTTTTAGTGTTTTCTGCACAAAAGCGATTCTGCGAAGCAATGTGAACAGGCACAGAGAAGGTGCTAGCAGGGAATTCTCTGCCTGCCTTTCCCCAGTGCTCTGCAAGCTCTCCAGGACAACAGCAAATCTGGGGCTCTGTGCTTTCTTTCGTTCTGAACAAGTTTTAGTGTTTTCTGCACAAAAGCGATTCTGCGAAGCAATGTGAACAGGCACAGAGAAGGTGCTAGCAGGGAATTCTCTGCCTGCCTTTCCCCAGGGCTCTGCAAGCTCTCCAGGACAACAGCAGATCTGGGGCTCTGTGCTTTCTTTCGTTGTGAACACGTGTTACTGTTTTCTGCACAAAATTGATTCTGCACAGCAATGTGAACACTTCTGCTTCCCAGGCACAGAGAAGGTGCTAGCAGGGAATGCTCTGCCTGCCTTTCCCCAGGGCTCTGCAAGCTCTCCAGGACAACATAAAATCTGGGGCTCTGTGCTTTCTTTCGTTCTGAACAAGTGTTACTGTTTTCTGCACAAAAGCGATTCTGCGAAGCAATGTGAACACTTCTGCTTCCCAGGCACAGTGAAGGTGCTAGCAGGGAATTCTCTGCCTGCCTTCCCCCAGGGCTCTGCAAGCTCTCCAGGACAACAGCAAATCTGGGGCTCTGTGCTTTCTTTCGTTCTGAACAAGTGTTACTGTTTTCTGCACAAAAGCGATTCTGAGAAGCAATGTGAACACTTCTGCTTCCCAGGCACAGAGAAGGTGCTAGCAGGGAATTCTCTGCCTGCCTTTCCCCAGGGCTCTGCAAGCTCTCCAGGACAACATAAAATCTGGGGCTCTGTGCTTTCTTTCATTCTGAACAAGTGTTACTGTTTTCTGCACAAAAGCGATTCTGCGAAGCAATGTGAACACTTCTGCTTCCCAGGCACAGAGAAGGTGCTAGCAGGGAATTCTCTGCCTGCCTTTCCCCAGTGCTCTGCAAGCTCTCCAGGACAACAGCAAATCTGGGGCTCTGTGCTTTCTTTCGTTCTGAACAAGTTTTAGTGTTTTCTGCACAAAAGCGATTTGGCGAAGCAATGTGAACACTTCTGCTTCCCAGGCACAGAGAAGGTGCTAGCAGGGAATTCTATGCCTGCCTTTCCCCAGTGCTCTGCAAGCTCTCCAGGACAACAGCAAATCTGGGGCTCTGTGCTTTCTTTCGTTCTGAACAAGTTTTAGTGTTTTCTGCACAAAAGCGATTCTGCGAAGCAATGTGAACACTTCTGCTTCCCAGGCACAGAGAAGGTGCTAGCAGGGAATTCTCTGCCTGCCTTTCCCCAGTGCTCTGCAAGCTCTCCAGGACAACAGCAAATCTGGGGCTCTGTGCTTTCTTTCGTTCTGAACAAGTTTTAGTGTTTTCTGCACAAAAGTGATTCTGCGAAGCAATGTGAACACTTCTGCTTCCCAGGCACAGAGAAGGTGCTAGCAGGGAATTCTATGCCTGCCTTTCCCCAGTGCTCTGCAAGCTCTCCAGGACAACAACAAATCTGGGTCTCAGTGCTTTCTTTCGTTGTGAACACGTGTTACTGTTTTCTGAAAAAAATCGATTCTGCGCAGCAACGTGAACACTTCTGCTTCCCAGGCACAGAGAAGGTGCTATCAGGGAATTCTCTGCCTGCCTTTCCCCAGTGCTCTGCAAGCTCTCCAGGACAACATAAAATCTGGGGCTCTGTGCTTTCTTTCGTTCTGAACAAGTGTTACTGTTTTCTGCACAAAAGCGATTCTGCGAAGCAATGTGAACACTTCTGCTTCCCAGGCACAGAGAAGATGCTAGCAGGGAATTCTATGCCTGCCTTTCCCCAGTGCTCTGCAAGCTCTCCAGGACAACAGCAAATCTGGGGCTCTGTGCTTTCTTTCGTTCTGAACAAGTTTTAGTGTTTTCTGCACAAAAGCGATTCTGCGAAGCAATGTGAACACTTCTGCTTCCCAGGCACAGAGAAGGTGCTAGCAGGGAATTCTCTGCCTGCCTTTCCCCAGTGCTCTGCAAGCTCTCCAGGACAACAGCAAATCTGGGGCTCTGTGCTTTCTTTCGTTCTGAACAAGTGTTAGTGTTTTCTGCACAAAAGCGATTCTGCGAAGCAATGTGAACAGGCACAGAGAAGGTGCTAGCAGGGAATTCTCTGCCTGCCTTTCCCCAGTGCTCTGCAAGCTCTCCAGGACAACAGCAGATCTGGGGCTCTGTGCTTTCTTTCGTTGTGAACACGTGTTACTGTTTTCTGCACAAAAGTGATTCTGCGAAGCAATGTGAACACTTCTGCTTCCCAGGCACAGAGAAGGTGCTAGCAGGGAATTCTCTGCCTGCCTTTCCCCAGGGCTCTGCAAGCTCTCCAGGACAACAGCAGATCTGGGGCTCTGTGCTTTCTTTCGTTGTGAACACGTGTTACTGTTTTCTGCACAAAAGTGATTCTGCACAGCAATGTGAACACTTCTGCTTCCCAGGCACAGAGAAGGTGCTAGCAGGGAATGCTCTGCCTGCCTTTCCCCAGGGCTCTGCAAGCTCTCCAGGACAACATAAAGTCTGGGGCTCTGTGCTTTCTTTCGTTCTGAACAAGTGTTACTGTTTTCTGCACAAAAGCGATTCTGCGAAGCAATGTGAACACTTCTGCTTCCCAGGCACAGAGAAGGTGCTAGCAGGGAATTCTATGCCTGCCTTTCCCCAGTGCTCTGCAAGCTCTCCAGGACAACAGCAAATCTGGGGCTCTGTGCTTTCTTTCGTTCTGAACAAGTTTTAGTGTTTTCTGCACAAAAGCGATTCTGCGAAGCAATGTGAACAGGCACAGAGAAGGTGCTAGCAGGGAATTCTCTGCCTGCCTTTCCCCAGTGCTCTGCAAGCTCTCCAGGACAACAGCAAATCTGGGGCTCTGTGCTTTCTTTCGTTCTGAACAAGTTTTAGTGTTTTCTGCACAAAAGCGATTCTGCGAAGCAATGTGAACAGGCACAGAGAAGGTGCTAGCAGGGAATTCTCTGCCTGCCTTTCCCCAGGGCTCTGCAAGCTCTCCAGGACAACAGCAGATCTGGGGCTCTGTGCTTTCTTTCGTTGTGAACACGTGTTACTGTTTTCTGCACAAAAGTGATTCTGCACAGCAATGTGAACACTTCTGCTTCCCAGGCACAGAGAAGGTGCTAGCAGGGAATGCTCTGCCTGCCTTTCCCCAGGGCTCTGCAAGCTCTCCAGGACAACATAAAATCTGGGGCTCTGTGCTTTCTTTCGTTCTGAACAAGTGTTACTGTTTTCTGCACAAAAGCGATTCTGCGAAGCAATGTGAACACTTCTGCTTCCCAGGCACAGTGAAGGTGCTAGCAGGGAATTCTCTGCCTGCCTTCTCCCAGTGCTCTGCAAGCTCTCCAGGACAACATAAAGTCTGGGGCTCTGTGCTTTCTTTCGTTCTGAACAAGTGTTACTGTTTTCTGCACAAAAGCGATTCTGCGAAGCAATGTGAACACTTCTGCTTCCCAGGCACAGAGAAGGTGCTAGCAGGGAATTCTATGCCTGCCTTTCCCCAGTGCTCTGCAAGCTCTCTAAGACAACATAAAATCTGGGGCTCTGTGCTTTCTTTCGTTGTGAACAAGTGTTACTGTTTTCTGCACAAAAGTGATTCTGCGAAGCAATGTGAACACTTCTGCTTCCCAGGCACAGAGAAGGTGCTAGCAGGGAATTCTATGCCTGCCTTTCCCCAGTGCTCTGCAAGCTCTCCAGGACAACAGCAAATCTGGGGCTCTGTGCTTTCTTTCGTTCTGAACAATTGTTACTGTTTTCTGCACAAAAGCGATTCTGCGAAGCAATGTGAACACTTCTGCTTCCCAGGCACAGAGAAGGTGCTAGCAGGGAATTCTATGCCTGCCTTTCCCCAGTGCTCTGCAAGCTCTCCAGGACAACAGCAAATCTGGGGCTCTGTGCTTTCTTTCGTTCTGAACAAGTTTTAGTGTTTTCTGCACAAAAGCGATTCTGCGAAGCAATGTGAACACTTCTGCTTCCCAGGCACAGAGAAGGTGCTAGCAGGGAATTCTCTGCGTGCCTTTCCCCAGTGCTCTGCAAGCTCTCCAGGACAACAACAAATCTGGGTCTCAGTGCTTTCTTTCGTTGTGAACACATGTTACTGTTTTCCGGAAAAAATCGATTCTGCGCAGCAACGTGAACACTTCTGATTCCCAGGCACAGAGAAGGTGCTAGCAGGGAATTCTCTGCCTGCCTTCCCCCACTGCTCTGCAAGCTCTCCAGGACAACATAAAATCTGGGGCTCTGTGCTTTCTTTCGTTCTGAACAAGTGTTACTGTTTTCTGCACAAAAGCGATTCTGCGAAGCAATGTGAACACTTCTGCTTCCCAGGCACAGAGAAGATGCTAGCAGGGAATTCTATGCCTGCCTTTCCCCAGTGCTCTGCAAGCTCTCCAGGACAACAGCAAATCTGGGGCTCTGTGCTTTCTTTCGTTCTGAACAAGTTTTAGTGTTTTCTGCACAAAAGCGATTCTGCGAAGCAATGTGAACACTTCTGCTTCCCAGGCACAGAGAAGGTGCTAGCAGGGAATTCTCTGCCTGCCTTTCCCCAGTGCTCTGCAAGCTCTCCAGGACAACATAAAGTCTGGGGGTCTGTGCTTTCTTTCGTTGTGAACACGTGTTACTGTTTTCTGCACAAAAGTGATTCTGCATAGCAATGTGAACACTTCTGCTTCCCAGGCACAGAGAAGGTGCTAGCAGGGAATTCTATGCCTGCCTTTCCCCAGGGCTCTGCAAGCTCTCCAGGACAACATAAAGTCTGGGGCTCTGTGCTTTCTTTCGTTGTGAACACGTGTTACTATTTTCTGCACAAAAGTGATTCTGCACAGCAATGTGATCACTTCTGCTTCCCAGGCACAGAGAAGGTGCTAGCAGGGAATGCTCTGCCTGCCTTTCCCCAGGGCTCTGCAAGCTCTCCAGGACAACATAAAGTCTGGGGCTCTGTGCTTTCTTTCGTTCTGAACAAGTGTTACTGTTTTCTGCACAAAAGCGATTCTGCGAAGCAATGTAAACACTTCTGCTTCCCAGGCACAGAGAAGGTGCTAGCAGGGAATTCTCTGCCTGCCTTTCCCCAGTGCTCTGCAAGCTCTCCAGGACAACATAAAATCTGGGGCTCTGTGCTTTCTTTCGTTGTGAACACGTGTTACTGTTTTCTGCACAAAAGCGATTCTGCGAAGCAATGTGAACACTTCTGCTTCCCAGGCACAGAGAAGGTGCTAGCAGGGAATTCTCTGCCTGCCTTTCCCCAGTGCTCTGCAAGCTCTCCAGGACAACAGCAAATCTGGGGCTCTGTGCTTTCTTTCGTTCTGAACAAGTGTTACTGTTTTCTGCACAAAAGTGATTCTGCGAAGCAATGTGAACACTTCTGCTTCCCAGGCACAGAGAAGGTGCTAGCAGGGAATTCTATGCCTGCCTTTCCCCAGTGCTCTGCAAGCTCTCCAGGACAACAACAAATCTGGGTCTCAGTGCTTTCTTTCGTTGTGAACACGTGTTACTGTTTTCTGAAAAAAATCGATTCTGCGCAGCAACGTGAACACTTCTGCTTCCCAGGCACAGAGAAGGTGCTATCAGGGAATTCTCTGCCTGCCTTTCCCCAGTGCTCTGCAAGCTCTCCAGGACAACATAAAATCTGGGGCTCTGTGCTTTCTTTCGTTCTGAACAAGTGTTACTGTTTTCTGCACAAAAGCGATTCTGCGAAGCAATGTGAACACTTCTGCTTCCCAGGCACAGAGAAGATGCTAGCAGGGAATTCTATGCCTGCCTTTCCCCAGTGCTCTGCAAGCTCTCCAGGACAACAGCAAATCTGGGGCTCTGTGCTTTCTTTCGTTCTGAACAAGTTTTAGTGTTTTCTGCACAAAAGCGATTCTGCGAAGCAATGTGAACACTTCTGCTTCCCAGGCACAGAGAAGGTGCTAGCAGGGAATTCTCTGCCTGCCTTTCCCCAGTGCTCTGCAAGCTCTCCAGGACAACAGCAAATCTGGGGCTCTGTGCTTTCTTTCGTTCTGAACAAGTGTTAGTGTTTTCTGCACAAAAGCGATTCTGCGAAGCAATGTGAACAGGCACAGAGAAGGTGCTAGCAGGGAATTCTCTGCCTGCCTTTCCCCAGTGCTCTGCAAGCTCTCCAGGACAACAGCAGATCTGGGGCTCTGTGCTTTCTTTCGTTGTGAACACGTGTTACTGTTTTCTGCACAAAAGTGATTCTGCGAAGCAATGTGAACACTTCTGCTTCCCAGGCACAGAGAAGGTGCTAGCAGGGAATTCTCTGCCTGCCTTTCCCCAGGGCTCTGCAAGCTCTCCAGAACAACAGCAGATCTGGGGCTCTGTGCTTTCTTTCGTTGTGAACACGTGTTACTGTTTTCTGCACAAAAGTGATTCTGCACAGCAATGTGAACACTTCTGCTTCCCAGGCACAGAGAAGGTGCTAGCAGGGAATGCTCTGCCTGCCTTTCCCCAGGGCTCTGCAAGCTCTCCAGGACAACATAAAGTCTGGGGCTCTGTGCTTTCTTTCGTTCTGAACAAGTGTTACTGTTTTCTGCACAAAAGCGATTCTGCGAAGCAATGTGAACACTTCTGCTTCCCAGGCACAGAGAAGGTGCTAGCAGGGAATTCTATGCCTGCCTTTCCCCAGTGCTCTGCAAGCTCTCCAGGACAACAGCAAATCTGGGGCTCTGTGCTTTCTTTCGTTCTGAACAAGTTTTAGTGTTTTCTGCACAAAAGCGATTCTGCGAAGCAATGTGAACAGGCACAGAGAAGGTGCTAGCAGGGAATTCTCTGCCTGCCTTTCCCCAGTGCTCTGCAAGCTCTCCAGGACAACAGCAAATCTGGGGCTCTGTGCTTTCTTTCGTTCTGAACAAGTTTTAGTGTTTTCTGCACAAAAGCGATTCTGCGAAGCAATGTGAACAGGCACAGAGAAGGTGCTAGCAGGGAATTCTCTGCCTGCCTTTCCCCAGGGCTCTGCAAGCTCTCCAGGACAACAGCAGATCTGGGGCTCTGTGCTTTCTTTCGTTGTGAACACGTGTTACTGTTTTCTGCACAAAATTGATTCTGCACAGCAATGTGAACACTTCTGCTTCCCAGGCACAGAGAAGGTGCTAGCAGGGAATGCTCTGCCTGCCTTTCCCCAGGGCTCTGCAAGCTCTCCAGGACAACATAAAATCTGGGGCTCTGTGCTTTCTTTCGTTCTGAACAAGTGTTACTGTTTTCTGCACAAAAGCGATTCTGCGAAGCAATGTGAACACTTCTGCTTCCCAGGCACAGTGAAGGTGCTAGCAGGGAATTCTCTGCCTGCCTTCCCCCAGGGCTCTGCAAGCTCTCCAGGACAACAGCAAATCTGGGGCTCTGTGCTTTCTTTCGTTCTGAACAAGTGTTACTGTTTTCTGCACAAAAGCGATTCTGAGAAGCAATGTGAACACTTCTGCTTCCCAGGCACAGAGAAGGTGCTAGCAGGGAATTCTCTGCCTGCCTTTCCCCAGGGCTCTGCAAGCTCTCCAGGACAACATAAAATCTGGGGCTCTGTGCTTTCTTTCATTCTGAACAAGTGTTACTGTTTTCTGCACAAAAGCGATTCTGCGAAGCAATGTGAACACTTCTGCTTCCCAGGCACAGAGAAGGTGCTAGCAGGGAATTCTCTGCCTGCCTTTCCCCAGTGCTCTGCAAGCTCTCCAGGACAACAGCAAATCTGGGGCTCTGTGCTTTCTTTCGTTCTGAACAAGTTTTAGTGTTTTCTGCACAAAAGCGATTTGGCGAAGCAATGTGAACACTTCTGCTTCCCAGGCACAGAGAAGGTGCTAGCAGGGAATTCTATGCCTGCCTTTCCCCAGTGCTCTGCAAGCTCTCCAGGACAACAGCAAATCTGGGGCTCTGTGCTTTCTTTCGTTCTGAACAAGTTTTAGTGTTTTCTGCACAAAAGCGATTCTGCGAAGCAATGTGAACACTTCTGCTTCCCAGGCACAGAGAAGGTGGTAGCAGGGAATTCTCTGCCTGCCTTTCCCCAGTGCTCTGCAAGCTCTCCAGGACAACAGCAAATCTGGGGCTCTGTGCTTTCTTTCGTTCTGAACAAGTTTTAGTGTTTTCTGCACAAAAGTGATTCTGCGAAGCAATGTGAACACTTCTGCTTCCCAGGCACAGAGAAGGTGCTAGCAGGGAATTCTATGCCTGCCTTTCCCCAGTGCTCTGCAAGCTCTCCAGGACAACAACAAATCTGGGTCTCAGTGCTTTCTTTCGTTGTGAACACGTGTTACTGTTTTCTGAAAAAAATCGATTCTGCGCAGCAACGTGAACACTTCTGCTTCCCAGGCACAGAGAAGGTGCTATCAGGGAATTCTCTGCCTGCCTTTCCCCAGTGCTCTGCAAGCTCTCCAGGACAACATAAAATCTGGGGCTCTGTGCTTTCTTTCGTTCTGAACAAGTGTTACTGTTTTCTGCACAAAAGCGATTCTGCGAAGCAATGTGAACACTTCTGCTTCCCAGGCACAGAGAAGATGCTAGCAGGGAATTCTATGCCTGCCTTTCCCCAGTGCTCTGCAAGCTCTCCAGGACAACAGCAAATCTGGGGCTCTGTGCTTTCTTTCGTTCTGAACAAGTTTTAGTGTTTTCTGCACAAAAGCGATTCTGCGAAGCAATGTGAACACTTCTGCTTCCCAGGCACAGAGAAGGTGCTAGCAGGGAATTCTCTGCCTGCCTTTCCCCAGTGCTCTGCAAGCTCTCCAGGACAACAGCAAATCTGGGGCTCTGTGCTTTCTTTCGTTCTGAACAAGTGTTAGTGTTTTCTGCACAAAAGCGATTCTGCGAAGCAATGTGAACAGGCACAGAGAAGGTGCTAGCAGGGAATTCTCTGCCTGCCTTTCCCCAGTGCTCTGCAAGCTCTCCAGGACAACAGCAGATCTGGGGCTCTGTGCTTTCTTTCGTTGTGAACACGTGTTACTGTTTTCTGCACAAAAGTGATTCTGCGAAGCAATGTGAACACTTCTGCTTCCCAGGCACAGAGAAGGTGCTAGCAGGGAATTCTCTGCCTGCCTTTCCCCAGGGCTCTGCAAGCTCTCCAGGACAACAGCAGATCTGGGGCTCTGTGCTTTCTTTCGTTGTGAACACGTGTTACTGTTTTCTGCACAAAAGTGATTCTGCACAGCAATGTGAACACTTCTGCTTCCCAGGCACAGAGAAGGTGCTAGCAGGGAATGCTCTGCCTGCCTTTCCCCAGGGCTCTGCAAGCTCTCCAGGACAACATAAAGTCTGGGGCTCTGTGCTTTCTTTCGTTCTGAACAAGTGTTACTGTTTTCTGCACAAAAGCGATTCTGCGAAGCAATGTGAACACTTCTGCTTCCCAGGCACAGAGAAGGTGCTAGCAGGGAATTCTATGCCTGCCTTTCCCCAGTGCTCTGCAAGCTCTCCAGGACAACAGCAAATCTGGGGCTCTGTGCTTTCTTTCGTTCTGAACAAGTTTTAGTGTTTTCTGCACAAAAGCGATTCTGCGAAGCAATGTGAACAGGCACAGAGAAGGTGCTAGCAGGGAATTCTCTGCCTGCCTTTCCCCAGTGCTCTGCAAGCTCTCCAGGACAACAGCAAATCTGGGGCTCTGTGCTTTCTTTCGTTCTGAACAAGTTTTAGTGTTTTCTGCACAAAAGCGATTCTGCGAAGCAATGTGAACAGGCACAGAGAAGGTGCTAGCAGGGAATTCTCTGCCTGCCTTTCCCCAGGGCTCTGCAAGCTCTCCAGGACAACAGCAGATCTGGGGCTCTGTGCTTTCTTTCGTTGTGAACACGTGTTACTGTTTTCTGCACAAAAGTGATTCTGCACAGCAATGTGAACACTTCTGCTTCCCAGGCACAGAGAAGGTGCTAGCAGGGAATGCTCTGCCTGCCTTTCCCCAGGGCTCTGCAAGCTCTCCAGGACAACATAAAATCTGGGGCTCTGTGCTTTCTTTCGTTCTGAACAAGTGTTACTGTTTTCTGCACAAAAGCGATTCTGCGAAGCAATGTGAACACTTCTGCTTCCCAGGCACAGTGAAGGTGCTAGCAGGGAATTCTCTGCCTGCCTTCTCCCAGTGCTCTGCAAGCTCTCCAGGACAACATAAAGTCTGGGGCTCTGTGCTTTCTTTCGTTCTGAACAAGTGTTACTGTTTTCTGCACAAAAGCGATTCTGCGAAGCAATGTGAACACTTCTGCTTCCCAGGCACAGAGAAGGTGCTAGCAGGGAATTCTATGCCTGCCTTTCCCCAGTGCTCTGCAAGCTCTCTAAGACAACATAAAATCTGGGGCTCTGTGCTTTCTTTCGTTGTGAACAAGTGTTACTGTTTTCTGCACAAAAGTGATTCTGCGAAGCAATGTGAACACTTCTGCTTCCCAGGCACAGAGAAGGTGCTAGCAGGGAATTCTATGCCTGCCTTTCCCCAGTGCTCTGCAAGCTCTCCAGGACAACAGCAAATCTGGGGCTCTGTGCTTTCTTTCGTTCTGAACAATTGTTACTGTTTTCTGCACAAAAGCGATTCTGCGAAGCAATGTGAACACTTCTGCTTCCCAGGCACAGAGAAGGTGCTAGCAGGGAATTCTATGCCTGCCTTTCCCCAGTGCTCTGCAAGCTCTCCAGGACAACAGCAAATCTGGGGCTCTGTGCTTTCTTTCGTTCTGAACAAGTTTTAGTGTTTTCTGCACAAAAGCGATTCTGCGAAGCAATGTGAACACTTCTGCTTCCCAGGCACAGAGAAGGTGCTAGCAGGGAATTCTCTGCGTGCCTTTCCCCAGTGCTCTGCAAGCTCTCCAGGACAACAACAAATCTGGGTCTCAGTGCTTTCTTTCGTTGTGAACACATGTTACTGTTTTCCGGAAAAAATCGATTCTGCGCAGCAACGTGAACACTTCTGATTCCCAGGCACAGAGAAGGTGCTAGCAGGGAATTCTCTGCCTGCCTTCCCCCACTGCTCTGCAAGCTCTCCAGGACAACATAAAATCTGGGGCTCTGTGCTTTCTTTCGTTCTGAACAAGTGTTACTGTTTTCTGCACAAAAGCGATTCTGCGAAGCAATGTGAACACTTCTGCTTCCCAGGCACAGAGAAGATGCTAGCAGGGAATTCTATGCCTGCCTTTCCCCAGTGCTCTGCAAGCTCTCCAGGACAACAGCAAATCTGGGGCTCTGTGCTTTCTTTCGTTCTGAACAAGTTTTAGTGTTTTCTGCACAAAAGCGATTCTGCGAAGCAATGTGAACACTTCTGCTTCCCAGGCACAGAGAAGGTGCTAGCAGGGAATTCTCTGCCTGCCTTTCCCCAGTGCTCTGCAAGCTCTCCAGGACAACATAAAGTCTGGGGGTCTGTGCTTTCTTTCGTTGTGAACACGTGTTACTGTTTTCTGCACAAAAGTGATTCTGCATAGCAATGTGAACACTTCTGCTTCCCAGGCACAGAGAAGGTGCTAGCAGGGAATTCTATGCCTGCCTTTCCCCAGGGCTCTGCAAGCTCTCCAGGACAACATAAAGTCTGGGGCTCTGTGCTTTCTTTCGTTGTGAACACGTGTTACTATTTTCTGCACAAAAGTGATTCTGCACAGCAATGTGATCACTTCTGCTTCCCAGGCACAGAGAAGGTGCTAGCAGGGAATGCTCTGCCTGCCTTTCCCCAGGGCTCTGCAAGCTCTCCAGGACAACATAAAGTCTGGGGCTCTGTGCTTTCTTTCGTTCTGAACAAGTGTTACTGTTTTCTGCACAAAAGCGATTCTGCGAAGCAATGTAAACACTTCTGCTTCCCAGGCACAGAGAAGGTGCTAGCAGGGAATTCTCTGCCTGCCTTTCCCCAGTGCTCTGCAAGCTCTCCAGGACAACATAAAATCTGGGGCTCTGTGCTTTCTTTCGTTGTGAACACGTGTTACTGTTTTCTGCACAAAAGCGATTCTGCGAAGCAATGTGAACACTTCTGCTTCCCAGGCACAGAGAAGGTGCTAGCAGGGAATTCTCTGCCTGCCTTTCCCCAGTGCTCTGCAAGCTCTCCAGGACAACATAAAATCTGGGGCTCTGTGCTTTCTTTCGTTCTGAACAAGTGTTACTGTTTTCTGCACAAAAGCGATTCTGCGAAGCAATGTGAACACTTCTGCTTCCCAGGCACAGAGAAGATGCTAGCAGGGAATTCTATGCCTGCCTTTCCCCAGTGCTCTGCAAGCTCTCCAGGACAACAGCAAATCTGGGGCTCTGTGCTTTCTTTCGTTCTGAACAAGTTTTGGTGTTTTCTGCACAAAAGCGATTCTGCGAAGCAATGTGAACACTTCTGCTTCCCAGGCACAGAGAAGGTGCTAGCAGGGAATTCTCTGCCTGCCTTCCCCCACTGCTCTGCAAGCTCTCCAGGACAACAGCAAATCTGGGGCTCTGTGCTTTCTTTCGTTCTGAACAAGTGTTAGTGTTTTCTGCACAAAAGCGATTCTGCGAAGCAATGTGAACAGGCACAGAGAAGGTGCTAGCAGGGAATTCTCTGCCTGCCTTTCCCCAGTGCTCTGCAAGCTCTCCAGGACAACAGCAGATCTGGGGCTCTGTGCTTTCTTTCGTTGTGAACACGTGTTACTGTTTTCTGCACAAAAGTGATTCTGCACAGCAATGTGAACACTTCTGCTTCCCAGGCACAGAGAAGGTGCTAGCAGGGAAGGCTCTGCCTGCCTTTCCCCAGTGCTCTGCAAGCTCTCCAGGACAACATAAAGTCTGGGGCTCTGTGCTTTCTTTCGTTGTGAACACGTGTTACTGTTTTCTGCACAAAAGTGATTCTGCACAGCAATGTGAACACTTCTGCTTCCCAGGCACAGAGAAGGTGCTAGCAGGGAATGCTCTGCCTGCCTTTCCCCAGGGCTCTGCAAGCTCTCCAGGACAACATAAAGTCTGGGGCTCTGTGCTTTCTTTCGTTCTGAACAAGTGTTACTGTTTTCTGCACAAAAGCGATTCTGCGAAGCAATGTGAACACTTCTGCTTCCCAGGCACAGAGAAGGTGCTAGCAGGGAATTCTCTGCCTGCCTTTCCCCAGTGCTCTGCAAGCTCTCCAGGACAACATAAAATCTGGGGCTCTGTGCTTTCTTTCGTTCTGAACAAGTGTTACTGTTTTCTGCACAAAAGCGATTCTGCGAAGCAATGTGAACACTTCTGCTTCCCAGGCACAGAGAAGGTGCTAGCAGGGAATTCTCTGCCTGCCTTTCCCCAGTGCTCTGCAAGCTCTCCAGGACAACATAAAGTCTGGGGCTCTGTGCTTTCTTTCGTTCTGAACAAGTGTTACTGTTTTCTGCACAAAAGCGATTCTGCGAAGCAATGTGAACACTTCTGCTTCCCAGGCACAGAGAAGGTGCTAGAAGGGAATTCTATGCCTGCCTTTCCCCAGTGCTCTGCAAGCTCTCCAGGACAACATAAAATCTGGGGCTCTGTGCTTTCTTTCGTTGTGAACACATGTTACTGTTTTCCGGAAAAAATCGATTCTGCGCAGCAACGTGAACACTTCTGATTCCCAGGCACAGAGAAGGTGCTAGCAGGGAATTCTCTGCCTGCCTTCCCCCACTGCTCTGCAAGCTCTCCAGGACAACATAAAATCTGGGGCTCTGTGCTTTCTTTCGTTCTGAACAAGTGTTACTGTTTTCTGCACAAAAGCGATTCTGCGAAGCAATGTGAACACTTCTGCTTCCCAGGCACAGAGAAGGTGCTAGCAGGGAATTCTCTGCCTGCCTTTCCCCAGTGCTCTGCAAGCTCTCCAGGACAGCATAAAATCTGGGGCTCTGTGCTTTCTTTCGTTCTGAACAAGTGTTACTGTTTTCTGCACAAAAGCGATTCTGCGAAGCAATGTGAACACTTCTGCTTCCCAGGCACAGAGAAGGTGCTAGCAGGGAATTCTCTGCCTGCCTTTCCCCAGGGCTCTGCAAGCTCTCCAGGACAACAGCAATTCTGGGGCTCTGTGCTTTCTTTCGTTCTGAACAAGTTTTAGTGTTTTCTGCACAAAAGCGATTCTGCGAAGCAATGTGAACACTTCTGCTTCCCAGGCACAGAGAAGGTGCTAGCAGGGAATTCTCTGCCTGCCTTTCCCCAGTGCTCTGCAAGCTCTCCAGGACAACATAAAATCTGGGGCTCTGTGCTTTCTTTCGTTCTGAACAAGTGTTACTGTTTTCTGCACAAAAGCGATTCTGCGAAGCAATGTGAACACTTCTGGTTCCCAGGCACAGAGAAGGTGCTAGCAGGGAATTCTATGCCTGCCTTTCCCCAGTGCTCTGCAAGCTCTCCAGAACAACAGCAAATCTGGGGCTCTGTGCTTTCTTTCGTTCTGAACAAGTGTTACTGTTTTCTGCACAAAAGCGATTCTGCGAAGCAATGTGAACACTTCTGCTTCCCAGGCACAGAGAAGGTGCTAGCAGGGAATTCTCTGCCTGCCTTTCCCCAGTGCTCTGCAAGCTCTCCAGGACAACATAAAATCTGGGGCTCTGTGCTTTCTTTCGTTCTGAACAAGTGTTACTGTTTTCTGCACAAAAGCGATTCTGCGAAGCAATGTGAACACTTCTGCTTCCCAGGCACAGAGAAGGTGCTAGCAGGGAATTCTCTGCCTGCCTTCCCCCACTGCTCTGCAAGCTCTCCAGGACAACATAAAATCTGGGGCTCTGTGCTTTCTTTCGTTCTGAACAAGTGTTAGTGTTTTCTGCACAAAAGCGATTCTGCGAAGCAATGTGAACAGGCACAGAGAAGGTGCTAGCAGGGAATTCTCTGCCTGCCTTTCCCCAGTGCTCTGCAAGCTCTCCAGGACAACAGCAAATCTGGGGCTCTGTGCTTTCTTTCGTTCTGAACAAGTGTTAGTGTTTTCTGCACAAAAGCGATTCTGCGAAGCAATGTGAACAGGCACAGAGAAGGTGCTAGCAGGGAATTCTCTGCCTGCCTTTCCCCAGTGCTCTGCAAGCTCTCCAGGACAACAGCAAATCTGGGGCTCTGTGCTTTCTTTCGTTCTGAACAAGTTTTAGTGTTTTCTGCACAAAAGCGATTCTGCGAAGCAATGTGAACACTTCTGCTTCCCAGGCACAGAGAAGGTGCTAGCAGGGAATTCTATGCCTGCCTTTCCCCAGTGCTCTGCAAGCTCTCCAGGACAACAGCAAATCTGGGGCTCTGTGCTTTCTTTCGTTCTGAACAAGTTTTAGTGTTTTCTGCACAAAAGCGATTCTGCGAAGCAATGTGAACACTTCTGCTGCCCAGGCACAGAGAAGGTGCTAGCAGGGACTTCTCTGCCTGCCTTTCCCCAGGGCTCTGCAAGCTCTCCAGGACAACATAAAATCTGGGGCTCTGTGCTTTCTTTCGTTCTGAACAAGTGTTACTGTTTTCTGCACAAAAGCGATTCTGCGAAGCAATGTGAACACTTCTGCTTCCCAGGCACAGAGAAGGTGCTAGCAGGGAATTCTATGCCTGCCTTTCCCCAGTGCTCTGCAAGCTCTCCAGGACAACAGCAAATCTGGGGCTCTGTGCTTTCTTTCGTTCTGAACAAGTTTTAGTGTTTTCTGCACAAAAGCGATTCTGCGAAGCAATGTGAACACTTCTGCTTCCCAGGCACAGAGAAGGTGCTAGCAGGGAATTCTCTGCCTGCCTTTCCCCAGTGCTCTGCAAGCTCTCCAGGACAACAACAAATCTGGGTCTCAGTGCTTTCTTTCGTTGTGAACACATGTTACTGTTTTCCGGAAAAAATCGATTCTGCGCAGCAACGTGAACACTTCTGATTCCCAGGCACAGAGAAGGTGCTAGCAGGGAATTCTCTGCCTGCCTTTCCCCAGGGCTCTGCAAGCTCTCCAGGACAACAGCAAATCTGGGGCTCTGTACTTTCTTTCGTTCTGAACAAGTGTTACTGTTTTCTGCACAAAAGCGATTCTGCGAAGCAATGTGAACAGGCACAGAGAAGGTGCTAGCAGGGAATTCTCTGCCTGCCTTTCCCCAGTGCTCTGCAAGCTCTCCAGGACAACAACAAATCTGGGTCTCTGTCCTTTCTTTCGTTCTGAACAAGTGTTACTGTTCTCTGCACAAAAGCGATTCTGCGAAGCAATGTGAACAGGCACAGAGAAGGTGCTAGCAGGGAATTCTCTGCCTGCCTTTCCCCAGTGCTCTGCAAGCTCTCCAGGACAACAGCAGATCTGGGGCTCTGTGCTTTCTTTCGTTGTGAACACGTGTTACTGTTTTCTGCACAAAAGTGATTCTACACAGCAATGTGAACACTTCTGCTTCCCAGGCACAGAGAAGGTGCTAGCAGGGAATGCTCTACCTGCCTTTCCCCAGGGCTCTGCAAGCTCTCCAGGACAACATAAAGTCTGGGGCTCTGTGCTTTCTTTCGTTCTGAAGAAGTGTTACTGTTTTCTGCACAAAAGCGATTCTGCCAAGCAATGTGAACACTTCTGCTTCCCAGGCACAGAGAAGGTGCTAGCAGGGAATTCTCTGCCTGCCTTTCCCCAGTGCTCTGCAAGCTCTCCAGGACAACATAAAATCTGGGGCTCTGTGCTTTCTTTCGTTCTGAACAAGTGTTACTGTTTTCTGCACAAAAGCGATTCTGCGAAGCAATGTGAACACTTCTGCTTCCCAGGCACAGAGAAGGTGCTAGCAGGGAATTCTCTGCCTGCCTTTCCCCAGTGCTCTGCAAGCTCTCCAGGACAACATAAAATCTGGGGCTCTGTGCTTTCTTTCGTTCTGAACACGTGTTACTCTTTTCTGCACAAAAGCGATTCTGCGAAGCAATGTGAACACTTCTGCTTCCCAGGCACAGAGAAGGTGCTAGCAGGGAATTCTCTGCCAGCCTTTCCCAAGTGCTCTGCAAGCTCTCCAGGAAGACATAAAATCTGGGGCTCTGTGCTTTCTTTCGTTCTGAACAAGTGTTACTGTTTTCTGCACAAAAGCGATTCTGCGAAGCAATGTGAACAGGCACAGAGAAGGTGTTAGCAGGGAATTCTCTGCCTGCCTTTCCCCAGTGCTCTGCAAGCTCTCCAGGACAACAGCAAATCTGGGGCTCTGTGCTTTCTTTCGTTCTGAACAAGTGTTACTGTTCTCTGCACAAAAGCGATTCTGCGAAGCCATATGAATATGCACAGAGAAGGTGCTAGCAGGGAATTCTCTGCCTGCCTTTCCCCAGTGCTCTGCAAGCTCTCCAGGACAACAACAAATCTGGGTCTCTGTGCTTTCTTTCGTTCTGAACAAGTGTTACTGTTTTCTGCACAAAAGCGATTCTGCGAAGCAATGTGAACACTTCTGCTTCCCAGGCACAGAGAAGGTGCTAGCAGGGAATTCTCTGCCAGCCTTTCCCCAGTGCTCTGCAAGCTCTCCAGGACAACATAAAATCTGGGGCTCTGTGCTTTCTTTCGTTCTGAACAAGTGTTACGGTTTTCTGCACAAAAGCGATTCTGCGAAGCAATGTGAACAGGCACAGAGAAGGTGTTAGCAGGGAATTCTCTGCCTGCCTTTCCCCAGTGCTCTGCAAGCTCTCCAGGACAACAGCAAATCTGGGGCTCTGTGCTTTCTTTCGTTCTGAACAAATGTTACTGTTCTCTGCACAAAAGCGATTCTGCGAAGCAATTTGAATATGCACAGAGAAGGTGCTAGCAGGGAATTCTCTGCCTGCCTTTCCCCAGTGCTCTGCAAGCTCTCCAGGACAACAGCAAATCTGGGTCTCTGTGCTTTCTTTCGTTCTGAACAAGTGTTACTGTTTTCTGCACAAAAGCGATTCTGCCAAGCAATGTGAACACTTCTGCTTCCCAGGCACAGAGAAGGTGCTAGCAGGGAATTCTCTGCCTGCCTTTCCCCAGGGCTCTGCAAGCTCTCCAGGACAACAGCAAATCTGGGGCTCTGTGCTTTCTTTAGTTCTGAACAAGTGTTACTGTTCTCTGCACAAAAGTGATTCTGCGAAGCAATTTGAATATGCACAGAGAAGGTGCTAGCAGGGAATTCTCTGCCTGCCTTTCCCCAGTGCTCTGCAAGCTCTCCAGGACAACAGCAGATCTGGGGCTCTGTGCTTTCTTTCGTTGTGAACACGTGTTACTGTTTTCTGCACAAAATCGATTCTGCGAAGCAATGTGAACACTTCTGCTTCCCAGGCACAGAGAAGGTGCTAGCAGGGAATTCTCTGCCAGCCTTTCCCCAGTGCTCTGCAAGCTCTCCAGGAAGACATAAAATCTGGGGCTCTGTGCTTTCTTTCGTTCTGAACAAGTGTTACTGTTTTCGGCACAAATGCGATTCTGCGAAGCAATGTGAACAGGCACAGAGAAGGTGCTAGCAGGGAATTCTCTGCCTGCCTTTCCCCAGTGCTCTGCAAGCTCTCCAGGACAACAGCAAATCTGGGGCTCTGTGGTTTCTTTCGTTCTGAACAAGTGTTACTGTTCTCTGCACAAAAGCGATTCTGCGAAGCAATTTGAATATGCACAGAGAAGGTGCTAGCAGGGAATTCTCTGCCTGCCTTTCCCCAGTGCTCTGCAAGCTCTCCAGGACAACAACAAATCTGGGTCTCTGTGCTTTCTTTCGTTCTGAACAAGTGTTACTGTTTTCTGCACAAAAGCGATTCTGCGAAGCAATGTGAACACTTCTGCTTCCCAGGCACAGAGAAGGTGCTAGCAGGGAATTCTCTGCCTGCCTTTCCCCAGTGCTCTGCAAGCTCTCCAGGACAACATAAAATCTGGGGCTCTGTGCTTTCTTTCGTTCTGAACAAGTGTTACTGTTTTCTGCACAAAAGCGATTCTGCGCAGCAATGTGAACACTTCTGCTTCCCAGGCACAGAGAAGGTGCTAGCAGGGAATTCTCTGCCTGCCTTTCCCCAGGGCTCTGCAAGCTCTCCAGGACAACAACAAATCTGGGGCTCTGTGCTTTCTTTCGTTCTGAACAAGTGTTACTGTTCTCTGCACAAAAGCGATTCTGCGAAGCAATTTGAATATGCACAGAGAAGGTGCTAGCAGGGAATTCTCTGCCTGCCTTTCCCCAGTGCTCTGCAAGCTCTCCAGGACAACAGCAGATCTGGGGCTCTGTGCTTTCTTTCGTTGCGAACACGTATTACTGTTTTCTGCACAAAAGCGATTCTGCACAGCAATGTGAACACTTCTGCTTCCCAGGCACAGAGAAGGTGCTAGCAGGGAATTCTCTGCCTGCCTTTCCCCAGGGCTATGCAAGCTCTCCAGGATAACAGCAAATCTGGGGCTCTGTGCTTTCTTTCATTCTGAACAAGTGTTACTGTTCTCTGCACAAAAGCGATTCAGCGAAGCAATTTGAATATGCACAGAGAAGGTGCTAGCAGGGAATTCTCTGCCTGCCTTTCCCCAGTGCTCTGCAAGCTCTCCAGGACAACAACAAATCTCGGGCTCTGTGCTTTCTTTCGTTCTGAACAAGTGTTACTGTTTTCTGCACAAAAGCGATTCTGCGAAGCAATGTGAACACTTCTGCTTCCCAGGCACAGAGAAGGTGCTAGCAGGGAATTCTCTGCCTGCCTTTCCCCAGTGCTCTGCAAGCTCTCCAGGACAACAGCAAATCTGGGGCTCTGTGCTTTCTTTCGTTCTGAACAAGTGTTACTGTTCTCTGCACAAAAGCGATTCTGCGAAGCCATATGAATATGCACAGAGAAGGTGCTAGCAGGGAATTCTCTGCCTGCCTTTCCCCAGTGCTCTGCAAGCTCTCCAGGACAACAACAAATCTGGGTCTCTGTGCTTTCTTTCGTTCTGAACAAGTGTTACTGTTTTCTGCACAAAAGCGATTCTGCGAAGCAATGTGAACACTTCTGCTTCCCAGGCACAGAGAAGGTGCTAGCAGGGAATTCTCTGCCAGCCTTTCCCCAGTGCTCTGCAAGCTCTCCAGGACAACATAAAATCTGGGGCTCTGTGCTTTCTTTCGTTCTGAACAAGTGTTACGGTTTTCTGCACAAAAGCGATTCTGCGAAGCAATGTGAACAGGCACAGAGAAGGTGTTAGCAGGGAATTCTCTGCCTGCCTTTCCCCAGTGCTCTGCAAGCTCTCCAGGACAACAGCAAATCTGGGGCTCTGTGCTTTCTTTCGTTCTGAACAAATGTTACTGTTCTCTGCACAAAAGCGATTCTGCGAAGCAATTTGAATATGCACAGAGAAGGTGCTAGCAGGGAATTCTCTGCCTGCCTTTCCCCAGTGCTCTGCAAGCTCTCCAGGACAACAGCAAATCTGGGTCTCTGTGCTTTCTTTCGTTCTGAACAAGTGTTACTGTTTTCTGCACAAAAGCGATTCTGCCAAGCAATGTGAACACTTCTGCTTCCCAGGCACAGAGAAGGTGCTAGCAGGGAATTCTCTGCCTGCCTTTCCCCAGGGCTCTGCAAGCTCTCCAGGACAACAGCAAATCTGGGGCTCTGTGCTTTCTTTAGTTCTGAACAAGTGTTACTGTTCTCTGCACAAAAGTGATTCTGCGAAGCAATTTGAATATGCACAGAGAAGGTGCTAGCAGGGAATTCTCTGCCTGCCTTTCCCCAGTGCTCTGCAAGCTCTCCAGGACAACAGCAGATCTGGGGCTCTGTGCTTTCTTTCGTTGTGAACACGTGTTACTGTTTTCTGCACAAAATCGATTCTGCGAAGCAATGTGAACACTTCTGCTTCCCAGGCACAGAGAAGGTGCTAGCAGGGAATTCTCTGCCAGCCTTTCCCCAGTGCTCTGCAAGCTCTCCAGGAAGACATAAAATCTGGGGCTCTGTGCTTTCTTTCGTTCTGAACAAGTGTTACTGTTTTCGGCACAAATGCGATTCTGCGAAGCAATGTGAACAGGCACAGAGAAGGTGCTAGCAGGGAATTCTCTGCCTGCCTTTCCCCAGTGCTCTGCAAGCTCTCCAGGACAACAGCAAATCTGGGGCTCTGTGCTTTCTTTCGTTCTGAACAAGTGTTACTGTTCTCTGCACAAAAGCGATTCTGCGAAGCAATTTGAATATGCACAGAGAAGGTGCTAGCAGGGAATTCTCTGCCTGCCTTTCCCCAGTGCTCTGCAAGCTCTCCAGGACAACAACAAATCTGGGTCTCTGTGCTTTCTTTCGTTCTGAACAAGTGTTACTGTTTTCTGCACAAAAGCGATTCTGCGAAGCAATGTGAACACTTCTGCTTCCCAGGCACAGAGAAGGTGCTAGCAGGGAATTCTCTGCCTGCCTTTCCCCAGTGCTCTGCAAGCTCTCCAGGACAACATAAAATCTGGGGCTCTGTGCTTTCTTTCGTTCTGAACAAGTGTTACTGTTTTCTGCACAAAAGCGATTCTGCGCAGCAATGTGAACACTTCTGCTTCCCAGGCACAGAGAAGGTGCTAGCAGGGAATTCTCTGCCTGCCTTTCCCCAGGGCTCTGCAAGCTCTCCAGGACAACAACAAATCTGGGGCTCTGTGCTTTCTTTCGTTCTGAACAAGTGTTACTGTTCTCTGCACAAAAGCGATTCTGCGAAGCAATTTGAATATGCACAGAGAAGGTGCTAGCAGGGAATTCTCTGCCTGCCTTTCCCCAGTGCTCTGCAAGCTCTCCAGGACAACAGCAGATCTGGGGCTCTGTGCTTTCTTTCGTTGCGAACACGTATTACTGTTTTCTGCACAAAAGCGATTCTGCACAGCAATGTGAACACTTCTGCTTCCCAGGCACAGAGAAGGTGCTAGCAGGGAATTCTCTGCCTGCCTTTCCCCAGGGCTATGCAAGCTCTCCAGGATAACAGCAAATCTGGGGCTCTGTGCTTTCTTTCATTCTGAACAAGTGTTACTGTTCTCTGCACAAAAGCGATTCAGCGAAGCAATTTGAATATGCACAGAGAAGGTGCTAGCAGGGAATTCTCTGCCTGCCTTTCCCCAGTGCTCTGCAAGCTCTCCAGGACAACAACAAATCTCGGGCTCTGTGCTTTCTTTCGTTCTGAACAAGTGTTACTGTTTTCTGCACAAAAGCGATTCTGCGAAGCAATGTGAACACTTCTGCTTCCCAGGCACAGAGAAGGTGCTAGCAGGGAATTCTCTGCCTGCCTTTCCTCAGTTCTCTGCAAGCTCTCCAGGACAACAGCAAATCTGGGGCTCTGTGCTTTCTTTAGTTCTGAACAAGTGTTACTGTTCTCTGCACAAAAGCGATTCTGCGAAGCAATTTGAATATGCACAGAGAAGGTGCTAGCAGGGAATTCTCTGCCTGCCTTTCCCCAGTGCTCTGCAAGCTCTCCAGGACAACAGCAGATCTGGGGCTCTGTGCTTTCTTTCGTTGTGAACACGTGTTACTGTTTTCTGCACAAAATCGATTCTGCGAAGCAATGTGAACACTTCTGCTTCCCAGGCACAGAGTAGATGCTAGCAGGGAATTCTCTGCCTGCCTTTCCCCAGTGCTCTGCAAGCTCTCCAGGACAACAGCAAATCTGGGTCTCTGTGCTTTCTTTCGTTCTGAACAAGTGTTACTGTTTTCTGCACAAAAGCGATTCTGCCAAGCAATGTGAACACTTCTGCTTCCCAGGCACAGAGAAGGTGCTAGCAGGGAATTCTCTGCCTGCCTTTCCCCAGGGCTCTGCAAGCTCTCCAGGACAACAGCAAATCTGGGGCTCTGTGCTTTCTTTAGTTCTGAACAAGTGTTACAGTTCTCTGCACAAAAGTGATTCTGCGAAGCAATTTGAATATGCACAGAGAAGGTGCTAGCAGGGAATTCTCTGCCTGCCTTTCCCCAGTGCTCTGCAAGCTCTCCAGGACAACAGCAGATCTGGGGCTCTGTGCTTTCTTTCGTTGTGAACACGTGTTACTGTTTTCTGCACAAAATCGATTCTGCGAAGCAATGTGAACACTTCTGGTTCCCAGGCACAGAGAAGGTGCTAGCAGGGAATTCTATGCCTGCCTTTCCCCAGTGCTCTGCAAGCTCTCCAGAACAACAGCAAATCTGGGGCTCTGTGCTTTCTTTCGTTCTGAACAAGTTTTAGTGTTTTCTGCACAAAAGCGATTCTGCGAAGCAATGTGAACACTTCTGCTTCCCAGGCACAGAGAAGGTGCTAGCAGGGAATTCTCTGCCTGCCTTTCCCCAGTGCTCTGCAAGCTCTCCAGGACAACATAAAATCTGGGGCTCTGTGCTTTCTTTCGTTCTGAACAAGTGTTACTGTTTTCTGCACAAAAGCGATTCTGCGAAGCAATGTGAACACTTCTGCTTCCCAGGCACAGAGAAGGTGCTAGCAGGGAATTCTCTGCCTGCCTTCCCCCACTGCTCTGCAAGCTCTCCAGGACAACAACAAATCTGGGGCTCTGTGCTTTCTTTCGTTCTGAACAAGTGTTAGTGTTTTCTGCACAAAAGCGATTCTGCGAAGCAATGTGAACAGGCACAGAGAAGGTGCTAGCAGGGAATTCTCTGCCTGCCTTTCCCCAGTGCTCTGCAAGCTCTCCAGGACAACAGCAAATCTGGGGCTCTGTGCTTTCTTTCGTTCTGAACAAGTGTTAGTGTTTTCTGCACAAAAGCGATTCTGCGAAGCAATGTGAACAGGCACAGAGAAGGTGCTAGCAGGGAATTCTCTGCCTGCCTTTCCCCAGTGCTCTGCAAGCTCTCCAGGACAACAGCAAATCTGGGGCTCTGTGCTTTCTTTCGTTCTGAACAAGTTTTAGTGTTTTCTGCACAAAAGCGATTCTGCGAAGCAATGTGAACACTTCTGCTTCCCAGGCACAGAGAAGGTGCTAGCAGGGAATTCTATGCCTGCCTTTCCCCAGTGCTCTGCAAGCTCTCCAGGACAACAGCAAATCTGGGGCTCTGTGCTTTCTTTCGTTCTGAACAAGTTTTAGTGTTTTCTGCACAAAAGCGATTCTGCGAAGCAATGTGAACACTTCTGCTGCCCAGGCACAGAGAAGGTGCTAGCAGGGACTTCTCTGCCTGCCTTTCCCCAGGGCTCTGCAAGCTCTCCAGGACAACAGCAAATCTGGGGCTCTGTGCTTTCTTTCGTTCTGAACAAGTGTTACTGTTTTCTGCACAAAAGCGATTCTGCGAAGCAATGTGAACACTTCTGCTTCCCAGGCACAGAGAAGGTGCTAGCAGGGAATTCTATGCCTGCCTTTCCCCAGTGCTCTGCAAGCTCTCCAGGACAACAGCAAATCTGGGGCTCTGTGCTTTCTTTCGTTCTGAACAAGTTTTAGTGTTTTCTGCACAAAAGCGATTCTGCGAAGCAATGTGAACACTTCTGCTTCCCAGGCACAGAGTAGATGCTAGCAGGGAATTCTCTGCCTGCCTTTCCCCAGTGCTCTGCAAGCTCTCCAGGACAACAACAAATCTGGGTCTCAGTGCTTTCTTTCGTTGTGAACACATGTTACTGTTTTCCGGAAAAAATCGATTCTGCGCAGCAACGTGAACACTTCTGATTCCCAGGCACAGAGAAGGTGCTAGCAGGGAATTCTCTGCCTGCCTTTCCCCAGGGCTCTGCAAGCTCTCCAGGACAACAGCAAATCTGGGGCTCTGTACTTTCTTTCGTTCTGAACAAGTGTTACTGTTTTCTGCACAAAAGCGATTCTGCGAAGCAATGTGAACAGGCACAGAGAAGGTGCTAGCAGGGAATTCTCTGCCTGCCTTTCCCCAGTGCTCTGCAAGCTCTCCAGGACAACAGCAGATCTGGGGCTCTGTGCTTTCTTTCGTTGTGAACACGTGTTACTGTTTTCTGCACAAAAGTGATTCTACACAGCAATGTGAACACTTCTGCTTCCCAGGCACAGAGAAGGTGCTAGCAGGGAATGCTCTGCCTGCCTTTCCCCAGGGCTCTGCAAGCTCTCCAGGACAACATAAAGTCTGGGGCTCTGTGCTTTCTTTCGTTCTGAAGAAGTGTTACTGTTTTCTGCACAAAAGCGATTCTGCCAAGCAATGTGAACACTTCTGCTTCCCAGGCACAGAGAAGGTGCTAGCAGGGAATTCTCTGCCTGCCTTTCCCCAGTGCTCTGCAAGCTCTCCAGGACAACATAAAATCTGGGGCTCTGTGCTTTCTTTCGTTCTGAACAAGTGTTACTGTTTTCTGCACAAAAGCGATTCTGCGAAGCAATGTGAACACTTCTGCTTCCCAGGCACAGAGAAGGTGCTAGCAGGGAATTCTCTGCCTGCCTTTCCCCAGTGCTCTGCAAGCTCTCCAGGACAACATAAAATCTGGGGCTCTGTGCTTTCTTTCGTTCTGAACACGTGTTACTGTTTTCTGCACAAAAGCGATTCTGCGAAGCAATGTGAACACTTCTGCTTCCCAGGCACAGAGAAGGTGCTAGCAGGGAATTCTCTGCCAGCCTTTCCCAAGTGCTCTGCAAGCTCTCCAGGAAGACATAAAATCTGGGGCTCTGTGCTTTCTTTCGTTCTGAACAAGTGTTAGTGTTTTCTGCACAAAAGCGATTCTGCGAAGCAATGTGAACAGGCACAGAGAAGGTGTTAGCAGGGAATTCTCTGCCTGCCTTTCCCCAGTGCTCTGCAAGCTCTCCAGGACAACAGCAAATCTGGGGCTCTGTGCTTTCTTTCGTTCTGAACAAGTGTTACTGTTCTCTGCACAAAAGCGATTCTGCGAAGCAATTTGAATATGCACAGAGAAGGTGCTAGCAGGGAATTCTCTGCCTGCCTTTCCCCAGTGCTCTGCAAGCTCTCCAGGACAACAACAAATCTGGGTCTCTGTGCTTTCTTTCGTTCTGAACAAGTGTTACTGTTTTCTGCACAAAAGCGATTCTGCGAAGCAATGTGAACACTTCTGCTTCCCAGGCACAGAGAAGGTGCTAGCAGGGAATTCTCTGCCAGCCTTTCCCCAGTGCTCTGCAAGCTCTCCAGGACAACATAAAATCTGGGGCTCTGTGCTTTCTTTCGTTCTGAACAAGTGTTACGGTTTTCTGCACAAAAGCGATTCTGCGAAGCAATGTGAACAGGCACAGAGAAGGTGTTAGCAGGGAATTCTCTGCCTGCCTTTCCCCAGTGCTCTGCAAGCTCTCCAGGACAACAGCAAATCTGGGGCTCTGTGCTTTCTTTCGTTCTGAACAAATGTTACTGTTCTCTGCACAAAAGCGATTCTGCGAAGCAATTTGAATATGCACAGAGAAGGTGCTAGCAGGGAATTCTCTGCCTGCCTTTCCCCAGTGCTCTGCAAGCTCTCCAGGACAACAGCAAATCTGGGTCTCTGTGCTTTCTTTCGTTCTGAACAAGTGTTACTGTTTTCTGCACAAAAGCGATTCTGCCAAGCAATGTGAACACTTCTGCTTCCCAGGCACAGAGAAGGTGCTAGCAGGGAATTCTCTGCCTGCCTTTCCCCAGGGCTCTGCAAGCTCTCCAGGACAACAGCAAATCTGGGGCTCTGTGCTTTCTTTAGTTCTGAACAAGTGTTACTGTTCTCTGCACAAAAGTGATTCTGCGAAGCAATTTGAATATGCACAGAGAAGGTGCTAGCAGGGAATTCTCTGCCTGCCTTTCCCCAGTGCTCTGCAAGCTCTCCAGGACAACAGCAGATCTGGGGCTCTGTGCTTTCTTTCGTTGTGAACACGTGTTACTGTTTTCTGCACAAAATCGATTCTGCGAAGCAATGTGAACACTTCTGCTTCCCAGGCACAGAGAAGGTGCTAGCAGGGAATTCTCTGCCAGCCTTTCCCCAGTGCTCTGCAAGCTCTCCAGGAAGACATAAAATCTGGGGCTCTGTGCTTTCTTTCGTTCTGAACAAGTGTTACTGTTTTCGGCACAAATGCGATTCTGCGAAGCAATGTGAACAGGCACAGAGAAGGTGCTAGCAGGGAATTCTCTGCCTGCCTTTCCCCAGTGCTCTGCAAGCTCTCCAGGACAACAGCAAATCTGGGGCTCTGTGCTTTCTTTCGTTCTGAACAAGTGTTACTGTTCTCTGCACAAAAGCGATTCTGCGAAGCAATTTGAATATGCACAGAGAAGGTGCTAGCAGGGAATTCTCTGCCTGCCTTTCCCCAGTGCTCTGCAAGCTCTCCAGGACAACAACAAATCTGGGTCTCTGTGCTTTCTTTCGTTCTGAACAAGTGTTACTGTTTTCTGCACAAAAGCGATTCTGCGCAGCAATGTGAACACTTCTGCTTCCCAGGCACAGAGAAGGTGCTAGCAGGGAATTCTCTGCCTGCCTTTCCCCAGTGCTCTGCAAGCTCTCCAGGACAACATAAAATCTGGGGCTCTGTGCTTTCTTTCGTTCTGAACAAGTGTTACTGTTTTCTGCACAAAAGCGATTCTGCGCAGCAATGTGAACACTTCTGCTTCCCAGGCACAGAGAAGGTGCTAGCAGGGAATTCTCTGCCTGCCTTTCCCCAGGGCTCTGCAAGCTCTCCAGGACAACAACAAATCTGGGGCTCTGTGCTTTCTTTCGTTCTGAACAAGTGTTACTGTTCTCTGCACAAAAGCGATTCTGCGAAGCAATTTGAATATGCACAGAGAAGGTGCTAGCAGGGAATTCTCTGCCTGCCTTTCCCCAGTGCTCTGCAAGCTCTCCAGGACAACAGCAGATCTGGGGCTCTGTGCTTTCTTTCGTTGCGAACACGTATTACTGTTTTCTGCACAAAAGCGATTCTGCGCAGCAATGTGAACACTTCTGCTTCCCAGGCACAGAGAAGGTGCTAGCAGGGAATTCTCTGCCTGCCTTTCCCCAGTGCTCTGCAAGCTCTCCAGGATAACAGCAAATCTGGGGCTCTGTGCTTTCTTTCATTCTGAACAAGTGTTACTGTTCTCTGCACAAAAGCGATTCTGCGAAGCAATTTGAATATGCACAGAGAAGGTGCTAGCAGGGAATTCTCTGCCTGCCTTTCCCCAGGGCTCTGCAAGCTCTCCAGGACAACATAAAATCTGGGGCTCTGTGCTTTCTTTCGTTCTGAACAAGTGTTACGGTTTTCTGCACAAAAGCGATTCAGCGAAGCAATGTGAACAGGCACAGAGAAGGTGCTAGCAGGGAATTCTCTGCCTGCCTTTCCCCAGTGCTCTGCAAGCTCTCCAGGACAACAACAAATCTCGGGCTCTGTGCTTTCTTTCGTTCTGAACAAGTGTTACTGTTTTCTGCACAAAAGCGATTCTGCGAAGCAATGTGAACACTTCTGCTTCCCAGGCACAGAGAAGGTGCTAGCAGGGAATTCTCTGCCTGCCTTTCCCCAGTTCTCTGCAAGCTCTCCAGGACAACAGCAAATCTGGGGCTCTGTGCTTTCTTTAGTTCTGAACAAGTGTTACTGTTCTCTGCACAAAAGCGATTCTGCGAAGCAATTTGAATATGCACAGAGAAGGTGCTAGCAGGGAATTCTCTGCCTGCCTTTCCCCAGTGCTCTGCAAGCTCTCCAGGACAACAGCAGATCTGGGGCTCTGTGCTTTCTTTCGTTCTGAACAAGTGTTACTGTTTTCTGCACAAAATCGATTCTGCGAAGCAATGTGAACACTTCTGCTTCCCAGGCACAGAGTAGATGCTAGCAGGGAATTCTCTGCCTGCCTTTCCCCAGTGCTCTGCAAGCTCTCCAGGACAACAGCAAATCTGGGTCTCTGTGCTTTCTTTCGTTCTGAACAAGTGTTACTGTTTTCTGCACAAAAGCGATTCTGCCAAGCAATGTGAACACTTCTGCTTCCCAGGCACAGAGAAGGTGCTAGCAGGGAATTCTCTGCCTGCCTTTCCCCAGGGCTCTGCAAGCTCTCCAGGACAACAGCAAATCTGGGGCTCTGTGCTTTCTTTAGTTCTGAACAAGTGTTACAGTTCTCTGCACAAAAGTGATTCTGCGAAGCAATTTGAATATGCACAGAGAAGGTGCTAGCAGGGAATTCTCTGCCTGCCTTTCCCCAGTGCTCTGCAAGCTCTCCAGGACAACAGCAGATCTGGGGCTCTGTGCTTTCTTTCGTTGTGAACACGTGTTACTGTTTTCTGCACAAAAGCGATTCTGCGAAGCAATGTGAACACTTCTGCTTCCCAGGCACAGAGAAGGTGCTAGCAGGGAATTCTCTGCCTGCCTTTCCCCAGTGCCCTGCAAGCTCTCCAGGAAGACATAAAATCTGGGGCTCTGTGCTTTCTTTCGTTCTGAACAAGTGTTACTGTTTTCTGCACAAATGCGATTCTGCGAAGCAATGTGAACAGGCACAGAGAAGGTGCTAGCAGGGAATTCTCTGCCTGCCTTTCCCCAGTGCTCTGCAAGCTCTCCAGGACAACAGCAAATCTGGGGCTCTGTGCTTTCTTTCGTTCTGAACAAGTGTTACTGTTCTCTGCACAAAAGCGATTCTGCGAAGCAATTTGAATATGCACAGAGAAGGTGCTAGCAGGGAATTCTCTGCCTGCCTTTCCCCAGTGCTCTGCAAACTCTCCAGGACAACAACAAATCTGGGTCTCTGTGCTTTCTTTCGTTCTGAACAAGTGTTACTGTTTTCTGCACAAAAGCGATTCTGCGAAGCAATGTGAACACTTCTGCTTCCCAGGCACAGAGAAGGTGCTAGCAGGGAATTCTCTGCCTGCCTTTCCCCAGTGCTCTGCAAGCTCTCCAGGACAACATAAAATCTGGGGCTCTGTGCTTTCTTTCGTTCTGAACAAGTGTTACTGTTTTCTGCACAAAAGCGATTCTGCGCAGCAATGTGACCACTTCTGCTTCCCAGGCACAGAGAAGGTGCTAGCAGGGAATTCTCTGCCTGCCTTTCCCCAGGGCTCTGCAAGCTCTCCAGGACAACAACAAATCTGGGGCTCTGTGCTTTCTTTCGTTCTGAACAAGTGTTACTGTTGTCTGCACAAAAGCGATTCTGCGAAGCAATTTGAATATGCACAGAGAAGGTGCTAGCAGGGAATTCTCTGCCTGCCTTTCCCCAGTGCTCTGCAAGCTCTCCAGGACAACATAAAATCTGGGGCTCTGTGCTTTCTTTCGTTCTGAACAAGTGTTACTGTTTTCTGCACAAAAGCGATTCTGCGAAGCAATGTGAACACTTCTGCTTCCCAGGCACAGAGAAGGTGCTACCAGGGAATTCTCTGCCTGCCTTTCCCCAGTGCTCTGCAAGCTCTCCAGGACAACATAAAATCTGGGGCTCTGTGCTTTCTTTCGTTCTGAACACGTGTTACTGTTTTCTGCACAAAATCGATTCTGCGAAGCAATGTGAACACTTCTGCTTCCCAAGCACAGAGAAGGTGCTAGCAGGGAATTCTCTGCCAGCCTTTCCCAAGTGCTCTGCAAGCTCTCCAGGAAGACATAAAATCTGGGGCTCTGTGCTTTCTTTCGTTCTGAACAAGTGTTACTGTTTCCTGCACAAAAGCGATTCTGCCAAGCAATGTGAACAGGCACAGAGAAGGTGTTAGCAGGGAATTCTCTGCCTGCCTTTCCCCAGTGCTCTGCAAGCTCTCCAGGACAACAGCAAATCTGGGGCTCTGTGCTATCTTTCGTTCTGAACAAGTGTTACTGTTCTCTGCACAAAAGCGATTCTGCGAAGCAATTTGAATATGCACAGAGAAGGTGCTAGCAGGGAATTCTCTGCCTGCCTTTCCCCAGTGCTCTGCAAGCTCTCCAGGACAACAACAAATCTGGGTCTCTGTGCTTTCTTTCGTTCTGAACAAGTGTTACTGTTTTCTGCACAAAAGCGATTCTGCGAAGCAATGTGAACACTTCTGCTTCCCAGGCACAGAGAAGGTGCTAGCAGGGAATTCTCTGCCTGCCTTTCCCCAGTGCTCTGCAAGCTCTCCAGGACAACATAAAATCTGGGGCTCTGTGCTTTCTTTCGTTCTGAACAAGTGTTACTGTTTTCTGCACAAAAGCGATTCTGCGCAGCAATGTGAACACTTCTGCTTCCCAGGCACAGAGAAGGTGCTAGCAGGGAATTCTCTGCCTGCCTTTCCCCAGGGCTCTGCAAGCTCTCCAGGACAACAACAAATCTGGGGCTCTGTGCTTTCTTTCGTTCTGAACAAGTGTTACTGTTCTCTGCACAAAAGCGATTCTGCGAAGCAATTTGAATATGCACAGAGAAGGTGCTAGCAGGGAATTCTCTGCCTGCCTTTCCCCAGTGCTCTGCAAGCTCTCCAGGACAACAGCAGATCTGGGGCTCTGTGCTTTCTTTTGTTGCGAACACGTATTACTGTTTTCTGCACAAAAGCGATTCTGCGCAGCAATGTGAACACTTCTGCTTCCCAGGCACAGAGAAGGTGCTAGCAGGGAATTCTCTGCCTGCCTTTCCCCAGGGCTATGCAAGCTCTCCAGGATAACAGCAAATCTGGGGCTCTGTGCTTTCTTTCATTCTGAACAAGTGTTACTGTTCTCTGCACAAAAGTGATTCTGCGAAGCAATTTGAATATGCACAGAGAAGGTGCTAGCAGGGAATTCTCTGCCTGCCTTTCCCCAGTGCTCTGCAAGCTCTCCAGGACAACATAAAATCTGGGGCTCTGTGCTTTCTTTCGTTCTGAACAAGTGTTACTGTTTTCTGCACAAAAGCGATTCTGCGAAGCAATGTGAACACTTCTGCTTCCCAGGCACAGAGAAGGTGCTACCAGGGAATTCTCTGCCTGCCTTTCCCCAGTGCTCTGCAAGCTCTCCAGGACAACATAAAATCTGGGGCTCTGTGCTTTCTTTCGTTCTGAACAAGTGTTACTGTTTTCTGCAAAAAAGCGATTCAGCGAAGCAATGTGAACAGGCACAGAGAAGGTGCTAGCAGGGAATTCTCTGCCTGCCTTTCCCCAGTGCTCTGCAAGCTCTCCAGGACAACAGCAGATCTGGGGCTCTGTGCTTTCTTTCGTTGTGAACACGTGTTACTGTTTTCTGCACAAAAGCGATTCTGCGAAGCAATGTGAACACTTCTGCTTCCCAGGCACAGAGAAGGTGCTAGCAGGGAATTCTCTGCCAGCCTTTCCCCAGTGCCCTGCAAGCTCTCCAGGAAGACATAAAATCTGGGGCTCTGTGCTTTCTTTCGTTCTGAACAAGTGTTACTGTTTTCTGCACAAATGCGATTCTGCGAAGCAATGTTAACAGGCACAGAGAAGGTGCTAGCAGGGAATTCTCTGCCTGCCTTTCCCCAGTGCTCTGCAAGCTCTCCAGGACAACAGCAAATCTGGGGCTCTGTGCTTTCTTTCGTTCTGAACAAGTGTTACTGTTCTCTGCACAAAAGCGATTCTGCGAAGCAATTTGAATATGCACAGAGAAGGTGCTAGCAGGGAATTCTCTGCCTGCCTTTCCCCAGTGCTCTGCAAACTCTCCAGGACAACAACAAATCTGGGTCTCTGTGCTTTCTTTCGTTCTGAACAAGTGTTACTGTTTTCTGCACAAAAGCGATTCTGCGAAGCAATGTGAACACTTCTGCTTCCCAGGCACAGAGAAGGTGCTAGCAGGGAATTCTCTGCCTGCCTTTCCCCAGTGCTCTGCAAGCTCTCCAGGACAACATAAAATCTGGGGCTCTGTGCTTTCTTTCGTTCTGAACAAGTGTTACTGTTTTCTGCACAAAAGCGATTCTGCGCAGCAATGTGACCACTTCTGCTTCCCAGGCACAGAGAAGGTGCTAGCAGGGAATTCTCTGCCTGCCTTTCCCCAGGGCTCTGCAAGCTCTCCAGGACAACAACAAATCTGGGGCTCTGTGCTTTCTTTCGTTCTGAACAAGTGTTACTGTTGTCTGCACAAAAGCGATTCTGCGAAGCAATTTGAATATGCACAGAGAAGGTGCTAGCAGGGAATTCTCTGCCTGCCTTTCCCCAGTGCTCTGCAAGCTCTCCAGGACAACATAAAATCTGGGGCTCTGTGCTTTCTTTCGTTCTGAACAAGTGTTACTGTTTTCTGCACAAAAGCGATTCTGCGAAGCAATGTGAACACTTCTGCTTCCCAGGCACAGAGAAGGTGCTACCAGGGAATTCTCTGCCTGCCTTTCCCCAGTGCTCTGCAAGCTCTCCAGGACAACATAAAATCTGGGGCTCTGTGCTTTCTTTCGTTCTGAACACGTGTTACTGTTTTCTGCACAAAATCGATTCTGCGAAGCAATGTAAACACTTCTGCTTCCCAAGCACAGAGAAGGTGCTAGCAGGGAATTCTCTGCCAGCCTTTCCCAAGTGCTCTGCAAGCTCTCCAGGAAGACATAAAATCTGGGGCTCTGTGCTTTCTTTCGTTCTGAACAAGTGTTACTGTTTCCTGCACAAAAGCGATTCTGCGAAGCAATGTGAACAGGCACAGAGAAGGTGTTAGCAGGGAATTCTCTGCCTGCCTTTCCCCAGTGCTCTGCAAGCTCTCCAGGACAACAGCAAATCTGGGGCTCTGTGCTATCTTTCGTTCTGAACAAGTGTTACTGTTCTCTGCACAAAAGCGATTCTGCGAAGCAATTTGAATATGCACAGAGAAGGTGCTAGCAGGGAATTCTCTGCCTGCCTTTCCCCAGTGCTCTGCAAGCTCTCCAGGACAACAACAAATCTGGGTCTCTGTGCTTTCTTTCGTTCTGAACAAGTGTTACTGTTTTCTGCACAAAAGCGATTCTGCGAAGCAATGTGAACACTTCTGCTTCCCAGGCACAGAGAAGGTGCTAGCAGGGAATTCTCTGCCTGCCTTTCCCCAGTGCTCTGCAAGCTCTCCAGGACAACAGCAGATCTGGGGCTCTGTGCTTTCTTTCGTTGTGAACACGTGTTACTGTTTTCTGCACAAAAGCGATTCTGCGAAGCAATGTGAACACTTCTGCTTCCCAGGCACAGAGAAGGTGCTAGCAGGGAATTCTCTGCCAGCCTTTCCCCAGTGCCCTGCAAGCTCTCCAGGAAGACATAAAATCTGGGGCTCTGTGCTTTCTTTCGTTCTGAACAAGTGTTACTGTTTTCTGCACAAATGCGATTCTGCGAAGCAATGTGAACAGGCACAGAGAAGGTGCTAGCAGGGAATTCTCTGCCTGCCTTTCCCCAGTGCTCTGCAAGCTCTCCAGGACAACAGCAAATCTGGGGCTCTGTGCTTTCTTTCGTTCTGAACAAGTGTTACTGTTCTCTGCACAAAAGCGATTCTGCGAAGCAATTTGAATATGCACAGAGAAGGTGCTAGCAGGGAATTCTCTGCCTGCCTTTCCCCAGTGCTCTGCAAACTCTCCAGGACAACAACAAATCTGGGTCTCTGTGCTTTCTTTCGTTCTGAACAAGTGTTACTGTTTTCTGCACAAAAGCGATTCTGCGAAGCAATGTGAACACTTCTGCTTCCCAGGCACAGAGAAGGTGCTAGCAGGGAATTCTCTGCCTGCCTTTCCCCAGTGCTCTGCAAGCTCTCCAGGACAACATAAAATCTGGGGCTCTGTGCTTTCTTTCGTTCTGAACAAGTGTTACTGTTTTCTGCACAAAAGCGATTCTGCGCAGCAATGTGACCACTTCTGCTTCCCAGGCACAGAGAAGGTGCTAGCAGGGAATTCTCTGCCTGCCTTTCCCCAGGGCTCTGCAAGCTCTCCAGGACAACAACAAATCTGGGGCTCTGTGCTTTCTTTCGTTCTGAACAAGTGTTACTGTTGTCTGCACAAAAGCGATTCTGCGAAGCAATTTGAATATGCACAGAGAAGGTGCTAGCAGGGAATTCTCTGCCTGCCTTTCCCCAGTGCTCTGCAAGCTCTCCAGGACAACATAAAATCTGGGGCTCTGTGCTTTCTTTCGTTCTGAACAAGTGTTACTGTTTTCTGCACAAAAGCGATTCTGCGAAGCAATGTGAACACTTCTGCTTCCCAGGCACAGAGAAGGTGCTACCAGGGAATTCTCTGCCTGCCTTTCCCCAGTGCTCTGCAAGCTCTCCAGGACAACATAAAATCTGGGGCTCTGTGCTTTCTTTCGTTCTGAACACGTGTTACTGTTTTCTGCACAAAATCGATTCTGCGAAGCAATGTGAACACTTCTGCTTCCCAAGCACAGAGAAGGTGCTAGCAGGGAATTCTCTGCCAGCCTTTCCCAAGTGCTCTGCAAGCTCTCCAGGAAGACATAAAATCTGGGGCTCTGTGCTTTCTTTCGTTCTGAACAAGTGTTACTGTTTCCTGCACAAAAGCGATTCTGCGAAGCAATGTGAACAGGCACAGAGAAGGTGTTAGCAGGGAATTCTCTGCCTGCCTTTCCCCAGTGCTCTGCAAGCTCTCCAGGACAACAGCAAATCTGGGGCTCTGTGCTATCTTTCGTTCTGAACAAGTGTTACTGTTCTCTGCACAAAAGCGATTCTGCGAAGCAATTTGAATATGCACAGAGAAGGTGCTAGCAGGGAATTCTCTGCCTGCCTTTCCCCAGTGCTCTGCAAGCTCTCCAGGACAACAACAAATCTGGGTCTCTGTGCTTTCTTTCGTTCTGAACAAGTGTTACTGTTTTCTGCACAAAAGCGATTCTGCGAAGCAATGTGAACACTTCTGCTTCCCAGGCACAGAGAAGGTGCTAGCAGGGAATTCTCTGCCTGCCTTTCCCCAGTGCTCTGCAAGCTCTCCAGGACAACATAAAATCTGGGGCTCTGTGCTTTCTTTCGTTCTGAACAAGTGTTACTGTTTTCTGCACAAAAGCGATTCTGCGCAGCAATGTGAACACTTCTGCTTCCCAGGCACAGAGAAGGTGCTAGCAGGGAATTCTCTGCCTGCCTTTCCCCAGGGCTCTGCAAGCTCTCCAGGACAACAACAAATCTGGGGCTCTGTGCTTTCTTTCGTTCTGAACAAGTGTTACTGTTCTCTGCACAAAAGCGATTCTGCGAAGCAATTTGAATATGCACAGAGAAGGTGCTAGCAGGGAATTCTCTGCCTGCCTTTCCCCAGTGCTCTGCAAGCTCTCCAGGACAACAGCAGATCTGGGGCTCTGTGCTTTCTTTTGTTGCGAACACGTATTACTGTTTTCTGCACAAAAGCGATTCTGCGCAGCAATGTGAACACTTCTGCTTCCCAGGCACAGAGAAGGTGCTAGCAGGGAATTCTCTGCCTGCCTTTCCCCAGGGCTATGCAAGCTCTCCAGGATAACAGCAAATCTGGGGCTCTGTGCTTTCTTTCATTCTGAACAAGTGTTACTGTTCTCTGCACAAAAGTGATTCTGCGAAGCAATTTGAATATGCACAGAGAAGGTGCTAGCAGGGAATTCTCTGCCTGCCTTTCCCCAGTGCTCTGCAAGCTCTCCAGGACAACATAAAATCTGGGGCTCTGTGCTTTCTTTCGTTCTGAACAAGTGTTACTGTTTTCTGCACAAAAGCGATTCTGCGAAGCAATGTGAACACTTCTGCTTCCCAGGCACAGAGAAGGTGCTACCAGGGAATTCTCTGCCTGCCTTTCCCCAGTGCTCTGCAAGCTCTCCAGGACAACATAAAATCTGGGGCTCTGTGCTTTCTTTCGTTCTGAACAAGTGTTACTGTTTTCTGCAAAAAAGCGATTCAGCGAAGCAATGTGAACAGGCACAGAGAAGGTGCTAGCAGGGAATTCTCTGCCTGCCTTTCCCCAGTGCTCTGCAAGCTCTCCAGGACAACAACAAATCTCGGGCTCTGTGCTTTCTTTCGTTCTGAACAAGTGTTACTGTTTTCTGCACAAAAGCGATTCTGCGAAGCAATGTGAACACTTCTGCTTCCCAGGCACAGAGAAGGTGCTAGCAGGGAATTCTCTGCCTGCCTTTCCCCAGTTCTCTGCAAGCTCTCCAGGACAACAGCAAATCTGGGGCTCTGTGCTTTCTTTAGTTCTGAACAAGTGTTACTGTTCTCTGCACAAAAGCGATTCTGCGAAGCAATTTGAATATGCACAGAGAAGGTGCTAGCAGGGAATTCTCTGCCTGCCTTTCCCCAGTGCTCTGCAAGCTCTCCAGGACAACAGCAGATCTGGGGCTCTGTGCTTTCTTTCGTTGTGAACACGTGTTACTGTTTTCTGCACAAAAGCGATTCTGCGAAGCAATGTGAACACTTCTGCTTCCCAGGCACAGAGTAGATGCTAGCAGGGAATTCTCTGCCTGCCTTTCCCCAGTGCTCTGCAAGCTCTCCAGGACAACAGCAAATCTGGGTCTCTGTGCTTTCTTTCGTTCTGAAAAAGTGTTACTGTTTTCTGCACAAAAGCGATTCTGCCAAGCAATGTGAACACTTCTGCTTCCCAGGCACAGAGAAGGTGCTAGCAGGGAATTCTCTGCCTGCCTTTCCCCAGGGCTCTGCAAGCTCTCCAGGACAACAGCAAATCTGGGGCTCTGTGCTTTCTTTAGTTCTGAACAAGTGTTACTGTTCTCTGCACAAAAGTGATTCTGCGAAGCAATTTGAATATGCACAGAGAAGGTGCTAGCAGGGAATTCTCTGCCTGCCTTTCCCCAGTGCTCTGCAAGCTCTCCAGGACAACAGCAGATCTGGGGCTCTGTGCTTTCTTTCGTTGTGAACACGTGTTACTGTTTTCTGCACAAAATCGATTCTGCGAAGCAATGTGAACACTTCTGCTTCCCAGGCACAGAGAAGGTGCTAGCAGGGAATTCTCTGCCAGCCTTTCCCCAGTGCTCTGCAAGCTCTCCAGGAAGACATAAAATCTGGGGCTCTGTGCTTTCTTTCGTTCTGAACAAGTGTTACTGTTTTCTGCACAAATGCGATTCTGCGAAGCAATGTGAACAGGCACAGAGAAGGTGCTAGCAGGGAATTCTCTGCCTGCCTTTCCCCAGTGCTCTGCAAGCTCTCCAGGACAACAGCAAATCTGGGGCTCTGTGCTTTCTTTCGTTCTGAACAAGTGTTACTGTTCTCTGCACAAAAGCGATTCTGCGAAGCAATTTGAATATGCACAGAGAAGGTGCTAGCAGGGAATTCTCTGCCTGCCTTTCCCCAGTGCTCTGCAAGCTCTCCAGGACAACAACAAATCTGGGTCTCTGTGCTTTCTTTCGTTCTGAACAAGTGTTACTGTTTTCTGCACAAAAGCGATTCTGCGAAGCAATGTGAACACTTCTGCTTCCCAGGCACAGAGAAGGTGCTAGCAGGGAATTCTCTGCCTGCCTTTCCCCAGGGCTCTGCAAGCTCTCCAGGACAACATAAAATCTGGGGCTCTGTGCTTTCTTTCGTTCTGAACAAGTGTTACTGTTTTCTGCACAAAAGCGATTCTGCGCAGCAATGTGACCACTTCTGCTTCCCAGGCACAGAGAAGGTGCTAGCAGGGAATTCTCTGCCTGCCTTTCCCCAGGGCTCTGCAAGCTCTCCAGGACAACAACAAATCTGGGGCTCTGTGCTTTCTTTCGTTCTGAACAAGTGTTACTGTTGTCTGCACAAAAGCGATTCTGCGAAGCAATTTGAATATGCACAGAGAAGGTGCTAGCAGGGAATTCTCTGCCTGCCTTTCCCCAGTGCTCTGCAAGCTCTCCAGGACAACAGCAGATCTGGGGCTCTGTGCTTTCTTTCGTTGCGAACACGTATTACTGTTTTCTGCACAAAATCGATTCTGCGCAGCAATGTGAACACTTCTGCTTCCCAGGCACAGAGAAGGTGCTAGCAGGGAATTCTCTGCCTGCCTTTCCCCAGGGCTATGCAAGCTCTCCAGGATAACAGCAAATCTGGGGCTCTGTGCTTTCTTTCATTCTGAACAAGTGTTACTGTTCTCTGCACAAAAGCGATTCTGCGAAGCAATTTGAATATGCACAGAGAAGGTGCTAGCAGGGAATTCTCTGCCTGCCTTTCCCCAGTGCTCTGCAAGCTCTCCAGGACAACATAAAATCTGGGGCTCTGTGCTTTCTTTCGTTCTGAACAAGTGTTACTGTTTTCTGCACAAAAGCGATTCTGCGAAGCAATGTGAACACTTCTGCTTCCCAGGCACAGAGAAGGTGCTACCAGGGAATTCTCTGCCTGCCTTTCCCCAGTGCTCTGCAAGCTCTCCAGGACAACATAAAATCTGGGGCTCTGTGCTTTCTTTCGTTCTGAACAAGTGTTAGTGTTTTCTGCAAAAAAGCGATTCAGCGAAGCAATGTGAACAGGCACAGAGAAGGTGCTAGCAGGGAATTCTCTGCCTGCCTTTCCCCAGTGCTCTGCAAGCTCTCCAGGACAACAACAAATCTCGGGCTCTGTGCTTTCTTTCGTTCTGAACAAGTGTTACTGTTTTCTGCACAAAAGCGATTCTGCGAAGCAATGTGAACACTTCTGCTTCCCAGGCACAGAGAAGGTGCTAGCAGGGAATTCTCTGCCTGCCTTTCCCCAGTTCTCTGCAAGCTCTCCAGGACAACAGCAAATCTGGGGCTCTGTGCTTTCTTTAGTTCTGAACAAGTGTTACTGTTCTCTGCACAAAAGCGATTCTGCGAAGCAATTTGAATATGCACAGAGAAGGTGCTAGCAGGGAATTCTCTGCCTGCCTTTCCCCAGTGCTCTGCAAGCTCTCCAGGACAACAGCAGATCTGGGGCTCTGTGCTTTCTTTCGATGTGAACACGTGTTACTGTTTTCTGCACAAAAGCGATTCTGCGAAGCAATGTGAACACTTCTGCTTCCCAGGCACAGAGTAGATGCTAGCAGGGAATTCTCTGCCTGCCTTTCCCCAGGGCTCTGCAAGCTCTCCAGGACAGCATAAAATCTGGGGCTCTGTGCTTTCTTTCGTTCTGAACAAGTGTTACTGTTTTCTGCACAAAAGCGATTCTGCGAAGCAATGTGAACAGGCACAGAGAAGGTGCTAGCAGGGAATTCTCTGCCTGCCTTTCCCCAGTTCTCTGCAAGCTCTCCAGGACAACAGCAGATCTGGGGCTCTGTGCTTTCTTTCGTTCTGAACAAGTGTTACTGTTTTCTGCACAAAAGCGATTCTGTGAAGCAATGTGAACACTTGTGCTTCCCAGGCACAGAGAAGGTGCTAGCAGGGAATTCTCTGCCTGCCTTTCCCCAGTGCTCTGCAAGCTCTCCAGGACAACATAAAATCTGGGGCTCTGTGCTTTCTTTCGTTCTGAACACGTGTTACTGTTTTCTGCACAAAATCGATTCTGCGAAGCAATGTGAACACTTCTGCTTCCCAGGCACAGAGAAGGTGCTAGCAGGGAATTCTCTGCCAGCCTTTCCCAAGTGCTCTGCAAGCTCTCCAGGAAGACATAAAATCTGGGGCTCTGTGCTTGCTTTCGTTCTGAACAAGTGTTACTGTTTCCTGCACAAAAGCGATTCTGCGAAGCAATGTGAACAGGCACAGAGAAGGTGTTAGCAGGGAATTCTCTGCCTGCCTTTCCCCAGGGCTCTGCAAGCTCTCCAGGACAACAGCAAATCTGGGGCTCTGTGCTTTCTTTCGTTCTGAACAAGTGTTACTGTTCTCTGCACAAAAGCGATTCTGCGAAGCAATTTGAATATGCACAGAGAAGGTGCTAGCAGGGAATTCTCTGCCTGCCTTTCCCCAGTGCTCTGCAAGCTCTCCAGGACAACAGCAAATCTGGGTCTCTGTGCTTTCTTTCGTTCTGAACAAGTGTTACTGTTTTCTGCACAAAAGCGATTCTGCGAAGCAATGGGAACACTTCTGCTTCCCAGGCACAGAGAAGGTGCTAGCAGGGAATTCTCTGCCTGCCTTTCCCCAGTGCTCTGCAAGCTCTCCAGGACAACATAAAATCTGGGGCTCTGTGCTTTCTTTCGTTCTGAACAAGTGTTACTGTTTTCTGCACAAAAGCGATTCTGCGCAGCAATGTGAACACTTCTGCTTCCCAGGCACAGAGAAGGTGCTAGCAGGGAATTCTCTGCCTGCCTTTCCCCAGGGCTCTGCAAGCTCTCCAGGACAACAACAAATCTGGGGCTCTGTGCTTTCTTTCGTTCTGAACAAGTGTTACTGTTCTCTGCACAAAAGCGATTCTGCGAAGCAATTTGAATATGCACAGAGAAGGTGCTAGCAGGGAATTCTCTGCCTGCCTTTCCCCAGTGCTCTGCAAGCTCTCCAGGACAACAGCAGATCTGGGGCTCTGTGCTTTCTTTCGTTGCGAACACGTATTACTGTTTTCTGCACAAAAGCGATTCTGCGCAGCAATGTGAACACTTCTGCTTCCCAGGCACAGAGAAGGTGCTAGCAGGGAATTCTCTGCCTGCCTTTCCCCAGGGCTATGCAAGCTCTCCAGTATAACAGCAAATCTGGGGCTCTGTTCTTTATTTCATTCTGAACAAGTGTTACTGTTCTCTGCACAAAAGCGATTCTGCGAAGCAATTTGAATATGCACAGAGAAGGTGCTAGCAGGGAATTCTCTGCCTGCCTTTCCCCAGTGCTCTGCAAGCTCTCCAGGACAACATAAAATCTGGGGCTCTGTGCTTTCTTTCGTTCTGAACAAGTGTTACTGTTTTCTGCACAAAAGCGATTCTGCGAAGCAATGTGAACACTTCTGCTTCCCAGGCACAGAGAAGGTGCTACCAGGGAATTCTCTGCCTGCCTTTCCCCAGTGCTCTGCAAGCTCTCCAGGACAACAGCAGATCTGGGGCTCTGTGCTTTCTTTCGTTGCGAACACGTATTACTGTTTTCTGCACAAAATCGATTCTGCGCAGCAATGTGAACACTTCTGCTTCCCAGGCACAGAGAAGGTGCTAGCAGGGAATTCTCTGCCTGCCTTTCCCCAGGGCTATGCAAGCTCTCCAGGATAACAGCAAATCTGGGGCTCTGTGCTTTCTTTCATTCTGAACAAGTGTTACTGTTCTCTGCACAAAAGCGATTCTGCGAAGCAATTTGAATATGCACAGAGAAGGTGCTAGCAGGGAATTCTCTGCCTGCCTTTCCCCAGTGCTCTGCAAGCTCTCCAGGACAACATAAAATCTGGGGCTCTGTGCTTTCTTTCGTTCTGAACAAGTGTTACTGTTTTCTGCACAAAAGCGATTCTGCGAAGCAATGTGAACACTTCTGCTTCCCAGGCACAGAGAAGGTGCTACCAGGGAATTCTCTGCCTGCCTTTCCCCAGTGCTCTGCAAGCTCTCCAGGACAACATAAAATCTGGGGCTCTGTGCTTTCTTTCGTTCTGAACAAGTGTTAGTGTTTTCTGCAAAAAAGCGATTCAGCGAAGCAATGTGAACAGGCACAGAGAAGGTGCTAGCAGGGAATTCTCTGCCTGCCTTTCCCCAGTGCTCTGCAAGCTCTCCAGGACAACAACAAATCTCGGGCTCTGTGCTTTCTTTCGTTCTGAACAAGTGTTACTGTTTTCTGCACAAAAGCGATTCTGCGAAGCAATGTGAACACTTCTGCTTCCCAGGCACAGAGAAGGTGCTAGCAGGGAATTCTCTGCCTGCCTTTCCCCAGTTCTCTGCAAGCTCTCCAGGACAACAGCAAATCTGGGGCTCTGTGCTTTCTTTAGTTCTGAACAAGTGTTACTGTTCTCTGCACAAAAGCGATTCTGCGAAGCAATTTGAATATGCACAGAGAAGGTGCTAGCAGGGAATTCTCTGCCTGCCTTTCCCCAGTGCTCTGCAAGCTCTCCAGGACAACAGCAGATCTGGGGCTCTGTGCTTTCTTTCGATGTGAACACGTGTTACTGTTTTCTGCACAAAAGCGATTCTGCGAAGCAATGTGAACACTTCTGCTTCCCAGGCACAGAGTAGATGCTAGCAGGGAATTCTCTGCCTGCCTTTCCCCAGGGCTCTGCAAGCTCTCCAGGACAGCATAAAATCTGGGGCTCTGTGCTTTCTTTCGTTCTGAACAAGTGTTACTGTTTTCTGCACAAAAGCGATTCTGCGAAGCAATGTGAACAGGCACAGAGAAGGTGCTAGCAGGGAATTCTCTGCCTGCCTTTCCCCAGTTCTCTGCAAGCTCTCCAGGACAACAGCAGATCTGGGGCTCTGTGCTTTCTTTCGTTCTGAACAAGTGTTACTGTTTTCTGCACAAAAGCGATTCTGTGAAGCAATGTGAACACTTGTGCTTCCCAGGCACAGAGAAGGTGCTAGCAGGGAATTCTCTGCCTGCCTTTCCCCAGTGCTCTGCAAGCTCTCCAGGACAACATAAAATCTGGGGCTCTGTGCTTTCTTTCGTTCTGAACACGTGTTACTGTTTTCTGCACAAAATCGATTCTGCGAAGCAATGTGAACACTTCTGCTTCCCAGGCACAGAGAAGGTGCTAGCAGGGAATTCTCTGCCAGCCTTTCCCAAGTGCTCTGCAAGCTCTCCAGGAAGACATAAAATCTGGGGCTCTGTGCTTTCTTTCGTTCTGAACAAGTGTTACTGTTTCCTGCACAAAAGCGATTCTGCGAAGCAATGTGAACAGGCACAGAGAAGGTGTTAGCAGGGAATTCTCTGCCTGCCTTTCCCCAGTGCTCTGCAAGCTCTCCAGGACAACAGCAAATCTGGGGCTCTGTGCTTTCTTTCGTTCTGAACAAGTGTTACTGTTCTCTGCACAAAAGCGATTCTGCGAAGCAATTTGAATATGCACAGAGAAGGTGCTAGCAGGGAATTCTCTGCCTGCCTTTCCCCAGTGCTCTGCAAGCTCTCCAGGACAACAGCAAATCTGGGTCTCTGTGCTTTCTTTCGTTCTGAACAAGTGTTACTGTTTTCTGCACAAAAGCGATTCTGCGAAGCAATGGGAACACTTCTGCTTCCCAGGCACAGAGAAGGTGCTAGCAGGGAATTCTCTGCCTGCCTTTCCCCAGTGCTCTGCAAGCTCTCCAGGACAACATAAAATCTGGGGCTCTGTGCTTTCTTTCGTTCTGAACAAGTGTTACTGTTTTCTGCACAAAAGCGATTCTGCGCAGCAATGTGAACACTTCTGCTTCCCAGGCACAGAGAAGGTGCTAGCAGGGAATTCTCTGCCTGCCTTTCCCCAGGGCTCTGCAAGCTCTCCAGGACAACAACAAATCTGGGGCTCTGTGCTTTCTTTCGTTCTGAACAAGTGTTACTGTTCTCTGCACAAAAGCGATTCTGCGAAGCAATTTGAATATGCACAGAGAAGGTGCTAGCAGGGAATTCTCTGCCTGCCTTTCCCCAGTGCTCTGCAAGCTCTCCAGGACAACAGCAGATCTGGGGCTCTGTGCTTTCTTTCGTTGCGAACACGTATTACTGTTTTCTGCACAAAAGCGATTCTGCGCAGCAATGTGAACACTTCTGCTTCCCAGGCACAGAGAAGGTGCTAGCAGGGAATTCTCTGCCTGCCTTTCCCCAGGGCTATGCAAGCTCTCCAGGATAACAGCAAATCTGGGGCTCTGTTCTTTATTTCATTCTGAACAAGTGTTACTGTTCTCTGCACAAAAGCGATTCTGCGAAGCAATTTGAATATGCACAGAGAAGGTGCTAGCAGGGAATTCTCTGCCTGCCTTTCCCCAGTGCTCTGCAAGCTCTCCAGGACAACATAAAATCTGGGGCTCTGTGCTTTCTTTCGTTCTGAACAAGTGTTACTGTTTTCTGCACAAAAGCGATTCTGCGAAGCAATGTGAACACTTCTGCTTCCCAGGCACAGAGAAGGTGCTACCAGGGAATTCTCTGCCTGCCTTTCCCCAGTGCTCTGCAAGCTCTCCAGGACAACATAAAATCTGGGGCTCTGTGCTTTCTTTCGTTCTGAACAAGTGTTACTGTTTTCTGCAAAAAAGCGATTCAGCGAAGCAATGTGAACAGGCACAGAGAAGGTGCTAGCAGGGAATTCTCTGCCTGCCTTTCCCCAGTGCTCTGCAAGCTCTCCAGGACAACAACAAATCTCGGGCTCTGTGCTTTCTTTCGTTCTGAACAAGTGTTACTGTTTTCTGCACAAAAGCGATTCTGCGAAGCAATGTGAACACTTCTGCTTCCCAGGCACAGAGAAGGTGCTAGCAGGGAATTCTCTGCCTGCCTTTCCCCAGTTCTCTGCAAGCTCTCCAGGACAACAGCAAATCTGGGGCTCTGTGCTTTCTTTAGTTCTGAACAAGTGTTACTGTTCTCTGCACAAAAGCGATTCTGCGAAGCAATTTGAATATGCACAGAGAAGGTGCTAGCAGGGAATTCTCTGCCTGCCTTTCCCCAGTGCTCTGCAAGCTCTCCAGGACAACAGCAGATCTGGGGCTCTGTGCTTTCTTTCGTTGTGAACACGTGTTACTGTTTTCTGCACAAAATCGATTCTGCGAAGCAATGTGAACACTTCTGCTTCCCAGGCACAGAGTAGATGCTAGCAGGGAATTCTCTGCCTGCCTTTCCCCAGGGCTCTGCAAGCTCTCCAGGACAGCATAAAATCTGGGGCTCTGTGCTTTCTTTCGTTCTGAACAAGTGTTACTGTTTTCTGCACAAAAGCGATTCTGCGAAGCAATGTGAACAGGCACAGAGAAGGTGCTAGCAGGGAATTCTCTGCCTGCCTTTCCCCAGTTCTCTGCAAGCTCTCCAGGACAACAGCAGATCTGGGGCTCTGTGCTTTCTTTCGTTCTGAACAAGTGTTACTGTTTTCTGCACAAAAGCGATTCTGCGAAGCAATGTGAACACTTCTGCTTCCCAGGCACAGAGAAGGTGCTAGCAGGGAATTCTCTGCCTGCCTTGCCCCAGTGCTCTGCAAGCATTCCAGGACAACATAAAATCTGGGGCTCTGTGCTTTCTTTCGTTCTGAACAAGTGTTACTGTTTTCTGCACAAAAGCGATTCTGCGAAGCAATGTGAACACTTCTGCTTCCCAGGCACAGAGAAGGTGCTAGCAGGGAATTCTCTGCCTGCCTTTCCCCAGTGCTCTGCAAGCTCTCCAGGACTACAGCAGATCTGGGGCTCTGTGCTTTCTTTCGTTGTGAACACGTGTTACTGTTTTCTGCACAAAATCGATTCTGCGAAGCAATGTGAACACTTCTGCTTCCCAGGCACAGAGAAGGTGCTAGCAGGGAATTCTCTGCCTGCCTTTCCCCAGTGCTCTGCAAGCTCTCCAGGACAACAACAAATCTGGGTCTCAGTGCTTTCTTTCGTTCTGAACAAGTGTTAGTGTTTTCTGCACAAATGCGATTCTGCGAAGCAATGTGAACAGGCACAGAGAAGGTGCTAGCAGGGAATTCTCTGCCTGCCTTTCCCCAGTGCTCTGCAAGCTCTCCAGGACAACAGCAAATCTGGGGCTCTGTGCTTTCTTTCGTTCTGAACAAGTGTTACTGTTCTCTGCACAAAAGCGATTCTGCGAAGCAATTTGAATATGCACAGAGAAGGTGCTAGCAGGGAATTCTCTGCCTGCCTTTCCCCAGTGCTCTGCAAGCTCTCCAGGACAACATAAAATCTGGGGCTCTGTGCTTTCTTTCGTTCTGAACAAGTGTTACTGTTTTCTGCACAAAAGCGATTCTGCGCAGCAATGTGAACACTTCTGCTTCCCAGGCACAGAGAAGGTGCTAGCAGGGAATTCTCTGCCTGCCTTTCCCCAGTGCTCTGCAAGCTCTCCAGGACAACAGCAAATCTGGGGCTCTGTGCTTTCTTTCGTTCTGAACAAGTGTTACTGTTTTCTGCACAAAAGCGATTCTGTGAAGCAATGTGAACACTTCTGCTTCCCAGGCACAGAGAAGGTGCTAGCAGGGAATTCTCTGCCTGCCTTTCCCCAGTGCTCAGCAAGCTCTCCAGGACAACATAAAATCTGGGGCTCTGTGCTTTCTTTCGTTCTGAACAAGTGTTACTGTTTTCTGCACAAAAGCGATTCTGTGAAGCAATGTGAACACTTGTGCTTCCCAGGCACAGAGAAGGTGCTAGCAGGGAATTCTCTGCCTGCCTTTCCCCAGTGCTCTGCAAGCTCTCCAGGACAACATAAAATCTGGGGCTCTGTGCTTTCTTTCGTTCTGAACACGTGTTACTGTTTTCTGCACAAAATCGATTCTGCGAAGCAATGTGAACACTTCTGCTTCCCAGGCACAGAGAAGGTGCTAGCAGGGAATTCTCTGCCAGCCTTTCCCAAGTGCTCTGCAAGCTCTCCAGGAAGACATAAAATCTGGGGCTCTGTGCTTTCTTTCGTTCTGAACAAGTGTTACTGTTTCCTGCACAAAAGCGATTCTGCGAAGCAATGTGAACAGGCACAGAGAAGGTGTTAGCAGGGAATTCTCTGCCTGCCTTTCCCCAGTGCTCTGCAAGCTCTCCAGGACAACAGCAAATCTGGGGCTCTGTGCTTTCTTTCGTTCTGAACAAGTGTTACTGTTCTCTGCACAAAAGCGATTCTGCGAAGCAATTTGAATATGCACAGAGAAGGTGCTAGCAGGGAATTCTCTGCCTGCCTTTCCCCAGTGCTCTGCAAGCTCTCTAGGACAACAACAAATCTGGGGCTCTGTGCTTTCTTTCGTTCTGAACAAGTGTTACTGTTTTCTGCACAAAAGCGATTCTGCGAAGCAATGTGAACACTTCTGCTTCCCAGGCACAGAGAAGGTGCTAGCAGGGAATTCTCTGCCAGCCTTTCCCCAGTGCTCTGCAAGCTCTCCAGGACAACATAAAATCTGGGGCTCTGTGCTTTCTTTCGTTCTGAACAAGTGTTACGGTTTTCTGCACAAAAGCGATTCTGCGAAGCAATGTGAACAGGCATAGAGAAGGTGTTAGCAGGGAATTCTCTGCCTGCCTTTCCCCAGTGCTCTGCAAGCTCTCCAGGACAACAGCAAATCTGGGGCTCTGTGCTTTCTTTAGTTCTGAACAAGTGTTACTGTTCTCTGCACAAAAGCGATTCTGCGAAGCAATTTGAATATGCACAGAGAAGGTGCTAGCAGGGAATTCTCTGCCTGCCTTTCCCCAGTGCTCTGCAAGCTCTCCAGGACAACAACAAATCTGGGTCTCTGTGCTTTCTTTCGTTCTGAACAAGTGTTACTGTTTTCTGCACAAAAGCGATTCTGCGAAGCAATGTGAACACTTCTGCTTCCCAGGCACAGAGAAGGTGCTAGCAGGGAATTCTCTGCCTGCCTTTCCCCAGTGCTCTGCAAGCTCTCCAGGACAACAACAAATCTCGGGCTCTGTGCTTTCTTTCGTTCTGAACAAGTGTTACTGTTTTCTGCACAAAAGCGATTCTGCCAAGCAATGTGAACACTTCTGCTTCCCAGGCACAGAGAAGGTGCTAGCAGGGAATTCTCTGCCTGCCTTTCCCCAGGGCTCTGCAAGCTCTCCAGGACAACAGCAAATCTGGGGCTCTGTGCTTTCTTTAGTTCTGAACAAGTGTTACTGTTCTCTGCACAAAAGCGATTCTGCGAAGCAATTTGAATATGCACAGAGAAGGTGCTAGCAGGGAATTCTCTGCCTGCCTTTCCCCAGGGCTCTGCAAGCTCTCCAGGACAACAGCAGATCTGGGGCTCTGTGCTTTCTTTCGTTGTGAACACGTGTTACTGTTTTCTGCACAAAATCGATTCTGCGAAGCAATGTGAACACTTCTGCTTCCCAGGCACAGAGAAGGTGCTAGCAGGGAATTCTCTGCCAGCCTTTCCCCAGTGCTCTGCAAGCTCTCCAGGAAGACATAAAATCTGGGGCTCTGTGCTTTCTTTCGTTCTGAACAAGTGTTACTGTTTTCTGCACAAAAGCGATTCTGCGAAGCAATGTGAACACTTCTGCTTCCCAGGCACAGAGAAGGTGCTAGCAGGGAATTCTCTGCCTGCCTTTCCCCAGTGCTCTGCAAGCTCTCCAGGACAACAGCAGATCTGGGGCTCTGTGCTTTCTTTCGTTGTGAACACGTGTTACTGTTTTCTGCACAAAATCGATTCTGCGAAGCAATGTGAACACTTCTGCTTCCCAGGCACAGAGAAGGTGCTAGCAGGGAATTCTCTGCCAGCCTTTCCCCAGTGCTCTGCAAGCTCTCCAGGAAGACATAAAATCTGGGGCTCTGTGCTTTCTTTCGTTCTGAACAAGTGTTACTGTTTTCTGCACAAAAGCGATTGTGCGAAGCAATGTGAACAGGCACAGAGAAGGTGCTAGCAGGGAATTCTCTGCCTGCCTTTCCCCAGTGCTCTGCAAGCTCTCCAGGACAACAGCAAATCTGGGGCTCTGTGCTTTCTTTCGTTCTGAACAAGTGTTACTGTTCTCTGCACAAAAGCGATTCTGCGAAGCAATTTGAATATGCACAGAGAAGGTGCTAGCAGGGAATTCTCTGCCTGCCTTTCCCCAGTGCTCTGCAAGCTCTCCAGGACAACAACAAATCTGGGTCTCTGTGCTTTCTTTCGTTCTGAACAAGTGTTACGGTTTTCTGCACAAAAGCGTTTCTGCGAAGCAATGTGAACACTTCTGCTTCCCAGGCACAGAGAAGGTGCTAGCAGGGAATTCTCTGCCTGCCTTTCCCCAGTGCTCTGCAAGCTCTCCAGGACAACAGCAAATCTGGGGCTCTGTGCTCTCTTTAGTTCTGAACAAGTATTACTGTTCTCTGCACAAAAGCGATTCTGCGAAGCAATTTGAATATGCACAGAGAAGGTGCTAGCAGGGAATTCTCTGCCTGCCTTTCCCCAGTGCTCTGCAAGCTCTCCAGGACAACAGCAAATCTGGGGCTCTGTGCTCTCTTTAGTTCTGAACAACTATTACTGTTCTCTGCACAAAAGCGATTCTGCGAAGCAATTTGAATATGCACAGAGAAGGTGCTAGCAGGGAATTCTCTGCCTGCCTTTCCCCAGTGCTCTGCAAGCTCTCCAGGACAACAGCAAATCTGGGGCTCTGTGCTTTCTTTCATTCTGAACAAGTGTTACTGTTTTCTGCACAAAAGCGATTCTGCGAAGCAATGTGAACACTTCTGCTTCCCAGGCACAGAGAAGGTGCTAGCAGGGAATTCTCTGCCTGCCTTTCCCCAGTGCTCTGCAAGCTCTCCAGGACAACATAAAATCTGGGGCTCTGTGCTTTCTTTCGTTCTGAACAAGTGTTAGTGTTTTCTGCACAAAAGCGATTCTGCGAAGCAATGTGAACAGGCACAGAGAAGGTGCTAGCAGGGAATTCTCTGCCTGCCTTTCCCCAGTTCTCTGCAAGCTCTCCAGGACAACAGCAGATCTGGGGCTCTGTGCTTTCTTTCGTTCTGAACAAGTGTTACTGTTTTCTGCACAAAAGCGATTCTGCGAAGCAATGTGAACACTTCTGCTTCCCAGGCACAGAGAAGGTGCTAGCAGGGAATTCTCTGCCTGCCTTTCCCCAGTGCTCTGCAAGCTCTCCAGGACAACATAAAATCTGGGGCTCTGTGCTTTCTTTCGTTCTGAACAAGTGTTACTGTTTTCTGCACAAAATCGATTCTGCGAAGCAATGTGAACACTTCTGCTTCCCAGGCACAGAGAAGGTGCTAGCAGGGAATTCTCTGCCAGCCTTTCCCCAGTGCTCTGCAAGCTCTCCAGGAAGACATAAAATCTGGGGCTCTGTGCTTTCTTTCGTTCTGAACAAGTGTTACTGTTTTCTGCACAAAAGCGATTCTGCGAAGCAATGTGAACAGGCACAGAGAAGGTGCTAGCAGGGAATTCTCTGCCTGCCTTTCCCCAGTGCTCTGCAAGCTCTCCAGGACAACAGCAAATCTGGGGCTCTGTGCTTTCTTTCGTTCTGAACAAGTGTTACTGTTCTCTGCACAAAAGCGATTCTGCGAAGCAATTTGAATATGCACAGAGAAGGTGCTAGCAGGGAATTCTCTGCCTGCCTTTCCCCAGTGCTCTGCAAGCTCTCCAGGACAACAACAAATCTGGGTCTCTGTGCTTTCTTTCGTTCTGAACAAGTGTTACGGTTTTCTGCACAAAAGCGTTTCTGCGAAGCAATGTGAACACTTCTGCTTCCCAGGCACAGAGAAGGTGCTAGCAGGGAATTCTCTGCCTGCCTTTCCCCAGTGCTCTGCAAGCTCTCCAGGACAACAGCAAATCTGGGGCTCTGTGCTCTCTTTAGTTCTGAACAAGTATTACTGTTCTCTGCACAAAAGCGATTCTGCGAAGCAATTTGAATATGCACAGAGAAGGTGCTAGCAGGGAATTCTCTGCCTGCCTTTCCCCAGTGCTCTGCAAGCTCTCCAGGACAACAGCAAATCTGGGGCTCTGTGCTCTCTTTAGTTCTGAACAAGTATTACTGTTCTCTGCACAAAAGCGATTCTGCGAAGCAATTTGAATATGCACAGAGAAGGTGCTAGCAGGGAATTCTCTGCCTGCCTTTCCCCAGGGCTCTGCAAGCTCTCCAGGACAACAGCAAATCTGGGGCTCTGTGCTTTCTTTCATTCTGAACAAGTGTTAGTGTTTTCTGCACAAAAGCGATTCTGCGAAGCAATGTGAACACTTCTGCTTCCCAGGCACAGAGAAGGTGCTAGCAGGGAATTCTCTGCCTGCCTTTCCCCAGTGCTCTGCAAGCTCTCCAGGACAACATAAAATCTGGGGCTCTGTGCTTTCTTTCGTTCTGAACAAGTGTTACTGTTTTCTGCACAAAAGCGATTCTGCGAAGCAATGTGAACAGGCACAGAGAAGGTGCTAGCAGGGAATTCTCTGCCTGCCTTTCCCCAGTTCTCTGCAAGCTCTCCAGGACAACAGCAGATCTGGGGCTCTGTGCTTTCTTTCGTTCTGAACAAGTGTTACTGTTTTCTGCACAAAAGCGATTCTGCGAAGCAATGTGAACACTTCTGCTTCCCAGGCACAGAGAAGGTGCTAGCAGGGAATTCTCTGCCTGCCTTTCCCCAGTGCTCTGCAAGCTCTCCAGGACAACATAAAATCTGGGGCTCTGTGCTTTCTTTCGTTCTGAACAAGTGTTACTGTTTTCTGCACAAAAGCGATTCTGCGAAGCAATGTGAACACTTCTGCTTCCCAGGCACAGAGAAGGTGCTAGCAGGGAATTCTCTGCCTGCCTTTCCCCAGGGCTCTGCAAGCTCTCCAGGACAACAGCAAATCTGGGGCTCTGTGCTTTCTTTCGTTCTGAACAAGTGTTACTGTTTTCTGCACAAAAGCGATTCTGCGAAGCAATGTGAACACTTCTGCTTCCCAGGCACAGAGAAGGTGCTAGCAGGGAATTCTCTGCCTGCCTTTCCCCAGGGCTATGCAAGCTCTCCAGGACAACAGCAGATCTGGGGCTCTGTGCTTCCTTTCGTTCTGAACAAGTGTTACTGTTCTCTGCACAAAAGCGATTCTGCGAAGCAATGTGAACAGGCACAGAGAAGGTGCTAGCAGGGAATTCTCTGCCTGCCTTTCCCCAGTGCTCTGCAAGCTCTCCAGGACAACAGCAAATCTGGGGCTCTGTGCTTTCTTTCGTTCTGAACAAGTGTTACTGTTCTCTGCACAAAAGCGATTCTGCGAAGCAATGTGAACAGGCACAGAGAAGGTGCTAGCAGGGAATTCTCTGCCTGCCTTTCCCCAGTGCTCTGCAAGCTCTCCAGGACAACAGCAAATCTGGGGCTCTGTGCTTTCTTTCGTTCTGAACAAGTGTTAGTGTTTTCTGCACAAAAGCGATTCTGCGAAGCAATGTGAACAGGCACAGAGATGGTGCTAGCAGGGAATTCTCTGCCTGCCTTTCCCCAGTGCTCTGCAAGCTCTCCAGGACAACAGCAAATCTGGGGCTCTGTGCTTTCTTTCGTTCTGAACAAGTGTTACTGTTCTCTGCACAAAAGCGATTCTGCGAAGCAATTTGAATATGCACAGAGAAGGTGCTAGCAGGGAATTCTCTGCCTGCCTTTCCCCAGTGCTCTGCAAGCTCTCCAGGACAACAACAAATCTGGGGCTCTGTGCTTTCTTTCGTTCTGAACAAGTGTTACTGTTTTCTGCACAAAAGCGATTCTGCGCAGCAATGTGAACACTTCTGCTTCCCAGGCACAGAGAAGGTGCTAGCAGGGAATTCTCTGCCTGCCTTTCCCCAGGGCTCTGCAAGCTCTCCAGGACAACAGCAAATCTGGGGCTCTGTGCTTTCTTTCGTTCTGAACAAGTGTTACGGTTTTCTGCACAAAAGCGATTCTGCGAAGCAATGTGAACACTTCTGCTTCCCAGGCACAGAGAAGGTGCTAGCAGGGAATTCTCTGCCTGCCTTTCCCCAGTGCTCTGCAAGCTCTCCAGGACAACAGCAAATCTGGGGCTCTGTGCTTTCTTTCGTTCTGAACAAGTGTTACTGTTCTCTGCACAAAAGTGATTATGCGAAGCAATGTGAACAGGCACAGAGAAGGTGCTAGCAGGGAATTCTCTGCCTGCCTTTCCCCAGTGCTCTGCAAGCTCTCCAGGACAACAGCAAATCTGGGGCTCTGTGCTTTCTTTCGTTCTGAACAAGTGTTACTGTTCTCTGCACAAAAGCGATTCTGCGAAGGAATTTGAATATGCACAGAGAAGGTGCTAGCAGGGAATTCTCTGCCTGCCTTTCCCCAGTGCTCTGCAAGCTCTCCAGGACAACAACAAATCTGGGTCTCTGTCCTTTCTTTCGTTCTGAACAAGTGTTACGGTTTTCTGCACAAAAGCGATTCTGCGAAGCAATGTGAACACTTCTGCTTCCCAGGCACAGAGAAGGTGCTAGCAGGGAATTCTCTGCCTGCCTTTCCCCAGTGCTCTGCAAGCTCTCCAGGACAACAGCAAATCTGGGGCTCTGTGCTTTCTTTCGTTCTGAACAAGTGTTACTGTTTTCTGCACAAAAGCGATTCTGCGAAGCAATGTGAACACTTCTGCTTCCCAGGCACAGAGAAGGTGCTAGCAGGGAATTCTCTGCCTGCCTTTCCCCAGGGCTCTGCAAGCTCTCCAGGACAACAGCAAATCTGGGGCTCTGTGCTTTCTTTCGTTCTGAACAAGTGTTACTGTTTTCTGCACAAAAGCGATTCTGCGAAGCAATGTGAACAGGCACAGAGAAGGTGCTAGCAGGGAATTCTCTGCCTGCCTTGCCCCAGTGCTCTGCAAGCTCTCCAGGACAACATAAAATCTGGGGCTCTGTGCTTTCTTTCGTTCTGAACAAGTGTTACTGTTTTCTGCACAAAAGCGATTTTGCGAAGCAATGTGAACACTTCTGCTTCCCAGGCACAGAGAAGGTGCTAGCAGGGAATTCTCTGCCTGCCTTTCCCCAGTGCTCTGCAAGCTCTCCAGGACAACAGCAGATCTGGGGCTCTGTGCTTTCTTTCGTTGTGAACACGTGTTACTGTTTTCTGCACAAAATCGATTCTGCGAAGCAATGTGAACACTTCTGCTTCCCAGGCACAGAGAAGGTGCTAGCAGGGAATTCTCTGCCAGCCTTTCCCCAGTGCTCTGCAAGCTCTCCAGGACAACAGCAAATCTGGGGCTCTGTGCTTTCTTTCGTTCTGAACAAGTGTTACTGTTTTCTGCACAAAAGCGATTCTGCGAAGCAATGTGAACAGGCACAGAGAAGGTGCTAGCAGGGAATTCTCTGCCTGCCTTTCCCCAGTGCTCTGCAAGCTCTCCAGGACAACATAAAATCTGGGGCTCTGTGCTTTCTTTCGTTCTGAACAAGTGTTACTGTTTTCTGCACAAAAGCGATTCTGCGAAGCAATGTGAACACTTCTGCTTCCCAGGCACAGAGAAGGTGCTAGCAGGGAATTCTCTGCCTGCCTTTCCCCAGTGCTCTGCAAGCTCTCCAGGACAACAGCAGATCTGGGGCTCTGTGCTTTCTTTCGTTGTGAACACGTGTTACTGTTTTCTGCACAAAATCGATTCTGCGAAGCAATGTGAACACTTCTGCTTCCCAGGCACAGAGAAGGTGCTAGCAGGGAATTCTCTGCCAGCCTTTCCCCAGTGCTCTGCAAGCTCTCCAGGAAGACATAAAATCTGGGGCTCTGTGCTTTCTTTCGTTCTGAACAAGTGTTACTGTTTTCTGCACAAAAGCGATTCTGCGAAGCAATGTGAACAGGCACAGAGAAGGTGCTAGCAGGGAATTCTCTGCCTGCCTTTCCCCAGTGCTCTGCAAGCTCTCCAGGACAACAGCAAATCTGGGGCTCTGTGCTTTCTTTCGTTCTGAACAAGTGTTACTGTTCTCTGCACAAAAGCGATTCTGCGAAGCAATTTGAATATGCACAGAGAAGGTGCTAGCAGGGAATTCTCTGCCTGCCTTTCCCCAGTGCTCTGCAAGCTCTCCAGGACAACAACAAATCTGGGGCTCTGTGCTTTCTTTCGTTCTGAACAAGTGTTACTGTTTTCTGCACAAAAGCGATTCTGCGCAGCAATGTGAACACTTCTGCTTCCCAGGCACAGAGAAGGTGCTAGCAGGGAATTCTCTGCCTGCCTTTCCCCAGTGCTCTGCAAGCTCTCCAGGACAACATAAAATCTGGGGCTCTGTGCTTTCTTTCGTTCTGAACAAGTGTTACTGTTTTCTGCACAAAAGCGATTCTGTGAAGCAATGTGAACACTTGTGCTTCCCAGGCACAGAGAAGGTGCTAGCAGGGAATTCTCTGCCTGCCTTTCCCCAGTGCTCTGCAAGCTCTCCAGGACAACATAAAATCTGGGGCTCTGTGCTTTCTTTCGTTCTGAACACGTGTTACTGTTTTCTGCACAAAATCGATTCTGCGAAGCAATGTGAACACTTCTGCTTCCCAGGCACAGAGAAGGTGCTAGCAGGGAATTCTCTGCCTGCCTTTCCCAAGTGCTCTGCAAGCTCTCCAGGAAGACATAAAATCTGGGGCTCTGTGCTTTCTTTCGTTCTGAACAAGTGTTACTGTTTTCTGCACAAAAGCGATTCTGCGAAGCAATGTGAACAGGCACAGAGAAGGTGTTAGCAGGGAATTCTCTGCCTGCCTTTCCCCAGTGCTCTGCAAGCTCTCCAGGACAACAGCAAATCTGGGGCTCTGTGCTTTCTTTCGTTCTGAACAACTGTTACTGTTCTCTGCACAAAAGCGATTCTGCGAAGGAATTTGAATATGCACAGAGAAGGTGCTAGCAGGGAATTCTCTGCCTGCCTTTCCCCAGTGCTCTGCAAGCTCTCCAGGACAACAACAAATCTGGGTCTCTGTCCTTTCTTTCGTTCTGAACAAGTGTTACGGTTTTCTGCACAAAAGCGATTCTGCGAAGCAATGTGAACACTTCTGCTTCCCAGGCACAGAGAAGGTGCTAGCAGGGAATTCTCTGCCTGCCTTTCCCCAGTGCTCTGCAAGCTCTCCAGGACAACAGCAAATCTGGGGCTCTGTGCTTTCTTTCGTTCTGAACAAGTGTTACTGTTTTCTGCACAAAAGCGATTCTGCGAAGCAATGTGAACACTTCTGCTTCCCAGGCACAGAGAAGGTGCTAGCAGGGAATTCTCTGCCTGCCTTTCCCCAGGGCTCTGCAAGCTCTCCAGGACAACAGCAAATCTGGGGCTCTGTGCTTTCTTTCGTTCTGAACAAGTGTTACTGTTTTCTGCACAAAAGCGATTCTGCGAAGCAATGTGAACAGGCACAGAGAAGGTGCTAGCAGGGAATTCTCTGCCTGCCTTGCCCCAGTGCTCTGCAAGCTCTCCAGGACAACATAAAATCTGGGGCTCTGTGCTTTCTTTCGTTCTGAACAAGTGTTACTGTTTTCTGCACAAAAGCGATTTTGCGAAGCAATGTGAACACTTCTGCTTCCCAGGCACAGAGAAGGTGCTAGCAGGGAATTCTCTGCCTGCCTTTCCCCAGTGCTCTGCAAGCTCTCCAGGACAACAGCAGATCTGGGGCTCTGTGCTTTCTTTCGTTGTGAACACGTGTTACTGTTTTCTGCACAAAATCGATTCTGCGAAGCAATGTGAACACTTCTGCTTCCCAGGCACAGAGAAGGTGCTAGCAGGGAATTCTCTGCCAGCCTTTCCCCAGTGCTCTGCAAGCTCTCCAGGAAGACATAAAATCTGGGGCTCTGTGCTTTCTTTCGTTCTGAACAAGTGTTACTGTTTTCTGCACAAAAGCGATTCTGCGAAGCAATGTGAACAGGCACAGAGAAGGTGCTAGCAGGGAATTCTCTGCCTGCCTTTCCCCAGTGCTCTGCAAGCTCTCCAGGACAACAGCAAATCTGGGGCTCTGTGCTTTCTTTCGTTCTGAACAAGTGTTACTGTTCTCTGCACAAAAGCGATTCTGCGAAGCAATTTGAATATGCACAGAGAAGGTGCTAGCAGGGAATTCTCTGCCTGCCTTTCCCCAGTGCTCTGCAAGCTCTCCAGGACAACAACAAATCTGGGGCTCTGTGCTTTCTTTCGTTCTGAACAAGTGTTACTGTTTTCTGCACAAAAGCGATTCTGCGCAGCAATGTGAACACTTCTGCTTCCCAGGCACAGAGAAGGTGCTAGCAGGGAATTCTCTGCCTGCCTTTCCCCAGTGCTCTGCAAGCTCTCCAGGACAACATAAAATCTGGGGCTCTGTGCTTTCTTTCGTTCTGAACAAGTGTTACTGTTTTCTGCACAAAAGCGATTCTGTGAAGCAATGTGAACACTTGTGCTTCCCAGGCACAGAGAAGGTGCTAGCAGGGAATTCTCTGCCTGCCTTTCCCCAGTGCTCTGCAAGCTCTCCAGGACAACATAAAATCTGGGGCTCTGTGCTTTCTTTCGTTCTGAACACGTGTTACTGTTTTCTGCACAAAATCGATTCTGCGAAGCAATGTGAACACTTCTGCTTCCCAGGCACAGACAAGGTGCTAGCAGGGAATTCTCTGCCTGCCTTTCCCAAGTGCTCTGCAAGCTCTCCAGGAAGACATAAAATCTGGGGCTCTGTGCTTTCTTTCGTTCTGAACAAGTGTTACTGTTTTCTGCACAAAAGCGATTCTGCGAAGCAATGTGAACAGGCACAGAGAAGGTGTTAGCAGGGAATTCTCTGCCTGCCTTTCCCCAGTGCTCTGCAAGCTCTCCAGGACAACAGCAAATCTGGGGCTCTGTGCTTTCTTTCGTTCTGAACAACTGTTACTGTTCTCTGCACAAAAGCGATTCTGCGAAGCAATTTGAATATGCACAGAGAAGGTGCTAGCAGGGAATTCTCTGCCTGCCTTTCCCCAGTGCTCTGCAAGCTCTCCAGGACAACAACAAATCTGGGTCTCTGTGCTTTCTTTCGTTCTGAACAAGTGTTACTGTTTTCTGCACAAAAGCGATTCTGCGAAGCAATGTGAACACTTCTGCTTCCCAGGCACAGAGAAGGTGCTAGCAGGGAATTCTCTGCCAGCCTTTCCCCAGTGCTCTGCAAGCTCTCCAGGACAACATAAAACCTGGGGCTCTGTGCTTTCTTTCGTTCTGAACAAGTGTTACGGTTTTCTGCACAAAAGCGATTCTGCGAAGCAATGTGAACAGGCACAGAGAAGGTGTTAGCAGGGAATTCTCTGCCTGCCTTTCCCCAGTGCTCTGCAAGCTCTCCAGGACAACAGCAAATCTGGGGCTCTGTGCTTTCTTTCGTTCTGAACAAGTGTTACTGTTCTCTGCACAAAAGCGATTCTGCGAAGCAATTTGAATATGCACAGAGAAGGTGCTAGCAGGGAATTCTCTGCCTGCCTTTCCCCAGTGCTCTGCAAGCTCTCCAGGACAACAACAAATCTGGGTCTCTGTGCTTTCTTTCGTTCTGAACAAGTGTTACTGTTTTCTGCACAAAAGCGATTCTGCGAAGCAATGTGAACACTTCTGCTTCCCAGGCACAGAGAAGGTGCTAGCAGGGAATTCTCTGCCAGCCTTTCCCCAGTGCTCTGCAAGCTCTCCAGGACAACATAAAATCTGGGTCTCTGTCCTTTCTTTCGTTCTGAACAAGTGTTACGGTTTTCTGCACAAAAGCGATTCTGCGAAGCAATGTGAACACTTCTGCTTCCCAGGCACAGAGAAGGTGCTAGCAGGGAATTCTCTGCCTGCCTTTCCCCAGTGCTCTGCAAGCTTTCCAGGACAACAGCAAATCTGGGGCTCTGTGCTTTCTTTCGTTCTGAACAAGTGTTACTGTTTTCTGCACAAAAGCGATTCTGCGAAGCAATGTGAACACTTCTGCTTCCCAGGCACAGAGAAGGTGCTAGCAGGGAATTCTCTGCCTGCCTTTCCCCAGGGCTCTGCAAGCTCTCCAGGACAACAGCAAATCTGGGGCTCTGTGCTTTCTTTCGTTCTGAACAAGTGTTACTGTTTTCTGCACAAAAGCGATTCTGCGAAGCAATGTGAACAGGCACAGAGAAGGTGCTAGCAGGGAATTCTCTGCCTGCCTTGCCCCAGTGCTCTGCAAGCTCTCCAGGACAACATAAAATCTGGGGCTCTGTGCTTTCTTTCGTTCTGAACAAGTGTTACTGTTTTCTGCACAAAAGCGATTCTGCGAAGCAATGTGAACACTTCTGCTTCCCAGGCACAGAGAAGGTGCTAGCAGGGAATTCTCTGCCTGCCTTTCCCCAGTGCTCTGCAAGCTCTCCAGGACAACAGCAGATCTGGGGCTCTGTGCTTTCTTTCGTTGTGAACACGTGTTACTGTTTTCTGCACAAAATCGATTCTGCGAAGCAATGTGAACACTTCTGCTTCCCAGGCACAGAGAAGGTGCTAGCAGGGAATTCTCTGCCAGCCTTTCCCCAGTGCTCTGCAAGCTCTCCAGGAAGACATAAAATCTGGGGCTCTGTGCTTTCTTTCGTTCTGAACAAGTGTTACTGTTTTCTGCACAAAAGCGATTGTGCGAAGCAATGTGAACAGGCACAGAGAAGGTGCTAGCAGGGAATTCTCTGCCTGCCTTTCCCCAGTGCTCTGCAAGCTCTCCAGGACAACAGCAAATCTGGGGCTCTGTGCTTTCTTTCGTTCTGAACAAGTGTTACTGTTCTCTGCACAAAAGCGATTCTGCGAAGCAATTTGAATATGCACAGAGAAGGTGCTAGCAGGGAATTCTCTGCCTGCCTTTCCCCAGTGCTCTGCAAGCTCTCCAGGACAACAACAAATCTGGGGCTCTGTGCTTTCTTTCGTTCTGAACAAGTGTTACTGTTTTCTGCACAAAAGCGATTCTGCGCAGCAATGTGAACACTTCTGCTTCCCAGGCACAGAGAAGGTGCTAGCAGGGAATTCTCTGCCTGCCTTTCCCCAGTGCTCTGCAAGCTCTCCAGGACAACATAAAATCTGGGGCTCTGTGCTTTCTTTCGTTCTGAACAAGTGTTACTGTTTTCTGCACAAAAGCGATTCTGTGAAGCAATGTGAACACTTGTGCTTCCCAGGCACAGAGAAGGTGCTAGCAGGGAATTCTCTGCCTGCCTTTCCCCAGTGCTCTGCAAGCTCTCCAGGACAACATAAAATCTGGGGCTCTGTGCTTTCTTTCGTTCTGAACACGTGTTAGTGTTTTCTGCACAAAATCGATTCTGCGAAGCAATGTGAACACTTCTGCTTCCCAGGCACAGAGAAGGTGCTAGCAGGGAATTCTCTGCCTGCCTTTCCCAAGTGCTCTGCAAGCTCTCCAGGAAGACATAAAATCTGGGGCTCTGTGCTTTCTTTCGTTCTGAACAAGTGTTACTGTTTTCTGCACAAAAGCGATTCTGCGAAGCAATGTGAACAGGCACAGAGAAGGTGTTAGCAGGGAATTCTCTGCCTGCCTTTCCCCAGTGCTCTGCAAGCTCTCCAGGACAACAGCAAATCTGGGGCTCTGTGCTTTCTTTCGTTCTGAACAAGTGTTACTGTTCTCTGCACAAAAGCGATTCTGCGAAGGAATTTGAATATGCACAGAGAAGGTGCTAGCAGGGAATTCTCTGCCTGCCTTTCCCCAGTGCTCTGCAAGCTCTCCAGGACAACAACAAATCTGGGTCTCTGTCCTTTCTTTCGTTCTGAACAAGTGTTACGGTTTTCTGCACAAAAGCGATTCTGCGAAGCAATGTGAACACTTCTGCTTCCCAGGCACAGAGAAGGTGCTAGCAGGGAATTCTCTGCCTGCCTTTCCCCAGTGCTCTGCAAGCTCTCCAGGACAACAGCAAATCTGGGGCTCTGTGCTTTCTTTCGTTCTGAACAAGTGTTACTGTTTTCTGCACAAAAGCGATTCTGCGAAGCAATGTGAACACTTCTGCTTCCCAGGCACAGAGAAGGTGCTAGCAGGGAATTCTCTGCCTGCCTTTCCCCAGGGCTCTGCAAGCTCTCCAGGACAACAGCAAATCTGGGGCTCTGTGCTTTCTTTCGTTCTGAACAAGTGTTACTGTTTTCTGCACAAAAGCGATTCTGCGAAGCAATGTGAACAGGCACAGAGAAGGTGCTAGCAGGGAATTCTCTGCCTGCCTTGCCCCAGTGCTCTGCAAGCTCTCCAGGACAACATAAAATCTGGGGCTCTGTGCTTTCTTTCGTTCTGAACAAGTGTTACTGTTTTCTGCACAAAAGCGATTCTGCGAAGCAATGTGAACACTTCTGCTTCCCAGGCACAGAGAAGGTGCTAGCAGGGAATTCTCTGCCTGCCTTTCCCCAGTGCTCTGCAAGCTCTCCAGGACAACAGCAGATCTGGGGCTCTGTGCTTTCTTTCGTTGTGAACACGTGTTACTGTTTTCTGCACAAAATCGATTCTGCGAAGCAATGTGAACACTTCTGCTTCCCAGGCACAGAGAAGGTGCTAGCAGGGAATTCTCTGCCAGCCTTTCCCCAGTGCTCTGCAAGCTCTCCAGGAAGACATAAAATCTGGGGCTCTGTGCTTTCTTTCGTTCTGAACAAGTGTTACTGTTTTCTGCACAAAAGCGATTCTGCGAAGCAATGTGAACAGGCACAGAGAAGGTGCTAGCAGGGAATTCTCTGCCTGCCTTTCCCCAGTGCTCTGCAAGCTCTCCAGGACAACAGCAAATCTGGGGCTCTGTGCTTTCTTTCGTTCTGAACAAGTGTTACTGTTCTCTGCACAAAAGCGATTCTGCGAAGCAATTTGAATATGCACAGAGAAGGTGCTAGCAGGGAATTCTCTGCCTGCCTTTCCCCAGTGCTCTGCAAGCTCTCCAGGACAACAACAAATCTGGGGCTCTGTGCTTTCTTTCGTTCTGAACAAGTGTTACTGTTTTCTGCACAAAAGCGATTCTGCGCAGCAATGTGAACACTTCTGCTTCCCAGGCACAGAGAAGGTGCTAGCAGGGAATTCTCTGCCTGCCTTTCCCCAGTGCTCTGCAAGCTCTCCAGGACAACATAAAATCTGGGGCTCTGTGCTTTCTTTCGTTCTGAACAAGTGTTACTGTTTTCTGCACAAAAGCGATTCTGTGAAGCAATGTGAACACTTGTGCTTCCCAGGCACAGAGAAGGTGCTAGCAGGGAATTCTCTGCCTGCCTTTCCCCAGTGCTCTGCAAGCTCTCCAGGACAACATAAAATCTGGGGCTCTGTGCTTTCTTTCGTTCTGAACACGTGTTACTGTTTTCTGCACAAAATCGATTCTGCGAAGCAATGTGAACACTTCTGCTTCCCAGGCACAGAGAAGGTGCTAGCAGGGAATTCTCTGCCTGCCTTTCCCAAGTGCTCTGCAAGCTCTCCAGGAAGACATAAAATCTGGGGCTCTGTGCTTTCTTTCGTTCTGAACAAGTGTTACTGTTTTCTGCACAAAAGCGATTCTGCGAAGCAATGTGAACAGGCACAGAGAAGGTGTTAGCAGGGAATTCTCTGCCTGCCTTTCCCCAGTGCTCTGCAAGCTCTCCAGGACAACAGCAAATCTGGGGCTCTGTGCTTTCTTTCTTTCTGAACAACTGTTACTGTTCTCTGCACAAAAGCGATTCTGCGAAGCAATTTGAATATGCACAGAGAAGGTGCTAGCAGGGAATTCTCTGCCTGCCTTTCCCCAGTGCTCTGCAAGCTCTCCAGGACAACAACAAATCTGGGTCTCTGTGCTTTCTTTCGTTCTGAACAAGTGTTACTGTTTTCTGCACAAAAGCGATTCTGCGAAGCAATGTGAACACTTCTGCTTCCCAGGCACAGAGAAGGTGCTAGCAGGGAATTCTCTGCCAGCCTTTCCCCAGTGCTCTGCAAGCTCTCCAGGACAACATAAAATCTGGGTCTCTGTGCTTTCTTTCGTTCTGAACAAGTGTTACTGTTTTCTGCACAAAAGCGATTCTGCGAAGCAATGTGAACACTTCTGCTTCCCAGGCACAGAGAAGGTGCTAGCAGGGAATTCTCTGCCTGCCTTTCCCCAGTGCTCTGCAAGCTCTCCAGGACAACATAAAATCTGGGGCTCTGTGCTTTCTTTCGTTCTGAACAAGTGTTACTGTTTTCTGCACAAAAGCGATTCTGCGAAGCAATGTGAACACTTCTGCTTCCCAGGCACAGAGAAGGTGCTAGCAGGGAATTCTCTGCCTGCCTTTCCCCAGGGCTCTGCAAGCTCTCCAGGACAACAGCAAATCTGGGGCTCTGTGCTTTCTTTCGTTCTGAACAAGTGTTACTGTTTTCTGCACAAAAGCGATTCTGCGAAGCAATGTGAACACTTCTGCTTCCCAGGCACAGAGAAGGTGCTAGCAGGGAATTCTCTGCCTGCCTTTCCCCAGGGCTATGCAAGCTCTCCAGGACAACAGCAGATCTGGGGCTCTGTGCTTCCTTTCGTTCTGAACAAGTGTTACTGTTTTCTGCACAAAAGCGATTCTGCGAAGCAATGTGAACAGGCACAGAGAAGGTGCTAGCAGGGAATTCTCTGCCTGCCTTTCCCCAGTGCTCTGCAAGCTCTCCAGGACAACAGCAAATCTGGGGCTCTGTGCTTTCTTTCGTTCTGAACAAGTGTTACTGTTCTCTGCACAAAAGCGATTCTGCGAAGCAATGTGAACAGGCACAGAGAAGGTGCTAGCAGGGAATTCTCTGCCTGCCTTTCCCCAGTGCTCTGCAAGCTCTCCAGGACAACAGCAAATCTGGGGCTCTGTGCTTTCTTTCGTTCTGAACAAGTGTTAGTGTTTTCTGCACAAAAGCGATTCTGCGAAGCAATGTGAACAGGCACAGAGAAGGTGCTAGCAGGGAATTCTCTGCCTGCCTTTCCCCAGTGCTCTGCAAGCTCTCCAGGACAACAGCAAATCTGGGGCTCTGTGCTTTCTTTCGTTCTGAACAAGTGTTACTGTTCTCTGCACAAAAGCGATTCTGCGAAGCAATTTGAATATGCACAGAGAAGGTGCTAGCAGGGAATTCTCTGCCTGCCTTTCCCCAGTGCTCTGCAAGCTCTCCAGGACAACAACAAATCTGGGGCTCTGTGCTTTCTTTCGTTCTGAACAAGTGTTACTGTTTTCTGCACAAAAGCGATTCTGCGCAGCAATGTGAACACTTCTGCTTCCCAGGCACAGAGAAGGTGCTAGCAGGGAATTCTCTGCCTGCCTTTCCCCAGGGCTCTGCAAGCTCTCCAGGACAACAGCAAATCTGGGGCTCTGTGCTTTCTTTCGTTCTGAACAAGTGTTACGGTTTTATGCACAAAAGCGATTCTGCGAAGCAATGTGAACACTTCTGCTTCCCAGGCACAGAGAAGGTGCTAGCAGGGAATTCTCTGCCTGCCTTTCCCCAGTGCTCTGCAAGCTCTCCAGGACAACAGCAAATCTGGGGCTCTGTGCTTTCTTTCGTTCTGAACAAGTGTTACTGTTCTCTGCACAAAAGTGATTATGCGAAGCAATGTGAACAGGCACAGAGAAGGTGCTAGCAGGGAATTCTCTGCCTGCCTTTCCCCAGTGCTCTGCAAGCTCTCCAGGACAACAGCAAATCTGGGGCTCTGTGCTTTCTTTCGTTCTGAACAAGTGTTACTGTTTTCTGCACAAAAGCGATTCTGCGAAGCAATGTGAACAGGCACAGAGAAGGTGCTAGCAGGGAATTCTCTGCCTGCCTTTCCCCAGTGCTCTGCAAGCTCTCCAGGACAACAGCAAATCTGGGGCTCTGTGCTTTCTTTCGTTCTGAACAAGTGTTACTGTTCTCTGCACAAAAGCGATTCTGCGAAGCAATTTGAATATGCACAGAGAAGGTGCTAGCAGGGAATTCTCTGCCTGCCTTTCCCCAGTGCTCTGCAAGCTCTCCAGGACAACAACAAATCTGGGTCTCTGTGCTTTCTTTCGTTCTGAACACGTGTTACTGTTTTCTGCACAAAAGCGATTCTGCGAAGCAATGTGAACACTTCTGCTTCCCAGGCACAGAGAAGGTGCTAGCAGGGAATTCTCTGCCTGCCTTTCCCCAGTGCTCTGCAAGCTCTCCAGGACAACATAAAATCTGGGGCTCTGTGCTTTCTTTCGTTCTGAACACGTGTTACTGTTTTCTGCACAAAATCGATTCTGCGAAGCAATGTGAACACTTCTGCTTCCCAGGCACAGAGAAGGTGCTAGCAGGGAATTCTCTGCCTGCCTTTCCCAAGTGCTCTGCAAGCTCTCCAGGAAGACATAAAATCTGGGGCTCTGTGCTTTCTTTCGTTCTGAACAAGTGTTACTGTTTTCTGCACAAAAGCGATTCTGCGAAGCAATGTGAACAGGCACAGAGAAGGTGTTAGCAGGGAATTCTCTGCCTGCCTTTCCCCAGTGCTCTGCAAGCTCTCCAGGACAACAGCAAATCTGGGGCTCTGTGCTTTCTTTCGTTCTGAACAAGTTTTACTGTTCTCTGCACAAAAGCGATTCTGCGAAGCAATTTGAATATGCACAGAGAAGGTGCTAGCAGGGAATTCTCTGCCTGCCTTTCCCCAGTGCTCTGCAAGCTCTCCAGGACAACAACAAATCTGGGTCTCTGTGCTTTCTTTCGTTCTGAACAAGTGTTACTGTTTTCTGCACAAAAGCGATTCTGCGAAGCAATGTGAACACTTCTGCTTCCCAGGCACAGAGAAGGTGCTAGCAGGGAATTCTCTGCCAGCCTTTCCCCAGTGCTCTGCAAGCTCTCCAGGACAACATAAAATCTGGGTCTCTGTGCTTTCTTTCGTTCTGAACAAGTGTTACTGTTTTCTGCACAAAAGCGATTCTGCAAAGCAATGTGAACACTTCTGCTTCCCAGGCACAGAGAAGGTGCTAGCAGGGAATTCTCTGCCTGCCTTTCCCCAGTGCTCTGCAAGCTCTCCAGGACAACATAAAATCTGGGGCTCTGTGCTTTCTTTCGTTCTGAACAAGTGTTACTGTTTTCTGCACAAAAGCGATTCTGCGAAGCAATGTGAACACTTCTGCTTCCCAGGCACAGAGAAGGTGCTAGCAGGGAATTCTCTGCCTGCCTTTCCCCAGTGCTCTGCAAGCTCTCCAGGACAACAGCAAATCTGGGGCTCTGTGCTTTCTTTCGTTCTGAACAAGTGTTACTGTTTTCTGCACAAAAGCGATTCTGCGAAGCAATGTGAACACTTCTGCTTCCCAGGCACAGAGAAGGTGCTAGCAGGGAATTCTCTGCCTGCCTTTCCCCAGGGCTATGCAAGCTCTCCAGGACAACAGCAGATCTGGGGCTCTGTGCTTCCTTTCGTTCTGAACAAGTGTTACTGTTTTCTGCACAAAAGCGATTCTGCGAAGCAATGTGAACAGGCACAGAGAAGGTGCTAGCAGGGAATTCTCTGCCTGCCTTTCCCCAGTGCTCTGCAAGCTCTCCAGGACAACAGCAAATCTGGGGCTCTGTGCTTTCTTTCGTTCTGAACAAGTGTTACTGTTCTCTGCACAAAAGCGATTCTGCGAAGCAATGTGAACAGGCACAGAGAAGGTGCTAGCAGGGAATTCTCTGCCTGCCTTTCCCCAGTGCTCTGCAAGCTCTCCAGGACAACAGCAAATCTGGGGCTCTGTGCTTTCTTTCGTTCTGAACAAGTGTTAGTGTTTTCTGCACAAAAGCGATTCTGCGAAGCAATGTGAACAGGCACAGAGAAGGTGCTAGCAGGGAATTCTCTGCCTGCCTTTCCCCAGTGCTCTGCAAGCTCTCCAGGACAACAGCAAATCTGGGGCTCTGTGCTTTCTTTCGTTCTGAACAAGTGTTACTGTTCTCTGCACAAAAGCGATTCTGCGAAGCAATTTGAATATGCACAGAGAAGGTGCTAGCAGGGAATTCTCTGCCTGCCTTTCCCCAGTGCTCTGCAAGCTCTCCAGGACAACAACAAATCTGGGGCTCTGTGCTTTCTTTCGTTCTGAACAAGTGTTACTGTTTTCTGCACAAAAGCGATTCTGCGCAGCAATGTGAACACTTCTGCTTCCCAGGCACAGAGAAGGTGCTAGCAGGGAATTCTCTGCCTGCCTTTCCCCAGGGCTCTGCAAGCTCTCCAGGACAACAGCAAATCTGGGGCTCTGTGCTTTCTTTCGTTCTGAACAAGTGTTACGGTTTTATGCACAAAAGCGATTCTGCGAAGCAATGTGAACACTTCTGCTTCCCAGGCACAGAGAAGGTGCTAGCAGGGAATTCTCTGCCTGCCTTTCCCCAGTGCTCTGCAAGCTCTCCAGGACAACAGCAAATCTGGGGCTCTGTGCTTTCTTTCGTTCTGAACAAGTGTTACTGTTCTCTGCACAAAAGTGATTATGCGAAGCAATGTGAACAGGCACAGAGAAGGTGCTAGCAGGGAATTCTCTGCCTGCCTTTCCCCAGTGCTCTGCAAGCTCTCCAGGACAACAGCAAATCTGGGGCTCTGTGCTTTCTTTCGTTCTGAACAAGTGTTACTGTTTTCTGCACAAAAGCGATTCTGCGAAGCAATGTGAACAGGCACAGAGAAGGTGCTAGCAGGGAATTCTCTGCCTGCCTTTCCCCAGTGCTCTGCAAGCTCTCCAGGACAACAGCAAATCTGGGGCTCTGTGCTTTCTTTCGTTCTGAACAAGTGTTACTGTTCTCTGCACAAAAGCGATTCTGCGAAGCAATTTGAATATGCACAGAGAAGGTGCTAGCAGGGAATTCTCTGCCTGCCTTTCCCCAGTGCTCTGCAAGCTCTCCAGGACAACAACAAATCTGGGTCTCTGTGCTTTCTTTCGTTCTGAACAAGTGTTACGGTTTTCTGCACAAAAGCGATTCTGCGAAGCAATGTGAACACTTCTGCTTCCCAGGCACAGAGAAGGTGCTAGCAGGGAATTCTCTGCCTGCCTTTCCCCAGTGCTCTGCAAGCTCTCCAGGACAACAGCAAATCTGGGGCTCTGTGCTTTCTTTCGTTCTGAACAAGTGTTACTGTTCTCTGCACAAAAGCGATTCTGCGAAGGAATTTGAATATGCACAGAGAAGGTGCTAGCAGGGAATTCTCTGCCTGCCTTTCCCCAGTGCTCTGCAAGCTCTCCAGGACAACAACAAATCTGGGTCTCTGTGCTTTCTTTCGTTCTGAACAAGTGTTACGGTTTTCTGCACAAAAGCGATTCTGCGAAGCAATGTGAACACTTCTGCTTCCCAGGCACAGAGAAGGTGCTAGCAGGGAATTCTCTGCCTGCCTTTCCCCAGTGCTCTGCAAGCTCTCCAGGACAACAGCAAATCTGGGGCTCTGTGCTTTCTTTCGTTCTGAACAAGTGTTACTGTTTTCTGCACAAAAGCGATTCTGCGAAGCAATGTGAACACTTCTGCTTCCCAGGCACAGAGAAGGTGCTAGCAGGGAATTCTCTGCCTGCCTTTCCCCAGGGCTCTGCAAGCTCTCCAGGACAACAGCAAATCTGGGGCTCTGTGCTTTCTTTCGTTCTGAACAAGTGTTACTGTTTTCTGCACAAAAGCGATTCTGCGAAGCAATGTGAACAGGCACAGAGAAGGTGCTAGCAGGGAATTCTCTGCCTGCCTTGCCCCAGTGCTCTGCAAGCTCTCCAGGACAACATAAAATCTGGGGCTCTGTGCTTTCTTTCGTTCTGAACAAGTGTTACTGTTTTCTGCACAAAAGCGATTCTGCGAAGCAATGTGAACACTTCTGCTTCCCAGGCACAGAGAAGGTGCTAGCAGGGAATTCTCTGCCTGCCTTTCCCCAGTGCTCTGCAAGCTCTCCAGGACAACAGCAGATCTGGGGCTCTGTGCTTTCTTTCGTTGTGAACACGTGTTACTGTTTTCTGCACAAAATCGATTCTGCGAAGCAATGTGAACACTTCTGCTTCCCAGGCACAGAGAAGGTGCTAGCAGGGAATTCTCTGCCTGCCTTTCCCCAGGGCTATGCAAGCTCTCCAGGACAACAGCAAATCTGGGGCTCTGTGCTTTCTTTCGTTCTGAACAAGTGTTACTGTTTTCTGCACAAAAGCGATTCTGCGAAGCAATGTGAACAGGCACAGAGAAGGTGCTAGCAGGGAATTCTCTGCCTGCCTTTCCCCAGTGCTCTGCAAGCTCTCCAGGACAACAGCAAATCTGGGGCTCTGTGCTTTCTTTCGTTCTGAACAAGTGTTACTGTTCTCTGCACAAAAGCGATTCTGCGAAGCAATTTGAATATGCACAGAGAAGGTGCTAGCAGGGAATTCTCTGCCTGCCTTTCCCCAGTGCTCTGCAAGCTCTCCAGGACAACAACAAATCTGGGGCTCTGTGCTTTCTTTCGTTCTGAACAAGTGTTACTGTTTTCTGCACAAAAGCGATTCTGCGCAGCAATGTGAACACTTCTGCTTCCCAGGCACAGAGAAGGTGCTAGCAGGGAATTCTCTGCCTGCCTTTCCCCAGTGCTCTGCAAGCTCTCCAGGACAACATAAAATCTGGGGCTCTGTGCTTTCTTTCGTTCTGAACAAGTGTTACTGTTTTCTGCACAAAAGCGATTCTGTGAAGCAATGTGAACACTTGTGCTTCCCAGGCACAGAGAAGGTGCTAGCAGGGAATTCTCTGCCTGCCTTTCCCCAGTGCTCTGCAAGCTCTCCAGGACAACATAAAATCTGGGGCTCTGTGCTTTCTTTCGTTCTGAACACGTGTTACTGTTTTCTGCACAAAATCGATTCTGCGAAGCAATGTGAACACTTCTGCTTCCCAGGCACAGAGAAGGTGCTAGCAGGGAATTCTCTGCCTGCCTTTCCCAAGTGCTCTGCAAGCTCTCCAGGAAGACATAAAATCTGGGGCTCTGTGCTTTCTTTCGTTCTGAACAAGTGTTACTGTTTTCTGCACAAAAGCGATTCTGCGAAGCAATGTGAACAGGCACAGAGAAGGTGTTAGCAGGGAATTCTCTGCCTGCCTTTCCCCAGTGCTCTGCAAGCTCTCCAGGACAACAGCAAATCTGGGGCTCTGTGCTTTCTTTCGTTCTGAACAAGTGTTACTGTTCTCTGCACAAAAGCGATTCTGCGAAGCAATTTGAATATGCACAGAGAAGGTGCTAGCAGGGAATTCTCTGCCTGCCTTTCCCCAGTGCTCTGCAAGCTCTCCAGGACAACAACAAATCTGGGTCTCTGTGCTTTCTTTCGTTCTGAACAAGTGTTACTGTTTTCTGCACAAAAGCGATTCTGCGAAGCAATGTGAACACTTCTGCTTCCCAGGCACAGAGAAGGTGCTAGCAGGGAATTCTCTGCCAGCCTTTCCCCAGTGCTCTGCAAGCTCTCCAGGACAACATAAAATCTGGGTCTCTGTGCTTTCTTTCGTTCTGAACAAGTGTTACTGTTTTCTGCACAAAAGCGATTCTGCCAAGCAATGTGAACACTTCTGCTTCCCAGGCACAGAGAAGGTGCTAGCAGGGAATTCTCTGCCTGCCTTTCCCCAGGGCTCTGCAAGCTCTCCAGGACAACAGCAAATCTGGGGCTCTGTGCTTTCTTTAGTTCTGAACAAGTGTTACTGTTCTCTGCACAAAAGCGATTCTGCGAAGCAATTTGAATATGCACAGAGAAGGTGCTAGCAGGGAATTCTCTGCCTGCCTTTCCCCAGTGCTCTGCAAGCTCTCCAGGACAACAGCAGATCTGGGGCTCTGTGCTTTCTTTCGTTGTGAACACGTGTTACTGTTTTCTGCACAAAATCGATTCTGCGAAGCAATGTGAACACTTCTGCTTCCCAGGCACAGAGAAGGTGCTAGCAGGGAATTCTCTGCCAGCCTTTCCCCAGTGCTCTGCAAGCTCTCCAGGAAGACATAAAATCTGGGGCTCTGTGCTTTCTTTCGTTCTGAACAAGTGTTACTGTTTTCTGCACAAAAGCGATTCTGCGAAGCAATGTGAACAGGCACAGAGAAGGTGCTAGCAGGGAATTCTCTGCCTGCCTTTCCCCAGTGCTCTGCAAGCTCTCCAGGACAACAGCAAATCTGGGGCTCTGTGCTTTCTTTCGTTCTGAACAAGTGTTACTGTTCTCTGCACAAAAGCGATTCTGCGAAGCAATTTGAATATGCACAGAGAAGGTGCTAGCAGGGAATTCTCTGCCTGCCTTTCCCCAGTGCTCTGCAAGCTCTCCAGGACAACAACAAATCTGGGTCTCTGTGCTTTCTTTCGTTCTGAACAAGTGTTACGGTTTTCTGCACAAAAGCGTTTCTGCGAAGCAATGTGAACACTTCTGCTTCCCAGGCACAGAGAAGGTGCTAGCAGGGAATTCTCTGCCAGCCTTTCCCCAGTGCTCTGCAAGCTCTCCAGGACAACATAAAATCTGGGGCTCTGTGCTTTCTTTCGTTCTGAACAAGTGTTACGGTTTTCTGCACAAAAGCGATTCTGCGAAGCAATGTGAACAGGCATAGAGAAGGTGTTAGCAGGGAATTCTCTGCCTGCCTTTCCCCAGTGCTCTGCAAGCTCTCCAGGACAACAGCAAATCTGGGGCTCTGTGCTTTCTTTCGTTCTGAACAAGTGTTACTGTTCTCTGCACAAAAGCGATTCTGCGAAGCAATTTGAATATGCACAGAGAAGGTGCTAGCAGGGAATTCTCTGCCTGCCTTTCCCCAGTGCTCTGCAAGCTCTCCAGGACAACAACAAATCTGGGTCTCTGTGCTTTCTTTCGTTCTGAACAAGTGTTACTGTTTTCTGCACAAAAGCGATTCTGCGAAGCAATGTGAACACTTCTGCTTCCCAGGCACAGAGAAGGTGCTAGCAGGGAATTCTCTGCCAGCCTTTCCCCAGTGCTCTGCAAGCTCTCCAGGACAACATAAAATCTGGGTCTCTGTGCTTTCTTTCGTTCTGAACAAGTGTTACTGTTTTCTGCACAAAAGCGATTCTGCCAAGCAATGTGAACACTTCTGCTTCCCAGGCACAGAGAAGGTGCTAGCAGGGAATTCTCTGCCTGCCTTTCCCCAGGGCTCTGCAAGCTCTCCAGGACAACAGCAAATCTGGGGCTCTGTGCTTTCTTTAGTTCTGAACAAGTGTTACTGTTCTCTGCACAAAAGCGATTCTGCGAAGCAATTTGAATATGCACAGAGAAGGTGCTAGCAGGGAATTCTCTGCCTGCCTTTCCCCAGTGCTCTGCAAGCTCTCCAGGACAACAGCAGATCTGGGGCTCTGTGCTTTCTTTCGTTGTGAACACGTGTTACTGTTTTCTGCACAAAATCGATTCTGCGAAGCAATGTGAACACTTCTGCTTCCCAGGCACAGAGAAGGTGCTAGCAGGGAATTCTCTGCCTGCCTTTCCCCAGTGCTCTGCAAGCTCTCCAGGACAACAGCAAATCTGGGGCTCTGTGCTTTCTTTCGTTCTGAACAAGTGTTACTGTTCTCTGCACAAAAGCGATTCTGCGAAGCAATTTGAATATGCACAGAGAAGGTGCTAGCAGGGAATTCTCTGCCTGCCTTTCCCCAGTGCTCTGCAAGCTCTCCAGGACAACAACAAATCTGGGTCTCTGTGCTTTCTTTCGTTCTGAACAAGTGTTACGGTTTTCTGCACAAAAGCGTTTCTGCGAAGCAATGTGAACACTTCTGCTTCCCAGGCACAGAGAAGGTGCTAGCAGGGAATTCTCTGCCTGCCTTTCCCCAGTGCTCTGCAAGCTCTCCAGGACAACAGCAAATCTGGGGCTCTGTGCTCTCTTTAGTTCTGAACAAGTATTACTGTTCTCTGCACAAAAGCGATTCTGCGAAGCAATTTGAATATGCACAGAGAAGGTGCTAGCAGGGAATTCTCTGCCTGCCTTTCCCCAGGGCTCTGCAAGCTCTCCAGGACAACAGCAAATCTGGGGCTCTGTGCTTTCTTTCATTCTGAACAAGTGTTAGTGTTTTCTGCACAAAAGCGATTCTGCGAAGCAATGTGAACACTTCTGCTTCCCAGGCACAGAGAAGGTGCTAGCAGGGAATTCTCTGCCTGCCTTTCCCCAGTGCTCTGCAAGCTCTCCAGGACAACATAAAATCTGGGGCTCTGTGCTTTCTTTCGTTCTGAACAAGTGTTACTGTTTTCTGCACAAAAGCGATTCTGCGAAGCAATGTGAACAGGCACAGAGAAGGTGCTAGCAGGGAATTCTCTGCCTGCCTTTCCCCAGTTCTCTGCAAGCTCTCCAGGACAACAGCAGATCTGGGGCTCTGTGCTTTCTTTCGTTCTGAACAAGTGTTACGGTTTTCTGCACAAAAGCGATTCTGCGAAGCAATGTGAACACTTCTGCTTCCCAGGCACAGAGAAGGTGCTAGCAGGGAATTCTCTGCCTGCCTTTCCCCAGTGCTCTGCAAGCTCTCCAGGACAACATAAAATCTGGGGCTCTGTGCTTTCTTTCGTTCTGAACAAGTGTTACTGTTTTCTGCACAAAAGCGATTCTGCGAAGCAATGTGAACACTTCTGCTTCCCAGGCACAGAGAAGGTGCTAGCAGGGAATTCTCTGCCTGCCTTTCCCCAGTGCTCTGCAAGCTCTCCAGGACAACAGCAAATCTGGGGCTCTGTGCTTTCTTTCGTTCTGAACAAGTGTTACTGTTTTCTGCACAAAAGCGATTCTGCGAAGCAATGTGAACACTTCTGCTTCCCAGGCACAGAGAAGGTGCTAGCAGGGAATTCTCTGCCTGCCTTTCCCCAGTGCTCTGCAAGCTCTCCAGGACAACATAAAATCTGGGGCTCTGTGCTTTCTTTCGTTCTGAACAAGTGTTACTGTTTTCTGCACAAAAGCGATTCTGCGAAGCAATGTGAACAGGCACAGAGAAGGTGCTAGCAGGGAATTCTCTGCCTGCCTTTCCCCAGTGCTCTGCAAGCTCTCCAGGACAACAGCAAATCTGGGGCTCTGTGCTTTCTTTCGTTCTGAACAAGTGTTACTGTTCTCTGCACAAAAGCGATTCTGCGAAGCAATTTGAATATGCACAGAGAAGGTGCTAGCAGGGAATTCTCTGCCTGCCTTTCCCCAGTGCTCTGCAAGCTCTCCAGGACAACAGCAAATCTGGGGCTCTGTGCTTTCTTTCGTTCTGAACAAGTGTTACTGTTTTCTGCACAAAAGCGATTCTGCGAAGCAATGTGAACAGGCACAGAGAAGGTGCTAGCAGGGAATTCTCTGCCTGCCTTTCCCCAGTGCTCTGCAAGCTCTCCAGGACAACAGCAAATCTGGGGCTCTGTGCTTTCTTTCGTTCTGAACAAGTGTTACTGTTCTCTGCACAAAAGCGATTCTGCGAAGCAATTTGAATATGCACAGAGAAGGTGCTAGCAGGGAATTCTCTGCCTGCCTTTCCCCAGTGCTCTGCAAGCTCTCCAGGACAACAACAAATCTGGGGCTCTGTGCTTTCTTTCGTTCTGAACAAGTGTTACTGTTTTCTGCACAAAAGCGATTCTGCGCAGCAATGTGAACACTTGTGCTTCCCAGGCACAGAGAAGGTGCTAGCAGGGAATTCTCTGCCTGCCTTTCCCCAGGGCTCTGCAAGCTCTCCAGGACAACAGCAAATCTGGGGCTCTGTGCTTTCTTTCGTTCTGAACAAGTGTTAGTGTTTTCTGCACAAAAGCGATTCTGCGAAGCAATGTGAACACTTCTGCTTCCCAGGCACAGAGAAGGTGCTAGCAGGGAATTCTCTGCCTGCCTTTCCCCAGTGCTCTGCAAGCTCTCCAGGACAACAGCAAATCTGGGGCTCTGTGCTTTCTTTCGTTCTGAACAAGTGTTACTGTTCTCTGCACAAAAGTGATTCTGCGAAGCAATGTGAACAGGCACAGAGAAGGTGCTAGCAGGGAATTCTCTGCCTGCCTTTCCCCAGTGCTCTGCAAGCTCTCCAGGACAACAGCAAATCTGGGGCTCTGTGCTTTCTTTCGTTCTGAACAAGTGTTACTGTTTTCTGCACAAAAGCGATTCTGCGAAGCAATGTGAACAGGCACAGAGAAGGTGCTAGCAGGGAATTCTCTGCCTGCCTTTCCCCAGTGCTCTGCAAGCTCTCCAGGACAACAGCAAATCTGGGGCTCTGTGCTTTCTTTCGTTCTGAACAAGTGTTACTGTTCTCTGCACAAAAGCGATTCTGCGAAGCAATTTGAATATGCACAGAGAAGGTGCTAGCAGGGAATTCTCTGCCTGCCTTTCCCCAGTGCTCTGCAAGCTCTCCAGGACAACAACAAATCTGGGTCTCTGTGCTTTCTTTCGTTCTGAACAAGTGTTACGGTTTTCTGCACAAAAGCGATTCTGCGAAGCAATGTGAACACTTCTGCTTCCCAGGCACAGAGAAGGTGCTAGCAGGGAATTCTCTGCCTGCCTTTCCCCAGTGCTCTGCAAGCTCTCCAGGACAACAGCAAATCTGGGGCTCTGTGCTTTCTTTCGTTCTGAACAAGTGTTACTGTTCTCTGCACAAAAGCGATTCTGCGAAGCAATTTAAATATGCACAGAGAAGGTGCTAGCAGGGAATTCTCTGCCTGCCTTTCCCCAGTGCTCTGCAAGCTCTCCAGGACAACAACAAATCTGGGTCTCTGTCCTTCTTTCGTTCTGAACAAGTGTTACTGTTTTCTGCACAAAAGCGATTCTGCGAAGCAATGTGAACACTTCTGCTTCCCAGGCACAGAGAAGGTGCTAGCAGGGAATTCTCTGCCTGCCTTTCCCCAGTGCTCTGCAAGCTCTCCAGGACAACATAAAATCTGGGGCTCTGTGCTTTCTTTCGTTCTGAACAAGTGTTACTGTTTTCTGCACAAAAGCGATTCTGCGAAGCAATGTGAACAGGCACAGAGAAGGTGCTAGCAGGGAATTCTCTGCCTGCCTTTCCCCAGTTCTCTGCAAGCTCTCCAGGACAACAGCAAATCTGGGGCTCTGTGCTTTCTTTCGTTCTGAACAAGTGTTACTGTTCTCTGCACAAAAGCGATTCTGCGAAGCAATTTGAATATGCACAGAGAAGGTGCTAGCAGGGAATTCTCTGCCTGCCTTTCCCCAGTGCTCTGCAAGCTCTCCAGGACAACAACAAATCTGGGTCTCTGTGCTTTCTTTCGTTCTGAACAAGTGTTACTGTTTTCTGCACAAAAGCGATTCTGCGAAGCAATGTGAACACTTCTGCTTCCCAGGCACAGAGAAGGTGCTAGCAGGGAATTCTCTGCCAGCCTTTCCCCAGTGCTCTGCAAGCTCTCCAGGACAACATAAAATCTGGGTCTCTGTGCTTTCTTTCGTTCTGAACAAGTGTTACTGTTTTCTGCACAAAAGCGATTCTGCCAAGCAATGTGAACACTTCTGCTTCCCAGGCACAGAGAAGGTGCTAGCAGGGAATTCTCTGCCTGCCTTTCCCCAGGGCTCTGCAAGCTCTCCAGGACAACAGCAAATCTGGGGCTCTGTGCTTTCTTTAGTTCTGAACAAGTGTTACTGTTCTCTGCACAAAAGCGATTCTGCGAAGCAATTTGAATATGCACAGAGAAGGTGCTAGCAGGGAATTCTCTGCCTGCCTTTCCCCAGTGCTCTGCAAGCTCTCCAGGACAACAGCAGATCTGGGGCTCTGTGCTTTCTTTCGTTCTGAACAAGTGTTACTGTTTTCTGCACAAAAGCGATTCTGCCAAGCAATGTGAACACTTCTGCTTCCCAGGCACAGAGAAGGTGCTAGCAGGGAATTCTCTGCCTGCCTTTCCCCAGGGCTCTGCAAGCTCTCCAGGACAACAGCAAATCTGGGGCTCTGTGCTTTCTTTAGTTCAGAACAAGTGTTACTGTTCTCTGCACAAAAGCGATTCTGCGAAGCAATTTGAATATGCACAGAGAAGGTGCTAGCAGGGAATTCTCTGCCTGCCTTTCCCCAGTGCTCTGCAAGCTCTCCAGGACAACAGCAGATCTGGGGCTCTGTGCTTTCTTTCGTTGTGAACACGTGTTACTGTTTTCTGCACAAAATCGATTCTGCGAAGCAATGTGAACACTTCTGCTTCCCAGGCACAGAGAAGGTGCTAGCAGGGAATTCTCTGCCTGCCTTTCCCCAGTGCTCTGCAAGCTCTCCAGGACAACAGCAAATCTGGGGCTCTGTGCTTTCTTTCGTTCTGAACAAGTGTTAGTGTTTTCTGCACAAAAGCGATTCTGCGAAGCAATGTGAACAGGCACAGAGAAGGTGCTAGCAGGGAATTCTCTGCCTGCCTTTCCCCAGTGCTCTGCAAGCTCTCCAGGACAACAGCAAATCTGGGGCTCTGTGCTTTCTTTCGTTCTGAACAAGTGTTACTGTTCTCTGCACAAAAGCGATTCTGCGAAGCAATTTGAATATGCACAGAGAAGGTGCTAGCAGGGAATTCTCTGCCTGCCTTTCCCCAGTGCTCTGCAAGCTCTCCAGGACAACAAGAAATCTGGGGCTCTGTGCTTTCTTTCGTTCTGAACAAGTGTTACTGTTTTCTGCACAAAAGCGATTCTGCGCAGCAATGTGAACACTTCTGCTTCCCAGGCACAGAGAAGGTGCTAGCAGGGAATTCTCTGCCTGCCTTTCCCCAGGGCTCTGCAAGCTCTCCAGGACAACAGCAAATCTGGGGCTCTGTGCTTTCTTTCGTTCTGAACAAGTGTTACTGTTTTCTGCACAAAAGCGATTCTGCGAAGCAATGTGAACACTTCTGCTTCCAAGGCACAGAGAAGGTGCTAGCAGGGAATTCTCTGCCTGCCTTTCCCCAGTGCTCTGCAAGCTCTCCAGGACAACAGCAAATCTGGGGCTCTGTGCTTTCTTTCGTTCTGAACAAGTGTTACTGTTCTCTGCACAAAAGTGATTCTGCGAAGCAATGTGAACAGGCACAGAGAAGGTGCTAGCAGGGAATTCTCTGCCTGCCTTTCCCCAGTGCTCTGCAAGCTCTCCAGGACAACAGCAAATCTGGGGCTCTGTGCTTTCTTTCGTTCTGAACAAGTGTTACTGTTTTCTGCACAAAAGCGATTCTGCGAAGCAATGTGAACAGGCACAGAGAAGGTGCTAGCAGGGAATTCTCTGCCTGCCTTTCCCCAGTGCTCTGCAAGCTCTCCAGGACAACAGCAAATCTGGGGCTCTGTGCTTTCTTTCGTTCTGAACAAGTGTTACTGTTCTCTGCACAAAAGCGATTCTGCGAAGCAATTTGAATATGCACAGAGAAGGTGCTAGCAGGGAATTCTCTGCCTGCCTTTCCCCAGTGCTCTGCAAGCTCTCCAGGACAACAACAAATCTGGGTCTCTGTGCTTTCTTTCGTTCTGAACAAGTGTTACGGTTTTCTGCACAAAAGCGATTCTGCGAAGCAATGTGAACACTTCTGCTTCCCAGGCACAGAGAAGGTGCTAGCAGGGAATTCTCTGCCTGCCTTTCCCCAGTGCTCTGCAAGCTCTCCAGGACAACAGCAAATCTGGGGCTCTGTGCTTTCTTTCGTTCTGAACAAGTGTTACTGTTTTCTGCACAAAAGCGATTCTGCGAAGCAATGTGAACACTTCTGCTTCCCAGGCACAGAGAAGGTGCTAGCAGGGAATTCTCTGCCTGCCTTTCCCCAGGGCTCTGCAAGCTCTCCAGGACAACAGCAAATCTGGGGCTCTGTGCTCTCTTTAGTTCTGAACAAGTATTACTGTTCTCTGCACAAAAGCGATTCTGCGAAGCAATTTGAATATGCACAGAGAAGGTGCTAGCAGGGAATTCTCTGCCTGCCTTTCCCCAGGGCTCTGCAAGCTCTCCAGGACAACAGCAAATCTGGGGCTCTGTGCTTTCTTTCATTCTGAACAAGTGTTAGTGTTTTCTGCACAAAAGCGATTCTGCGAAGCAATGTGAACACTTCTGCTTCCCAGGCACAGAGAAGGTGCTAGCAGGGAATTCTCTGCCTGCCTTTCCCCAGTGCTCTGCAAGCTCTCCAGGACAACAGCAAATCTGGGGCTCTGTGCTTTCTTTCGTTCTGAACAAGTGTTACTGTTTTCTGCACAAAAGCGATTCTGCGAAGCAATGTGAACAGGCACAGAGAAGGTGCTAGCAGGGAATTCTCTGCCTGCCTTTCCCCAGTTCTCTGCAAGCTCTCCAGGACAACAGCAAATCTGGGGCTCTGTGCTTTCTTTCGTTCTGAACAAGTGTTACTGTTCTCTGCACAAAAGCGATTCTGCGAAGCAATTTGAATATGCACAGAGAAGGTGCTAGCAGGGAATTCTCTGCCTGCCTTTCCCCAGTGCTCTGCAAGCTCTCCAGGACAACAACAAATCTGGGTCTCTGTGCTTTCTTTCGTTCTGAACAAGTGTTACTGTTTTCTGCACAAAAGCGATTCTGCGAAGCAATGTGAACACTTCTGCTTCCCAGGCACAGAGAAGGTGCTAGCAGGGAATTCTCTGCCAGCCTTTCCCCAGTGCTCTGCAAGCTCTCCAGGACAACATAAAATCTGGGGCTCTGTGCTTTCTTTCGTTCTGAACAAGTGTTACTGTTTTCTGCACAAAAGCGTTTCTGCCAAGCAATGTGAACACTTCTGCTTCCCAGGCACAGAGAAGGTGCTAGCAGGGAATTCTCTGCCTGCCTTTCCCCAGGGCTCTGCAAGCTCTCCAGGACAACAGCAAATCTGGGGCTCTGTGCTTTCTTTAGTTCTGAACAAGTGTTACTGTTTTCTGCACAAAAGCGATTCTGCGAAGCAATGTGAACAGGCACAGAGAAGGTGCTAGCAGGGAATTCTCTGCCTGCCTTTCCCCAGTGCTCTGCAAGCTCTCCAGGACAACAGCAGATCTGGGGCTCTGTGCTTTCTTTCGTTGTGAACACGTGTTACTGTTTTCTGCACAAAATCGATTCTGCGAAGCAATGTGAACACTTCTGCTTCCCAGGCACAGAGAAGGTGCTAGCAGGGAATTCTCTGCCAGCCTTTCCCCAGTGCTCTGCAAGCTCTCCAGGAAGACATAAAATCTGGGGCTCTGTGCTTTCTTTCGTTCTGAACAAGTGTTACTGTTTTCTGCACAAATGCGATTCTGCGAAGCAATGTGAACAGGCACAGAGAAGATGCTAGCAGGGAATTCTCTGCCTGCCTTTCCCCAGTGCTCTGCAAGCTCTCCAGGACAACAGCAAATCTGGGGCTCTGTGCTTTCTTTCGTTCTGAACAAGTGTTACTGTTCTCTGCACAAAAGCGATTCTGCGAAGCAATTTGAATATGCACAGAGAAGGTGCTAGCAGGGAATTCTCTGCCTGCCTTTCCCCAGTGCTCTGCAAGCTCTCCAGGACAACAACAAATCTGGGTCTCTGTGCTTTCTTTCGTTCTGAACAAGTGTTACGGTTTTCTGCACAAAAGCGTTTCTGCGAAGCAATGTGAACACTTCTGCTTCCCAGGCACAGAGAAGGTGCTAGCAGGGAATTCTCTGCCTGCCTTTCCCCAGTGCTCTGCAAGCTCTCCAGGACAACAGCAAATCTGGGGCTCTGTGCTCTCTTTAGTTCTGAACAAGTATTACTGTTCTCTGCACAAAAGCGATTCTGCGAAGCAATTTGAATATGCACAGAGAAGGTGCTAGCAGGGAATTCTCTGCCTGCCTTTCCCCAGTGCTCTGCAAGCTCTCCAGGACAACAGCAGATCTGGGGCTCTGTGCTTTCTTTCGTTCTGAACAAGTGTTAGTGTTTTCTGCACAAAAGCGATTCTGCGAAGCAATGTGAACAGGCACAGAGAAGGTGCTAGCAGGGAATTCTCTGCCTGCCTTTCCCCAGTGCTCTGCAAGCTCTCCAGGACAACAGCAAATCTGGGGCTCTGTGCTTTCTTTCGTTCTGAACAAGTGTTACTGTTCTCTGCACAAAAGCGATTCTGCGAAGCAATTTGAATATGCACAGAGAAGGTGCTAGCAGGGAATTCTCTGCCTGCCTTTCCCCAGTGCTCTGCAAGCTCTCCAGGACAACAACAAATCTGGGGCTCTGTGCTTTCTTTCGTTCTGAACAAGTGTTACTGTTTTCTGCACAAAAGCGATTCTGCGCAGCAATGTGAACACTTGTGCTTCCCAGGCACAGAGAAGGTGCTAGCAGGGAATTCTCTGCCTGCCTTTCCCCAGGGCTCTGCAAGCTCTCCAGGACAACAGCAAATCTGGGGCTCTGTGCTTTCTTTCGTTCTGAACAAGTGTTAGTGTTTTCTGCACAAAAGTGATTCTGCGAAGCAATGTGAACAGGCACAGAGAAGGTGCTAGCAGGGAATTCTCTGCCTGCCTTTCCCCAGTGCTCTGCAAGCTCTCCAGGACAACAGCAAATCTGGGGCTCTGTGCTTTCTTTCGTTCTGAACAAGTGTTACTGTTTTCTGCACAAAAGCGATTCTGCGAAGCAATGTGAACAGGCACAGAGAAGGTGCTAGCAGGGAATTCTCTGCCTGCCTTTCCCCAGTGCTCTGCAAGCTCTCCAGGACAACAGCAAATCTGGGGCTCTGTGCTTTCTTTCGTTCTGAACAAGTGTTACTGTTCTCTGCACAAAAGCGATTCTGCGAAGCAATTTGAATATGCACAGAGAAGGTGCTAGCAGGGAATTCTCTGCCTGCCTTTCCCCAGTGCTCTGCAAGCTCTCCAGGACAACAACAAATCTGGGTCTCTGTGCTTTCTTTCGTTCTGAACAAGTGTTACGGTTTTCTGCACAAAAGCGATTCTGCGAAGCAATGTGAACACTTCTGCTTCCCAGGCACAGAGAAGGTGCTAGCAGGGAATTCTCTGCCTGCCCTTCCCCAGTGATCTGCAAGCTCTCCAGGACAACAGCAAATCTGGGGCTCTGTGCTTTCTTTCGTTCTGAACAAGTGTTACTGTTCTCTGCACAAAAGCGATTCTGCGAAGCAATTTAAATATGCACAGAGAAGGTGCTAGCAGGGAATTCTCTGCCTGCCTTTCCCCAGTGCTCTGCAAGCTCTCCAGGACAACAACAAATCTGGGTCTCTGTCCTTTCTTTCGTTCTGAACAAGTGTTACTGTTTTCTGCACAAAAGCGATTCTGCGAAGCAATGTGAACACTTCTGCTTCCCAGGCACAGAGAAGGTGCTAGCAGGGAATTCTCTGCCTGCCTTTCCCCAGTGCTCTGCAAGCTCTCCAGGACAACAGCAAATCTGGGGCTCTGTGCTTTCTTTCGTTCTGAACAAGTGTTACTGTTTTCTGCACAAAAGCGATTCTGCGAAGCAATGTGAACACTTCTGCTTCCCAGGCACAGAGAAGGTGCTAGCAGGGAATTCTCTGCCTGCCTTTCCCCAGGGCTCTGCAAGCTCTCCAGGACAACAGCAAATCTGGGGCTCTGTGCTCTCTTTAGTTCTGAACAAGTATTACTGTTCTCTGCACAAAAGCGATTCTGCGAAGCAATTTGAATATGCACAGAGAAGGTGCTAGCAGGGAATTCTCTGCCTGCCTTTCCCCAGGGCTCTGCAAGCTCTCCAGGACAACAGCAAATCTGGGGCTCTGTGCTTTCTTTCATTCTGAACAAGTGTTAGTGTTTTCTGCACAAAAGCGATTCTGCGAAGCAATGTGAACACTTCTGCTTCCCAGGCACAGAGAAGGTGCTAGCAGGGAATTCTCTGCCTGCCTTTCCCCAGTGCTCTGCAAGCTCTCCAGGACAACATAAAATCTGGGGCTCTGTGCTTTCTTTCGTTCTGAACAAGTGTTACTGTTTTCTGCACAAAAGCGATTCTGCGAAGCAATGTGAACAGGCACAGAGAAGGTGCTAGCAGGGAATTCTCTGCCTGCCTTTCCCCAGTTCTCTGCAAGCTCTCCAGGACAACAGCAAATCTGGGGCTCTGTGCTTTCTTTCGTTCTGAACAAGTGTTACTGTTCTCTGCACAAAAGCGATTCTGCGAAGCAATTTGAATATGCACAGAGAAGGTGCTAGCAGGGAATTCTCTGCCTGCCTTTCCCCAGTGCTCTGCAAGCTCTCCAGGACAACAACAAATCTGGGTCTCTGTGCTTTCTTTCGTTCTGAACAAGTGTTACTGTTTTCTGCACAAAAGCGATTCTGCGAAGCAATGTGAACACTTCTGCTTCCCAGGCACAGAGAAGGTGCTAGCAGGGAATTCTCTGCCAGCCTTTCCCCAGTGCTCTGCAAGCTCTCCAGGACAACATAAAATCTGGGGCTCTGTGCTTTCTTTCGTTCTGAACAAGTGTTACTGTTTTCTGCACAAAAGCGATTCTGCCAAGCAATGTGAACACTTCTGCTTCCCAGGCACAGAGAAGGTGCTAGCAGGGAATTCTCTGCCTGCCTTTCCCCAGGGCTCTGCAAGCTCTCCAGAACAACAGCAAATCTGGGGCTCTGTGCTTTCTTTAGTTCTGAACAAGTGTTACTGTTCTCTGCACAAAAGCGATTCTGCGAAGCAATTTGAATATGCACAGAGAAGGTGCTAGCAGGGAATTCTCTGCCTGCCTTTCCCCAGTGCTCTGCAAGCTCTCCAGGACAACAGCAGATCTGGGGCTCTGTGCTTTCTTTCGTTCTGAACAAGTGTTACTGTTCTCTGCACAAAAGCGATTCTGCGAAGCAATTTGAATATGCACAGAGAAGGTGCTAGCAGGGAATTCTCTGCCTGCCTTTCCCCAGTGATCTGCAAGCTCTCCAGGACAACAGCAGATCTGGGGCTCTGTGCTTTCTTTCGTTGTGAACACGTGTTACTGTTTTCTGCACAAAATCGATTCTGCGAAGCAATGTGAACACTTCTGCTTCCCAGGCACAGAGAAGGTGCTAGCAGGGAATTCTCTGCCTGCCTTTCCCCAGTGCTCTGCAAGCTCTCCAGGACAACAGCAAATCTGGGGCTCTGTGCTTTCTTTCGTTCTGAACAAGTGTTAGTGTTTTCTGCACAAAAGCGATTCTGCGAAGCAATTTGAATATGCACAGAGAAGGTGCTAGCAGGGAATTCTCTGCCTGCCTTTCCCCAGTGCTCTGCAAGCTCTCCAGGACAACAAGAAATCTGGGGCTCTGTGCTTTCTTTCGTTCTGAACAAGTGTTACTGTTTTCTGCACAAAAGCGATTCTGCGCAGCAATGTGAACACTTCTGCTTCCCAGGCACAGAGAAGGTGCTAGCAGGGAATTCTCTGCCTGCCTTTCCCCAGGGCTCTGCAAGCTCTCCAGGACAACAGCAAATCTGGGGCTCTGTGCTTTCTTTCGTTCTGAACAAGTGTTACTGTTTTCTGCACAAAAGCGATTCTGCGAAGCAATGTGAACACTTCTGCTTCCCAGGCACAGAGAAGGTGCTAGCAGGGAATTCTCTGCCTGCCTTTCCCCAGTGCTCTGCAAGCTCTCCAGGACAACAGCAAATCTGGGGCTCTGTGCTTTCTTTCGTTCTGAACAAGTGTTACTGTTCTCTGCACAAAAGTGATTCTGCGAAGCAATGTGAACAGGCACAGAGAAGGTGCTAGCAGGGAATTCTCTGCCTGCCTTTCCCCAGTGCTCTGCAAGCTCTCCAGGACAACAGCAGATCTGGGGCTCTGTGCTTTCTTTCGTTCTGAACAAGTGTTACGGTTTTCTGCACAAAAGCGATTCTGCGAAGCAATGTGAACACTTCTGCTTCCCAGGCACAGAGAAGGTGCTAGCAGGGAATTCTCTGCCTGCCTTTCCCCAGTGCTCTGCAAGCTCTCCAGGACAACAGCAAATCTGGGGCTCTGTGCTTTCTTTCGTTCTGAACAAGTGTTACTGTTCTCTGCACAAAAGCGATTCTGCGAAGCAATTTAAATATGCACAGAGAAGGTGCTAGCAGGGAATTCTCTGCCTGCCTTTCCCCAGTGCTCTGCAAGCTCTCCAGGACAACAACAAATCTGGGTCTCTGTCCTTTCTTTCGTTCTGAACAAGTGTTACTGTTTTCTGCACAAAAGCGATTCTGCGAAGCAATGTGAACACTTCTGCTTCCCAGGCACAGAGAAGGTGCTAGCAGGGAATTCTCTGCCTGCCTTTCCCCAGTGCTCTGCAAGCTCTCCAGGACAACAGCAAATCTGGGGCTCTGTGCTTTCTTTCGTTCTGAACAAGTGTTACTGTTTTCTGCACAAAAGCGATTCTGCGAAGCAATGTGAACACTTCTGCTTCCCAGGCACAGAGAAGGTGCTAGCAGGGAATTCTCTGCCTGCCTTTCCCCAGGGCTCTGCAAGCTCTCCAGGACAACAGCAAATCTGGGGCTCTGTGCTTTCTTTCATTCTGAACAAGTGTTAGTGTTTTCTGCACAAAAGCGATTCTGCGAAGCAATGTGAACACTTCTGCTTCCCAGGCACAGAGAAGGTGCTAGCAGGGAATTCTCTGCCTGCCTTTCCCCAGTGCTCTGCAAGCTCTCCAGGACAACATAAAATCTGGGGCTCTGTGCTTTCTTTCGTTCTGAACAAGTGTTACTGTTTTCTGCACAAAAGCGATTCTGCGAAGCAATGTGAACAGGCACAGAGAAGGTGCTAGCAGGGAATTCTCTGCCTGCCTTTCCCCAGTTCTCTGCAAGCTCTCCAGGACAACAGCAAATCTGGGGCTCTGTGCTTTCTTTCGTTCTGAACAAGTGTTACTGTTCTCTGCACAAAAGCGATTCTGCGAAGCAATTTGAATATGCACAGAGAAGGTGCTAGCAGGGAATTCTCTGCCTGCCTTTCCCCAGTGCTCTGCAAGCTCTCCAGGACAACAACAAATCTGGGTCTCTGTGCTTTCTTTCGTTCTGAACAAGTGTTACTGTTTTCTGCACAAAAGCGATTCTGCGAAGCAATGTGAACACTTCTGCTTCCCAGGCACAGAGAAGGTGCTAGCAGGGAATTCTCTGCCAGCCTTTCCCCAGTGCTCTGCAAGCTCTCCAGGACAACATAAAATCTGGGGCTCTGTGCTTTCTTTCGTTCTGAACAAGTGTTACTGTTTTCTGCACAAAAGCGATTCTGCCAAGCAATGTGAACACTTCTGCTTCCCAGGCACAGAGAAGGTGCTAGCAGGGAATTCTCTGCCTGCCTTTCCCCAGGGCTCTGCAAGCTCTCCAGGACAACAGCAAATCTGGGGCTCTGTGCTTTCTTTCGTTGTGAACACGTGTTACTGTTTTCTGCACAAAATCGATTCTGCGAAGCAATGTGAACACTTCTGCTTCCCAGGCACAGAGAAGGTGCTAGCAGGGAATTCTCTGCCAGCCTTTCCCCAGTGCTCTGCAAGCTCTCCAGGAAGACATAAAATCTGGGGCTCTGTGCTTTCTTTCGTTCTGAACAAGTGTTACTGTTTTCTGCACAAATGCGATTCTGCGAAGCAATGTGAACAGGCACAGAGAAGATGCTAGCAGGGAATTCTCTGCCTGCCTTTCCCCAGTGCTCTGCAAGCTCTCCAGGACAACAGCAAATCTGGGGCTCTGTGCTTTCTTTCGTTCTGAACAAGTGTTACTGTTCTCTGCACAAAAGCGATTCTGCGAAGCAATTTGAATATGCACAGAGAAGGTGCTAGCAGGGAATTCTCTGCCTGCCTTTCCCCAGTGCTCTGCAAGCTCTCCAGGACAACAACAAATCTGGGTCTCTGTGCTTTCTTTCGTTCTGAACAAGTGTTACGGTTTTCTGCACAAAAGCGTTTCTGCGAAGCAATGTGAACACTTCTGCTTCCCAGGCACAGAGAAGGTGCTAGCAGGGAATTCTCTGCCTGCCTTTCCCCAGTGCTCTGCAAGCTCTCCAGGACAACAGCAAATCTGGGGCTCTGTGCTCTCTTTAGTTCTGAACAAGTATTACTGTTCTCTGCACAAAAGCGATTCTGCGAAGCAATTTGAATATGCACAGAGAAGGTGCTAGCAGGGAATTCTCTGCCTGCCTTTCCCCAGGGCTCTGCAAGCTCTCCAGGACAACAGCAAATCTGGGGCTCTGTGCTTTCTTTCATTCTGAACAAGTGTTAGTGTTTTCTGCACAAAAGCGATTCTGCGAAGCAATGTGAACACTTCTGCTTCCCAGGCACAGAGAAGGTGCTAGCAGGGAATTCTCTGCCTGCCTTTCCCCAGTGCTCTGCAAGCTCTCCAGGACAACAGCAAATCTGGGGCTCTGTGCTTTCTTTCGTTCTGAACAAGTGTTACTGTTTTCTGCACAAAAGCGATTCTGCGAAGCAATGTGAACAGGCACAGAGAAGGTGCTAGCAGGGAATTCTCTGCCTGCCTTTCCCCAGTGCTCTGCAAGCTCTCCAGGACAACATAAAATCTGGGGCTCTGTGCTTTCTTTCGTTCTGAACAAGTGTTACTGTTTTCTGCACAAAAGCGATTCTGCGAAGCAATGTGAACACTTCTGCTTCCCAGGCACAGAGAAGGTGCTAGCAGGGAATTCTCTGCCTGCCTTTCCCCAGTGCTCTGCAAGCTCTCCAGGACAACAGCAAATCTGGGGCTCTGTGCTTTCTTTCGTTCTGAACAAGTGTTACTGTTTTCTGCACAAAAGCGATTCTGCGAAGCAATGTGAACAGGCACAGAGAAGGTGCTAGCAGGGAATTCTCTGCCTGCCTTTCCCCAGTGCTCTGCAAGCTCTCCAGGACAACAGCAAATCTGGGGCTCTGTGCTTTCTTTCGTTCTGAACAAGTGTTACTGTTCTCTGCACAAAAGCGATTCTGCGAAGCAATGTGAACAGGCACAGAGAAGGTGCTAGCAGGGAATTCTCTGCCTGCCTTTCCCCAGTGCTCTGCAAGCTCTCCAGGACAACAGCAAATCTGGGGCTCTGTGCTTTCTTTCGTTCTGAACAAGTGTTACTGTTCTCTGCACAAAAGCGATTCTGCGAAGCAATGTGAACAGGCACAGAGAAGGTGCTAGCAGGGAATTCTCTGCCTGCCTTTCCCCAGTGCTCTGCAAGCTCTCCAGGACAACAGCAAATCTGGGGCTCTGTGCTTTCTTTCGTTCTGAACAAGTGTTACTGTTCTCTGCACAAAAGCGATTCTGCGAAGCAATTTGAATATGCACAGAGAAGGTGCTAGCAGGGAATTCTCTGCCTGCCTTTCCCCAGTGCTCTGCAAGCTCTCCAGGACAACAGCAGATCTGGGGCTCTGTGCTTTCTTTCGTTCTGAACAAGTGTTACTGTTTTCTGCACAAAAGCGATTCTGCGCAGCAATGTGAACACTTCTGCTTCCCAGGCACAGAGAAGGTGCTAGCAGGGAATTCTCTGCCTGCGTTTCCCCAGGGCTCTGCAAGCTCTCCAGGACAACAGCAAATCTGGGGCTCTGTGCTTTCTTTCGTTCTGAACAAGTGTTACTGTTTTCTGCACAAAAGCGATTCTGCGAAGCAATGTGAACACTTCTGCTTCCCAGGCACAGAGAAGGTGCTAGCAGGGAATTCTCTGCCTGCCTTTCCCCAGTGCTCTGCAAGCTCTCCAGGACAACAGCAAATCTGGGGCTCTGTGCTTTCTTTCGTTCTGAACAAGTGTTACTGTTTTCTGCACAAAAGCGATTCTGCGAAGCAATGTGAACACTTCTGCTTCCCAGGCACAGAGAAGGTGCTAGCAGGGAATTCTCTGCCTGCCTTTCCCCAGGGCTCTGCAAGCTCTCCAGGACAACAGCAAATCTGGGGCTCTGTGCTTTCTTTCATTCTGAACAAGTGTTAGTGTTTTCTGCACAAAAGCGATTCTGCGAAGCAATGTGAACACTTCTGCTTCCCAGGCACAGAGAAGGTGCTAGCAGGGAATTCTCTGCCTGCCTTTCCCCAGTGCTCTGCAAGCTCTCCAGGACAACATAAAATCTGGGGCTCTGTGCTTTCTTTCGTTCTGAACAAGTGTTACTGTTCTCTGCACAAAAGCGATTCTGCGAAGCAATGTGAACAGGCACAGAGAAGGTGCTAGCAGGGAATTCTCTGCCTGCCTTTCCCCAGTTCTCTGCAAGCTCTCCAGGACAACAGCAAATCTGGGGCTCTGTGCTTTCTTTCGTTCTGAACAAGTGTTACTGTTCTCTGCACAAAAGCGATTCTGCGAAGCAATTTGAATATGCACAGAGAAGGTGCTAGCAGGGAATTCTCTGCCTGCCTTTCCCCAGTGCTCTGCAAGCTCTCCAGGACAACAACAAATCTGGGTCTCTGTGCTTTCTTTCGTTCTGAACAAGTGTTACTGTTTTCTGCACAAAAGCGATTCTGCGAAGCAATGTGAACACTTCTGCTTCCCAGGCACAGAGAAGGTGCTAGCAGGGAATTCTCTGCCAGCCTTTCCCCAGTGCTCTGCAAGCTCTCCAGGACAACATAAAATCTGGGGCTCTGTGCTTTCTTTCGTTCTGAACAAGTGTTACTGTTTTCTGCACAAAAGCGATTCTGCCAAGCAATGTGAACACTTCTGCTTCCCAGGCACAGAGAAGGTGCTAGCAGGGAATTCTCTGCCTGCCTTTCCCCAGGGCTCTGCAAGCTCTCCAGGACAACAGCAAATCTGGGGCTCTGTGCTTTCTTTCGTTGTGAACACGTGTTACTGTTTTCTGCACAAAATCGATTCTGCGAAGCAATGTGAACACTTCTGCTTCCCAGGCACAGAGAAGGTGCTAGCAGGGAATTCTCTGCCAGCCTTTCCCCAGTGCTCTGCAAGCTCTCCAGGAAGACATAAAATCTGGGGCTCTGTGCTTTCTTTCGTTCTGAACAAGTGTTACTGTTTTCTGCACAAATGCGATTCTGCGAAGCAATGTGAACAGGCACAGAGAAGATGCTAGCAGGGAATTCTCTGCCTGCCTTTCCCCAGTGCTCTGCAAGCTCTCCAGGACAACAGCAAATCTGGGGCTCTGTGCTTTCTTTCGTTCTGAACAAGTGTTACTGTTCTCTGCACAAAAGCGATTCTGCGAAGCAATTTGAATATGCACAGAGAAGGTGCTAGCAGGGAATTCTCTGCCTGCCTTTCCCCAGTGCTCTGCAAGCTCTCCAGGACAACAACAAATCTGGGTCTCTGTGCTTTCTTTCGTTCTGAACAAGTGTTACGGTTTTCTGCACAAAAGCGTTTCTGCGAAGCAATGTGAACACTTCTGCTTCCCAGGCACAGAGAAGGTGCTAGCAGGGAATTCTCTGCCTGCCTTTCCCCAGTGCTCTGCAAGCTCTCCAGGACAACAGCAAATCTGGGGCTCTGTGCTCTCTTTAGTTCTGAACAAGTATTACTGTTCTCTGCACAAAAGCGATTCTGCGAAGCAATTTGAATATGCACAGAGAAGGTGCTAGCAGGGAATTCTCTGCCTGCCTTTCCCCAGGGCTCTGCAAGCTCTCCAGGACAACAGCAAATCTGGGGCTCTGTGCTTTCTTTCATTCTGAACAAGTGTTAGTGTTTTCTGCACAAAAGCGATTCTGCGAAGCAATGTGAACACTTCTGCTTCCCAGGCACAGAGAAGGTGCTAGCAGGGAATTCTCTGCCTGCCTTTCCCCAGTGCTCTGCAAGCTCTCCAGGACAACAGCAAATCTGGGGCTCTGTGCTTTCTTTCGTTCTGAACAAGTGTTACTGTTTTCTGCACAAAAGCGATTCTGCGAAGCAATGTGAACAGGCACAGAGAAGGTGCTAGCAGGGAATTCTCTGCCTGCCTTTCCCCAGTGCTCTGCAAGCTCTCCAGGACAACATAAAATCTGGGGCTCTGTGCTTTCTTTCGTTCTGAACAAGTGTTACTGTTTTCTGCACAAAAGCGATTCTGCGAAGCAATGTGAACACTTCTGCTTCCCAGGCACAGAGAAGGTGCTAGCAGGGAATTCTCTGCCTGCCTTTCCCCAGTGCTCTGCAAGCTCTCCAGGACAACAGCAAATCTGGGGCTCTGTGCTTTCTTTCGTTCTGAACAAGTGTTACTGTTTTCTGCACAAAAGCGATTCTGCGAAGCAATGTGAACAGGCACAGAGAAGGTGCTAGCAGGGAATTCTCTGCCTGCCTTTCCCCAGTGCTCTGCAAGCTCTCCAGGACAACAGCAAATCTGGGGCTCTGTGCTTTCTTTCGTTCTGAACAAGTGTTACTGTTCTCTGCACAAAAGCGATTCTGCGAAGCAATGTGAACAGGCACAGAGAAGGTGCTAGCAGGGAATTCTCTGCCTGCCTTTCCCCAGTGCTCTGCAAGCTCTCCAGGACAACAGCAAATCTGGGGCTCTGTGCTTTCTTTCGTTCTGAACAAGTGTTACTGTTCTCTGCACAAAAGCGATTCTGCGAAGCAATGTGAACAGGCACAGAGAAGGTGCTAGCAGGGAATTCTCTGCCTGCCTTTCCCCAGTGCTCTGCAAGCTCTCCAGGACAACAGCAAATCTGGGGCTCTGTGCTTTCTTTCGTTCTGAACAAGTGTTACTGTTCTCTGCACAAAAGCGATTCTGCGAAGCAATTTGAATATGCACAGAGAAGGTGCTAGCAGGGAATTCTCTGCCTGCCTTTCCCCAGTGCTCTGCAAGCTCTCCAGGACAACAGCAGATCTGGGGCTCTGTGCTTTCTTTCGTTCTGAACAAGTGTTACTGTTTTCTGCACAAAAGCGATTCTGCGCAGCAATGTGAACACTTCTGCTTCCCAGGCACAGAGAAGGTGCTAGCAGGGAATTCTCTGCCTGCGTTTCCCCAGGGCTCTGCAAGCTCTCCAGGACAACAGCAAATCTGGGGCTCTGTGCTTTCTTTCGTTCTGAACAAGTGTTACTGTTTTCTGCACAAAAGCGATTCTGCGAAGCAATGTGAACACTTCTGCTTCCCAGGCACAGAGAAGGTGCTAGCAGGGAATTCTCTGCCTGCCTTTCCCCAGGGCTATGCAAGCTCTCCAGGACAACAGCAAATCTGGGGCTCTGTGCTTTCTTTCGTTCTGAACAAGTGTTACTGTTCTCTGCACAAAAGTGATTCTGCGAAGCAATGTGAACAGGCACAGAGAAGGTGCTAGCAGGGAATTCTCTGCCTGCCTTTCCCCAGTGCTCTGCAAGCTCTCCAGGACAACAGCAAATCTGGGGCTCTGTGCTTTCTTTCGTTCTGAACAAGTGTTACTGTTTTCTGCACAAAAGCGATTCTGCGAAGCAATGTGAACAGGCACAGAGAAGGTGCTAGCAGGGAATTCTCTGCCTGCCTTTCCCCAGTGCTCTGCAAGCTCTCCAGGACAACAGCAAATCTGGGGCTCTGTGCTTTCTTTCGTTCTGAACAAGTGTTACTGTTCTCTGCACAAAAGCGATTCTGCGAAGCAATTTGAATATGCACAGAGAAGGTGCTAGCAGGGAATTCTCTGCCTGCCTTTCCCCAGTGCTCTGCAAGCTCTCCAGGACAACAACAAATCTGGGTCTCTGTCCTTTCTTTCGTTCTGAACAAGTGTTACTGTTTTCTGCACAAAAGCGATTCTGCGAAGCAATGTGAACACTTCTGCTTCCCAGGCACAGAGAAGGTGCTAGCAGGGAATTCTCTGCCTGCCTTTCCCCAGTGCTCTGCAAGCTCTCCAGGACAACAGCAAATCTGGGGCTCTGTGCTTTCTTTCGTTCTGAACAAGTGTTACTGTTTTCTGCACAAAAGCGATTCTGCGAAGCAATGTGAACACTTCTGCTTCCCAGGCACAGAGAAGGTGCTAGCAGGGAATTCTCTGCCTGCCTTTCCCCAGGGCTCTGCAAGCTCTCCAGGACAACAGCAAATCTGGGGCTCTGTGCTCTCTTTAGTTCTGAACAAGTATTACTGTTCTCTGCACAAAAGCGATTCTGCGAAGCAATTTGAATATGCACAGAGAAGGTGCTAGCAGGGAATTCTCTGCCTGCCTTTCCCCAGGGCTCTGCAAGCTCTCCAGGACAAGAGCAAATCTGGGGCTCTGTGCTTTCTTTCATTCTGAACAAGTGTTAGTGTTTTCTGCACAAAAGCGATTCTGCGAAGCAATGTGAACACTTCTGCTTCCCAGGCACAGAGAAGGTGCTAGCAGGGAATTCTCTGCCTGCCTTTCCCCAGTGCTCTGCAAGCTCTCCAGGACAACATAAAATCTGGGGCTCTGTGCTTTCTTTCGTTCTGAACAAGTGTTACTGTTTTCTGCACAAAAGCGATTCTGCCAAGCAATGTGAACACTTCTGCTTCCCAGGCACAGAGAAGGTGCTAGCAGGGAATTCTCTGCCTGCCTTTCCCCAGGGCTCTGCAAGCTCTCCAGGACAACAGCAAATCTGGGGCTCTGTGCTTTCTTTCGTTGTGAACACGTGTTACTGTTTTCTGCACAAAATCGATTCTGCGAAGCAATGTGAACACTTCTGCTTCCCAGGCACAGAGAAGGTGCTAGCAGGGAATTCTCTGCCAGCCTTTCCCCAGTGCTCTGCAAGCTCTCCAGGAAGACATAAAATCTGGGGCTCTGTGCTTTCTTTCGTTCTGAACAAGTGTTACTGTTTTCTGCACAAATGCGATTCTGCGAAGCAATGTGAACAGGCACAGAGAAGATGCTAGCAGGGAATTCTCTGCCTGCCTTTCCCCAGTGCTCTGCAAGCTCTCCAGGACAACAGCAAATCTGGGGCTCTGTGCTTTCTTTCGTTCTGAACAAGTGTTACTGTTCTCTGCACAAAAGCGATTCTGCGAAGCAATTTGAATATGCACAGAGAAGGTGCTAGCAGGGAATTCTCTGCCTGCCTTTCCCCAGTGCTCTGCAAGCTCTCCAGGACAACAACAAATCTGGGTCTCTGTGCTTTCTTTCGTTCTGAACAAGTGTTACGGTTTTCTGCACAAAAGCGTTTCTGCGAAGCAATGTGAACACTTCTGCTTCCCAGGCACAGAGAAGGTGCTAGCAGGGAATTCTCTGCCTGCCTTTCCCCAGTGCTCTGCAAGCTCTCCAGGACAACAGCAAATCTGGGGCTCTGTGCTCTCTTTAGTTCTGAACAAGTATTACTGTTCTCTGCACAAAAGCGATTCTGCGAAGCAATTTGAATATGCACAGAGAAGGTGCTAGCAGGGAATTCTCTGCCTGCCTTTCCCCAGGGCTCTGCAAGCTCTCCAGGACAACAGCAAATCTGGGGCTCTGTGCTTTCTTTCATTCTGAACAAGTGTTAGTGTTTTCTGCACAAAAGCGATTCTGCGAAGCAATGTGAACACTTCTGCTTCCCAGGCACAGAGAAGGTGCTAGCAGGGAATTCTCTGCCTGCCTTTCCCCAGTGCTCTGCAAGCTCTCCAGGACAACAGCAAATCTGGGGCTCTGTGCTTTCTTTCGTTCTGAACAAGTGTTACTGTTTTCTGCACAAAAGCGATTCTGCGAAGCAATGTGAACAGGCACAGAGAAGGTGCTAGCAGGGAATTCTCTGCCTGCCTTTCCCCAGTGCTCTGCAAGCTCTCCAGGACAACATAAAATCTGGGGCTCTGTGCTTTCTTTCGTTCTGAACAAGTGTTACTGTTTTCTGCACAAAAGCGATTCTGCGAAGCAATGTGAACACTTCTGCTTCCCAGGCACAGAGAAGGTGCTAGCAGGGAATTCTCTGCCTGCCTTTCCCCAGTGCTCTGCAAGCTCTCCAGGACAACAGCAAATCTGGGGCTCTGTGCTTTCTTTCGTTCTGAACAAGTGTTACTGTTTTCTGCACAAAAGCGATTCTGCGAAGCAATGTGAACAGGCACAGAGAAGGTGCTAGCAGGGAATTCTCTGCCTGCCTTTCCCCAGTGCTCTGCAAGCTCTCCAGGACAACAGCAAATCTGGGGCTCTGTGCTTTCTTTCGTTCTGAACAAGTGTTACTGTTCTCTGCACAAAAGCGATTCTGCGAAGCAATGTGAACAGGCACAGAGAAGGTGCTAGCAGGGAATTCTCTGCCTGCCTTTCCCCAGTGCTCTGCAAGCTCTCCAGGACAACAGCAAATCTGGGGCTCTGTGCTTTCTTTCGTTCTGAACAAGTGTTACTGTTTTCTGCACAAAAGCGATTCTGCGAAGCAATGTGAACAGGCACAGAGAAGGTGCTAGCAGGGAATTCTCTGCCTGCCTTTCCCCAGTGCTCTGCAAGCTCTCCAGGACAACAGCAAATCTGGGGCTCTGTGCTTTCTTTCGTTCTGAACAAGTGTTACTGTTCTCTGCACAAAAGCGATTCTGCGAAGCAATTTGAATATGCACAGAGAAGGTGCTAGCAGGGAATTCTCTGCCTGCCTTTCCCCAGTGCTCTGCAAGCTCTCCAGGACAACAGCAGATCTGGGGCTCTGTGCTTTCTTTCGTTCTGAACAAGTGTTACTGTTTTCTGCACAAAAGCGATTCTGCGCAGCAATGTGAACACTTCTGCTTCCCAGGCACAGAGAAGGTGCTAGCAGGGAATTCTCTGCCTGCGTTTCCCCAGGGCTCTGCAAGCTCTCCAGGACAACAGCAAATCTGGGGCTCTGTGCTTTCTTTCGTTCTGAACAAGTGTTACTGTTTTCTGCACAAAAGCGATTCTGCGAAGCAATGTGAACACTTCTGCTTCCCAGGCACAGAGAAGGTGCTAGCAGGGAATTCTCTGCCTGCCTTTCCCCAGGGCTATGCAAGCTCTCCAGGACAACAGCAAATCTGGGGCTCTGTGCTTTCTTTCGTTCTGAACAAGTGTTACTGTTCTCTGCACAAAAGTGATTCTGCGAAGCAATGTGAACAGGCACAGAGAAGGTGCTAGCAGGGAATTCTCTGCCTGCCTTTCCCCAGGGCTCTGCAAGCTCTCCAGGACAACAGCAAATCTGGGGCTCTGTGCTTTCTTTCGTTGTGAACACGTGTTACTGTTTTCTGCACAAAATCGATTCTGCGAAGCAATGTGAACACTTCTGCTTCCCAGGCACAGAGAAGGTGCTAGCAGGGAATTCTCTGCCAGCCTTTCCCCAGTGCTCTGCAAGCTCTCCAGGAAGACATAAAATCTGGGGCTCTGTGCTTTCTTTCGTTCTGAACAAGTGTTACTGTTTTCTGCACAAATGCGATTCTGCGAAGCAATGTGAACAGGCACAGAGAAGATGCTAGCAGGGAATTCTCTGCCTGCCTTTCCCCAGTGCTCTGCAAGCTCTCCAGGACAACAGCAAATCTGGGGCTCTGTGCTTTCTTTCGTTCTGAACAAGTGTTACTGTTCTCTGCACAAAAGCGATTCTGCGAAGCAATTTGAATATGCACAGAGAAGGTGCTAGCAGGGAATTCTCTGCCTGCCTTTCCCCAGTGCTCTGCAAGCTCTCCAGGACAACAACAAATCTGGGTCTCTGTGCTTTCTTTCGTTCTGAACAAGTGTTACGGTTTTCTGCACAAAAGCGTTTCTGCGAAGCAATGTGAACACTTCTGCTTCCCAGGCACAGAGAAGGTGCTAGCAGGGAATTCTCTGCCTGCCTTTCCCCAGTGCTCTGCAAGCTCTCCAGGACAACAGCAAATCTGGGGCTCTGTGCTCTCTTTAGTTCTGAACAAGTATTACTGTTCTCTGCACAAAAGCGATTCTGCGAAGCAATTTGAATATGCACAGAGAAGGTGCTAGCAGGGAATTCTCTGCCTGCCTTTCCCCAGGGCTCTGCAAGCTCTCCAGGACAACAGCAAATCTGGGGCTCTGTGCTTTCTTTCATTCTGAACAAGTGTTAGTGTTTTCTGCACAAAAGCGATTCTGCGAAGCAATGTGAACACTTCTGCTTCCCAGGCACAGAGAAGGTGCTAGCAGGGAATTCTCTGCCTGCCTTTCCCCAGTGCTCTGCAAGCTCTCCAGGACAACAGAAAATCTGGGGCTCTGTGCTTTCTTTCGTTCTGAACAAGTGTTACTGTTTTCTGCACAAAAGCGATTCTGCGAAGCAATGTGAACAGGCACAGAGAAGGTGCTAGCAGGGAATTCTCTGCCTGCCTTTCCCCAGTGCTCTGCAAGCTCTCCAGGACAACATAAAATCTGGGGCTCTGTGCTTTCTTTCGTTCTGAACAAGTGTTACTGTTTTCTGCACAAAAGCGATTCTGCGAAGCAATGTGAACACTTCTGCTTCCCAGGCACAGAGAAGGTGCTAGCAGGGAATTCTCTGCCTGCCTTTCCCCAGTGCTCTGCAAGCTCTCCAGGACAACAGCAAATCTGGGGCTCTGTGCTTTCTTTCGTTCTGAACAAGTGTTACTGTTTTCTGCACAAAAGCGATTCTGCGAAGCAATGTGAACAGGCACAGAGAAGGTGCTAGCAGGGAATTCTCTGCCTGCCTTTCCCCAGTGCTCTGCAAGCTCTCCAGGACAACAGCAAATCTGGGGCTCTGTGCTTTCTTTCGTTCTGAACAAGTGTTACTGTTCTCTGCACAAAAGCGATTCTGCGAAGCAATGTGAACAGGCACAGAGAAGGTGCTAGCAGGGAATTCTCTGCCTGCCTTTCCCCAGTGCTCTGCAAGCTCTCCAGGACAACAGCAAATCTGGGGCTCTGTGCTTTCTTTCGTTCTGAACAAGTGTTACTGTTCTCTGCACAAAAGCGATTCTGCGAAGCAATGTGAACAGGCACAGAGAAGGTGCTAGCAGGGAATTCTCTGCCTGCCTTTCCCCAGTGCTCTGCAAGCTCTCCAGGACAACAGCAAATCTGGGGCTCTGTGCTTTCTTTCGTTCTGAACAAGTGTTACTGTTCTCTGCACAAAAGCGATTCTGCGAAGCAATTTGAATATGCACAGAGAAGGTGCTAGCAGGGAATTCTCTGCCTGCCTTTCCCCAGTGCTCTGCAAGCTCTCCAGGACAACAGCAGATCTGGGGCTCTGTGCTTTCTTTCGTTCTGAACAAGTGTTACTGTTTTCTGCACAAAAGCGATTCTGCGCAGCAATGTGAACACTTCTGCTTCCCAGGCACAGAGAAGGTGCTAGCAGGGAATTCTCTGCCTGCGTTTCCCCAGGGCTCTGCAAGCTCTCCAGGACAACAGCAAATCTGGGGCTCTGTGCTTTCTTTCGTTCTGAACAAGTGTTACTGTTTTCTGCACAAAAGCGATTCTGCGAAGCAATGTGAACACTTCTGCTTCCCAGGCACAGAGAAGGTGCTAGCAGGGAATTCTCTGCCTGCCTTTCCCCAGTGCTCTGCAAGCTCTCCAGGACAACAGCAAATCTGGGGCTCTGTGCTTTCTTTCGTTCTGAACAAGTGTTACTGTTTTCTGCACAAAAGCGATTCTGCGAAGCAATGTGAACACTTCTGCTTCCCAGGCACAGAGAAGGTGCTAGCAGGGAATTCTCTGCCTGCCTTTCCCCAGGGCTCTGCAAGCTCTCCAGGACAACAGCAAATCTGGGGCTCTGTGCTTTCTTTCATTCTGAACAAGTGTTAGTGTTTTCTGCACAAAAGCGATTCTGCGAAGCAATGTGAACACTTCTGCTTCCCAGGCACAGAGAAGGTGCTAGCAGGGAATTCTCTGCCTGCCTTTCCCCAGTGCTCTGCAAGCTCTCCAGGACAACATAAAATCTGGGGCTCTGTGCTTTCTTTCGTTCTGAACAAGTGTTACTGTTTTCTGCACAAAAGCGATTCTGCGAAGCAATGTGAACAGGCACAGAGAAGGTGCTAGCAGGGAATTCTCTGCCTGCCTTTCCCCAGTTCTCTGCAAGCTCTCCAGGACAACAGCAAATCTGGGGCTCTGTGCTTTCTTTCGTTCTGAACAAGTGTTACTGTTCTCTGCACAAAAGCGATTCTGCGAAGCAATTTGAATATGCACAGAGAAGGTGCTAGCAGGGAATTCTCTGCCTGCCTTTCCCCAGTGCTCTGCAAGCTCTCCAGGACAACAACAAATCTGGGTCTCTGTGCTTTCTTTCGTTCTGAACAAGTGTTACTGTTTTCTGCACAAAAGCGATTCTGCGAAGCAATGTGAACACTTCTGCTTCCCAGGCACAGAGAAGGTGCTAGCAGGGAATTCTCTGCCAGCCTTTCCCCAGTGCTCTGCAAGCTCTCCAGGACAACATAAAATCTGGGGCTCTGTGCTTTCTTTCGTTCTGAACAAGTGTTACTGTTTTCTGCACAAAAGCGATTCTGCCAAGCAATGTGAACACTTCTGCTTCCCAGGCACAGAGAAGGTGCTAGCAGGGAATTCTCTGCCTGCCTTTCCCCAGGGCTCTGCAAGCTCTCCAGGACAACAGCAAATCTGGGGCTCTGTGCTTTCTTTCATTGTGAACACGTGTTACTGTTTTCTGCACAAAATCGATTCTGCGAAGCAATGTGAACACTTCTGCTTCCCAGGCACAGAGAAGGTGCTAGCAGGGAATTCTCTGCCAGCCTTTCCCCAGTGCTCTGCAAGCTCTCCAGGAAGACATAAAATCTGGGGCTCTGTGCTTTCTTTCGTTCTGAACAAGTGTTACTGTTTTCTGCACAAATGCGATTCTGCGAAGCAATGTGAACAGGCACAGAGAAGATGCTAGCAGGGAATTCTCTGCCTGCCTTTCCCCAGTGCTCTGCAAGCTCTCCAGGACAACAGCAAATCTGGGGCTCTGTGCTTTCTTTCGTTCTGAACAAGTGTTACTGTTCTCTGCACAAAAGCGATTCTGCGAAGCAATTTGAATATGCACAGAGAAGGTGCTAGCAGGGAATTCTCTGCCTGCCTTTCCCCAGTGCTCTGCAAGCTCTCCAGGACAACAACAAATCTGGGTCTCTGTGCTTTCTTTCGTTCTGAACAAGTGTTACGGTTTTCTGCACAAAAGCGTTTCTGCGAAGCAATGTGAACACTTCTGCTTCCCAGGCACAGAGAAGGTGCTAGCAGGGAATTCTCTGCCTGCCTTTCCCCAGTGCTCTGCAAGCTCTCCAGGACAACAGCAAATCTGGGGCTCTGTGCTCTCTTTAGTTCTGAACAAGTATTACTGTTCTCTGCACAAAAGCGATTCTGCGAAGCAATTTGAATATGCACAGAGAAGGTGCTAGCAGGGAATTCTCTGCCTGCCTTTCCCCAGGGCTCTGCAAGCTCTCCAGGACAACAGCAAATCTGGGGCTCTGTGCTTTCTTTCATTCTGAACAAGTGTTAGTGTTTTCTGCACAAAAGCGATTCTGCGAAGCAATGTGAACACTTCTGCTTCCCAGGCACAGAGAAGGTGCTAGCAGGGAATTCTCTGCCTGCCTTTCCCCAGTGCTCTGCAAGCTCTCCAGGACAACAGCAAATCTGGGGCTCTGTGCTTTCTTTCGTTCTGAACAAGTGTTACTGTTTTCTGCACAAAAGCGATTCTGCGAAGCAATGTGAACAGGCACAGAGAAGGTGCTAGCAGGGAATTCTCTGCCTGCCTTTCCCCAGTGCTCTGCAAGCTCTCCAGGACAACATAAAATCTGGGGCTCTGTGCTTTCTTTCGTTCTGAACAAGTGTTACTGTTTTCTGCACAAAAGCGATTCTGCGAAGCAATGTGAACACTTCTGCTTCCCAGGCACAGAGAAGGTGCTAGCAGGGAATTCTCTGCCTGCCTTTCCCCAGTGCTCTGCAAGCTCTCCAGGACAACAGCAAATCTGGGGCTCTGTGCTTTCTTTCGTTCTGAACAAGTGTTACTGTTTTCTGCACAAAAGCGATTCTGCGAAGCAATGTGAACAGGCACAGAGAAGGTGCTAGCAGGGAATTCTCTGCCTGCCTTTCCCCAGTGCTCTGCAAGCTCTCCAGGACAACAGCAAATCTGGGGCTCTGTGCTTTCTTTCGTTCTGAACAAGTGTTACTGTTCTCTGCACAAAAGCGATTCTGCGAAGCAATGTGAACAGGCACAGAGAAGGTGCTAGCAGGGAATTCTCTGCCTGCCTTTCCCCAGTGCTCTGCAAGCTCTCCAGGACAACAGCAAATCTGGGGCTCTGTGCTTTCTTTCGTTCTGAACAAGTGTTACTGTTCTCTGCACAAAAGCGATTCTGCGAAGCAATGTGAACAGGCACAGAGAAGGTGCTAGCAGGGAATTCTCTGCCTGCCTTTCCCCAGTGCTCTGCAAGCTCTCCAGGACAACAGCAAATCTGGGGCTCTGTGCTTTCTTTCGTTCTGAACAAGTGTTACTGTTCTCTGCACAAAAGCGATTCTGCGAAGCAATTTGAATATGCACAGAGAAGGTGCTAGCAGGGAATTCTCTGCCTGCCTTTCTCCAGTGCTCTGCAAGCTCTCCAGGACAACAGCAGATCTGGGGCTCTGTGCTTTCTTTCGTTCTGAACAAGTGTTACTGTTTTCTGCACAAAAGCGATTCTGCGCAGCAATGTGAACACTTCTGCTTCCCAGGCACAGAGAAGGTGCTAGCAGGGAATTCTCTGCCTGCGTTTCCCCAGGGCTCTGCAAGCTCTCCAGGACAACAGCAAATCTGGGGCTCTGTGCTTTCTTTCGTTCTGAACAAGTGTTACTGTTTTCTGCACAAAAGCGATTCTGCGAAGCAATGTGAACACTTCTGCTTCCCAGGCACAGAGAAGGTGCTAGCAGGGAATTCTCTGCCTGCCTTTCCCCAGGGCTATGCAAGCTCTCCAGGACAACAGCAAATCTGGGGCTCTGTGCTTTCTTTCGTTCTGAACAAGTGTTACTGTTCTCTGCACAAAAGTGATTCTGCGAAGCAATGTGAACAGGCACAGAGAAGGTGCTAGCAGGGAATTCTCTGCCTGCCTTTCCCCAGTGCTCTGCAAGCTCTCCAGGACAACAGCAAATCTGGGGCTCTGTGCTTTCTTTCGTTCTGAACAAGTGTTACTGTTTTCTGCACAAAAGCGATTCTGCGAAGCAATGTGAACAGGCACAGAGAAGGTGCTAGCAGGGAATTCTCTGCCTGCCTTTCCCCAGTGCTCTGCAAGCTCTCCAGGACAACAGCAAATCTGGGGCTCTGTGCTTTCTTTCGTTCTGAACAAGTGTTACTGTTCTCTGCACAAAAGCGATTCTGCGAAGCAATTTGAATATGCACAGAGAAGGTGCTAGCAGGGAATTCTCTGCCTGCCTTTCCCCAGTGCTCTGCAAGCTCTCCAGGACAACAACAAATCTGGGTCTCTGTCCTTTCTTTCGTTCTGAACAAGTGTTACTGTTTACTGCACAAAAGCGATTCTGCGAAGCAATGTGAACACTTCTGCTTCCCAGGCACAGAGAAGGTGCTAGCAGGGAATTCTCTGCCTGCCTTTCCCCAGTGCTCTGCAAGCTCTCCAGGACAACAGCAAATCTGGGGCTCTGTGCTTTCTTTCGTTCTGAACAAGTGTTACTGTTTTCTGCACAAAAGCGATTCTGCGAAGCAATGTGAACACTTCTGCTTCCCAGGCACAGAGAAGGTGCTAGCAGGGAATTCTCTGCCTGCCTTTCCCCAGGGCTCTGCAAGCTCTCCAGGACAACAGCAAATCTGGGGCTCTGTGCTCTCTTTAGTTCTGAACAAGTATTACTGTTCTCTGCACAAAAGCGATTCTGCGAAGCAATTTGAATATGCACAGAGAAGGTGCTAGCAGGGAATTCTCTGCCTGCCTTTCCCCAGGGCTCTGCAAGCTCTCCAGGACAACAGCAAATCTGGGGCTCTGTGCTTTCTTTCATTCTGAACAAGTGTTAGTGTTTTCTGCACAAAAGCGATTCTGCGAAGCAATGTGAACACTTCTGCTTCCCAGGCACAGAGAAGGTGCTAGCAGGGAATTCTCTGCCTGCCTTTCCCCAGTGCTCTGCAAGCTCTCCAGGACAACATAAAATCTGGGGCTCTGTGCTTTCTTTCGTTCTGAACAAGTGTTACTGTTTTCTGCACAAAAGCGATTCTGCCAAGCAATGTGAACACTTCTGCTTCCCAGGCACAGAGAAGGTGCTAGCAGGGAATTCTCTGCCTGCCTTTCCCCAGGGCTCTGCAAGCTCTCCAGGACAACAGCAAATCTGGGGCTCTGTGCTTTCTTTCGTTGTGAACACGTGTTACTGTTTTCTGCACAAAATCGATTCTGCGAAGCAATGTGAACACTTCTGCTTCCCAGGCACAGAGAAGGTGCTAGCAGGGAATTCTCTGCCAGCCTTTCCCCAGTGCTCTGCAAGCTCTCCAGGAAGACATAAAATCTGGGGCTCTGTGCTTTCTTTCGTTCTGAACAAGTGTTACTGTTTTCTGCACAAATGCGATTCTGCGAAGCAATGTGAACAGGCACAGAGAAGATGCTAGCAGGGAATTCTCTGCCTGCCTTTCCCCAGTGCTCTGCAAGCTCTCCAGGACAACAGCAAATCTGGGGCTCTGTGCTTTCTTTCGTTCTGAACAAGTGTTACTGTTCTCTGCACAAAAGCGATTCTGCGAAGCAATTTGAATATGCACAGAGAAGGTGCTAGCAGGGAATTCTCTGCCTGCCTTTCCCCAGTGCTCTGCAAGCTCTCCAGGACAACAACAAATCTGGGTCTCTGTGCTTTCTTTCGTTCTGAACAAGTGTTACGGTTTTCTGCACAAAAGCGTTTCTGCGAAGCAATGTGAACACTTCTGCTTCCCAGGCACAGAGAAGGTGCTAGCAGGGAATTCTCTGCCTGCCTTTCCCCAGTGCTCTGCAAGCTCTCCAGGACAACAGCAAATCTGGGGCTCTGTGCTCTCTTTAGTTCTGAACAAGTATTACTGTTCTCTGCACAAAAGCGATTCTGCGAAGCAATTTGAATATGCACAGAGAAGGTGCTAGCAGGGAATTCTCTGCCTGCCTTTCCCCAGGGCTCTGCAAGCTCTCCAGGACAACAGCAAATCTGGGGCTCTGTGCTTTCTTTCATTCTGAACAAGTGTTAGTGTTTTCTGCACAAAAGCGATTCTGCGAAGCAATGTGAACACTTCTGCTTCCCAGGCACAGAGAAGGTGCTAGCAGGGAATTCTCTGCCTGCCTTTCCCCAGTGCTCTGCAAGCTCTCCAGGACAACAGCAAATCTGGGGCTCTGTGCTTTCTTTCGTTCTGAACAAGTGTTACTGTTTTCTGCACAAAAGCGATTCTGCGAAGCAATGTGAACAGGCACAGAGAAGGTGCTAGCAGGGAATTCTCTGCCTGCCTTTCCCCAGTGCTCTGCAAGCTCTCCAGGACAACAACAAATCTGGGGCTCTGTGCTTTCTTTCGTTCTGAACAAGTGTTACTGTTTTCTGCACAAAAGCGATTCTGCGAAGCAATGTGAACACTTCTGCTTCCCAGGCACAGAGAAGGTGCTAGCAGGGAATTCTCTGCCTGCCTTTCCCCAGTGCTCTGCAAGCTCTCCAGGACAACAGCAAATCTGGGGCTCTGTGCTTTCTTTCGTTCTGAACAAGTGTTACTGTTTTCTGCACAAAAGCGATTCTGCGAAGCAATGTGAACAGGCACAGAGAAGGTGCTAGCAGGGAATTCTCTGCCTGCCTTTCCCCAGTGCTCTGCAAGCTCTCCAGGACAACAGCAAATCTGGGGCTCTGTGCTTTCTTTCGTTCTGAACAAGTGTTACTGTTCTCTGCACAAAAGCGATTCTGCGAAGCAATGTGAACAGGCACAGAGAAGGTGCTAGCAGGGAATTCTCTGCCTGCCTTTCCCCAGTGCTCTGCAAGCTCTCCAGGACAACAGCAAATCTGGGGCTCTGTGCTTTCTTTCGTTCTGAACAAGTGTTACTGTTCTCTGCACAAAAGCGATTCTGCGAAGCAATGTGAACAGGCACAGAGAAGGTGCTAGCAGGGAATTCTCTGCCTGCCTTTCCCCAGTGCTCTGCAAGCTCTCCAGGACAACAGCAAATCTGGGGCTCTGTGCTTTCTTTCGTTCTGAACAAGTGTTACTGTTCTCTGCACAAAAGCGATTCTGCGAAGCAATTTGAATATGCACAGAGAAGGTGCTAGCAGGGAATTCTCTGCCTGCCTTTCCCCAGTGCTCTGCAAGCTCTCCAGGACAACAGCAGATCTGGGGCTCTGTGCTTTCTTTCGTTCTGAACAAGTGTTACTGTTTTCTGCACAAAAGCGATTCTGCGCAGCAATGTGAACACTTCTGCTTCCCAGGCACAGAGAAGGTGCTAGCAGGGAATTCTCTGCCTGCGTTTCCCCAGGGCTCTGCAAGCTCTCCAGGACAACAGCAAATCTGGGGCTCTGTGCTTTCTTTCGTTCTGAACAAGTGTTACTGTTTTCTGCACAAAAGCGATTCTGCGAAGCAATGTGAACACTTCTGCTTCCCAGGCACAGAGAAGGTGCTAGCAGGGAATTCTCTGCCTGCCTTTCCCCAGGGCTATGCAAGCTCTCCAGGACAACAGCAAATCTGGGGCTCTGTGCTTTCTTTCGTTCTGAACAAGTGTTACTGTTCTCTGCACAAAAGTGATTCTGCGAAGCAATGTGAACAGGCACAGAGAAGGTGCTAGCAGGGAATTCTCTGCCTGCCTTTCCCCAGTGCTCTGCAAGCTCTCCAGGACAACAGCAAATCTGGGGCTCTGTGCTTTCTTTCGTTCTGAACAAGTGTTACTGTTTTCTGCACAAAAGCGATTCTGCGAAGCAATGTGAACAGGCACAGAGAAGGTGCTAGCAGGGAATTCTCTGCCTGCCTTTCCCCAGTGCTCTGCAAGCTCTCCAGGACAACAGCAAATCTGGGGCTCTGTGCTTTCTTTCGTTCTGAACAAGTGTTACTGTTCTCTGCACAAAAGCGATTCTGCGAAGCAATTTGAATATGCACAGAGAAGGTGCTAGCAGGGAATTCTCTGCCTGCCTTTCCCCAGTGCTCTGCAAGCTCTCCAGGACAACAACAAATCTGGGTCTCTGTGCTTTCTTTCGTTCTGAACAAGTGTTACGGTTTTCTGCACAAAAGCGATTCTGCGAAGCAATGTGAACACTTCTGCTTCCCAGGCACAGAGAAGGTGCTAGCAGGGAATTCTCTGCCTGCCTTTCCCCAGTGCTCTGCAAGCTCTCCAGGACAACAGCAAATCTGGGGCTCTGTGCTTTCTTTCGTTCTGAACAAGTGTTACTGTTCTCTGCACAAAAGCGATTCTGCGAAGCAATTTGAATATGCACAGAGAAGGTGCTAGCAGGGAATTCTCTGCCTGCCTTTCCCCAGTGCTCTGCAAGCTCTCCAGGACAACAACAAATCTGGGTCTCTGTCCTTTCTTTCGTTCTGAACAAGTGTTACTGTTTTCTGCACAAAAGCGATTCTGCGAAGCAATGTGAACACTTCTGCTTCCCAGGCACAGAGAAGGTGCTAGCAGGGAATTCTCTGCCTGCCTTTCCCCAGTGCTCTGCAAGCTCTCCAGGACAACATAAAATCTGGGGCTCTGTGCTTTCTTTCGTTCTGAACAAGTGTTACTGTTTTCTGCACAAAAGCGATTCTGCGAAGCAATGTGAACACTTCTGCTTCCCAGGCACAGAGAAGGTGCTAGCAGGGAATTCTCTGCCTGCCTTTCCCCAGGGCTCTGCAAGCTCTCCAGGACAACAGCCAATCTGGGGCTCTGTGCTTTCTTTCGTTCTGAACAAGTGTTACTGTTTTCTGCACAAAAGCGATTCTGCGAAGCAATGTGAACACTTCTGATTCCCAGGCACAGAGAAGGTGCTAGCAGGGAATTCTCTGCCTGCCTTTCCCCAGGGCTATGCAAGCTCTCCAGGACAACAGCAGATCTGGGGCTCTGTGCTTTTTTTCGTTCTGAACAAGTGTTAGTGTTTTCTGCACAAAAGCGATTCTGCGAAGCAATGTGAACAGGCACAGAGAAGGTGCTAGCAGGGAATTCTCTGCCTGCCTTTCCCCAGTGCTCTGCAAGCTCTCCAGGACAACAGCAAATCTGGGGCTCTGTGCTTTCTTTCGTTCTGAACAAGTGTTAATGTTCTCTGCACAAAAGCGATTCTGCGAAGCAATGTGAACAGGCACAGAGAAGGTGCTAGCAGGGAATTCTCTGCCAGCCTTTCCCCAGTGCTCTGCAAGCTCTCCAGGACAACAGCAAATCTGGGGCTCTGTGCTTTCTTTCGTTCTGAACAAGTGTTAGTGTTTTCTGCACAAAAGCGATTCTGCGAAGCAATGTAAACAGGCACAGAGAAGGTGCTAGCAGGGAATTCTCTGCCTGCCTTTCCCCAGTGCTCTGCAAGCTCTCCAGGACAACAGCAAATCTGGGGCTCTGTGCTTTCTGTCGTTCTGAACAAGTGTTACTGTTCTCTGCACAAAAGCGATTCTGCGAAGCAATTTGAATATGCACAGAGAAGGTGCTAGCAGGGAATTCTCTGCCTGCCTTTCCCCAGTGCTCTGCAAGCTCTCCAGGACAACAACAAATCTGGGGCTCTGTGCTTTCTTTCGTTCTGAACAAGTGTTACGGTTTTCTGCACAAAAGCGATTCTGCGAAGCAATGGGAAGACTTCTGCTTCCCAGGCACAGAGAAGGTGCTAGCAGGGAATTCTCTGCCTGCCTTTCCCCAGGGCTCTGCAAGCTCTCCAGGACAACAGCAAATCTGGGGCTCTGTGCTTTCTTTCGTTCTGAACAAGTGTTACTGTTTTCTGCACAAAAGCGATTCTGCGAAGCAATGTGAACACTTCTGCTTCCCAGGCACAGAGAAGGTGCTAGCAGGGAATTCTCTGCCTGCCTTTCCCCAGGGCTCTGCAAGCTCTCCAGGACAACAGCAAATCTGGGGCTCTGTGCTTTCTTTCGTTCTGAACAAGTGTTACTGTTCTCTGCACAAAAGTGATTCTGCGAAGCAATGTGAACAGGCACAGAGAAGGTGCTAGCAGGGAATTCTCTGCCTGCCTTTCCCCAGTGCTCTGCAAGCTCTCCAGGACAACAGCAAATCTGGGGCTCTGTGCTTTCTTTCGTTCTGAACAAGTGTTACTGTTTTCTGCACAAAAGCGATTCTGCGAAGCAATGTGAACAGGCACAGAGAAGGTGCTAGCAGGGAATTCTCTGCCTGCCTTTCCCCAGTGCTCTGCAAGCTCTCCAGGACAACAACAAATCTGGGTCTCTGTGCTTTCTTTCGTTCTGAACAAGTGTTACTGTTTTCTGCACAAAAGCGATTCTGCGAAGCAATTTGAATATGCACAGAGAAGGTGCTAGCAGGGAATTCTCTGCCTGCCTTTCCCCAGTGCTCTGCAAGCTCTCCAGGACAACAACAAATCTGGGTCTCTGTGCTTTCTTTCGTTCTGAACAAGTGTTACGGTTTTCTGCACAAAAGCGATTCTGCGAAGCAATGTGAACACTTCTGCTTCCCAGGCACAGAGAAGGTGCTAGCAGGGAATTCTCTGCCTGCCTTTCCCCAGTGCTCTGCAAGCTCTCCAGGACAACAGCAAATCTGGGGCTCTGTGCTTTCTTTCGTTCTGAACAAGTGTTACTGTTCTCTGCACAAAAGCGATTCTGCGAAGCAATTTGAATATGCACAGAGAAGGTGCTAGCAGGGAATTCTCTGCCTGCCTTTCCCCAGGGCTCTGCAAGCTCTCCAGGACAACAGCAAATCTGGGGCTCTGTGCTTTCTTTCATTCTGAACAAGTGTTAGTGTTTTCTGCACAAAAGCGATTCTGCGAAGCAATGTGAACACTTCTGCTTCCCAGGCACAGAGAAGGTGCTAGCAGGGAATTCTCTGCCTGCCTTTCCCCAGTGCTCTGCAAGCTCTCCAGGACAACATAAAATCTGGGGCTCTGTGCTTTCTTTCGTTCTGAACAAGTGTTACTGTTCTCTGCACAAAAGCGATTCTGCGAAGCAATGTGAACAGGCACAGAGAAGGTGCTAGCAGGGAATTCTCTGCCTGCCTTTCCCCAGTTCTCTGCAAGCTCTCCAGGACAACAGCAGATCTGGGGCTCTGTGCTTTCTTTCGTTCTGAACAAGTGTTACTGTTTTCTGCACAAAAGCGATTCTGCGAAGCAATGTGAACACTTCTGCTTCCCAGGCACAGAGAAGGTGCTAGCAGGGAATTCTCTGCCTGCCTTTCCCCAGTGCTCTGCAAGCTCTCCAGGACAACATAAAATCTGGGGCTCTGTGCTTTCTTTCGTTCTGAACAAGTGTTACTGTTTTCTGCACAAAAGCGATTCTGCGAAGCAATGTGAACACTTCTGCTTCCCAGGCACAGAGAAGGTGCTAGCAGGGAATTCTCTGCCTGCCTTTCCCCAGGGCTATGCAAGCTCTCCAGGACAACAGCAGATCTGGGGCTCTGTGCTTTTTTTCGTTCTGAACAAGTGTTAGTGTTTTCTGCACAAAAGCGATTCTGCGAAGCAATGTGAACAGGCACAGAGAAGGTGCTAGCAGGGAATTCTCTGCCTGCCTTTCCCCAGTGCTCTGCAAGCTCTCCAGGACAACAGCAAATCTGGGGCTCTGTGCTTTCTTTCGTTCTGAACAAGTGTTACTGTTCTCTGCACAAAAGCGATTCTGCGAAGCAATGTGAACAGGCACAGAGAAGGTGCTAGCAGGGAATTCTCTGCCAGCCTTTCCCCAGTGCTCTGCAAGCTCTCCAGGACAACAGCAAATCTGGGGCTCTGTGCTTTCTTTCGTTCTGAACAAGTGTTAGTGTTTTCTGCACAAAAGCGATTCTGCGAAGCAATGTAAACAGGCACAGAGAAGGTGCTAGCAGGGAATTCTCTGCCTGCCTTTCCCCAGTTCTCTGCAAGCTCTCCAGGACAACAGCAAATCTGGGGCTCTGTGCTTTCTTTCGTTCTGAACAAGTGTTACTGTTCTCTGCACAAAAGCGATTCTGCGAAGCAATTTGAATATGCACAGAGAAGGTGCTAGCAGGGAATTCTCTGCCTGCCTTTCCCCAGTGCTCTGCAAGCTCTCCAGGACAACAACAAATCTGGGGCTCTGTGCTTTCTTTCGTTCTGAACAAGTGTTACTGTTTTCTGCACAAAAGCGATTCTGCGCAGCAATGGGAAGACTTCTGCTTCCCAGGCACAGAGAAGGTGCTAGCAGGGAATTCTCTGCCTGCCTTTCCCCAGGGCTCTGCAAGCTCTCCAGGACAACAGCAAATCTGGGGCTCTGTGCTTTCTTTCGTTCTGAACAAGTGTTACTGTTTTCTGCACAAAAGCGATTCTGCGAAGCAATGTGAACACTTCTGCTTCCCAGGCACAGAGAAGGTGCTAGCAGGGAATTCTCTGCCTGCCTTTCCCCAGTGCTCTGCAAGCTCTCCAGGACAACAGCAAATCTGGGGCTCTGTGCTTTCTTTCGTTCTGAACAAGTGTTACTGTTCTCTGCACAAAAGTGATTCTGCGAAGCAATGTGAACAGGCACAGAGAAGGTGCTAGCAGGGAATTCTCTGCCTGCCTTTCCCCAGTGCTCTGCAAGCTCTCCAGGACAACAGCAAATCTGGGGCTCTGTGCTTTCTTTCGTTCTGAACAAGTGTTACTGTTTTCTGCACAAAAGCGATTCTGCGAAGCAATGTGAACAGGCACAGAGAAGGTGCTAGCAGGGAATTCTCTGCCTGCCTTTCCCCAGTGCTCTGCAAGCTCTCCAGGACAACAGCAAATCTGGGGCTCTGTGCTTTCTTTCGTTCTGAACAAGTGTTACTGTTCTCTGCACAAAAGCGATTCTGCGAAGCAATTTGAATATGCACAGAGAAGGTGCTAGCAGGGAATTCTCTGCCTGCCTTTCCCCAGTGCTCTGCAAGCTCTCCAGGACAACAACAAATCTGGGTCTCTGTCCTTTCTTTCGTTCTGAACAAGTGTTACTGTTTTCTGCACAAAAGCGATTCTGCGAAGCAATGTGAACACTTCTGCTTCCCAGGCACAGAGAAGGTGCTAGCAGGGAATTCTCTGCCTGCCTTTCCCCAGTGCTCTGCAAGCTCTCCAGGACAACAGCAAATCTGGGGCTCTGTGCTTTCTTTCGTTCTGAACAAGTGTTACTGTTTTCTGCACAAAAGCGATTCTGCGAAGCAATGTGAACACTTCTGCTTCCCAGGCACAGAGAAGGTGCTAGCAGGGAATTCTCTGCCTGCCTTTCCCCAGGGCTCTGCAAGCTCTCCAGGACAACAGCAAATCTGGGACTCTGTGCTTTCTTTCGTTCTGAACAAGTGTTACTGTTTTCTGCACAAAAGCGATTCTGCGAAGCAATGTGAACAGGCACAGAGAAGGTGCTAGCAGGGAATTCTCTGCCTGCCTTTCCCCAGTTCTCTGCAAGCTCTCCAGGACAACAGCAGATCTGGGGCTCTGTGCTTTCTTTCGTTCTGAACAAGTGTTACTGTTTTCTGCACAAAAGCGATTCTGCGAAGCAATGTGAACACTTCTGCTTCCCAGGCACAGAGAAGGTGCTAGCAGGGAATTCTCTGCCTGCCTTTCCCCAGTGCTCTGCAAGCTCTCCAGGACAACAGCAAATCTGGGGCTCTGTGCTTTCTTTCGTTCTGAACAAGTGTTACAGTTCTCTGCACAAAAGCGATTCTGCGAAGCAATTTGAATATGCACAGAGAAGGTGCTAGCAGGGAATTCTCTGCCTGCCTTTCCCCAGTGCTCTGCAAGCTCTCCAGGACAACAACAAATCTGGGTCTCTGTGCTTTCTTTCGTTCTGAACAAGTGTTACGGTTTTCTGCACAAAAGCGTTTCTGCGAAGCAATGTGAACACTTCTGCTTCCCAGGCACAGAGGAGGTGCTAGCAGGGAATTCTCTGCCTGCCTTTCCCCAGTGCTCTGCAAGCTCTCCAGGACAACAGCAAATCTGGGGCTCTGTGCTTTCTTTCGTTCTGAACAAGTGTTACTGTTTTCTGCACAAAAGCGATTCTGCGAAGCAATGTGAACACTTCTGCTTCCCAGGCACAGAGAAGGTGCTAGCAGGGAATTCTCTGCCTGCCTTTCCCCAGTGCTCTGCAAGCTCTCCAGGACAACATAAAATCTGGGGCTCTGTGCTTTCTTTCGTTCTGAACAAGTGTTACTGTTTTCTGCACAAAAGCGATTCTGCGAAGCAATGTGAACACTTCTGCTTCCCAGGCACAGAGAAGGTGCTAGCAGGGAATTCTCTGCCTGCCTTTCCCCAGTGCTCTGCAAGCTCTCCAGGACAACATAAAATCTGGGGCTCTGTGCTTTCTTTCGTTCTGAACAAGTGTTACTGTTTTCTGCACAAAAGCGATTCTGCGAAGCAATGTGAACACTTCTGCTTCCCAGGCACAGAGAAGGTGCTAGCAGGGAATTCTCTGCCTGCCTTTCCCCAGTGCTCTGCAAGCTCTCCAGGACAACAGCAGATCTGGGGCTCTGTGCTTTCTTTCGTTCTGAACAAGTGTTAGTGTTTTCTGCACAAAAGCGATTCTGCGAAGCAATGTGAACAGGCACAGAGAAGGTGCTAGCAGGGAATTCTCTGCCTGCCTTTCCCCAGTGCTCTGCAAGCTCTCCAGGACAACATAAAATCTGGGGCTCTGTGCTTTCTTTCGTTCTGAACAAGTGTTACTGTTCTCTGCACAAAAGCGATTCTGCGAAGCAATGTGAACAGGCACAGAGAAGGTGCTAGCAGGGAATTCTCTGCCTGCCTTTCCCCAGTGCTCTGCAAGCTCTCCAGGACAACAGCAAATCTGGGGCTCTGTGCTTTCTTTCGTTCTGAACAAGTGTTACTGTTTTCTGCACAAAAGCGATTCTGCGAAGCAATGTGAACAGGCACAGAGAAGGTGCTAGCAGGGAATTCTCTGCCTGCCTTTCCCCAGTGCTCTGCAAGCTCTCCAGGACAACAGCAAATCTGGGGCTCTGTGCTTTCTTTCGTTCTGAACAAGTGTTACTGTTCTCTGCACAAAAGTGATTCTGCGAAGCAATGTGAACAGGCACAGAGAAGGTGCTAGCAGGGAATTCTCTGCCTGCCTTTCCCCAGTGCTCTGCAAGCTCTCCAGGACAACATAAAATCTGGGGCTCTGTGCTTTCTTTCGTTCTGAACAAGTGTTACTGTTTTCTGCACAAAAGCGATTCTGCGAAGCAATTTGAATATGCACAGAGAAGGTGCTAGCAGGAAATTCTCTGCCTGCCTTTCCCCAGTGCTCTGCAAGCTCTCCAGGACAACAGCAAATCTGGGGCTCTGTGCTTTCTTTCGTTCTGAACAAGTGTTACTGTTCTCTGCACAAAAGTGATTCTGCGAAGCAATGTGAACAGGCACAGAGAAGGTGCTAGCAGGGAATTCTCTGCCTGCCTTTCCCCAGTGCTCTGCAAGCTCTCCAGGACAACAGCAAATCTGGGGCTCTGTGCTTTCTTTCGTTCTGAACAAGTGTTACTGTTTTCTGCACAAAAGCGATTCTGCGAAGCAATGTGAACAGGCACAGAGAAGGTGCTAGCAGGGAATTCTCTGCCTGCCTTTCCCCAGTGCTCTGCAAGCTCTCCAGGACAACAGCAAATCTGGGGCTCTGTGCTTTCTTTCGTTCTGAACAAGTGTTACTGTTCTCTGCACAAAAGCGATTCTGCGAAGCAATGTGAACAGGCACAGAGAAGGTGCTAGCAGGGAATTCTCTGCCTGCCTTTCCCCAGTGCTCTGCAAGCTCTCCAGGACAACAGCAAATCTGGGGCTCTGTGCTTTCTTTCGTTCTGAACAAGTGTTAGTGTTTTCTGCACAAAAGCGATTCTGCGAAGCAATGTGAACAGGCACAGAGAAGGTGCTAGCAGGGAATTCTCTGCCTGCCTTTCCCCAGTGCTCTGCAAGCTCTCCAGGACAACAGCAAATCCGTGGCTCTGTGCTTTCTTTCGTTCTGAACAAGTGTTACTGTTCTCTGCACAAAAGCGATTCTGCGAAGCAATTTGAATATGCACAGAGAAGGTGCTAGCAGGGAATTCTCTGCCTGCCTTTCCCCAGTGCTCTGCAAGCTCTCCAGGACAACAACAAATCTGGGGCTCTGTGCTTTCTTTCGTTCTGAACAAGTGTTACTGTTTTCTGCACAAAAGCGATTCTGCGCAGCAATGGGAAGACTTCTGCTTCCCAGGCACAGAGAAGGTGCTAGCAGGGAATTCTCTGCCTGCCTTTCCCCAGGGCTCTGCAAGCTCTCCAGGACAACAGCAAATCTGGGGCTCTGTGCTTTCTTTCGTTCTGAACACGTGTTACTGTTTTCTGCACAAAAGCGATTCTGCGAAGCAATGTGAACACTTCTGCTTCCCAGGCACAGAGAAGGTGCTAGCAGGGAATTCTCTGCCTGCCTTTCCCCAGTGCTCTGCAAGCTCTCCAGGACAACATAAAATCTGGGGCTCTGTGCTTTCTTTCGTTCTGAACAAGTGTTACTGTTCTCTGCACAAAAGTGATTCTGCGAAGCAATGTGAACAGGCACAGAGAAGGTGCTAGCAGGGAATTCTCTGCCTGCCTTTCCCCAGTGCTCTGCAAGCTCTCCAGGACAACAGCAAATCTGGGGCTCTGTGCTTTCTTTCGTTCTGAACAAGTGTTACTGTTTTCTGCACAAAAGCGATTCTGCGAAGCAATGTGAACAGGCACAGAGAAGGTGCTAGCAGGGAATTCTCTGCCTGCCTTTCCCCAGTGCTCTGCAAGCTCTCCAGGACAACAGCAAATCTGGGGCTCTGTGCTTTCTTTCGTTCTGAACAAGTGTTACTGTTCTCTGCACAAAAGCGATTCTGCGAAGCAATTTGAATATGCACAGAGAAGGTGCTAGCAGGGAATTCTCTGCCTGCCTTTCCCCAGTGCTCTGCAAGCTCTCCAGGACAACAACAAATCTGGGTCTCTGTGCTTTCTTTCGTTCTGAACAAGTGTTACGGTTTTCTGCACAAAAGCGATTCTGCGAAGCAATGTGAACACTTCTGCTTCCCAGGCACAGAGAAGGTGCTAGCAGGGAATTCTCTGCCTGCCTTTCCCCAGGGCTCTGCAAGCTCTCCAGGACAACAACAAATCTGGGGCTCTGTGCTCTCTTTAGTTCTGAACAAGTATTACTGTTCTCTGCACAAAAGCGATTCTGCGAAGCAATTTGAATATGCACAGAGAAGGTGCTAGCAGGGAATTCTCTGCCTGCCTTTCCCCAGGGCTCTGCAAGCTCTCCAGGACAACAGCAAATCTGGGGCTCTGTGCTTTCTTTCATTCTGAACAAGTGTTAGTGTTTTCTGCACAAAAGCGATTCTGCGAAGCAATGTGAACACTTCTGCTTCCCAGGCACAGAGAAGGTGCTAGCAGGGAATTCTCTGCCTGCCTTTCCCTAGGGCTCTGCAAGCTCTCCAGGACAACAGCAAATCTGGGGCTCTGTGCTCTCTTTAGTTCTGAACAAGTATTACTGTTCTCTGCACAAAAGCGATTCTGCGAAGCAATTTGAATATGCACAGAGAAGGTGCTAGCAGGGAATTCTCTGCCTGCCTTTCCCCAGGGCTCTGCAAGCTCTCCAGGACAACAGCAAATCTGGGGCTCTGTGCTTTCTTTCATTCTGAACAAGTGTTAGTGTTTTCTGCACAAAAGCGATTCTGCGAAGCAATGTGAACACTTCTGCTTCCCAGGCACAGAGAAGGTGCTAGCAGGGAATTCTCTGCCTGCCTTTCCCCAGTGCTCTGCAAGCTCTCCAGGACAACATAAAATCTGGGGCTCTGTGCTTTCTTTCGTTCTGAACAAGTGTTACTGTTTTCTGCACAAAAGCGATTCTGCGAAGCAATGTGAACAGGCACAGAGAAGGTGCTAGCAGGGAATTCTCTGCCTGCCTTTCCCCAGTTCTCTGCAAGCTCTCCAGGACAACAGCAGATCTGGGGCTCTGTGCTTTCTTTCGTTCTGAACAAGTGTTACTGTTTTCTGCACAAAAGCGATTCTGCGAAGCAATGTGAACACTTCTGCTTCCCAGGCACAGAGAAGGTGCTAGCAGGGAATTCTCTGCCTGCCTTTCCCCAGTGCTCTGCAAGCTCTCCAGGACAACATAAAATCTGGGGCTCTGTGCTTTCTTTCGTTCTGAACAAGTGTTACTGTTTTCTGCACAAAAGCGATTCTGCGAAGCAATGTGAACACTTCTGCTTCCCAGGCACAGAGAAGGTGCTAGCAGGGAATTCTCTGCCTGCCTTTCCCCAGGGCTATGCAAGCTCTCCAGGACAACAGCAGATCTGGGGCTCTGTGCTTTCTTTCGTTCTGAACAAGTGTTAGTGTTTTCTGCACAAAAGCGATTCTGCGAAGCAATGTGAACAGGCACAGAGAAGGTGCTAGCAGGGAATTCTCTGCCTGCCTTTCCCCAGGGCTCTGCAAGCTCTCCAGGACAACAGCAAATCTGGGGCTCTGTGCTTTCTTTCATTCTGAACAAGTGTTAGTGTTTTCTGCACAAAAGCGATTCTGCGAAGCAATGTGAACACTTCTGCTTCCCAGGCACAGAGAAGGTGCTAGCAGGGAATTCTCTGCCTGCCTTTCCCCAGTGCTCTGCAAGCTCTCCAGGACAACAGCAAATCTGGGGCTCTGTGCTTTCTTTCGTTCTGAACAAGTGTTACTGTTCTCTGCACAAAAGCGATTCTGCGAAGCAATGTGAACAGGCACAGAGAAGGTGCTAGCAGGGAATTCTCTGCCTGCCTTTCCCCAGTGCTCTGCAAGCTCTCCAGGACAACAGCAGATCTGGGGCTCTGTGCTTTCTTTCGTTGTGAACACGTGTTACTGTTTTCTGCACAAAATCGATTCTGCGAAGCAATGTGAACACTTCTGCTTCCCAGGCACAGAGAAGGTGCTAGCAGGGAATTCTCTGCCTGCCTTTCCCCAGTGCTCTGCAAGCTCTCCAGGACAACATAAAATCTGGGGCTCTGTCCTTTCTTTCGTTCTGAACAAGTGTTACTGTTTTCTGCACAAAAGCGATTCTGCGAAGCAATGTGAACACTTCTGCTTCCCAGGCACAGAGAAGGTGCTAGCAGGGAATTCTCTGCCTGCCTTTCCCCAGGGCTATGCAAGCTCTCCAGGACAACAGCAGATCTGGGGCTCTGTGCTTTCTTTCGTTCTGAACAAGTGTTAGTGTTTTCTGCACAAAAGCGATTCTGCGAAGCAATGTGAACAGGCACAGAGAAGGTGCTAGCAGGGAATTCTCTGCCTGCCTTTCCCCAGTGCTCTGCAAGCTCTCCAGGACAACATAAAATCTGGGGCTCTGTGCTTTCTTTCGTTCTGAACAAGTGTTACTGTTTTCTGCACAAAAGCGATTCTGCGAAGCAATGTGAACACTTCTGCTTCCCAGGCACAGAGAAGGTGCTAGCAGGGAATTCTCTGCCTGCCTTTCCCCAGGGCTCTGCAAGCTCTCCAGGACAACAGCAAATCTGGGGCTCTGTGCTTTCTTTCGTTCTGAACAAGTGTTACTGTTCTCTGCACAAAAGCGATTCTGCGAAGCAATGTGAACAGGCACAGAGAAGGTGCTAGCAGGGAATTCTCTGCCTGCCTTTCCCCAGTGCTCTGCAAGCTCTCCAGGACAACAGCAAATCTGGGGCTCTGTGCTTTCTTTCGTTCTGAACAAGTGTTAGTGTTTTCTGCACAAAAGCGATTCTGCGAAGCAATGTAAACAGGCACAGAGAAGGTGCTAGCAGGGAATTCTCTGCCTGCCTTTCCCCAGTTCTCTGCAAGCTCTCCAGGACAACAGCAAATCTGGGGCTCTGTGCTTTCTTTCGTTCTGAACAAGTGTTACTGTTCTCTGCACAAAAGCGATTCTGCGAAGCAATTTGAATATGCACAGAGAAGGTGCTAGCAGGGAATTCTCTGCCTGCCTTTCCCCAGTGCTCTGCAAGCTCTCCAGGACAACAGCAAATCTGGGGCTCTGTGCTTTCTTTCGTTCTGAACAAGTGTTACTGTTCTCTGCACAAAAGCGATTCTGCGAAGCAATGGGAAGACTTCTGCTTCCCAGGCACAGAGAAGGTGCTAGCAGGGAATTCTCTGCCTGCCTTTCCCCAGGGCTCTGCAAGCTCTCCAGGACAACAGCAAATCTGGGGCTCTGTGCTTTCTTTCGTTCTGAACAAGTGTTACTGTTTTCTGCACAAAAGCGATTCTGCGAAGCAATGTGAACACTTCTGCTTCCCAGGCACAGAGAAGGTGCTAGCAGGGAATTCTCTGCCTGCCTTTCCCCAGTGCTCTGCAAGCTCTCCAGGACAACAGCAAATCTGGGGCTCTGTGCTTTCTTTCGTTCTGAACAAGTGTTACTGTTCTCTGCACAAAAGTGATTCTGCGAAGCAATGTGAACAGGCACAGAGAAGGTGCTAGCAGGGAATTCTCTGCCTGCCTTTCCCCAGTGCTCTGCAAGCTCTCCAGGACAACAGCAAATCTGGGGCTCTGTGCTTTCTTTCGTTCTGAACAAGTGTTACTGTTTTCTGCACAAAAGCGATTCTGCGAAGCAATGTGAACAGGCACAGAGAAGGTGCTAGCAGGGAATTCTCTGCCTGCCTTTCCCCAGTGCTCTGCAAGCTCTCCAGGACAACAGCAAATCTGGGGCTCTGTGCTTTCTTTCGTTCTGAACAAGTGTTACTGTTCTCTGCACAAAAGCGATTCTGCGAAGCAATTTGAATATGCACAGAGAAGGTGCTAGCAGGGAATTCTCTGCCTGCCTTTCCCCAGTGCTCTGCAAGCTCTCCAGGACAACAACAAATCTGGGTCTCTGTGCTTTCTTTCGTTCTGAACAAGTGTTACGGTTTTCTGCACAAAAGCGATTCTGCGAAGCAATGTGAACACTTCTGCTTCCCAGGCACAGAGAAGGTGCTAGCAGGGAATTCTCTGCCTGCCTTTCCCCAGTGCTCTGCAAGCTCTCCAGGACAACAGCAAATCTGGGGCTCTGTGCTTTCTTTCGTTCTGAACAAGTGTTACTGTTCTCTGCACAAAAGCGATTCTGCGAAGCAATTTGAATATGCACAGAGAAGGTGCTAGCAGGGAATTCTCTGCCTGCCTTTCCCCAGTGCTCTGCAAGCTCTCCAGGACAACAACAAATCTGGGTCTCTGTCCTTTCTTTCGTTCTGAACAAGTGTTACTGTTTTCTGCACAAAAGCGATTCTGCGAAGCAATGTGAACACTTCTGCTTCCCAGGCACAGAGAAGGTGCTAGCAGGGAATTCTCTGCCTGCCTTTCCCCAGTGCTCTGCAAGCTCTCCAGGACAACAGCAAATCTGGGGCTCTGTGCTTTCTTTCGTTCTGAACAAGTGTTACTGTTTTCTGCACAAAAGCGATTCTGCGAAGCAATGTGAACACTTCTGCTTCCCAGGCACAGAGAAGGTGCTAGCAGGGAATTCTCTGCCTGCCTTTCCCCAGTGCTCTGCAAGCTCTCCAGGACAACAGCAAATCTGGGGCTCTGTGCTTTCTTTCGTTCTGAACAAGTGTTACTGTTCTCTGCACAAAAGTGATTCTGCGAAGCAATGTGAACAGGCACAGAGAAGGTGCTAGCAGGGAATTCTCTGCCTGCCTTTCCCCAGTTCTCTGCAAGCTCTCCAGGACAACAGCAGATCTGGGGCTCTGTGCTTTCTTTCGTTCTGAACAAGTGTTACTGTTTTCTGCACAAAAGCGATTCTGCGAAGCAATGTGAACACTTCTGCTTCCCAGGCACAGAGAAGGTGCTAGCAGGGAATTCTCTGCCTGCCTTTCCCCAGTGCTCTGCAAGCTCTCCAGGACAACAGCAAATCTGGGGCTCTGTGCTTTCTTTCGTTCTGAACAAGTGTTACAGTTCTCTGCACAAAAGCGATTCTGCGAAGCAATTTGAATATGCACAGAGAAGGTGCTAGCAGGGAATTCTCTGCCTGCCTTTCCCCAGTGCTCTGCAAGCTCTCCAGGACAACAACAAATCTGGGTCTCTGTGCTTTCTTTCGTTCTGAACAAGTGTTACGGTTTTCTGCACAAAAGCGTTTCTGCGAAGCAATGTGAACACTTCTGCTTCCCAGGCACAGAGGAGGTGCTAGCAGGGAATTCTCTGCCTGCCTTTCCCCAGTGCTCTGCAAGCTCTCCAGGACAACAGCAAATCTGGGGCTCTGTGCTTTCTTTCGTTCTGAACAAGTGTTACTGTTCTCTGCACAAAAGCGATTCTGCGAAGCAATTTGAATATGCACAGAGAAGGTGCTAGCAGGGAATTCTCTGCCTGCCTTTCCCCAGTGCTCTGCAAGCTCTCCAGGACAACAGCAAATCTGGGGCTCTGTGCTTTCTTTCGTTCTGAACAAGTGTTACTGTTTTCTGCACAAAAGCGATTCTGCGAAGCAATGTGAACACTTCTGCTTCCCAGGCACAGAGAAGGTGCTAGCAGGGAATTCTCTGCCTGCCTTTCCCCAGTGCTCTGCAAGCTCTCCAGGACAACAGCAAATCTGGGGCTCTGTGCTTTCTTTCGTTCTGAACAAGTGTTACTGTTCTCTGCACAAAAGTGATTCTGCGAAGCAATGTGAACAGGCACAGAGAAGGTGCTAGCAGGGAATTCTCTGCCTGCCTTTCCCCAGGGCTCTGCAAGCTCTCCAGGACAACAGCAAATCTGGGGCTCTGTGCTTTCTTTCGTTCTGAACAAGTGTTACTGTTCTCTGCACAAAAGCGATTCTGCGAAGCAATGTGAACAGGCACAGAGAAGGTGCTAGCAGGGAATTCTCTGCCTGCCTTTCCCCAGGGCTATGCAAGCTCTCCAGGACAACAGCAAATCTGGGGCTCTGTGCTTTCTTTCGTTCTGAACAAGTGTTACTGTTCTCTGCACAAAAGCGATTCTGCGAAGCAATTTGAATATGCACAGAGAAGGTGCTAGCAGGGAATTCTCTGCCTGCCTTTCCCCAGGGCTCTGCAAGCTCTCCAGGACAACAACAAATCTGGGGCTCTGTGCTTTCTTTCGTTCTGAACAAGTGTTACGGTTTTCTGCACAAAAGCGATTCTGCGAAGCAATGTGAACACTTCTGCTTCCCAGGCACAGAGAAGGTGCTAGCAGGGAATTCTCTGCCTGCCTTTCCCCAGTGCTCTGCAAGCTCTCCAGGACAACAGCAAATCTGGGGCTCTGTGCTTTCTTTCGTTCTGAACAAGTGTTACTGTTCTCTGCACAAAAGCGATTCTGCGAAGCAATTTGAATATGCACAGAGAAGGTGCTAGCAGGGAATTCTCTGCCTGCCTTTCCCCAGTGCTCTGCAAGCTCTCCAGGACAACATAAAATATGGGGCTCTGTGCTTTCTTTCGTTCTGAACAAGTGTTAGTGTTTTCTGCACAAAAGCGATTCTGCGAAGCAATGTGAACACTTCTGCTTCCCAGGCACAGAGAAGGTGCTAGCAGGGAATTCTCTGCCTGCCTTTCCCCAGGGCTCTGCAAGCTCTCCAGGACAACAGCAAATCTGGGGCTCTGTGCTTTCTTTCGTTCTGAACAAGTGTTACTGTTTTCTGCACAAAAGCGATTCTGCGAAGCAATGTGAACACTTCTGCTTCCCAGGCACAGAGAAGGTGCTAGCAGGGAATTCTCTGCCTGCCTTTCCCCAGGGCTATGCAAGCTCTCCAGGACAACAGCAGATCTGGGGCTCTGTGCTTTCTTTCGTTCTGAACAAGTGTTAGTGTTTTCTGCACAAAAGCGATTCTGCGAAGCAATGTGAACAGGCACAGAGAAGGTGCTAGCAGGGAATTCTCTGCCTGCCTTTCCCCAGTGCTCTGCAAGCTCTCCAGGACAACAGCAAATCTGGGGCTCTGTGCTTTCTTTCGTTCTGAACAAGTGTTACTGTTCTCTGCACAAAAGCGATTCTGCGAAGCAATGTGAACAGGCACAGAGAAGGTGCTAGCAGGGAATTCTCTGCCTGCCTTTCCCCAGTGCTCTGCAAGCTCTCCAGGACAACAGCAAATCTGGGGCTCTGTGCTTTCTTTCGTTCTGAACAAGTGTTACTGTTTTCTGCACAAAAGCGATTCTGCGAAGCAATGTGAACAGGCACAGAGAAGGTGCTAGCAGGGAATTCTCTGCCTGCCTTTCCCCAGTGCTCTGCAAGCTCTCCAGGACAACAGCAAATCTGGGGCTCTGTGCTTTCTTTCGTTCTGAACAAGTGTTACTGTTCTCTGCACAAAAGCGATTCTGCGAAGCAATTTGAATATGCACAGAGAAGGTGCTAGCAGGGAATTCTCTGCCTGCCTTTCCCCAGTGCTCTGCAAGCTCTCCAGGACAACAACAAATCTGGGTCTCTGTGCTTTCTTTCGTTCTGAACAAGTGTTACGGTTTTCTGCACAAAAGCGTTTCTGCGAAGCAATGTGAACACTTCTGCTTCCCAGGCACAGAGAAGGTGCTAGCAGGGAATTCTCTGCCTGCCTTTCCCCAGTGCTCTGCAAGCTCTCCAGGACAACAGCAAATCTGGGGCTCTGTGCTTTCTTTCGTTCTGAACAAGTGTTACTGTTCTCTGCACAAAAGCGATTCTGCGAAGCAATTTGAATATGCACAGAGAAGGTGCTAGCAGGGAATTCTCTGCCTGCCTTTCCCCAGTGCTCTGCAAGCTCTCCAGGACAACAAAAAATCTGGGGCTCTGTGCTTTCTTTCGTTCTGAACAAGTGTTACGGTTTTCTGCACGAAAGCGATTCTGCGAAGCAATGTGAACACTTCTGCTTCCCAGGCACAGAGAAGGTGCTAGCAGGGAATTCTCTGCCTGCCTTTCCCCAGTGCTCTGCAAGCTCTCCAGGACAACAGCAAATCTGGGGCTCTGTGCTTTCTTTCGTTCTGAACAAGTGTTACTGTTCTCTGCACAAAAGCGATTCTGCGAAGCAATTTGAATATGCACAGAGAAGGTGCTAGCAGGGAATTCTCTGCCTGCCTTTCCCCAGTGCTCTGCAAGCTCTCCAGGACAACATAAAATCTGGGGCTCTGTGCTTTCTTTCGTTCTGAACAAGTGTTACTGTTTTCTGCACAAAAGCGATTCTGCGAAGCAATGTGAACACTTCTGCTTCCCAGGCACAGAGAAGGTGCTAGCAGGGAATTCTCTGCCTGCCTTTCCCCAGGGCTCTGCAAGCTCTCCAGGACAACAGCAAATCTGGGGCTCTGTGCTTTCTTTCGTTCTGAACAAGTGTTACTGTTTTCTGCACAAAAGCGATTCTGCGAAGCAATGTGAACACTTCTGCTTCCCAGGCACAGAGAAGGTGCTAGCAGGGAATTCTCTGCCTGCCTTTCCCCAGGGCTATGCAAGCTCTCCAGGACAACAGCAGATCTGGGGCTCTGTGCTTTCTTTCGTTCTGAACAAGTGTTAGTGTTTTCTGCACAAAAGCGATTCTGCGAAGCAATGTGAACAGGCACAGAGAAGGTGCTAGCAGGGAATTCTCTGCCTGCCTTTCCCCAGTGCTCTGCAAGCTCTCCAGGACAACAGCAAATCTGGGGCTCTGTGCTTTCTTTCGTTCTGAACAAGTGTTACTGTTCTCTGCACAAAAGCGATTCTGCGAAGCAATGTGAACAGGCACAGAGAAGGTGCTAGCAGGGAATTCTCTGCCTGCCTTTCCCCAGTGCTCTGCAAGCTCTCCAGGACAACAGCAAATCTGGGGCTCTGTGCTTTCTTTCGTTCTGAACAAGTGTTACTGTTTTCTGCACAAAAGCGATTCTGCGAAGCAATGTGAACAGGCACAGAGAAGGTGCTAGCAGGGAATTCTCTGCCTGCCTTTCCCCAGTGCTCTGCAAGCTCTCCAGGACAACAGCAAATCTGGGGCTCTGTGCTTTCTTTCGTTCTGAACAAGTGTTACTGTTCTCTGCACAAAAGCGATTCTGCGAAGCAATTTGAATATGCACAGAGAAGGTGCTAGCAGGGAATTCTCTGCCTGCCTTTCCCCAGTGCTCTGCAAGCTCTCCAGGACAACAACAAATCTGGGTCTCTGTGCTTTCTTTCGTTCTGAACAAGTGTTACGGTTTTCTGCACAAAAGCGATTCTGCGAAGCAATGTGAACACTTCTGCTTCCCAGGCACAGAGAAGGTGCTAGCAGGGAATTCTCTGCCTGCCTTTCCCCAGTGCTCTGCAAGCTCTCCAGGACAACAGCAAATCTGGGGCTCTGTGCTTTCTTTCGTTCTGAACAAGTGTTACTGTTCTCTGCACAAAAGCGATTCTGCGAAGCAATTTGAATATGCACAGAGAAGGTGCTAGCAGGGAATTCTCTGCCTGCCTTTCCCCAGTGCTCTGCAAGCTCTCCAGGACAACAACAAATCTGGGTCTCTGTGCTTTCTTTCGTTCTGAACAAGTGTTACTGTTTTCTGCACAAAAGCGATTCTGCGAAGCAATGTGAACACTTCTGCTTCCCAGGCACAGAGAAGGTGCTAGCAGGGAATTCTCTGCCTGCCTTTCCCCAGTGCTCTGCAAGCTCTCCAGGACAACATAAAATCTGGGGCTCTGTGCATTCTTTCGTTCTGAACAAGTGTTACTGTTTTCTGCACAAAAGCGATTCTGCGAAGCAATGTGAACACTTCTGCTTCCCAGGCACATAGAAGGTGCTAGCAGGGAATTCTCTGCCTGCCTTTCCCCAGTGCTCTGCAAGCTCTCCAGGACAACATAAAATCTGGGGCTCTGTGCTTTCTTTCGTTCTGAACAAGTGTTACTGTTTTCTGCACAAAAGCGATTCTGCGAAGCAATGTGAACACTTCTGCTTCCCAGGCACAGAGAAGGTGCTAGCAGGGAATTCTCTGCTTGCCTTTCCCCAGTGCTCTGCAAGCTCTCCAGGACAACATAAAATCTGGGGCTCTGTGCTTTCTTTCATTGTGAACACGTGTTACTGTTTTCTGCACAAAAGCGATTCTGCGAAGCAATGTGAACACTTCTGCTTCCCAGGCACAGAGAAGGTGCTACAGGGAATTCTCTGCCAGCCTTTCCCAAGTGCTCTGCAAGCTCTCCAGGAAGACATAAAATCTGGGGCTCTGTGCTTTCTTTCGTTCTGAACAAGTGTTACTGTTTTCTGCACAAAAGCGATTCTGCGAAGCAATGTGAACAGGCACAGAGAAGGTGCTAGCAGGGAATTCTCTGCCTGCCTTTCCCCAGTGCTCTGCAAGCTCTCCAGGACTACAGCAAATCTGGGGCTCTGTGCTTTCTTTCGTTCTGAACAAGTGTTACTGTTCTCTGCACAAAAGCGATTCTGCGAAGCAATTTGAATATGCACAGAGAAGGTGCTAGCAGGGAATTCTCTGCCTGCCTTTCCCCAGTGCTCTGCAAGCTCTCCAGGACAACAACAAATCTGGGTCTCTGTGCTTTCTTTCGTTCTGAACAAGTGTTACTGTTTTCTGCACAAAAGCGATTCTGCGAAGCAATGTGAACACTTCTGCTTCCCAGGCACAGAGAAGGTGCTAGCAGGGAATTCTCTGCCTGCCTTTCCCCAGTGCTCTGCAAGCTCTCCAGGACAACAGCAGATCTGGGGCTCTGTGCTTTCTTTCGTTCTGAACAAGTGTTACTGTTCTCTGCACAAAAGTGATTCTGCGAAGCAATGTGAACAGGCACAGAGAAGGTGCTAGCAGGGAATTCTCTGCCTGCCTTTCCCCAGTGCTCTGCAAGCTCTCCAGGACAACAGCAAATCTGGGGCTCTGTGCTTTCTTTCGTTCTGAACAAGTGTTACTGTTCTCTGCACAAAAGCGATTCTGCGAAGCAATGTGAACAGGCACAGAGAAGGTGCTAGCAGGGAATTCTCTGCCTGCCTTTCCCCAGTGCTCTGCAAGCTCTCCAGGACAACAGCAAATCTGGGGCTCTGTGCTTTCTTTCGTTCTGAACAAGTGTTACTGTTCTCTGCACAAAAGCGATTCTGCGAAGCAATTTGAATATGCACAGAGAAGGTGCTAGCAGGGAATTCTCTGCCTGCCTTTCCCCAGTGCTCTGCAAGCTCTCCAGGACAACAGCAAATCTGGGGCTCTGTGCTTTCTTTCGTTCTGAACAAGTGTTACGGTTTTCTGCACAAAAGCGATTCTGCGAAGCAATGTGAACACTTCTGCTTCCCAGGCACAGAGAAGGTGCTAGCAGGGAATTCTCTGCCTGCCTTTCCCCAGTGCTCTGCAAGCTCTCCAGGACAACAGCAAATCTGGGGCTCTGTGCTTTCTTTCGTTCTGAACAAGTGTTACTGTTCTCTGCACAAAAGTGATTATGCGAAGCAATGTGAACAGGCACAGAGAAGGTGCTAGCAGGGAATTCTCTGCCTGCCTTTCCCCAGTGCTCTGCAAGCTCTCCAGGACAACAGCAAATCTGGGGCTCTGTGCTTTCTTTCGTTCTGAACAAGTGTTACTGTTCTCTGCACAAAAGCGATTCTGCGAAGCAATGTGAACAGGTACAGAGAAGGTGCTAGCAGGGAATTCTCTGCCTGCCTTTCCCCAGGGCTATGCAAGCTCTCCAGGACAACAGCAAATCTGGGGCTCTGTGCTTTCTTTCGTTCTGAACAAGTGTTACTGTTCTCTGCACAAAAGCGATTCTGCGAAGCAATTTGAATATGCACAGAGAAGGTGCTAGCAGGGAATTCTCTGCCTGCCTTTCCCCAGTGCTCTGCAAGCTCTCCAGGACAACATAAAATATGGGGCTCTGTGCTTTCTTTCGTTCTGAACAAGTGTTAGTGTTTTCTGCACAAAAGCGATTCTGCGAAGCAATGTGAACACTTTTGCTTCCCAGGCACAGAGAAGGTGCTAGCAGGGAATTCTCTGCCTGCCTTTCCCCAGGGCTCTGCAAGCTCTCCAGGACAACAGCAAATCTGGGGCTCTGTGCTTTCTTTCGTTCTGAACAAGTGTTACTGTTTTCTGCACAAAAGCGATTCTGCGAAGCAATGTGAACACTTCTGCTTCCCAGGCACAGAGAAGGTGCTAGCAGGGAATTCTCTGCCTGCCTTTCCCCAGGGCTCTGCAAGCTCTCCAGGACAACAGCAAATCTGGGGCTCTGTGCTTTCTTTCGTTCTGAACAAGTGTTACTGTTTTCTGCACAAAAGCGATTCTGCGAAGCAATGTGAACAGGCACAGAGAAGGTGCTAGCAGGGAATTCTCTGCCTGCCTTTCCCCAGTTCTCTGCAAGCTCTCCAGGACAACAGCAGATCTGGGGCTCTGTGCTTTCTTTCGTTCTGAACAAGTGTTACTGTTTTCTGCACAAAAGCGATTCTGCGAAGCAATGTGAACACTTCTGCTTCCCAGGCACAGAGAAGGTGCTAGCAGGGAATTCTCTGCCTGCCTTTCCCCAGTGCTCTGCAAGCTCTCCAGGACAACAGCAAATCTGGGGCTCTGTGCTTTCTTTCGTTCTGAACAAGTGTTACAGTTCTCTGCACAAAAGCGATTCTGCGAAGCAATTTGAATATGCACAGAGAAGGTGCTAGCAGGGAATTCTCTGCCTGCCTTTCCCCAGTGCTCTGCAAGCTCTCCAGGACAACAACAAATCTGGGTCTCTGTGCTTTCTTTCGTTCTGAACAAGTGTTACGGTTTTCTGCACAAAAGCGTTTCTGCAAAGCAATGTGAACACTTCTGCTTCCCAGGCACAGAGGAGGTGCTAGCAGGGAATTCTCTGCCTGCCTTTCCCCAGTGCTCTGCAAGCTCTCCAGGACAACAGCAAATCTGGGGCTCTGTGCTTTCTTTCGTTCTGAACAAGTGTTACTGTTCTCTGCACAAAAGTGATTCTGCGAAGCAATGTGAACAGGCACAGAGAAGGTGCTAGCAGGGAATTCTCTGCCTGCCTTTCCCCAGTGCTCTGCAAGCTCTCCAGGACAACAGCAAATCTGGGGCTCTGTGCTTTCTTTCGTTCTGAACAAGTGTTACTGTTTTCTGCACAAAAGCGATTCTGCGAAGCAATGTGAACAGGCACAGAGAAGGTGCTAGCAGGGAATTCTCTGCCTGCCTTTCCCCAGTGCTCTGCAAGCTCTCCAGGACAACAGCAAATCTGGGGCTCTGTGCTTTCTTTCGTTCTGAACAAGTGTTACTGTTCTCTGCACAAAAGCGATTCTGCGAAGCAATTTGAATATGCACAGAGAAGGTGCTAGCAGGGAATTCTCTGCCTGCCTTTCCCCAGTGCTCTGCAAGCTCTCCAGGACAACATAAAATATGGGGCTCTGTGCTTTCTTTCGTTCTGAACAAGTGTTACGGTTTTCTGCACAAAAGCGATTCTGCGAAGCAATGTGAACACTTCTGCTTCCCAGGCACAGAGAAGGTGCTAGCAGGGAATTCTCTGCCTGCCTTTCCCCAGTGCTCTGCAAGCTCTCCAGGACAACAGCAAATCTGGGGCTCTGTGCTTTCTTTCGTTCTGAACAAGTGTTACTGTTCTCTGCACAAAAGTGATTATGCGAAGCAATGTGAACAGGCACAGAGAAGGTGCTAGCAGGGAATTCTCTGCCTGCCTTTCCCCAGTGCTCTGCAAGCTCTCCAGGACAACAGCAAATCTGGGGCTCTGTGCTTTCTTTCGTTCTGAACAAGTGTTACTGTTCTCTGCACAAAAGCGATTCTGCGAAGCAATGTGAACAGGTACAGAGAAGGTGCTAGCAGGGAATTCTCTGCCTGCCTTTCCCCAGGGCTATGCAAGCTCTCCAGGACAACAGCAAATCTGGGGCTCTGTGCTTTCTTTCGTTCTGAACAAGTGTTACTGTTCTCTGCACAAAAGCGATTCTGCGAAGCAATTTGAATATGCACAGAGAAGGTGCTAGCAGGGAATTCTCTGCCTGCCTTTCCCCAGGGCTCTGCAAGCTCTCCAGGACAACAACAAATCTGGGGCTCTGTGCTTTCTTTTGTTCTGAACAAGTGTTACGGTTTTCTGCACAAAAGCGATTCTGCGAAGCAATGTGAACACTTCTGCTTCCCAGGCACAGAGAAGGTGCTAGCAGGGAATTCTCTGCCTGCCTTTCCCCAGGGCTATGCAAGCTCTCCAGGACAACAGCAAATCTGGGGCTCTGTGCTTTCTTTCGTTCTGAACAAGTGTTACTGTTCTCTGCACAAAAGCGATTCTGCGAAGCAATTTGAATATGCACAGAGAAGGTGCTAGCAGGGAATTCTCTGCCTGCCTTTCCCCAGTGCTCTGCAAGCTCTCCAGGACAACATAAAATATGGGGCTCTGTGCTTTCTTTCGTTCTGAACAAGTGTTAGTGTTTTCTGCACAAAAGCGATTCTGCGAAGCAATGTGAACACTTTTGCTTCCCAGGCACAGAGAAGGTGCTAGCAGGGAATTCTCTGCCTGCCTTTCCCCAGGGCTCTGCAAGCTCTCCAGGACAACAGCAAATCTGGGGCTCTGTGCTTTCTTTCGTTCTGAACAAGTGTTACTGTTTTCTGCACAAAAGCGATTCTGCGAAGCAATGTGAACACTTCTGCTTCCCAGGCACAGAGAAGGTGCTAGCAGGGAATTCTCTGCCTGCCTTTCCCCAGGGCTCTGCAAGCTCTCCAGGACAACAGCAAATCTGGGGCTCTGTGCTTTCTTTCGTTCTGAACAAGTGTTACTGTTTTCTGCACAAAAGCGATTCTGCGAAGCAATGTGAACAGGCACAGAGAAGGTGCTAGCAGGGAATTCTCTGCCTGCCTTTCCCCAGTTCTCTGCAAGCTCTCCAGGACAACAGCAGATCTGGGGCTCTGTGCTTTCTTTCGTTCTGAACAAGTGTTACTGTTTTCTGCACAAAAGCGATTCTGCGAAGCAATGTGAACACTTCTGCTTCCCAGGCACAGAGAAGGTGCTAGCAGGGAATTCTCTGCCTGCCTTTCCCCAGTGCTCTGCAAGCTCTCCAGGACAACAGCAAATCTGGGGCTCTGTGCTTTCTTTCGTTCTGAACAAGTGTTACAGTTCTCTGCACAAAAGCGATTCTGCGAAGCAATTTGAATATGCACAGAGAAGGTGCTAGCAGGGAATTCTCTGCCTGCCTTTCCCCAGTGCTCTGCAAGCTCTCCAGGACAACAACAAATCTGGGTCTCTGTGCTTTCTTTCGTTCTGAACAAGTGTTACGGTTTTCTGCACAAAAGCGTTTCTGCAAAGCAATGTGAACACTTCTGCTTCCCAGGCACAGAGGAGGTGCTAGCAGGGAATTCTCTGCCTGCCTTTCCCCAGGGCTCTGCAAGCTCTCCAGGACAACAGCAAATCTGGGGCTCTGTGCTTTCTTTCGTTCTGAACAAGTGTTACTGTTCTCTGCACAAAAGCGATTCTGCGAAGCAATTTGAATATGCACAGAGAAGGTGCTAGCAGGGAATTCTCTGCCTGCCTTTCCCCAGTGCTCTGCAAGCTCTCCAGGACAACAGCAAATCTGGGGCTCTGTGCTTTCTTTCGTTCTGAACAAGTGTTACTGTTTTCTGCACAAAAGCGATTCTGCGAAGCAATGTGAACACTTCTGCTTCCCAGGCACAGAGAAGGTGCTAGCAGGGAATTCTCTGCCTGCCTTTCCCCAGTGCTCTGCAAGCTCTCCAGGACAACAGCAAATCTGGGGCTCTGTGCTTTCTTTCGTTCTGAACAAGTGTTACGGTTTTCTGCACAAAAGCGATTCTGCGAAGCAATGTGAACACTTCTGCTTCCCAGGCACAGAGAAGGTGCTAGCAGGGAATTCTCTGCCTGCCTTTCCCCAGTGCTCTGCAAGCTCTCCAGGACAACATAAAATCTGGGGCTCTGTGCATTCTTTCGTTCTGAACAAGTGTTACTGTTTTCTGCACAAAAGCGATTCTGCGAAGCAATGTGAACACTTCTGCTTCCCAGGCACATAGAAGGTGCTAGCAGGGAATTCTCTGCCTGCCTTTCCCCAGTGCTCTGCAAGCTCTCCAGGACAACATAAAATCTGGGGCTCTGTGCTTTCTTTCGTTCTGAACAAGTGTTACTGTTTTCTGCACAAAAGCGATTCTGCGAAGCAATGTGAACACTTCTGCTTCCCAGGCACAGAGAAGGTGCTAGCAGGGAATTCTCTGCTTGCCTTTCCCCAGTGCTCTGCAAGCTCTCCAGGACAACAGCAAATCTGGGGCTCTGTGCTTTCTTTCGTTCTGAACAAGTGTTACTGTTTTCTGCACAAAATCGATTCTGCGAAGCAATGTGAACACTTCTGCTTCCCAGGCACAGAGAAGGTGCTAGCAGGGAATTCTCTGCCAGCCTTTCCCAAGTGCTCTGCAAGCTCTCCAGGAAGACATAAAATCTGGGGCTCTGTGCTTTCTTTCGTTCTGAACAAGTGTTACTGTTTTCTGCACAAAAGCGATTCTGCGAAGCAATGTGAACAGGCACAGAGAAGGTGCTAGCAGGGAATTCTCTGCCTGCCTTTCCCCAGTGCTCTGCAAGCTCTCCAGGACTACAGCAAATCTGGGGCTCTGTGCTTTCTTTCGTTCTGAACAAGTGTTACTGTTCTCTGCACAAAAGCGATTCTGCGAAGCAATTTGAATATGCACAGAGAAGGTGCTAGCAGGGAATTCTCTGCCTGCCTTTCCCCAGTGCTCTGCAAGCTCTCCAGGACAACAACAAATCTGGGTCTCTGTGCTTTCTTTCGTTCTGAACAAGTGTTACTGTTTTCTGCACAAAAGCGATTCTGCGAAGCAATGTGAACACTTCTGCTTCCCAGGCACAGAGAAGGTGCTAGCAGGGAATTCTCTGCCTGCCTTTCCCCAGGGCTCTGCAAGCTCTCCAGGACAACAGCAAATCTGGGGCTCTGTGCTTTCTTTCGTTCTGAACAAGTGTTACTGTTTTCTGCACAAAAGCGATTCTGCGAAGCAATGTGAACAGGCACAGAGAAGGTGCTAGCAGGGAATTCTCTGCCTGCCTTTCCCCAGTTCTCTGCAAGCTCTCCAGGACAACAGCAGATCTGGGGCTCTGTGCTTTCTTTCGTTCTGAACAAGTGTTACTGTTTTCTGCACAAAAGCGATTCTGCGAAGCAATTTGAATATGCACAGAGAAGGTGCTAGCAGGGAATTCTCTGCCTGCCTTTCCCCAGTGCTCTGCAAGCTCTCCAGGACAACAACAAATCTGGGTCTCTGTGCTTTCTTTCGTTCTGAACAAGTGTTACGGTTTTCTGCACAAAAGCGTTTCTGCAAAGCAATGTGAACACTTCTGCTTCCCAGGCACAGAGAAGGTGCTAGCAGGGAATTCTCTGCCTGCCTTTCCCCAGTGCTCTGCAAGCTCTCCAGGACAACAGCAAATCTGGGGCTCTGTGCTTTCTTTCGTTCTGAACAAGTGTTACTGTTCTCTGCACAAAAGTGATTCTGCGAAGCAATGTGAACAGGCACAGAGAAGGTGCTAGCAGGGAATTCTCTGCCTGCCTTTCCCCAGTGCTCTGCAAGCTCTCCAGGACAACAGCAAATCTGGGGCTCTGTGCTTTCTTTCGTTCTGAACAAGTGTTACTGTTTTCTGCACAAAAGCGATTCTGCGAAGCAATGTGAACACTTCTGCTTCCCAGGCACAGAGAAGGTGCTAGCAGGGAATTCTCTGCCTGCCTTTCCCCAGTGCTCTGCAAGCTCTCCAGGACAACAGCAAATCTGGGGCTCTGTGCTTTCTTTCGTTCTGAACAAGTGTTACTGTTCTCTGCACAAAAGCGATTCTGCGAAGCAATTTGAATATGCACAGAGAAGGTGCTAGCAGGGAATTCTCTGCCTGCCTTTCCCCAGGGCTCTGCAAGCTCTCCAGGACAACAACAAATCTGGGGCTCTGTGCTTTCTTTCGTTCTGAACAAGTGTTACGGTTTTCTGCACAAAAGCGATTCTGCGAAGCAATGTGAACACTTCTGCTTCCCAGGCACAGAGAAGGTGCTAGCAGGGAATTCTCTGCCTGCCTTTCCCCAGTGCTCTGCAAGCTCTCCAGGACAACAGCAAATCTGGGGCTCTCTGCTTTCTTTCGTTCTGAACAAGTGTTACAGTTCTCTGCACAAAAGCGATTCTGCGAAGCAATTTGAATATGCACAGAGAAGGTGCTAGCAGGGAATTCTCTGCCTGCCTTTCCCCAGTGCTCTGCAAGCTCTCCAGGACAACAACAAATCTGGGTCTCTGTGCTTTCTTTCGTTCTGAACAAGTGTTACGGTTTTCTGCACAAAAGCGTTTCTGCAAAGCAATGTGAACACTTCTGCTTCCCAGGCACAGAGGAGGTGCTAGCAGGGAATTCTCTGCCTGCCTTTCCCCAGTGCTCTGCAAGCTCTCCAGGACAACAGCAAATCTGGGGCTCTGTGCTTTCTTTCGTTCTGAACAAGTGTTACTGTTCTCTGCACAAAAGCGATTCTGCGAAGCAATTTGAATATGCACAGAGAAGGTGCTAGCAGGGAATTCTCTGCCTGCCTTTCCCCAGTGCTCTGCAAGCTCTCCAGGACAACAGCAAATCTGGGGCTCTGTGCTTTCTTTCGTTCTGAACAAGTGTTACTGTTTTCTGCACAAAAGCGATTCTGCGAAGCAATGTGAACACTTCTGCTTCCCAGGCACAGAGAAGGTGCTAGCAGGGAATTCTCTGCCTGCCTTTCCCCAGTGCTCTGCAAGCTCTCCAGGACAACAGCAAATCTGGGGCTCTGTGCTTTCTTTCGTTCTGAACAAGTGTTACTGTTCTCTGCACAAAAGTGATTCTGCGAAGCAATGTGAACAGGCACAGAGAAGGTGCTAGCAGGGAATTCTCTGCCTGCCTTTCCCCAGTGCTCTGCAAGCTCTCCAGGACAACAGCAAATCTGGGGCTCTGTGCTTTCTTTCGTTCTGAACAAGTGTTACTGTTCTCTGCACAAAAGCGATTCTGCGAAGCAATGTGAACAGGCACAGAGAAGGTGCTAGCAGGGAATTCTCTGCCTGCCTTTCCCCAGGGCTATGCAAGCTCTCCAGGACAACAGCAAATCTGGGGCTCTGTGCTTTCTTTCGTTCTGAACAAGTGTTACTGTTCTCTGCACAAAAGCGATTCTGCGAAGCAATTTGAATATGCACAGAGAAGGTGCTAGCAGGGAATTCTCTGCCTGCCTTTCCCCAGGGCTCTGCAAGCTCTCCAGGACAACAGCAAATCTGGGGCTCTGTGCTTTCTTTCGTTCTGAACAAGTGTTACGGTTTTCTGCACAAAAGCGATTCTGCGAAGCAATGTGAACACTTCTGCTTCCCAGGCACAGAGAAGGTGCTAGCAGGGAATTCTCTGCCTGCCTTTCCCCAGTGCTCTGCAAGCTCTCCAGGACAACAGCAAATCTGGGGCTCTGTGCTTTCTTTCGTTCTGAACAAGTGTTACTGTTTTCTGCACAAAAGCGATTCTGCGAAGCAATGTGAACACTTCTGCTTCCCAGGCACAGAGAAGGTGCTAGCAGGGAATTCTCTGCCTGCCTTTCCCCAGTGCTCTGCAAGCTCTCCAGGACAACAGCAAATCTGGGGCTCTGTGCTTTCTTTCGTTCTGAACAAGTGTTACTGTTCTCTGCACAAAAGTGATTCTGCGAAGCAATGTGAACAGGCACAGAGAAGGTGCTAGCAGGGAATTCTCTGCCTGCCTTTCCCCAGTGCTCTGCAAGCTCTCCAGGACAACAGCAAATCTGGGGCTCTGTGCTTTCTTTCGTTCTGAACAAGTGTTACTGTTCTCTGCACAAAAGCGATTCTGCGAAGCAATGTGAACAGGCACAGAGAAGGTGCTAGCAGGGAATTCTCTGCCTGCCTTTCCCCAGGGCTATGCAAGCTCTCCAGGACAACAGCAAATCTGGGGCTCTGTGCTTTCTTTCGTTCTGAACAAGTGTTACTGTTCTCTGCACAAAAGCGATTCTGCGAAGCAATTTGAATATGCACAGAGAAGGTGCTAGCAGGGAATTCTCTGCCTGCCTTTCCCCAGGGCTCTGCAAGCTCTCCAGGACAACAGCAAATCTGGGGCTCTGTGCTTTCTTTCGTTCTGAACAAGTGTTACGGTTTTCTGCACAAAAGCGATTCTGCGAAGCAATGTGAACACTTCTGCTTCCCAGGCACAGAGAAGGTGCTAGCAGGGAATTCTCTGCCTGCCTTTCCCCAGTGCTCTGCAAGCTCTCCAGGACAACAGCAAATCTGGGGCTCTGTGCTTTCTTTCGTTCTGAACAAGTGTTACTGTTTTCTGCACAAAAGCGATTCTGCGAAGCAATGTGAACACTTCTGCTTCCCAGGCACAGAGAAGGTGCTAGCAGGGAATTCTCTGCCTGCCTTTCCCCAGGGCTCTGCAAGCTCTCCAGGACAACAGCAAATCTGGGGCTCTGTGCTTTCTTTCGTTCTGAACAAGTGTTACTGTTTTCTGCACAAAAGCGATTCTGCGAAGCAATGTGAACAGGCACAGAGAAGGTGCTAGCAGGGAATTCTCTGCCTGCCTTTCCCCAGTTCTCTGCAAGCTCTCCAGGACAACAGCAGATCTGGGGCTCTGTGCTTTCTTTCGTTCTGAACAAGTGTTACTGTTTTCTGCACAAAAGCGATTCTGCGAAGCAATGTGAACACTTCTGCTTCCCAGGCACAGAGAAGGTGCTAGCAGGGAATTCTCTGCCTGCCTTTCCCCAGTGCTCTGCAAGCTCTCCAGGACAACAGCAAATCTGGGGCTCTGTGCTTTCTTTCGTTCTGAACAAGTGTTACTGTTCTCTGCACAAAAGCGATTCTGCGAAGCAATTTGAATATGCACAGAGAAGGTGCTAGCAGGGAATTCTCTGCCTGCCTTTCCCCAGTGCTCTGCAAGCTCTCCAGGACAACAACAAATCTGGGTCTCTGTGCTTTCTTTCGTTCTGAACAAGTGTTACGGTTTTCTGCACAAAAGCGATTCTGCGAAGCAATGTGAACACTTCTGCTTCCCAGGCACAGAGAAGGTGCTAGCAGGGAATTCTCTGCCTGCCTTTCCCCAGTGCTCTGCAAGCTCTCCAGGACAACAGCAAATCTGGGGCTCTGTGCTTTCTTTCGTTCTGAACAAGTGTTACTGTTTTCTGCACAAAAGCGATTCTGCGAAGCAATGTGAACACTTCTGCTTCCCAGGCACAGAGAAGGTGCTAGCAGGGAATTCTCTGCCTGCCTTTCCCCAGGGCTCTGCAAGCTCTCCAGGACAACAGCAAATCTGGGGCTCTGTGCTTTCTTTCGTTCTGAACAAGTGTTACTGTTTTCTGCACAAAAGCGATTCTGCGAAGCAATGTGAACAGGCACAGAGAAGGTGCTAGCAGGGAATTCTCTGCCTGCCTTTCCCCAGTTCTCTGCAAGCTCTCCAGGACAACAGCAGATCTGGGGCTCTGTGCTTTCTTTCGTTCTGAACAAGTGTTACTGTTTTCTGCACAAAAGCGATTCTGCGAAGCAATGTGAACACTTCTGCTTCCCAGGCACAGAGAAGGTGCTAGCAGGGAATTCTCTGCCTGCCTTTCCCCAGTGCTCTGCAAGCTCTCCAGGACAACAGCAAATCTGGGGCTCTGTGCTTTCTTTCGTTCTGAACAAGTGTTACAGTTCTCTGCACAAAAGCGATTCTGCGAAGCAATTTGAATATGCACAGAGAAGGTGCTAGCAGGGAATTCTCTGCCTGCCTTTCCCCAGTGCTCTGCAAGCTCTCCAGGACAACAACAAATCTGGGTCTCTGTGCTTTCTTTCGTTCTGAACAAGTGTTACGGTTTTCTGCACAAAAGCGTTTCTGCAAAGCAATGTGAACACTTCTGCTTCCCAGGCACAGAGGAGGTGCTAGCAGGGAATTCTCTGCCTGCCTTTCCCCAGGGCTATGCAAGCTCTCCAGGACAACAGCAAATCTGGGGCTCTGTGCTTTCTTTCGTTCTGAACAAGTGTTACTGTTCTCTGCACAAAAGCGATTCTGCGAAGCAATTTGAATATGCACAGAGAAGGTGCTAGCAGGGAATTCTCTGCCTGCCTTTCCCCAGTGCTCTGCAAGCTCTCCAGGACAACAGCAAATCTGGGGCTCTGTGCTTTCTTTCGTTCTGAACAAGTGTTACTGTTTTCTGCACAAAAGCGATTCTGCGAAGCAATGTGAACACTTCTGCTTCCCAGGCACAGAGAAGGTGCTAGCAGGGAATTCTCTGCCTGCCTTTCCCCAGTGCTCTGCAAGCTCTCCAGGACAACAGCAAATCTGGGGCTCTGTGCTTTCTTTCGTTCTGAACAAGTGTTACTGTTCTCTGCACAAAAGTGATTCTGCGAAGCAATGTGAACAGGCACAGAGAAGGTGCTAGCAGGGAATTCTCTGCCTGCCTTTCCCCAGTGCTCAACAAGCTCTCCAGGACAACAGCAAATCTGGGGCTCTGTGCTTTCTTTCGTTCTGAACAAGTGTTACTGTTCTCTGCACAAAAGCGATTCTGCGAAGCAATGTGAACAGGCACAGAGAAGGTGCTAGCAGGGAATTCTCTGCCTGCCTTTCCCCAGGGCTATGCAAGCTCTCCAGGACAACAGCAAATCTGGGGCTCTGTGCTTTCTTTCGTTCTGAACAAGTGTTACTGTTCTCTGCACAAAAGCGATTCTGCGAAGCAATTTGAATATGCACAGTGAAGGTGCTAGCAGGGAATTCTCTGCCTGCCTTTCCCCAGGGCTCTGCAAGCTCTCCAGGACAACAACAAATCTGGGGCTCTGTGCTTTCTTTCGTTCTGAACAAGTGTTACGGTTTTCTGCACAAAAGCGTTTCTGCAAAGCAATGTGAACACTTCTGCTTCCCAGGCACAGAGGAGGTGCTAGCAGGGAATTCTCTGCCTGCCTTTCCCCAGTGCTCTGCAAGCTCTCCAGGACAACAGCAAATCTGGGGCTCTGTGCTTTCTTTCGTTCTGAACAAGTGTTACTGTTCTCTGCACAAAAGCGATTCTGCGAAGCAATTTGAATATGCACAGAGAAGGTGCTAGCAGGGAATTCTCTGCCTGCCTTTCCCCAGTGCTCTGCAAGCTCTCCAGGACAACAGCAAATCTGGGGCTCTGTGCTTTCTTTCGTTCTGAACAAGTGTTACTGTTTTCTGCACAAAAGCGATTCTGCGAAGCAATGTGAACACTTCTGCTTCCCAGGCACAGAGAAGGTGCTAGCAGGGAATTCTCTGCCTGCCTTTCCCCAGTGCTCTGCAAGCTCTCCAGGACAACAGCAAATCTGGGGCTCTGTGCTTTCTTTCGTTCTGAACAAGTGTTACTGTTCTCTGCACAAAAGTGATTCTGCGAAGCAATGTGAACAGGCACAGAGAAGGTGCTAGCAGGGAATTCTCTGCCTGCCTTTCCCCAGTGCTCAACAAGCTCTCCAGGACAACAGCAAATCTGGGGCTCTGTGCTTTCTTTCGTTCTGAACAAGTGTTACTGTTCTCTGCACAAAAGCGATTCTGCGAAGCAATGTGAACAGGCACAGAGAAGGTGCTAGCAGGGAATTCTCTGCCTGCCTTTCCCCAGGGCTATGCAAGCTCTCCAGGACAACAGCAAATCTGGGGCTCTGTGCTTTCTTTCGTTCTGAACAAGTGTTACTGTTCTCTGCACAAAAGCGATTCTGCGAAGCAATTTGAATATGCACAGTGAAGGTGCTAGCAGGGAATTCTCTGCCTGCCTTTCCCCAGGGCTCTGCAAGCTCTCCAGGACAACAACAAATCTGGGGCTCTGTGCTTTCTTTCGTTCTGAACAAGTGTTACGGTTTTCTGCACAAAAGCGATTCTGCGCAGCAATGTGAACACTTCTGCTTCCCAGGCACAGAGAAGGTGCTAGCAGGGAATTCTCTGCCTGCCTTTCCCCAGTGCTCTGCAAGCTCTCCAGGACAACAGCAAATCTGGGGCTCTGTGCTTTCTTTCGTTCTGAACAAGTGTTACTGTTCTCTGCACAAAAGCGATTCTGCGAAGCAATTTGAATATGCACAGAGAAGGTGCTAGCAGGGAATTCTCTGCCTGCCTTTCCCCAGTGCTCTGCAAGCTCTCCAGGACAACAGCAAATCTGGGGCTCTGTGCTTTCTTTCGTTCTGAACAAGTGTTAGTGTTTTCTGCACAAAAGCGATTCTGCGAAGCAATGTGAACACTTCTGATTCCCAGGCACAGAGAAGGTGCTAGCAGGGAATTCTCTGCCTGCCTTTCCCCAGTGCTCTGCAAGCTCTCCAGGACAACAGCAAATCTGGGGCTCTGTGCTTTCTTTCGTTCTGAACAAGTGTTACTGTTCTCTGCACAAAAGCGATTCTGCGAAGCAATGTGAACAGGCACAGAGAAGGTGCTAGCAGGGAATTCTCTGCCTGCCTTTCCCCAGGGCTATGCAAGCTCTCCAGGACAACAGCAAATCTGGGGCTCTGTGCTTTCTTTCGTTCTGAACAAGTGTTACTGTTCTCTGCACAAAAGCGATTCTGCGAAGCAATGTGAACAGGCACAGAGAAGGTGCTAGCAGGGAATTCTCTGCCTGCCTTTCCCCAGGGCTATGCAAGCTCTCCAGGACAACAGCAAATCTGGGGCTCTGTGCTTTCTTTCGTTCTGAACAAGTGTTACTGTTCTCTGCACAAAAGCGATTCTGCGAAGCAATTTGAATATGCACAGAGAAGGTGCTAGCAGGGAATTCTCTGCCTGCCTTTCCCCAGGGCTCTGCAAGCTCTCCAGGACAACAACAAATCTGGGGCTCTGTGCTTTCTTTCGTTCTGAACAAGTGTTACGGTTTTCTGCACAAAAGCGATTCTGCGAAGCAATGTGAACACTTCTGCTTCCCAGGCACAGAGAAGGTGCTAGCAGGGAATTCTCTGCCTGCCTTTCCCCAGTGCTCTGCAAGCTCTCCAGGACAACAACAAATCTGGGTCTCTGTGCTTTCTTTCGTTCTGAACAAGTGTTACGGTTTTCTGCACAAAAGCGTTTCTGCAAAGCAATGTGAACACTTCTGCTTCCCAGGCACAGAGGAGGTGCTAGCAGGGAATTCTCTGCCTGCCTTTCCCCAGTGCTCTGCAAGCTCTCCAGGACAACAGCAAATCTGGGGCTCTGTGCTTTCTTTCGTTCTGAACAAGTGTTAATGTTCTCTGCACAAAAGCGATTCTGCGAAGCAATGTGAACACTTCTGCTTCCCAGGCACAGAGAAGGTGCTAGCAGGGAATTCTCTGCCTGCCTTTCCCCAGTGCTCTGCAAGCTCTCCAGGACAACAGCAAATCTGGGGCTCTGTGCTTTCTTTCGTTCTGAACAAGTGTTACTGTTCTCTGCACAAAAGTGATTCTGCGAAGCAATGTGAACAGGCACAGAGAAGGTGCTAGCAGGGAATTCTCTGCCTGCCTTTCCCCAGTGCTCTGCAAGCTCTCCAGGACAACAGCAAATCTGGGGCTCTGTGCTTTCTTTCGTTCTGAACAAGTGTTACTGTTCTCTGCACAAAAGCGATTCTGCGAAGCAATGTGAACAGGCACAGAGAAGGTGCTAGCAGGGAATTCTCTGCCTGCCTTTCCCCAGGGCTATGCAAGCTCTCCAGGACAACAGCAAATCTGGGGCTCTGTGCTTTCTTTCGTTCTGAACAAGTGTTACTGTTCTCTGCACAAAAGCGATTCTGCGAAGCAATTTGAATATGCACAGAGAAGGTGCTAGCAGGGAATTCTCTGCCTGCCTTTCCCCAGTGCTCTGCAAGCTCTCCAGGACAACAACAAATCTGGGGCTCTGTGCTTTCTTTCGTTCTGAACAAGTGTTACGGTTTTCTGCACAAAAGCGATTCTGCGAAGCAATGTGAACACTTCTGCTTCCCAGGCACAGAGAAGGTGCTAGCAGGGAATTCTCTGCCTGCCTTTCCCCAGTGCTCTGCAAGCTCTCCAGGACAACAGCAAATCTGGGGCTCTGTGCTTTCTTTCGTTCTGAACAAGTGTTACTGTTCTCTGCACAAAAGCGATTCTGCGAAGCAATTTGAATATGCACAGAGAAGGTGCTAGCAGGGAATTCTCTGCCTGCCTTTCCCCAGTGCTCTGCAAGCTCTCCAGGACAACATAAAATATGGGGCTCTGTGCTTTCTTTCGTTCTGAACAAGTGTTAGTGTTTTCTGCACAAAAGCGATTCTGCGAAGCAATGTGAACACTTCTGCTTCCCAGGCACAGAGAAGGTGCTAGCAGGGAATTCTCTGCCTGCCTTTCCCCAGTGCTCTGCAAGCTCTCCAGGACAACAGCAAATCTGGGGCTCTGTGCTTTCTTTCGTTCTGAACAAGTGTTACTGTTCTCTGCACAAAAGCGATTCTGCGAAGCAATGTGAACAGGCACAGAGAAGGTGCTAGCAGGGAATTCTCTGCCTGCCTTTCCCCAGTGCTCTGCAAGCTCTCCAGGACAACAGCAAATCTGGGGCTCTGTGCTTTCTTTCGTTCTGAACAAGTGTTACTGTTCTCTGCACAAAAGCGATTCTGCGAAGCAATGTGAACAGGCACAGAGAAGGTGCTAGCAGGGAATTCTCTGCCTGCCTTTCCCCAGGGCTATGCAAGCTCTCCAGGACAACAGCAAATCTGGGGCTCTGTGCTTTCTTTCGTTCTGAACAAGTGTTACTGTTCTCTGCACAAAAGCGATTCTGCGAAGCAATTTGAATATGCACAGAGAAGGTGCTAGCAGGGAATTCTCTGCCTGCCTTTCCCCAGGGCTCTGCAAGCTCTCCAGGACAACAACAAATCTGGGGCTCTGTGCTTTCTTTCGTTCTGAACAAGTGTTACGGTTTTCTGCACAAAAGCGATTCTGCGAAGCAATGTGAACACTTCTGCTTCCCAGGCACAGAGAAGGTGCTAGCAGGGAATTCTCTGCCTGCCTTTCCCCAGTGCTCTGCAAGCTCTCCAGGACAACAGCAAATCTGGGGCTCTGTGCTTTCTTTCGTTCTGAACAAGTGTTACTGTTTTCTGCACAAAAGCGATTCTGCGAAGCAATGTGAACACTTCTGCTTCCCAGGCACAGAGAAGGTGCTAGCAGGGAATTCTCTGCCTGCCTTTCCCCAGGGCTCTGCAAGCTCTCCAGGACAACAGCAAATCTGGGGCTCTGTGCTTTCTTTCGTTCTGAACAAGTGTTACTGTTTTCTGCACAAAAGCGATTCTGCGAAGCAATGTGAACAGGCACAGAGAAGGTGCTAGCAGGGAATTCTCTGCCTGCCTTTCCCCAGTTCTCTGCAAGCTCTCCAGGACAACAGCAGATCTGGGGCTCTGTGCTTTCTTTCGTTCTGAACAAGTGTTACTGTTTTCTGCACAAAAGCGATTCTGCGAAGCAATGTGAACACTTCTGCTTCCCAGGCACAGAGAAGGTGCTAGCAGGGAATTCTCTGCCTGCCTTTCCCCAGTGCTCTGCAAGCTCTCCAGGACAACAGCAAATCTGGGGCTCTGTGCTTTCTTTCGTTCTGAACAAGTGTTACAGTTCTCTGCACAAAAGCGATTCTGCGAAGCAATTTGAATATGCACAGAGAAGGTGCTAGCAGGGAATTCTCTGCCTGCCTTTCCCCAGTGCTCTGCAAGCTCTCCAGGACAACAACAAATCTGGGTCTCTGTGCTTTCTTTCGTTCTGAACAAGTGTTACGGTTTTCTGCACAAAAGCGTTTCTGCAAAGCAATGTGAACACTTCTGCTTCCCAGGCACAGAGGAGGTGCTAGCAGGGAATTCTCTGCCTGCCTTTCCCCAGTGCTCTGCAAGCTCTCCAGGACAACAGCAAATCTGGGGCTCTGTGCTTTCTTTCGTTCTGAACAAGTGTTACTGTTCTCTGCACAAAAGCGATTCTGCGAAGCAATTTGAATATGCACAGAGAAGGTGCTAGCAGGGAATTCTCTGCCTGCCTTTCCCCAGTGCTCTGCAAGCTCTCCAGGACAACAGCAAATCTGGGGCTCTGTGCTTTCTTTCGTTCTGAACAAGTGTTACTGTTCTCTGCACAAAAGCGATTCTGCGAAGCAATGTGAACAGGCACAGAGAAGGTGCTAGCAGGGAATTCTCTGCCTGCCTTTCCCCAGTGCTCTGCAAGCTCTCCAGGACAACAGCAAATCTGGGGCTCTGTGCTTTCTTTCGTTCTGAACAAGTGTTACTGTTCTCTGCACAAAAGCGATTCTGCGAAGCAATGTGAACAGGCACAGAGAAGGTGCTAGCAGGGAATTCTCTGCCTGCCTTTCCCCAGGGCTATGCAAGCTCTCCAGGACAACAGCAAATCTGGGGCTCTGTGCTTTCTTTCGTTCTGAACAAGTGTTACTGTTCTCTGCACAAAAGCGATTCTGCGAAGCAATTTGAATATGCACAGAGAAGGTGCTAGCAGGGAATTCTCTGCCTGCCTTTCCCCAGTGCTCTGCAAGCTCTCCAGGACAACAACAAATCTGGGGCTCTGTGCTTTCTTTCGTTCTGAACAAGTGTTACGGTTTTCTGCACAAAAGCGATTCTGCGAAGCAATGTGAACACTTCTGCTTCCCAGGCACAGAGAAGGTGCTAGCAGGGAATTCTCTGCCTGCCTTTCCCCAGTGCTCTGCAAGCTCTCCAGGACAACAGCAAATCTGGGGCTCTGTGCTTTCTTTCGTTCTGAACAAGTGTTACTGTTCTCTGCACAAAAGCGATTCTGCGAAGCAATTTGAATATGCACAGAGAAGGTGCTAGCAGGGAATTCTCTGCCTGCCTTTCCCCAGTGCTCTGCAAGCTCTCCAGGACAACATAAAATATGGGGCTCTGTGCTTTCTTTCGTTCTGAACAAGTGTTAGTGTTTTCTGCACAAAAGCGATTCTGCGAAGCAATGTGAACACTTCTGCTTCCCAGGCACAGAGAAGGTGCTAGCAGGGAATTCTCTGCCTGCCTTTCCCCAGGGCTATGCAAGCTCTCCAGGACAACAGCAAATCTGGGGCTCTGTGCTTTCTTTCGTTCTGAACAAGTGTTACTGTTCTCTGCACAAAAGCGATTCTGCGAAGCAATGTGAACAGGCACAGAGAAGGTGCTAGCAGGGAATTCTCTGCCTGCCTTTCCCCAGTGCTCTGCAAGCTCTCCAGGACAACAGCAAATCTGGGGCTCTGTGCTTTCTTTCGTTCTGAACAAGTGTTACTGTTCTCTGCACAAAAGCGATTCTGCGAAGCAATGTGAACAGGCACAGAGAAGGTGCTAGCAGGGAATTCTCTGCCTGCCTTTCCCCAGGGCTATGCAAGCTCTCCAGGACAACAGCAAATCTGGGGCTCTGTGCTTTCTTTCGTTCTGAACAAGTGTTACTGTTCTCTGCACAAAAGCGATTCTGCGAAGCAATTTGAATATGCACAGAGAAGGTGCTAGCAGGGAATTCTCTGCCTGCCTTTCCCCAGGGCTCTGCAAGCTCTCCAGGACAACAACAAATCTGGGGCTCTGTGCTTTCTTTCGTTCTGAACAAGTGTTACGGTTTTCTGCACAAAAGCGATTCTGCGAAGCAATGTGAACACTTCTGCTTCCCAGGCACAGAGAAGGTGCTAGCAGGGAATTCTCTGCCTGCCTTTCCCCAGTGCTCTGCAAGCTCTCCAGGACAACAGCAAATCTGGGGCTCTGTGCTTTCTTTCGTTCTGAACAAGTGTTACTGTTTTCTGCACAAAAGCGATTCTGCGAAGCAATGTGAACACTTCTACTTCCCAGGCACAGAGAAGGTGCTAGCAGGGAATTCTCTGCCTGCCTTTCCCCAGGGCTCTGCAAGCTCTCCAGGACAACAGCAAATCTGGGGCTCTGTGCTTTCTTTCGTTCTGAACAAGTGTTACTGTTTTCTGCACAAAAGCGATTCTGCGAAGCAATGTGAACAGGCACAGAGAAGGTGCTAGCAGGGAATTCTCTGCCTGCCTTTCCCCAGTTCTCTGCAAGCTCTCCAGGACAACAGCAGATCTGGGGCTCTGTGCTTTCTTTCGTTCTGAACAAGTGTTACTGTTTTCTGCACAAAAGCGATTCTGCGAAGCAATGTGAACACTTCTGCTTCCCAGGCACAGAGAAGGTGCTAGCAGGGAATTCTCTGCCTGCCTTTCCCCAGTGCTCTGCAAGCTCTCCAGGACAACAGCAAATCTGGGGCTCTGTGCTTTCTTTCGTTCTGAACAAGTGTTACAGTTCTCTGCACAAAAGCGATTCTGCGAAGCAATTTGAATATGCACAGAGAAGGTGCTAGCAGGGAATTCTCTGCCTGCCTTTCCCCAGTGCTCTGCAAGCTCTCCAGGACAACAACAAATCTGGGTCTCTGTGCTTTCTTTCGTTCTGAACAAGTGTTACGGTTTTCTGCACAAAAGCGTTTCTGCAAAGCAATGTGAACACTTCTGCTTCCCAGGCACAGAGGAGGTGCTAGCAGGGAATTCTCTGCCTGCCTTTCCCCAGTGCTCTGCAAGCTCTCCAGGACAACAGCAAATCTGGGGCTCTGTGCTTTCTTTCGTTCTGAACAAGTGTTACTGTTCTCTGCACAAAAGCGATTCTGCGAAGCAATTTGAATATGCACAGAGAAGGTGCTAGCAGGGAATTCTCTGCCTGCCTTTCCCCAGGGCTATGCAAGCTCTCCAGGACAACAGCAAATCTGGGGCTCTGTGCTTTCTTTCGTTCTGAACAAGTGTTACTGTTCTCTGCACAAAAGCGATTCTGCGAAGCAATGTGAACACTTCTGCTTCCCAGGCACAGAGAAGGTGCTAGCAGGGAATTCTCTGCCTGCCTTTCCCCAGTGCTCTGCAAGCTCTCCAGGACAACAGCAAATCTGGGGCTCTGTGCTTTCTTTCATTCTGAACAAGTGTTACTGTTCTCTGCACAAAAGTGATTCTGCGAAGCAATGTGAACAGGCACAGAGAAGGTGCTAGCAGGGAATTCTCTGCCTGCCTTTCCCCAGGGCTCTGCAAGCTCTCCAGGACAACAGCAAATCTGGGGCTCTGTGCTTTCTTTCGTTCTGAACAAGTGTTACTGTTCTCTGCACAAAAGCGATTCTGCGAAGCAATGTGAACAGGCACAGAGAAGGTGCTAGCAGGGAATTCTCTGCCTGCCTTTCCCCAGGGCTATGCAAGCTCTCCAGGACAACAGCAAATCTGGGGCTCTGTGCTTTCTTTCGTTCTGAACAAGTGTTACTGTTCTCTGCACAAAAGCGATTCTGCGAAGCAATTTGAATATGCACAGAGAAGGTGCTAGCAGGGAATTCTCTGCCTGCCTTTCCCCAGGGCTCTGCAAGCTCTCCAGGACAACAACAAATCTGGGGCTCTGTGCTTTCTTTTGTTCTGAACAAGTGTTACGGTTTTCTGCACAAAAGCGATTCTGCGAAGCAATGTGAACACTTCTGCTTCCCAGGCACAGAGAAGGTGCTAGCAGGGAATTCTCTGCCTGCCTTTCCCCAGTGCTCTGCAAGCTCTCCAGGACAACAGCAAATCTGGGGCTCTGTGCTTTCTTTCGTTCTGAACAAGTGTTACTGTTCTCTGCACAAAAGCGATTCTGCGAAGCAATTTGAATATGCACAGAGAAGGTGCTAGCAGGGAATTCTCTGCCTGCCTTTCCCCAGTGCTCTGCAAGCTCTCCAGGACAACATAAAATCTGGGGCTCTGTGCTTTCTTTCGTTCTGAACAAGTGTTAGTGTTTTCTGCACAAAAGCGATTCTGCGAAGCAATGTGAACACTTCTGATTCCCAGGCACAGAGAAGGTGCTAGCAGGGAATTCTCTGCCTGCCTTTCCCCACTGCTCTGCAAGCTCTCCAGGACAACAGCAAATCTGGGGCTCTGTGCTTTCTTTCGTTCTGAACAAGTGTTACTGTTTTCTGCACAAAAGCGATTCTGCGAAGCAATGTGAACACTTCTGCTTCCCAGGCACAGAGAAGGTGCTAGCAGGGAATTCTCTGCCTGCCTTTCCCCAGTGCTCTGCAAGCTCTCCAGGACAACAGCAAATCTGGGGCTCTGTGCTTTCTTTCGTTCTGAACAAGTGTTACTGTTCTCTGCACAAAAGCGATTCTGCGAAGCAATGTGAACAGGCACAGAGAAGGTGCTAGCAGGGAATTCTCTGCCTGCCTTTCCCCAGTGCTCTGCAAGCTCTCCAGGACAACAGCAAATCTGGGGCTCTGTGCTTTCTTTCGTTCTGAACAAGTGTTACTGTTCTCTGCACAAAAGCGATTCTGCGAAGCAATGTGAACAGGCACAGAGAAGGTGCTAGCAGGGAATTCTCTGCCTGCCTTTCCCCAGGGCTATTGCAAGCTCTCCAGGACAACAGCAAATCTGGGGCTCTGTGCTTTCTTTCGTTCTGAACAAGTGTTACTGTTCTCTGCACAAAAGCGATTCTGCGAAGCAATTTGAATATGCACAGAGAAGGTGCTAGCAGGGAATTCTCTGCCTGCCTTTCCCCAGGGCTCTGCAAGCTCTCCAGGACAACAACAAATCTGGGGCTCTGTGCTTTCTTTCGTTCTGAACAAGTGTTACGGTTTTCTGCACAAAATCGATTCTGCGAAGCAATGTGAACACTTCTGCTTCCCAGGCACAGAGAAGGTGCTAGCAGGGAATTCTCTGCCTGCCTTTCCCCAGTGCTCTGCAAGCTCTCCAGGACAACAACAAATCTGGGTCTCTGTGCTTTCTTTCGTTCTGAACAAGTGTTACGGTTTTCTGCACAAAAGCGTTTCTGCAAAGCAATGTGAACACTTCTGCTTCCCAGGCACAGAGGAGGTGCTAGCAGGGAATTCTCTGCCTGCCTTTCCCCAGTGCTCTGCAAGCTCTCCAGGACAACAGCAAATCTGGGGCTCTGTGCTTTCTTTCGTTCTGAACAAGTGTTACTGTTTTCTGCACAAAAGCGATTCTGCGAAGCAATTTGAATATGCACAGAGAAGGTGCTAGCAGGGAATTCTCTGCCTGCCTTTCCCCAGTGCTCTGCAAGCTCTCCAGGACAACAGCAAATCTGGGGCTCTGTGCTTTCTTTCGTTCTGAACAAGTGTTACTGTTTTCTGCACAAAAGCGATTCTGCGAAGCAATGTGAACACTTCTGCTTCCCAGGCACAGAGAAGGTGCTAGCAGGGAATTCTCTGCCTGCCTTTCCCCAGTGCTCTGCAAGCTCTCCAGGACAACATAAAATCTGGGGCTCTGTGCTTTCTTTCGTTCTGAACAAGTGTTAGTGTTTTCTGCACAAAAGCGATTCTGCGAAGCAATGTGAACACTTCTGATTCCCAGGCACAGAGAAGGTGCTAGCAGGGAATTCTCTGCCTGCCTTTCCCCACTGCTCTGCAAGCTCTCCAGGACAACAGCAAATCTGGGGCTCTGTGCTTTCTTTCGTTCTGAACAAGTGTTACTGTTTTCTGCACAAAAGCGATTCTGCGAAGCAATGTGAACACTTCTGCTTCCCAGGCACAGAGAAGGTGCTAGCAGGGAATTCTCTGCCTGCCTTTCCCCAGTGCTCTGCAAGCTCTCCAGGACAACAGCAAATCTGGGGCTCTGTGCTTTCTTTCGTTCTGAACAAGTGTTACTGTTCTCTGCACAAAAGCGATTCTGCGAAGCAATGTGAACAGGCACAGAGAAGGTGCTAGCAGGGAATTCTCTGCCTGCCTTTCCCCAGTGCTCTGCAAGCTCTCCAGGACAACATAAAATCTGGGGCTCTGTGCTTTCTTTCGTTCTGAACAAGTGTTAGTGTTTTCTGCACAAAAGCGATTCTGCGAAGCAATGTGAACACTTCTGATTCCCAGGCACAGAGAAGGTGCTAGCAGGGAATTCTCTGCCTGCCTTTCCCCACTGCTCTGCAAGCTCTCCAGGACAACAGCAAATCTGGGGCTCTGTGCTTTCTTTCGTTCTGAACAAGTGTTACTGTTTTCTGCACAAAAGCGATTCTGCGAAGCAATGTGAACACTTCTGCTTCCCAGGCACAGAGAAGGTGCTAGCAGGGAATTCTCTGCCTGCCTTTCCCCAGTGCTCTGCAAGCTCTCCAGGACAACAGCAAATCTGGGGCTCTGTGCTTTCTTTCGTTCTGAACAAGTGTTACTGTTCTCTGCACAAAAGCGATTCTGCGAAGCAATGTGAACAGGCACAGAGAAGGTGCTAGCAGGGAATTCTCTGCCTGCCTTTCCCCAGTGCTCTGCAAGCTCTCCAGGACAACAGCAAATCTGGGGCTCTGTGCTTTCTTTCGTTCTGAACAAGTGTTACTGTTCTCTGCACAAAAGCGATTCTGCGAAGCAATGTGAACAGGCACAGAGAAGGTGCTAGCAGGGAATTCTCTGCCTGCCTTTCCCCAGGGCTATTGCAAGCTCTCCAGGACAACAGCAAATCTGGGGCTCTGTGCTTTCTTTCGTTCTGAACAAGTGTTACTGTTCTCTGCACAAAAGCGATTCTGCGAAGCAATTTGAATATGCACAGAGAAGGTGCTAGCAGGGAATTCTCTGCCTGCCTTTCCCCAGGGCTCTGCAAGCTCTCCAGGACAACAACAAATCTGGGGCTCTGTGCTTTCTTTCGTTCTGAACAAGTGTTACGGTTTTCTGCACAAAATCGATTCTGCGAAGCAATGTGAACACTTCTGCTTCCCAGGCACAGAGAAGGTGCTAGCAGGGAATTCTCTGCCTGCCTTTCCCCAGTGCTCTGCAAGCTCTCCAGGACAACAACAAATCTGGGTCTCTGTGCTTTCTTTCGTTCTGAACAAGTGTTACGGTTTTCTGCACAAAAGCGTTTCTGCAAAGCAATGTGAACACTTCTGCTTCCCAGGCACAGAGGAGGTGCTAGCAGGGAATTCTCTGCCTGCCTTTCCCCAGTGCTCTGCAAGCTCTCCAGGACAACAGCAAATCTGGGGCTCTGTGCTTTCTTTCGTTCTGAACAAGTGTTACTGTTTTCTGCACAAAAGCGATTCTGCGAAGCAATTTGAATATGCACAGAGAAGGTGCTAGCAGGGAATTCTCTGCCTGCCTTTCCCCAGTGCTCTGCAAGCTCTCCAGGACAACAGCAAATCTGGGGCTCTGTGCTTTCTTTCGTTCTGAACAAGTGTTACTGTTTTCTGCACAAAAGCGATTCTGCGAAGCAATGTGAACACTTCTGCTTCCCAGGCACAGAGAAGGTGCTAGCAGGGAATTCTCTGCCTGCCTTTCCCCAGTGCTCTGCAAGCTCTCCAGGACAACATAAAATCTGGGGCTCTGTGCTTTCTTTCGTTCTGAACAAGTGTTAGTGTTTTCTGCACAAAAGCGATTCTGCGAAGCAATGTGAACACTTCTGATTCCCAGGCACAGAGAAGGTGCTAGCAGGGAATTCTCTGCCTGCCTTTCCCCACTGCTCTGCAAGCTCTCCAGGACAACAGCAAATCTGGGGCTCTGTGCTTTCTTTCGTTCTGAACAAGTGTTACTGTTTTCTGCACAAAAGCGATTCTGCGAAGCAATGTGAACACTTCTGCTTCCCAGGCACAGAGAAGGTGCTAGCAGGGAATTCTCTGCCTGCCTTTCCCCAGTGCTCTGCAAGCTCTCCAGGACAACAGCAAATCTGGGGCTCTGTGCTTTCTTTCGTTCTGAACAAGTGTTACTGTTCTCTGCACAAAAGCGATTCTGCGAAGCAATGTGAACAGGCACAGAGAAGGTGCTAGCAGGGAATTCTCTGCCTGCCTTTCCCCAGGGCTATGCAAGCTCTCCAGGACAACAGCAAATCTGGGGCTCTGTGCTTTCTTTCATTCTGAACAAGTGTTACTGTTCTCTGCACAAAAGCGATTCTGCGAAGCAATGTGAACAGGCACAGAGAAGGTGCTAGCAGGGAATTCTCTGCCTGCCTTTCCCCAGGGCTATTGCAAGCTCTCCAGGACAACAGCAAATCTGGGGCTCTGTGCTTTCTTTCGTTCTGAACAAGTGTTACTGTTCTCTGCACAAAAGCGATTCTGCGAAGCAATTTGAATATGCACAGAGAAGGTGCTAGCAGGGAATTCTCTGCCTGCCTTTCCCCAGGGCTCTGCAAGCTCTCCAGGACAACAACAAATCTGGGGCTCTGTGCTTTCTTTCGTTCTGAACAAGTGTTACGGTTTTCTGCACAAAATCGATTCTGCGAAGCAATGTGAACACTTCTGCTTCCCAGGCACAGAGAAGGTGCTAGCAGGGAATTCTCTGCCTGCCTTTCCCCAGTGCTCTGCAAGCTCTCCAGGACAACAACAAATCTGGGTCTCTGTGCTTTCTTTCGTTCTGAACAAGTGTTACGGTTTTCTGCACAAAAGCGTTTCTGCAAAGCAATGTGAACACTTCTGCTTCCCAGGCACAGAGGAGGTGCTAGCAGGGAATTCTCTGCCTGCCTTTCCCCAGTGCTCTGCAAGCTCTCCAGGACAACAGCAAATCTGGGGCTCTGTGCTTTCTTTCGTTCTGAACAAGTGTTACTGTTTTCTGCACAAAAGCGATTCTGCGAAGCAATTTGAATATGCACAGAGAAGGTGCTAGCAGGGAATTCTCTGCCTGCCTTTCCCCAGTGCTCTGCAAGCTCTCCAGGACAACAGCAAATCTGGGGCTCTGTGCTTTCTTTCGTTCTGAACAAGTGTTACTGTTTTCTGCACAAAAGCGATTCTGCGAAGCAATGTGAACACTTCTGCTTCCCAGGCACAGAGAAGGTGCTAGCAGGGAATTCTCTGCCTGCCTTTCCCCAGTGCTCTGCAAGCTCTCCAGGACAACAGCAAATCTGGGGCTCTGTGCTTTCTTTCGTTCTGAACAAGTGTTACTGTTCTCTGCACAAAAGCGATTCTGCGAAGCAATTTGAATATGCACAGAGAAGGTGCTAGCAGGGAATTCTCTGCCTGCCTTTCCCCAGTGCTCTGCAAGCTCTCCAGGACAACATAAAATCTGGGGCTCTGTGCTTTCTTTCGTTCTGAACAAGTGTTAGTGTTTTCTGCACAAAAGCGATTCTGCGAAGCAATGTGAACACTTCTGATTCCCAGGCACAGAGAAGGTGCTAGCAGGGAATTCTCTGCCTGCCTTTCCCCACTGCTCTGCAAGCTCTCCAGGACAACAGCAAATCTGGGGCTCTGTGCTTTCTTTCGTTCTGAACAAGTGTTACTGTTTTCTGCACAAAAGCGATTCTGCGAAGCAATGTGAACACTTCTGCTTCCCAGGCACAGAGAAGGTGCTAGCAGGGAATTCTCTGCCTGCCTTTCCCCAGTGCTCTGCAAGCTCTCCAGGACAACAGCAAATCTGGGGCTCTGTGCTTTCTTTCGTTCTGAACAAGTGTTACTGTTCTCTGCACAAAAGCGATTCTGCGAAGCAATGTGAACAGGCACAGAGAAGGTGCTAGCAGGGAATTCTCTGCCTGCCTTTCCCCAGTGCTCTGCAAGCTCTCCAGGACAACAGCAAATCTGGGGCTCTGTGCTTTCTTTCGTTCTGAACAAGTGTTACTGTTCTCTGCACAAAAGCGATTCTGCGAAGCAATGTGAACAGGCACAGAGAAGGTGCTAGCAGGGAATTCTCTGCCTGCCTTTCCCCAGGGCTATTGCAAGCTCTCCAGGACAACAGCAAATCTGGGGCTCTGTGCTTTCTTTCGTTCTGAACAAGTGTTACTGTTCTCTGCACAAAAGCGATTCTGCGAAGCAATTTGAATATGCACAGAGAAGGTGCTAGCAGGGAATTCTCTGCCTGCCTTTCCCCAGGGCTCTGCAAGCTCTCCAGGACAACAACAAATCTGGGGCTCTGTGCTTTCTTTCGTTCTGAACAAGTGTTACGGTTTTCTGCACAAAATCGATTCTGCGAAGCAATGTGAACACTTCTGCTTCCCAGGCACAGAGAAGGTGCTAGCAGGGAATTCTCTGCCTGCCTTTCCCCAGTGCTCTGCAAGCTCTCCAGGACAACAACAAATCTGGGTCTCTGTGCTTTCTTTCGTTCTGAACAAGTGTTACGGTTTTCTGCACAAAAGCGTTTCTGCAAAGCAATGTGAACACTTCTGCTTCCCAGGCACAGAGGAGGTGCTAGCAGGGAATTCTCTGCCTGCCTTTCCCCAGTGCTCTGCAAGCTCTCCAGGACAACAGCAAATCTGGGGCTCTGTGCTTTCTTTCGTTCTGAACAAGTGTTACTGTTCTCTGCACAAAAGCGATTCTGCGAAGCAATTTGAATATGCACAGAGAAGGTGCTAGCAGGGAATTCTCTGCCTGCCTTTCCCCAGTGCTCTGCAAGCTCTCCAGGACAACAGCAAATCTGGGGCTCTGTGCTTTCTTTCGTTCTGAACAAGTGTTACTGTTTTCTGCACAAAAGCGATTCTGCGAAGCAATGTGAACACTTCTGCTTCCCAGGCACAGAGAAGGTGCTAGCAGGGAATTCTCTGCCTGCCTTTCCCCAGTGCTCTGCAAGCTCTCCAGGACAACAGCAAATCTGGGGCTCTGTGCTTTCTTTCGTTCTGAACAAGTGTTACTGTTCTCTGCACAAAAGTGATTCTGCGAAGCAATGTGAACAGGCACAGAGAAGGTGCTAGCAGGGAATTCTCTGCCTGCCTTTCCCCAGTGCTCTGCAAGCTCTCCAGGACAACAGCAAATCTGGGGCTCTGTGCTTTCTTTCGTTCTGAACAAGTGTTACTGTTCTCTGCACAAAAGCGATTCTGCGAAGCAATGTGAACAGGCACAGAGAAGGTGCTAGCAGGGAATTCTCTGCCTGCCTTTCCCCAGGGCTATGCAAGCTCTCCAGGACAACAGCAAATCTGGGGCTCTGTGCTTTCTTTCGTTCTGAACAAGTGTTACTGTTCTCTGCACAAAAGCGATTCTGCGAAGCAATTTGAATATGCACAGAGAAGGTGCTAGCAGGGAATTCTCTGCCTGCCTTTCCCCAGGGCTCTGCAAGCTCTCCAGGACAACAACAAATCTGGGGCTCTGTGCTTTCTTTCGTTCTGAACAAGTGTTACGGTTTTCTGCACAAAAGCGATTCTGCGAAGCAATGTGAACACTTCTGCTTCCCAGGCACAGAGAAGGTGCTAGCAGGGAATTCTCTGCCTGCCTTTCCCCAGTGCTCTGCAAGCTCTCCAGGACAACAGCAAATCTGGGGCTCTGTGCTTTCTTTCGTTCTGAACAAGTGTTAGTGTTTTCTGCACAAAAGCGATTCTGCGAAGCAATGTGAACAGGCACAGAGAAGGTGCTAGCAGGGAATTCTCTGCCTGCCTTTCCCCAGTTCTCTGCAAGCTCTCCAGGACAACAGCAGATCTGGGGCTCTGTGCTTTCTTTCGTTCTGAACAAGTGTTACTGTTTTCTGCACAAAAGCGATTCTGCGAAGCAATGTGAACACTTCTGCTTCCCAGGCACAGAGAAGGTGCTAGCAGGGAATTCTCTGCCTGCCTTTCCCCAGTGCTCTGCAAGCTCTCCAGGACAACAGCAAATCTGGGGCTCTGTGCTTTCTTTCGTTCTGAACAAGTGTTACAGTTCTCTGCACAAAAGCGATTCTGCGAAGCAATTTGAATATGCACAGAGAAGGTGCTAGCAGGGAATTCTCTGCCTGCCTTTCCCCAGTGCTCTGCAAGCTCTCCAGGACAACAACAAATCTGGGTCTCTGTGCTTTCTTTCGTTCTGAACAAGTGTTACGGTTTTCTGCACAAAAGCGTTTCTGCAAAGCAATGTGAACACTTCTGCTTCCCAGGCACAGAGGAGGTGCTAGCAGGGAATTCTCTGCCTGCCTTTCCCCAGTGCTCTGCAAGCTCTCCAGGACAACAGCAAATCTGGGGCTCTGTGCTTTCTTTCGTTCTGAACAAGTGTTACTGTTCTCTGCACAAAAGCGATTCTGCGAAGCAATTTGAATATGCACAGAGAAGGTGCTAGCAGGGAATTCTCTGCCTGCCTTTCCCCAGTGCTCTGCAAGCTCTCCAGGACAACAGCAAATCTGGGGCTCTGTGCTTTCTTTCGTTCTGAACAAGTGTTACTGTTTTCTGCACAAAAGCGATTCTGCGAAGCAATGTGAACACTTCTGCTTCCCAGGCACAGAGAAGGTGCTAGCAGGGAATTCTCTGCCTGCCTTTCCCCAGTGCTCTGCAAGCTCTCCAGGACAACAGCAAATCTGGGGCTCTGTGCTTTCTTTCGTTCTGAACAAGTGTTACTGTTCTCTGCACAAAAGTGATTCTGCGAAGCAATGTGAACAGGCACAGAGAAGGTGCTAGCAGGGAATTCTCTGCCTGCCTTTCCCCAGGGCTCTGCAAGCTCTCCAGGACAACAGCAAATCTGGGGCTCTGTGCTTTCTTTCGTTCTGAACAAGTGTTACTGTTCTCTGCACAAAAGCGATTCTGCGAAGCAATGTGAACAGGCACAGAGAAGGTGCTAGCAGGGAATTCTCTGCCTGCCTTTCCCCAGGGCTATGCAAGCTCTCCAGGACAACAGCAAATCTGGGGCTCTGTGCTTTCTTTCGTTCTGAACAAGTGTTACTGTTCTCTGCACAAAAGCGATTCTGCGAAGCAATTTGAATATGCACAGAGAAGGTGCTAGCAGGGAATTCTCTGCCTGCCTTTCCCCAGGGCTCTGCAAGCTCTCCAGGACAACAACAAATCTGGGGCTCTGTGCTTTCTTTCGTTCTGAACAAGTGTTACGGTTTTCTGCACAAAAGCGATTCTGCGAAGCAATGTGAACACTTCTGCTTCCCAGGCACAGAGAAGGTGCTAGCAGGGAATTCTCTGCCTGCCTTTCCCCAGTGCTCTGCAAGCTCTCCAGGACAACAGCAAATCTGGGGCTCTGTGCTTTCTTTCGTTCTGAACAAGTGTTACTGTTCTCTGCACAAAAGCGATTCTGCGAAGCAATTTGAATATGCACAGAGAAGGTGCTAGCAGGGAATTCTCTGCCTGCCTTTCCCCAGTGCTCTGCAAGCTCTCCAGGACAACATAAAATCTGGGGCTCTGTGCTTTCTTTCGTTCTGAACAAGTGTTACTGTTTTCTGCACAAAAGCGATTCTGCGAAGCAATGTGAACACTTCTGCTTCCCAGGCACAGAGAAGGTGCTAGCAGGGAATTCTCTGCCTGCCTTTCCCCAGTGCTCTGCAAGCTCTCCAGGACAACATAAAATCTGGGGCTCTGTGCTTTCTTTCGTTCTGAACAAGTGTTAGTGTTTTCTGCACAAAAGCGATTCTGCGAAGCAATGTGAACACTTCTGATTCCCAGGCACAGAGAAGGTGCTAGCAGGGAATTCTCTGCCTGCCTTTCCCCACTGCTCTGCAAGCTCTCCAGGACAACAGCAAATCTGGGGCTCTGTGCTTTCTTTCGTTCTGAACAAGTGTTACTGTTTTCTGCACAAAAGCGATTCTGCGAAGCAATGTGAACACTTCTGCTTCCCAGGCACAGAGAAGGTGCTAGCAGGGAATTCTCTGCCTGCCTTTCCCCAGTGCTCTGCAAGCTCTCCAGGACAACAGCAAATCTGGGGCTCTGTGCTTTCTTTCGTTCTGAACAAGTGTTACTGTTCTCTGCACAAAAGCGATTCTGCGAAGCAATGTGAACAGGCACAGAGAAGGTGCTAGCAGGGAATTCTCTGCCTGCCTTTCCCCAGTGCTCTGCAAGCTCTCCAGGACAACAGCAAATCTGGGGCTCTGTGCTTTCTTTCATTCTGAACAAGTGTTACTGTTCTCTGCACAAAAGCGATTCTGCGAAGCAATGTGAACAGGCACAGAGAAGGTGCTAGCAGGGAATTCTCTGCCTGCCTTTCCCCAGGGCTATTGCAAGCTCTCCAGGACAACAGCAAATCTGGGGCTCTGTGCTTTCTTTCGTTCTGAACAAGTGTTACTGTTCTCTGCACAAAAGCGATTCTGCGAAGCAATTTGAATATGCACAGAGAAGGTGCTAGCAGGGAATTCTCTGCCTGCCTTTCCCCAGGGCTCTGCAAGCTCTCCAGGACAACAACAAATCTGGGGCTCTGTGCTTTCTTTCGTTCTGAACAAGTGTTACGGTTTTCTGCACAAAATCGATTCTGCGAAGCAATGTGAACACTTCTGCTTCCCAGGCACAGAGAAGGTGCTAGCAGGGAATTCTCTGCCTGCCTTTCCCCAGTGCTCTGCAAGCTCTCCAGGACAACAACAAATCTGGGTCTCTGTGCTTTCTTCCGTTCTGAACAAGTGTTACGGTTTTCTGCACAAAAGCGTTTCTGCAAAGCAATGTGAACACTTCTGCTTCCCAGGCACAGAGGAGGTGCTAGCAGGGAATTCTCTGCCTGCCTTTCCCCAGTGCTCTGCAAGCTCTCCAGGACAACAGCAAATCTGGGGCTCTGTGCTTTCTTTCGTTCTGAACAAGTGTTACTGTTTTCTGCACAAAAGCGATTCTGCGAAGCAATTTGAATATGCACAGAGAAGGTGCTAGCAGGGAATTCTCTGCCTGCCTTTCCCCAGTGCTCTGCAAGCTCTCCAGGACAACAGCAAATCTGGGGCTCTGTGCTTTCTTTCGTTCTGAACAAGTGTTATTGTTTTCTGCACAAAAGCGATTCTGCGAAGCAATGTGAACACTTCTGCTTCCCAGGCACAGAGAAGGTGCTAGCAGGGAATTCTCTGCCTGCCTTTCCCCAGGGCTATGCAAGCTCTCCAGGACAACAGCAAATCTGGGGCTCTGTGCTTTCTTTCGTTCTGAACAAGTGTTACTGTTCTCTGCACAAAAGCGATTCTGCGAAGCAATTTGAATATGCACAGAGAAGGTGCTAGCAGGGAATTCTCTGCCTGCCTTTCCCCAGTGCTCTGCAAGCTCTCCAGGACAACATAAAATCTGGGGCTCTGTGCTTTCTTTCGTTCTGAACAAGTGTTAGTGTTTTCTGCACAAAAGCGATTCTGCGAAGCAATGTGAACACTTCTGATTCCCAGGCACAGAGAAGGTGCTAGCAGGGAATTCTCTGCCTGCCTTTCCCCACTGCTCTGCAAGCTCTCCAGGACAACAGCAAATCTGGGGCTCTGTGCTTTCTTTCGTTCTGAACAAGTGTTACTGTTTTCTGCACAAAAGCGATTCTGCGAAGCAATGTGAACACTTCTGCTTCCCAGGCACAGAGAAGGTGCTAGCAGGGAATTCTCTGCCTGCCTTTCCCCAGTGCTCTGCAAGCTCTCCAGGACAACAGCAAATCTGGGGCTCTGTGCTTTCTTTCGTTCTGAACAAGTGTTACTGTTCTCTGCACAAAAGCGATTCTGCGAAGCAATGTGAACAGGCACAGAGAAGGTGCTAGCAGGGAATTCTCTGCCTGCCTTTCCCCAGTGCTCTGCAAGCTCTCCAGGACAACAGCAAATCTGGGGCTCTGTGCTTTCTTTCGTTCTGAACAAGTGTTACTGTTCTCTGCACAAAAGCGATTCTGCGAAGCAATGTGAACAGGCACAGAGAAGGTGCTAGCAGGGAATTCTCTGCCTGCCTTTCCCCAGGGCTATTGCAAGCTCTCCAGGACAACAGCAAATCTGGGGCTCTGTGCTTTCTTTCGTTCTGAACAAGTGTTACTGTTCTCTGCACAAAAGCGATTCTGCGAAGCAATTTGAATATGCACAGAGAAGGTGCTAGCAGGGAATTCTCTGCCTGCCTTTCCCCAGGGCTCTGCAAGCTCTCCAGGACAACAACAAATCTGGGGCTCTGTGCTTTCTTTCGTTCTGAACAAGTGTTACGGTTTTCTGCACAAAATCGATTCTGCGAAGCAATGTGAACACTTCTGCTTCCCAGGCACAGAGAAGGTGCTAGCAGGGAATTCTCTGCCTGCCTTTCCCCAGTGCTCTGCAAGCTCTCCAGGACAACAACAAATCTGGGTCTCTGTGCTTTCTTTCGTTCTGAACAAGTGTTACGGTTTTCTGCACAAAAGCGTTTCTGCAAAGCAATGTGAACACTTCTGCTTCCCAGGCACAGAGGAGGTGCTAGCAGGGAATTCTCTGCCTGCCTTTCCCCAGTGCTCTGCAAGCTCTCCAGGACAACAGCAAATCTGGGGCTCTGTGCTTTCTTTCGTTCTGAACAAGTGTTACTGTTTTCTGCACAAAAGCGATTCTGCGAAGCAATTTGAATATGCACAGAGAAGGTGCTAGCAGGGAATTCTCTGCCTGCCTTTCCCCAGTGCTCTGCAAGCTCTCCAGGACAACAGCAAATCTGGGGCTCTGTGCTTTCTTTCGTTCTGAACAAGTGTTACTGTTTTCTGCACAAAAGCGATTCTGCGAAGCAATGTGAACACTTCTGCTTCCCAGGCACAGAGAAGGTGCTAGCAGGGAATTCTCTGCCTGCCTTTCCCCAGTGCTCTGCAAGCTCTCCAGGACAACAGCAAATCTGGGGCTCTGTGCTTTCTTTCGTTCTGAACAAGTGTTACTGTTCTCTGCACAAAAGTGATTCTGCGAAGCAATGTGAACAGGCACAGAGAAGGTGCTAGCAGGGAATTCTCTGCCTGCCTTTCCCCAGTGCTCTGCAAGCTCTCCAGGACAACAGCAAATCTGGGGCTCTGTGCTTTCTTTCGTTCTGAACAAGTGTTACTGTTCTCTGCACAAAAGCGATTCTGCGAAGCAATGTGAACAGGCACAGAGAAGGTGCTAGCAGGGAATTCTCTGCCTGCCTTTCCCCAGGGCTATGCAAGCTCTCCAGGACAACAGCAAATCTGGGGCTCTGTGCTTTCTTTCGTTCTGAACAAGTGTTACTGTTCTCTGCACAAAAGCGATTCTGCGAAGCAATTTGAATATGCACAGAGAAGGTGCTAGCAGGGAATTCTCTGCCTGCCTTTCCCCAGGGCTCTGCAAGCTCTCCAGGACAACAACAAATCTGGGGCTCTGTGCTTTCTTTCGTTCTGAACAAGTGTTACGGTTTTCTGCACAAAAGCGATTCTGCGAAGCAATGTGAACACTTCTGCTTCCCAGGCACAGAGAAGGTGCTAGCAGGGAATTCTCTGCCTGCCTTTCCCCAGTGCTCTGCAAGCTCTCCAGGACAACAGCAAATCTGGGGCTCTGTGCTTTCTTTCGTTCTGAACAAGTGTTACTGTTCTCTGCACAAAAGCGATTCTGCGAAGCAATGTGAACAGGCACAGAGAAGGTGCTAGCAGGGAATTCTCTGCCTGCCTTTCCCCAGTTCTCTGCAAGCTCTCCAGGACAACAGCAGATCTGGGGCTCTGTGCTTTCTTTCGTTCTGAACAAGTGTTACTGTTTTCTGCACAAAAGCGATTCTGCGAAGCAATGTGAACACTTCTGCTTCCCAGGCACAGAGAAGGTGCTAGCAGGGAATTCTCTGCCTGCCTTTCCCCAGTGCTCTGCAAGCTCTCCAGGACAACAGCAAATCTGGGGCTCTGTGCTTTCTTTCGTTCTGAACAAGTGTTACAGTTCTCTGCACAAAAGCGATTCTGCGAAGCAATTTGAATATGCACAGAGAAGGTGCTAGCAGGGAATTCTCTGCCTGCCTTTCCCCAGTGCTCTGCAAGCTCTCCAGGACAACATAAAATCTGGGGCTCTGTGCTTTCTTTCGTTCTGAACAAGTGTTACGGTTTTCTGCACAAAAGCGTTTCTGCAAAGCAATGTGAACACTTCTGCTTCCCAGGCACAGAGGAGGTGCTAGCAGGGAATTCTCTGCCTGCCTTTCCCCAGTGCTCTGCAAGCTCTCCAGGACAACAGCAAATCTGGGGCTCTGTGCTTTCTTTCGTTCTGAACAAGTGTTACTGTTCTCTGCACAAAAGCGATTCTGCGAAGCAATTTGAATATGCACAGAGAAGGTGCTAGCAGGGAATTCTCTGCCTGCCTTTCCCCAGTGCTCTGCAAGCTCTCCAGGACAACAGCAAATCTGGGGCTCTGTGCTTTCTTTCGTTCTGAACAAGTGTTACTGTTTTCTGCACAAAAGCGATTCTGCGAAGCAATGTGAACACTTCTGCTTCCCAGGCACAGAGAAGGTGCTAGCAGGGAATTCTCTGCCTGCCTTTCCCCAGTGCTCTGCAAGCTCTCCAGGACAACAGCAAATCTGGGGCTCTGTGCTTTCTTTCGTTCTGAACAAGTGTTACTGTTCTCTGCACAAAAGTGATTCTGCGAAGCAATGTGAACAGGCACAGAGAAGGTGCTAGCAGGGAATTCTCTGCCTGCCTTTCCCCAGGGCTCTGCAAGCTCTCCAGGACAACAGCAAATCTGGGGCTCTGTGCTTTCTTTCGTTCTGAACAAGTGTTACTGTTCTCTGCACAAAAGCGATTCTGCGAAGCAATGTGAACAGGCACAGAGAAGGTGCTAGCAGGGAATTCTCTGCCTGCCTTTCCCCAGGGCTATGCAAGCTCTCCAGGACAACAGCAAATCTGGGGCTCTGTGCTTTCTTTCGTTCTGAACAAGTGTTACTGTTCTCTGCACAAAAGCGATTCTGCGAAGCAATTTGAATATGCACAGAGAAGGTGCTAGCAGGGAATTCTCTGCCTGCCTTTCCCCAGGGCTCTGCAAGCTCTCCAGGACAACAACAAATCTGGGGCTCTGTGCTTTCTTTCGTTCTGAACAAGTGTTACGGTTTTCTGCACAAAAGCGATTCTGCGAAGCAATGTGAACACTTCTGCTTCCCAGGCACAGAGAAGGTGCTAGCAGGGAATTCTCTGCCTGCCTTTCCCCAGTGCTCTGCAAGCTCTCCAGGACAACAGCAAATCTGGGGCTCTGTGCTTTCTTTCGTTCTGAACAAGTGTTACTGTTCTCTGCACAAAAGCGATTCTGCGAAGCAATTTGAATATGCACAGAGAAGGTGCTAGCAGGGAATTCTCTGCCTGCCTTTCCCCAGTGCTCTGCAAGCTCTCCAGGACAACATAAAATCTGGGGCTCTGTGCTTTCTTTCGTTCTGAACAAGTGTTAGTGTTTTCTGCACAAAAGCGATTCTGCGAAGCAATGTGAACACTTCTGATTCCCAGGCACAGAGAAGGTGCTAGCAGGGAATTCTCTGCCTGCCTTTCCCCACTGCTCTGCAAGCTCTCCAGGACAACAGCAAATCTGGGGCTCTGTGCTTTCTTTCGTTCTGAACAAGTGTTACTGTTTTCTGCACAAAAGCGATTCTGCGAAGCAATGTGAACACTTCTGCTTCCCAGGCACAGAGAAGGTGCTAGCAGGGAATTCTCTGCCTGCCTTTCCCCAGTGCTCTGCAAGCTCTCCAGGACAACAGCAAATCTGGGGCTCTGTGCTTTCTTTCGTTCTGAACAAGTGTTACTGTTCTCTGCACAAAAGCGATTCTGCGAAGCAATGTGAACAGGCACAGAGAAGGTGCTAGCAGGGAATTCTCTGCCTGCCTTTCCCCACTGCTCTGCAAGCTCTCCAGGACAACAGCAAATCTGGGGCTCTGTGCTTTCTTTCGTTCTGAACAAGTGTTACTGTTCTCTGCACAAAAGCGATTCTGCGAAGCAATGTGAACAGGCACAGAGAAGGTGCTAGCAGGGAATTCTCTGCCTGCCTTTCCCCAGGGCTATGCAAGCTCTCCAGGACAACAGCAAATCTGGGGCTCTGTGCTTTCTTTCGTTCTGAACAAGTGTTACTGTTCTCTGCACAAAAGCGATTCTGCGAAGCAATTTGAATATGCACAGAGAAGGTGCTAGCAGGGAATTCTCTGCCTGCCTTTCCCCAGGGCTCTGCAAGCTCTCCAGGACAACAACAAATCTGGGGCTCTGTGCTTTCTTTCGTTCTGAACAAGTGTTACGGTTTTCTGCACAAAATCGATTCTGCGAAGCAATGTGAACACTTCTGCTTCCCAGGCACAGAGAAGGTGCTAGCAGGGAATTCTCTGCCTGCCTTTCCCCAGTGCTCTGCAAGCTCTCCAGGACAACAACAAATCTGGGTCTCTGTGCTTTCTTTCGTTCTGAACAAGTGTTACGGTTTTCTGCACAAAAGCGTTTCTGCAAAGCAATGTGAACACTTCTGCTTCCCAGGCACAGAGAAGGTGCTAGCAGGGAATTCTCTGCCTGCCTTTCCCCAGTGCTCTGCAAGCTCTCCAGGACAACAGCAAATCTGGGGCTCTGTGCTTTCTTTCGTTCTGAACAAGTGTTACTGTTTTCTGCACAAAAGCGATTCTGCGAAGCAATGTGAACACTTCTGCTTCCCAGGCACAGAGAAGGTGCTAGCAGGGAATTCTCTGCCTGCCTTTCCCCAGTGCTCTGCAAGCTCTCCAGGACAACAGCAAATCTGGGGCTCTGTGCTTTCTTTCGTTCTGAACAAGTGTTACTGTTCTCTGCACAAAAGTGATTCTGCGAAGCAATGTGAACAGGCACAGAGAAGGTGCTAGCAGGGAATTCTCTGCCTGCCTTTCCCCAGTGCTCTGCAAGCTCTCCAGGACAACAGCAAATCTGGGGCTCTGTGCTTTCTTTCGTTCTGAACAAGTGTTACTGTTCTCTGCACAAAAGCGATTCTGCGAAGCAATGTGAACAGGCACAGAGAAGGTGCTAGCAGGGAATTCTCTGCCTGCCTTTCCCCAGGGCTATGCAAGCTCTCCAGGACAACAGCAAATCTGGGGCTCTGTGCTTTCTTTCGTTCTGAACAAGTGTTACTGTTCTCTGCACAAAAGCGATTCTGCGAAGCAATTTGAATATGCACAGAGAAGGTGCTAGCAGGGAATTCTCTGCCTGCCTTTCCCCAGGGCTCTGCAAGCTCTCCAGGACAACAACAAATCTGGGGCTCTGTGCTTTCTTTCGTTCTGAACAAGTGTTACGGTTTTCTGCACAAAAGCGATTCTGCGAAGCAATGTGAACACTTCTGCTTCCCAGGCACAGAGAAGGTGCTAGCAGGGAATTCTCTGCCTGCCTTTCCCCAGTGCTCTTCAAGCTCTCCAGGACAACAGCAAATCTGGGGCTCTGTGCTTTCTTTCGTTCTGAACAAGTGTTACTGTTCTCTGCACAAAAGCGATTCTGCGAAGCAATTTGAATATGCACAGAGAAGGTGCTAGCAGGGAATTCTCTGCCTGCCTTTCCCCAGTGCTCTGCAAGCTCTCCAGGACAACATAAAATATGGGGCTCTGTGCTTTCTTTCGTTCTGAACAAGTGTTAGTGTTTTCTGCACAAAAGCGATTCTGCGAAGCAATGTGAACACTTCTGCTTCCCAGGCACAGAGAAGGTGCTAGCAGGGAATTCTCTGCCTGCCTTTCCCCAGTGCTCTGCAAGCTCTCCAGGACAACAGCAAATCTGGGGCTCTGTGCTTTCTTTCGTTCTGAACAAGTGTTACTGTTCTCTGCACAAAAGCGATTCTGCGAAGCAATGTGAACAGGCACAGAGAAGGTGCTAGCAGGGAATTCTCTGCCTGCCTTTCCCCAGTGCTCTGCAAGCTCTCCAGGACAACAGCAAATCTGGGGCTCTGTGCTTTCTTTCGTTCTGAACAAGTGTTACTGTTCTCTGCACAAAAGCGATTCTGCGAAGCAATGTGAACAGGCACAGAGAAGGTGCTAGCAGGGAATTCTCTGCCTGCCTTTCCCCAGGGCTATGCAAGCTCTCCAGGACAACAGCAAATCTGGGGCTCTGTGCTTTCTTTCGTTCTGAACAAGTGTTACTGTTCTCTGCACAAAAGCGATTCTGCGAAGCAATTTGAATATGCACAGAGAAGGTGCTAGCAGGGAATTCTCTGCCTGCCTTTCCCCAGGGCTCTGCAAGCTCTCCAGGACAACAACAAATCTGGGGTCTGTGCTTTCTTTCGTTCTGAACAAGTGTTACGGTTTTCTGCACAAAAGCGATTCTGCGAAGCAATGTGAACACTTCTGCTTCCCAGGCACAGAGAAGGTGCTAGCAGGGAATTCTCTGCCTGCCTTTCCCCAGTGCTCTGCAAGCTCTCCAGGACAACAGCAAATCTGGGGCTCTGTGCTTTCTTTCGTTCTGAACAAGTGTTACTGTTTTCTGCACAAAAGCGATTCTGCGAAGCAATGTGAACACTTCTGCTTCCCAGGCACAGAGAAGGTGCTAGCAGGGAATTCTCTGCCTGCCTTTCCCCAGGGCTCTGCAAGCTCTCCAGGACAACAGCAAATCTGGGGCTCTGTGCTTTCTTTCGTTCTGAACAAGTGTTACTGTTTTCTGCACAAAAGCGATTCTGCGAAGCAATGTGAACAGGCACAGAGAAGGTGCTAGCAGGGAATTCTCTGCCTGCCTTTCCCCAGTTCTCTGCAAGCTCTCCAGGACAACAGCAGATCTGGGGCTCTGTGCTTTCTTTCGTTCTGAACAAGTGTTACTGTTTTCTGCACAAAAGCGATTCTGCGAAGCAATGTGAACACTTCTGCTTCCCAGGCACAGAGAAGGTGCTAGCAGGGAATTCTCTGCCTGCCTTTCCCCAGTGCTCTGCAAGCTCTCCAGGACAACAGCAAATCTGGGGCTCTGTGCTTTCTTTCGTTCTGAACAAGTGTTACAGTTCTCTGCACAAAAGCGATTCTGCGAAGCAATTTGAATATGCACAGAGAAGGTGCTAGCAGGGAATTCTCTGCCTGCCTTTCCCCAGTGCTCTGCAAGCTCTCCAGGACAACAACAAATCTGGGTCTCTGTGCTTTCTTTCGTTCTGAACAAGTGTTACGGTTTTCTGCACAAAAGCGTTTCTGCAAAGCAATGTGAACACTTCTGCTTCCCAGGCACAGAGGAGGTGCTAGCAGGGAATTCTCTGCCTGCCTTTCCCCAGTGCTCTGCAAGCTCTCCAGGACAACAGCAAATCTGGGGCTCTGTGCTTTCTTTCGTTCTGAACAAGTGTTACTGTTCTCTGCACAAAAGCGATTCTGCGAAGCAATTTGAATATGCACAGAGAAGGTGCTAGCAGGGAATTCTCTGCCTGCCTTTCCCCAGTGCTCTGCAAGCTCTCCAGGACAACAGCAAATCTGGGGCTCTGTGCTTTCTTTCGTTCTGAACAAGTGTTACTGTTTTCTGCACAAAAGCGATTCTGCGAAGCAATGTGAACACTTCTGCTTCCCAGGCACAGAGAAGGTGCTAGCAGGGAATTCTCTGCCTGCCTTTCCCCAGTGCTCTGCAAGCTCTCCAGGACAACAGCAAATCTGGGGCTCTGTGCTTTCTTTCGTTCTGAACAAGTGTTACTGTTCTCTGCACAAAAGTGATTCTGCGAAGCAATGTGAACAGGCACAGAGAAGGTGCTAGCAGGGAATTCTCTGCCTGCCTTTCCCCAGTGCTCAACAAGCTCTCCAGGACAACAGCAAATCTGGGGCTCTGTGCTTTCTTTCGTTCTGAACAAGTGTTACTGTTCTCTGCACAAAAGCGATTCTGCGAAGCAATGTGAACAGGCACAGAGAAGGTGCTAGCAGGGAATTCTCTGCCTGCCTTTCCCCAGGGCTATGCAAGCTCTCCAGGACAACAGCAAATCTGGGGCTCTGTGCTTTCTTTCGTTCTGAACAAGTGTTACTGTTCTCTGCACAAAAGCGATTCTGCGAAGCAATTTGAATATGCACAGAGAAGGTGCTAGCAGGGAATTCTCTGCCTGCCTTTCCCCAGGGCTCTGCAAGCTCTCCAGGACAACAACAAATCTGGGGCTCTGTGCTTTCTTTCGTTCTGAACAAGTGTTACGGTTTTCTGCACAAAAGCGATTCTGCGAAGCAATGTGAACACTTCTGCTTCCCAGGCACAGAGAAGGTGCTAGCAGGGAATTCTCTGCCTGCCTTTCCCCAGTGCTCTGCAAGCTCTCCAGGACAACAGCAAATCTGGAGCTCTGTGCTTTCTTTCGTTCTGAACAAGTGTTACTGTTCTCTGCACAAAAGCGATTCTGCGAAGCAATTTGAATATGCACAGAGAAGGTGCTAGCAGGGAATTCTCTGCCTGCCTTTCCCCAGTGCTCTGCAAGCTCTCCAGGACAACATAAAATCTGGGGCTCTGTGCTTTCTTTCGTTCTGAACAAGTGTTAGTGTTTTCTGCACAAAAGCGATTCTGCGAAGCAATGTGAACACTTCTGATTCCCAGGCACAGAGAAGGTGCTAGCAGGGAATTCTCTGCCTGCCTTTCCCCACTGCTCTGCAAGCTCTCCAGGACAACAGCAAATCTGGGGCTCTGTGCTTTCTTTCGTTCTGAACAAGTGTTACTGTTTTCTGCACAAAAGCGATTCTGCGAAGCAATGTGAACACTTCTGCTTCCCAGGCACAGAGAAGGTGCTAGCAGGGAATTCTCTGCCTGCCTTTCCCCAGTGCTCTGCAAGCTCTCCAGGACAACAGCAAATCTGGGGCTCTGTGCTTTCTTTCGTTCTGAACAAGTGTTACTGTTCTCTGCACAAAAGTGATTCTGCGAAGCAATGTGAACAGGCACAGAGAAGGTGCTAGCAGGGAATTCTCTGCCTGCCTTTCCCCAGTGCTCTGCAAGCTCTCCAGGACAACAGCAAATCTGGGGCTCTGTGCTTTCTTTCGTTCTGAACAAGTGTTACTGTTCTCTGCACAAAAGCGATTCTGCGAAGCAATGTGAACAGGCACAGAGAAGGTGCTAGCAGGGAATTCTCTGCCTGCCTTTCCCCAGGGCTATGCAAGCTCTCCAGGACAACAGCAAATCTGGGGCTCTGTGCTTTCTTTCGTTCTGAACAAGTGTTACTGTTCTCTGCACAAAAGCGATTCTGCGAAGCAATTTGAATATGCACAGAGAAGGTGCTAGCAGGGAATTCTCTGCCTGCCTTTCCCCAGGGCTCTGCAAGCTCTCCAGGACAACAACAAATCTGGGGCTCTGTGCTTTCTTTCGTTCTGAACAAGTGTTACGGTTTTCTGCACAAAAGCGATTCTGCGAAGCAATGTGAACACTTCTGCTTCCCAGGCACAGAGAAGGTGCTAGCAGGGAATTCTCTGCCTGCCTTTCCCCAGTGCTCTGCAAGCTCTCCAGGACAACAACAAATCTGGGTCTCTGTGCTTTCTTTCGTTCTGAACAAGTGTTACGGTTTTCTGCACAAAAGCGTTTCTGCAAAGCAATGTGAACACTTCTGCTTCCCAGGCACAGAGGAGGTGCTAGCAGGGAATTCTCTGCCTGCCTTTCCCCAGTGCTCTGCAAGCTCTCCAGGACAACAGCAAATCTGGGGCTCTGTGCTTTCTTTCGTTCTGAACAAGTGTTACTGTTCTCTGCACAAAAGCGATTCTGCGAAGCAATTTGAATATGCACAGAGAAGGTGCTAGCAGGGAATTCTCTGCCTGCCTTTCCCCAGTGCTCTGCAAGCTCTCCAGGACAACAGCAAATCTGGGGCTCTGTGCTTTCTTTCGTTCTGAACAAGTGTTACTGTTTTCTGCACAAAAGCGATTCTGCGAAGCAATGTGAACACTTCTGCTTCCCAGGCACAGAGAAGGTGCTAGCAGGGAATTCTCTGCCTGCCTTTCCCCAGTGCTCTGCAAGCTCTCCAGGACAACAGCAAATCTGGGGCTCTGTGCTTTCTTTCGTTCTGAACAAGTGTTACTGTTCTCTGCACAAAAGTGATTCTGCGAAGCAATGTGAACAGGCACAGAGAAGGTGCTAGCAGGGAATTCTCTGCCTGCCTTTCCCCAGTGCTCTGCAAGCTCTCCAGGACAACAGCAAATCTGGGGCTCTGTGCTTTCTTTCGTTCTGAACAAGTGTTACTGTTCTCTGCACAAAAGCGATTCTGCGAAGCAATTTGAATATGCACAGAGAAGGTGCTAGCAGGGAATTCTCTGCCTGCCTTTCCCCAGGGCTCTGCAAGCTCTCCAGGACAACAACAAATCTGGGGCTCTGTGCTTTCTTTCGTTCTGAACAAGTGTTACGGTTTTCTGCACAAAAGCGATTCTGCGAAGCAATGTGAACACTTCTGCTTCCCAGGCACAGAGAAGGTGCTAGCAGGGAATTCTCTGCCTGCCTTTCCCCAGGGCTCTGCAAGCTCTCCAGGACAACAGCAAATCTGGGGCTCTGTGCTTTCTTTCGTTCTGAACAAGTGTTACTGTTCTCTGCACAAAAGCGATTCTGCGAAGCAATTTGAATATGCACAGAGAAGGTGCTAGCAGGGAATTCTCTGCCTGCCTTTCCCCAGTGCTCTGCAAGCTCTCCAGGACAACATAAAATCTGGGGCTCTGTGCTTTCTTTCGTTCTGAACAAGTGTTACTGTTTTCTGCACAAAAGCGATTCTGCGAAGCAATGTGAACACTTCTGCTTCCCAGGCACAGAGAAGGTGCTAGCAGGGAATTCTCTGCCTGCCTTTCCCCAGGGCTCTGCAAGCTCTCCAGGACAACAGCAAATCTGGGGCTCTGTGCTTTCTTTCGTTCTGAACAAGTGTTACTGTTTTCTGCACAAAAGCGATTCTGCGAAGCAATGTGAACAGGCACAGAGAAGGTGCTAGCAGGGAATTCTCTGCCTGCCTTTCCCCAGTTCTCTGCAAGCTCTCCAGGACAACAGCAGATCTGGGGCTCTGTGCTTTCTTTCGTTCTGAACAAGTGTTACTGTTTTCTGCACAAAAGCGATTCTGCGAAGCAATGTGAACACTTCTGCTTCCCAGGCACAGAGAAGGTGCTAGCAGGGAATTCTCTGCCTGCCTTTCCCCAGTGCTCTGCAAGCTCTCCAGGACAACAGCAAATCTGGGGCTCTGTGCTTTCTTTCGTTCTGAACAAGTGTTACAGTTCTCTGCACAAAAGCGATTCTGCGAAGCAATTTGAATATGCACAGAGAAGGTGCTAGCAGGGAATTCTCTGCCTGCCTTTCCCCAGTGCTCTGCAAGCTCTCCAGGACAACAACAAATCTGGGTCTCTGTGCTTTCTTTCGTTCTGAAGAAGTGTTACGGTTTTCTGCACAAAAGCGTTTCTGCAAAGCAATGTGAACACTTCTGCTTCCCAGGCACAGAGGAGGTGCTAGCAGGGAATTCTCTGCCTGCCTTTCCCCAGGGCTATGCAAGCTCTCCAGGACAACAGCAAATCTGGGGCTCTGTGCTTTCTTTCGTTCTGAACAAGTGTTACTGTTCTCTGCACAAAAGCGATTCTGCGAAGCAATTTGAATATGCACAGAGAAGGTGCTAGCAGGGAATTCTCTGCCTGCCTTTCCCCAGTGCTCTGCAAGCTCTCCAGGACAACAGCAAATCTGGGGCTCTGTGCTTTCTTTCGTTCTGAACAAGTGTTACTGTTTTCTGCACAAAAGCGATTCTGCGAAGCAATATGAACACTTCTGCTTCCCAGGCACAGAGAAGGTGCTAGCAGGGAATTCTCTGCCTGCCTTTCCCCAGTGCTCTGCAAGCTCTCCAGGACAACAGCAAATCTGGGGCTCTGTGCTTTCTTTCGTTCTGAACAAGTGTTACTGTTCTCTGCACAAAAGTGATTCTGCGAAGCAATGTGAACAGGCACAGAGAAGGTGCTAGCAGGGAATTCTCTGCCTGCCTTTCCCCAGTGCTCAACAAGCTCTCCAGGACAACAGCAAATCTGGGGCTCTGTGCTTTCTTTCGTTCTGAACAAGTGTTACTGTTCTCTGCACAAAAGCGATTCTGCGAAGCAATGTGAACAGGCACAGAGAAGGTGCTAGCAGGGAATTCTCTGCCTGCCTTTCCCCAGTGCTCTGCAAGCTCTCCAGGACAACAGCAAATCTGGGGCTCTGTGCTTTCTTTCGTTCTGAACAAGTGTTACGGTTTTCTGCACAAAAGCGTTTCTGCGAAGCAATGTGAACACTTCTGCTTCCCAGGCACAGAGAAGGTGCTAGCAGGGAATTCTCTGCCTGCCTTTCCCCAGTGCTCTGCAAGCTCTCCAGGACAACAGCAAATCTGGGGCTCTGTGCTTTCTTTCGTTCTGAACAAGTGTTACTGTTCTCTGCACAAAAGCGATTCTGCGAAGCAATTTGAATATGCACAGAGAAGGTGCTAGCAGGGAATTCTCTGCCTGCCTTTCCCCAGTGCTCTGCAAGCTCTCCAGGACAACATAAAATCTGGGGCTCTGTGCTTTCTTTCGTTCTGAACAAGTGTTAGTGTTTTCTGCACAAAAGCGATTCTGCGAAGCAATGTGAACACTTCTGATTCCCAGGCACAGAGAAGGTGCTAGCAGGGAATTCTCTGCCTGCCTTTCCCCACTGCTCTGCAAGCTCTCCAGGACAACAGCAAATCTGGGGCTCTGTGCTTTCTTTCGTTCTGAACAAGTGTTACTGTTTTCTGCACAAAAGCGATTCTGCGAAGCAATGTGAACACTTCTGCTTCCCAGGCACAGAGAAGGTGCTAGCAGGGAATTCTCTGCCTGCCTTTCCCCAGTGCTCTGCAAGCTCTCCAGGACAACAGCAGATCTGGGGCTCTGTGCTTTCTTTCGTTCTGAACAAGTGTTACTGTTTTCTGCACAAAAGCGATTCTGCGAAGCAATGTGAACAGGCACAGAGAAGGTGCTAGCAGGGAATTCTCTGCCTGCCTTTCCCCAGTGCTCTGCAAGCTCTCCAGGACAACAGCAAATCTGGGGCTCTGTGCTTTCTTTCGTTCTGAACAAGTGTTACTGTTCTCTGCACAAAAGCGATTCTGCGAAGCAATGTGAACAGGCACAGAGAAGGTGCTAGCAGGGAATTCTCTGCCTGCCTTTCCCCAGTGCTCTGCAAGCTCTCCAGGACAACAACAAATCTGGGGCTCTGTGCTTTCTTTCGTTCTGAACAAGTGTTACGGTTTTCTGCACAAAAGCGATTCTGCGAAGCAATGTGAACACTTCTGCTTCCCAGGCACAGAGAAGGTGCTAGCAGGGAATTCTCTGCCTGCCTTTCCCCAGTGCTCTGCAAGCTCTCCAGGACAACAGCAAATCTGGGGCTCTGTGCTTTCTTTCGTTCTGAACAAGTGTTACTGTTCTCTGCACAAAAGCGATTCTGCGAAGCAATTTGAATATGCACAGAGAAGGTGCTAGCAGGGAATTCTCTACCTGCCTTTCCCCAGTGCTCTGCAAGCTCTCCAGGACAACAGCAGATCTGGGGCTCTGTGCTTTCTTTCGTTCTGAACAAGTGTTAGTGTTTTCTGCACAAAAGCGATTCTGCGAAGCAATGTGAACACTTCTGCTTCCCAGGCACAGAGAAGGTGCTAGCAGGGAATTCTCTGCCTGCCTTTCCCCAGGGCTCTGCAAGCTCTCCAGGACAACAGCAAATCTGGGGCTCTGTGCTTTCTTTCGTTCTGAACAAGTGTTACTGTTTTCTGCACAAAAGCGATTCTGCGAAGCAATGTGAACACTTCTGCTTCCCAGGCACAGAGAAGGTGCTAGCAGGGAATTCTCTGCCTGCCTTTCCCCAGTGCTCTGCAAGCTCTCCAGGACAACAGCAAATCTGGGGCTCTGTGCTTTCTTTCGTTCTGAACAAGTGTTACTGTTCTCTGCACAAAAGCGATTCTGCGAAGCAATTTGAATATGCACAGAGAAGGTGCTAGCAGGGAATTCTCTGCCTGCCTTTCCCCAGTGCTCTGCAAGCTCTCCAGGACAACAGCAAATCTGGGGCTCTGTGCTTTCTTTCGTTCTGAACAAGTGTTACTGTTTTCTGCACAAAAGCGATTCTGCGAAGCAATGTGAACACTTCTGCTTCCCAGGCACAGAGAAGGTGCTAGCAGGGAATTCTCTGCCTGCCTTTCCCCAGTGCTCTGCAAGCTCTCCAGGACAACAGCAAATCTGGGGCTCTGTGCTTTCTTTCGTTCTGAACAAGTGTTACTGTTTTCTGCACAAAAGTGATTCTGCGAAGCAATGTGAACAGGCACAGAGAAGGTGCTAGCAGGGAATTCTCTGCCTGCCTTTCCCCAGGGCTATGCAAGCTCTCCAGGACAACAGCAAATCTGGGGCTCTGTGCTTTCTTTCGTTCTGAACAAGTGTTACTGTTCTCTGCACAAAAGCGATTCTGCGAAGCAATGTGAACAGGCACAGAGAAGGTGCTAGCAGGGAATTCTCTGCCTGCCTTTCCCCAGGGCTATGCAAGCTCTCCAGGACAACAGCAAATCTGGGGCTCTGTGCTTTCTTTCGTTCTGAACAAGTGTTACTGTTCTCTGCACAAAAGCGATTCTGCGAAGCAATTTGAATATGCACAGAGAAGGTGCTAGCAGGGAATTCTCTGCCTGCCTTTCCCCAGTGCTCTGCAAGCTCTCCAGGACAACATAAAATCTGGGGCTCTGTGCTTTCTTTCGTTCTGAACAAGTGTTAGTGTTTTCTGCACAAAAGCGATTCTGCGAAGCAATGTGAACACTTCTGCTTCCCAGGCACAGAGAAGGTGCTAGCAGGGAATTCTCTGCCTGCCTTTCCCCAGGGCTCTGCAAGCTCTCCAGGACAACAGCAAATCTGGGGCTCTGTGCTTTCTTTCGTTCTGAACAAGTGTTACTGTTTTCTGCACAAAAGCGATTCTGCGAAGCAATGTGAACACTTCTGCTTCCCAGGCACAGAGAAGGTGCTAGCAGGGAATTCTCTGCCTGCCTTTCCCCAGGGCTCTGCAAGCTCTCCAGGACAACAGCAAATCTGGGGCTCTGTGCTTTCTTTCGTTCTGAACAAGTGTTACTGTTTTCTGCACAAAAGCGATTCTGCGAAGCAATGTGAACAGGCACAGAGAAGGTGCTAGCAGGGAATTCTCTGCCTGCCTTTCCCCAGTTCTCTGCAAGCTCTCCAGGACAACAGCAGATCTGGGGCTCTGTGCTTTCTTTCGTTCTGAACAAGTGTTACTGTTTTCTGCACAAAAGCGATTCTGTGAAGCAATGTGAACACTTCTGCTTCCCAGGCACAGAGAAGGTGCTAGCAGGGAATTCTCTGCCTGCCTTTCCCCAGTGCTCTGCAAGCTCTCCAGGACAACAGCAAATCTGGGGCTCTGTGCTTTCTTTCGTTCTGAACAAGTGTTACAGTTCTCTGCACAAAAGCGATTCTGCGAAGCAATGTGAACAGGCACAGAGAAGGTGCTAGCAGGGAATTCTCTGCCTGCCTTTCCCCAGTGCTCTGCAAGCTCTCCAGGACAACAACAAATCTGGGTCTCTGTGCTTTCTTTCGTTCTGAAGAAGTGTTACGGTTTTCTGCACAAAAGCGTTTCTGCAAAGCAATGTGAACACTTCTGCTTCCCAGGCACAGAGGAGGTGCTAGCAGGGAATTCTCTGCCTGCCTTTCCCCAGTGCTCTGCAAGCTCTCCAGGACAACAGCAAATCTGGGGCTCTGTGCTTTCTTTCGTTCTGAACAAGTGTTACTGTTCTCTGCACAAAAGCGATTCTGCGAAGCAATTTGAATATGCACAGAGAAGGTGCTAGCAGGGAATTCTCTGCCTGCCTTTCCCCAGTGCTCTGCAAGCTCTCCAGGACAACAGCAAATCTGGGGCTCTGTGCTTTCTTTCGTTCTGAACAAGTGTTACTGTTCTCTGCACAAAAGTGATTCTGCGAAGCAATGTGAACAGGCACAGAGAAGGTGCTAGCAGGGAATTCTCTGCCTGCCTTTCCCCAGGGCTATGCAAGCTCTCCAGGACAACAGCAAATCTGGGGCTCTGTGCTTTCTTTCGTTCTGAACAAGTGTTACTGTTCTCTGCACAAAAGCGATTCTGCGAAGCAATGTGAACAGGCACAGAGAAGGTGCTAGCAGGGAATTCTCTGCCTGCCTTTCCCCAGGGCTATGCAAGCTCTCCAGGACAACAGCAAATCTGGGGCTCTGTGCTTTCTTTCGTTCTGAACAAGTGTTACTGTTCTCTGCACAAAAGCGATTCTGCGAAGCAATTTGAATATGCACAGAGAAGGTGCTAGCAGGGAATTCTCTGCCTGCCTTTCCCCAGTGCTCTGCAAGCTCTCCAGGACAACATAAAATCTGGGGCTCTGTGCTTTCTTTCGTTCTGAACAAGTGTTACTGTTTTCTGCACAAAAGCGATTCTGCGAAGCAATGTGAACACTTCTGCTTCCCAGGCACAGAGAAGGTGCTAGCAGGGAATTCTCTGCCTGCCTTTCCCCAGTGCTCTGCAAGCTCTCCAGGACAACAGCAAATCTGGGGCTCTGTGCTTTCTTTCGTTCTGAACAAGTGTTACAGTTCTCTGCACAAAAGCGATTCTGCGAAGCAATTTGAATATGCACAGAGAAGGTGCTAGCAGGGAATTCTCTGCCTGCCTTTCCCCAGTGCTCTGCAAGCTCTCCAGGACAACAACAAATCTGGGTCTCTGTGCTTTCTTTCGTTCTGAAGAAGTGTTACGGTTTTCTGCACAAAAGCGTTTCTGCAAAGCAATGTGAACACTTCTGCTTCCCAGGCACAGAGGAGGTGCTAGCAGGGAATTCTCTGCCTGCCTTTCCCCAGTGCTCTGCAAGCTCTCCAGGACAACAGCAAATCTGGGGCTCTGTGCTTTCTTTCGTTCTGAACAAGTGTTACTGTTCTCTGCACAAAAGCGATTCTGCGAAGCAATTTGAATATGCACAGAGAAGGTGCTAGCAGGGAATTCTCTGCCTGCCTTTCCCCAGTGCTCTGCAAGCTCTCCAGGACAACATAAAATCTGGGGCTCTGTGCTTTCTTTCGTTCTGAACAAGTGTTAGTGTTTTCTGCACAAAAGCAATTCTGCGAAGCAATGTGAACACTTCTGCTTCCCAGGCACAGAGAAGGTGCTAGCAGGGAATTCTCTGCCTGCATTTCCCCAGTGCTCTGCAAGCTCTCCAGGACAACAGCAAATCTGGGGCTCTGTGCTTTCTTTCGTTCTGAACAAGTGTTACTGTTTTCTGCACAAAAGCGATTCTGCGAAGCAATGTGAACACTTCTGCTTCCCAGGCACAGAGAAGGTGCTAGCAGGGAATTCTCTGCCTGCCTTTCCCCAGGGCTCTGCAAGCTCTCCAGGACAACAGCAAATCTGGGGCTCTGTGCTTTCTTTCGTTCTGAACAAGTGTTACTGTTTTCTGCACAAAAGCGATTCTGCGAAGCAATGTGAACAGGCACAGAGAAGGTGCTAGCAGGGAATTCTCTGCCTGCCTTTCCCCAGTTCTCTGCAAGCTCTCCAGGACAACAGCAGATCTGGGGCTCTGTGCTTTCTTTCGTTCTGAACAAGTGTTACTGTTTTCTGCACAAAAGCGATTCTGCGAAGCAATGTGAACACTTCTGCTTCCCAGGCACAGAGAAGGTGCTAGCAGGGAATTCTCTGCCTGCCTTTCCCCAGTGCTCTGCAAGCTCTCCAGGACAACAGCAAATCTGGGGCTCTGTGCTTTCTTTCGTTCTGAACAAGTGTTACAGTTCTCTGCACAAAAGCGATTCTGCGAAGCAATTTGAATATGCACAGAGAAGGTGCTAGCAGGGAATTCTCTGCCTGCCTTTCCCCAGTGCTCTGCAAGCTCTCCAGGACAACAACAAATCTGGGTCTCTGTGCTTTCTTTCGTTCTGAACAAGTGTTACGGTTTTCTGCACAAAAGCGTTTCTGCAAAGCAATGTGAACACTTCTGCTTCCCAGGCACAGAGGAGGTGCTAGCAGGGAATTCTCTGCCTGCCTTTCCCCAGTGCTCTGCAAGCTCTCCAGGACAACAGCAAATCTGGGGCTCTGTGCTTTCTTTCGTTCTGAACAAGTGTTACTGTTCTCTGCACAAAAGCGATTCTGCGAAGCAATTTGAATATGCACAGAGAAGGTGCTAGCAGGGAATTCTCTGCCTGCCTTTCCCCAGTGCTCTGCAAGCTCTCCAGGACAACAGCAAATCTGGGGCTCTGTGCTTTCTTTCGTTCTGAACAAGTGTTACTGTTTTCTGCACAAAAGCGATTCTGCGAAGCAATGTGAACACTTCTGCTTCCCAGGCACAGAGAAGGTGCTAGCAGGGAATTCTCTGCCTGCCTTTCCCCAGTGCTCTGCAAGCTCTCCAGGACAACAGCAAATCTGGGGCTCTGTGCTTTCTTTCGTTCTGAACAAGTGTTACTGTTCTCTGCACAAAAGTGATTCTGCGAAGCAATGTGAACAGGCACAGAGAAGGTGCTAGCAGGGAATTCTCTGCCTGCCTTTCCCCAGTGCTCAACAAGCTCTCCAGGACAACAGCAAATCTGGGGCTCTGTGCTTTCTTTCGTTCTGAACAAGTGTTACTGTTCTCTGCACAAAAGCGATTCTGCGAAGCAATGTGAACAGGCACAGAGAAGGTGCTAGCAGGGAATTCTCTGCCTGCCTTTCCCCAGTGCTCTGCAAGCTCTCCAGGACAACAGCAAATCTGGGGCTCTGTGCTTTCTTTCGTTCTGAACAAGTGTTACGGTTTTCTGCACAAAAGCGATTCTGCGAAGCAATGTGAACACTTCTGCTTCCCAGGCACAGAGAAGGTGCTAGCAGGGAATTCTCTGCCTGCCTTTCCCCAGTGCTCTGCAAGCTCTCCAGGACAACAGCAAATCTGGGGCTCTGTGCTTTCTTTCGTTCTGAACAAGTGTTACTGTTCTCTGCACAAAAGCGATTCTGCGAAGCAATTTGAATATGCACAGAGAAGGTGCTAGCAGGGAATTCTCTGCCTGCCTTTCCCCAGTGCTCTGCAAGCTCTCCAGGACAACAGCAAATCTGGGGCTCTGTGCTTTCTTTCGTTCTGAACAAGTGTTACTGTTTTCTGCACAAAAGCGATTCTGCGAAGCAATGTGAACACTTCTGCTTCCCAGGCACAGAGAAGGTGCTAGCAGGGAATTCTCTGCCTGCCTTTCCCCAGTGCTCTGCAAGCTCTCCAGGACAACATAAAATCTGGGGCTCTGTGCTTTCTTTCGTTCTGAACAAGTGTTACTGTTTTCTGCACAAAAGCGATTCTGCGAAGCAATGTGAACACTTCTGCTTCCCAGGCACAGAGAAGGTGCTAGCAGGGAATTCTCTGCCTGCCTTTCCCCAGTGCTCTGCAAGCTCTCCAGGACAACAGCAGATCTGGGGCTCTGTGCTTTCTTTCGTTCTGAACAAGTGTTACTGTTTTCTGCACAAAAGCGATTCTGCGAAGCAATGTGAACAGGCACAGAGAAGGTGCTAGCAGGGAATTCTCTGCCTGCCTTTCCCCAGTGCTCTGCAAGCTCTCCAGGACAACAGCAAATCTGGGGCTCTGTGCTTTCTTTCGTTCTGAACAAGTGTTACTGTTCTCTGCACAAAAGCGATTCTGCGAAGCAATGTGAACAGGCACAGAGAAGGTGCTAGCAGGGAATTCTCTGCCTGCCTTTCCCCAGTGCTCTGCAAGCTCTCCAGGACAACAACAAATCTGGGGCTCTGTGCTTTCTTTCGTTCTGAACAAGTGTTACGGTTTTCTGCACAAAAGCGATTCTGCGAAGCAATGTGAACACTTCTGCTTCCCAGGCACAGAGAAGGTGCTAGCAGGGAATTCTCTGCCTGCCTTTCCCCAGGGCTCTGCAAGCTCTCCAGGACAACAGCAAATCTGGGGCTCTGTGCTTTCTTTCGTTCTGAACAAGTGTTACTGTTTTCTGCACAAAAGCGATTCTGCGAAGCAATGTGAACACTTCTGCTTCCCAGGCACAGAGAAGGTGCTAGCAGGGAATTCTCTGCCTGCCTTTCCCCAGTGCTCTGCAAGCTCTCCAGGACAACAGCAAATCTGGGGCTCTGTGCTTTCTTTCGTTCTGAACAAGTGTTACTGTTCTCTGCACAAAAGCGATTCTGCGAAGCAATTTGAATATGCACAGAGAAGGTGCTAGCAGGGAATTCTCTGCCTGCCTTTCCCCAGTGCTCTGCAAGCTCTCCAGGACAACAGCAAATCTGGGGCTCTGTGCTTTCTTTCGTTCTGAACAAGTGTTACTGTTTTCTGCACAAAAGCGATTCTGCGAAGCAATGTGAACACTTCTGCTTCCCAGGCACAGAGAAGGTGCTAGCAGGGAATTCTCTGCCTGCCTTTCCCCAGTGCTCTGCAAGCTCTCCAGGACAACAGCAAATCTGGGGCTCTGTGCTTTCTTTCGTTCTGAACAAGTGTTACTGTTCTCTGCACAAAAGTGATTCTGCGAAGCAATGTGAACAGGCACAGAGAAGGTGCTAGCAAGGGATTCTCTGCCTGCCTTTCCCCAGGGCTATGCAAGCTCTCCAGGACAACAGCAAATCTGGGGCTCTGTGCTTTCTTTCGTTCTGAACAAGTGTTACTGTTCTCTGCACAAAAGCGATTCTGCGAAGCAATGTGAACAGGCACAGAGAAGGTGCTAGCAGGGAATTCTCTGCCTGCCTTTCCCCAGGGCTATGCAAGCTCTCCAGGACAACAGCAAATCTGGGGCTCTGTGCTTTCTTTCGTTCTGAACAAGTGTTACTGTTCTCTGCACAAAAGCGATTCTGCGAAGCAATTTGAATATGCACAGAGAAGGTGCTAGCAGGGAATTCTCTGCCTGCCTTTCCCCAGGGCTCTGCAAGCTCTCCAGGACAACAACAAATCTGGGGCTCTGTGCTTTCTTTCGTTCTGAACAAGTGTTACGGTTTTCTGCACAAAAGCGATTCTGCGAAGCAATGTGAACACTTCTGCTTCCCAGGCACAGAGAAGGTGCTAGCAGGGAATTCTCTGCCTGCCTTTCCCCAGTGCTCTGCAAGCTCTCCAGGACAACAGCAAATCTGGGGCTCTGTGCTTTCTTTCGTTCTGAACAAGTGTTACTGTTCTCTGCACAAAAGCGATTCTGCGAAGCAATTTGAATATGCACAGAGAAGGTGATAGCAGGGAATTCTCTGCCTGCCTTTCCCCAGTGCTCTGCAAGCTCTCCAGGACAACATAAAATCTGGGGCTCTGTGCTTTCTTTCGTTCTGAACAAGTGTTAGTGTTTTCTGCACAAAAGCGATTCTGCGAAGCAATGTGAACACTTCTGATTCCCAGGCACAGAGAAGGTGCTAGCAGGGAATTCTCTGCCTGCCTTTCCCCACTGCTCTGCAAGCTCTCCAGGACAACAGCAAATCTGGGGCTCTGTGCTTTCTTTCGTTCTGAACAAGTGTTACTGTTTTCTGCACAAAAGCGATTCTGCGAAGCAATGTGAACACTTCTGCTTCCCAGGCACAGAGAAGGTGCTAGCAGGGAATTCTCTGCCTGCCTTTCCCCAGGGCTCTGCAAGCTCTCCAGGACAACAGCAAATCTGGGGCTCTGTGCTTTCTTTCGTTCTGAACAAGTGTTACTGTTTTCTGCACAAAAGCGATTCTGCGAAGCAATGTGAACAGGCACAGAGAAGGTGCTAGCAGGGAATTCTCTGCCTGCCTTTCCCCAGTTCTCTGCAAGCTCTCCAGGACAACAGCAGATCTGGGGCTCTGTGCTTTCTTTCGTTCTGAACAAGTGTTACTGTTTTCTGCACAAAAGCGATTCTGCGAAGCAATGTGAACACTTCTGCTTCCCAGGCACAGAGAAGGTGCTAGCAGGGAATTCTCTGCCTGCCTTTCCCCAGTGCTCTGCAAGCTCTCCAGGACAACAGCAAATCTGGGGCTCTGTGCTTTCTTTCGTTCTGAACAAGTGTTACTGTTCTCTGCACAAAAGTGATTCTGCGAAGCAATGTGAACAGGCACAGAGAAGGTGCTAGCAGGGAATTCTCTGCCTGCCTTTCCCCAGTGCTCAACAAGCTCTCCAGGACAACAGCAAATCTGGGGCTCTGTGCTTTCTTTCGTTCTGAACAAGTGTTACTGTTCTCTGCACAAAAGCGATTCTGCGAAGCAATGTGAACAGGCACAGAGAAGGTGCTAGCAGGGAATTCTCTGCCTGCCTTTCCCCAGGGCTATGCAAGCTCTCCAGGACAACAGCAAATCTGGGGCTCTGTGCTTTCTTTCGTTCTGAACAAGTGTTACTGTTCTCTGCACAAAAGCGATTCTGCGAAGCAATGTGAACAGGCACAGAGAAGGTGCTAGCAGGGAATTCTCTGCCTGCCTTTCCCCAGTGCTCTGCAAGCTCTCCAGGACAACAGCAAATCTGGGGCTCTGTGCTTTCTTTCGTTCTGAACAAGTGTTACGGTTTTCTGCACAAAAGCGATTCTGCGAAGCAATGTGAACACTTCTGCTTCCCAGGCACAGAGAAGGTGCTAGCAGGGAATTCTCTGCCTGCCTTTCCCCAGTGCTCTGCAAGCTCTCCAGGACAACAGCAAATCTGGGGCTCTGTGCTTTCTTTCGTTCTGAACAAGTGTTACTGTTCTCTGCACAAAAGCGATTCTGCGAAGCAATTTGAATATGCACAGAGAAGGTGCTAGCAGGGAATTCTCTGCCTGCCTTTCCCCAGTGCTCTGCAAGCTCTCCAGGACAACATAAAATCTGGGGCTCTGTGCTTTCTTTCGTTCTGAACAAGTGTTAGTGTTTTCTGCACAAAAGCGATTCTGCGAAGCAATGTGAACACTTCTGATTCCCAGGCACAGAGAAGGTGCTAGCAGGGAATTCTCTGCCTGCCTTTCCCCACTGCTCTGCAAGCTCTCCAGGACAACAGCAAATCTGGGGCTCTGTGCTTTCTTTCGTTCTGAACAAGTGTTACTGTTTTCTGCACAAAAGCGATTCTGCGAAGCAATGTGAACACTTCTGCTTCCCAGGCACAGAGAAGGTGCTAGCAGGGAATTCTCTGCCTGCCTTTCCCCAGTGCTCTGCAAGCTCTCCAGGACAACAGCAGATCTGGGGCTCTGTGCTTTCTTTCGTTCTGAACAAGTGTTACTGTTTTCTGCACAAAAGCGATTCTGCGAAGCAATGTGAACAGGCACAGAGAAGGTGCTAGCAGGGAATTCTCTGCCTGCCTTTCCCCAGTGCTCTGCAAGCTCTCCAGGACAACAGCAAATCTGGGGCTCTGTGCTTTCTTTCGTTCTGAACAAGTGTTACTGTTCTCTGCACAAAAGCGATTCTGCGAAGCAATGTGAACAGGCACAGAGAAGGTGCTAGCAGGGAATTCTCTGCCTGCCTTTCCCCAGTGCTCTGCAAGCTCTCCAGGACAACAGCAAATCTGGGGCTCTGTGCTTTCTTTCGTTCTGAACAAGTGTTACGGTTTTCTGCACAAAAGCGATTCTGCGAAGCAATGTGAACACTTCTGCTTCCCAGGCACAGAGAAGGTGCTAGCAGGGAATTCTCTGCCTGCCTTTCCCCAGTGCTCTGCAAGCTCTCCAGGACAACAGCAAATCTGGGGCTCTGTGCTTTCTTTCGTTCTGAACAAGTGTTACTGTTCTCTGCACAAAAGCGATTCTGCGAAGCAATTTGAATATGCACAGAGAAGGTGCTAGCAGGGAATTCTCTGCCTGCCTTTCCCCAGTGCTCTGCAAGCTCTCCAGGACAACATAAAATATGGGGCTCTGTGCTTTCTTTCGTTCTGAACAAGTGTTAGTGTTTTCTGCACAAAAGCGATTCTGCGAAGCAATGTGAACACTTCTGCTTCCCAGGCACAGAGAAGGTGCTAGCAGGGAATTCTCTGCCTGCCTTTCCCCAGGGCTCTGCAAGCTCTCCAGGACAACAGCAAATCTGGGGCTCTGTGCTTTCTTTCGTTCTGAACAAGTGTTACTGTTTTCTGCACAAAAGCGATTCTGCGAAGCAATGTGAACACTTCTGCTTCCCAGGCACAGAGAAGGTGCTAGCAGGGAATTCTCTGCCTGCCTTTCCCCAGTGCTCTGCAAGCTCTCCAGGACAACAGCAAATCTGGGGCTCTGTGCTTTCTTTAGTTCTGAACAAGTGTTACTGTTCTCTGCACAAAAGCGATTCTGCGAAGCAATTTGAATATGCACAGAGAAGGTGCTAGCAGGGAATTCTCTGCCTGCCTTTCCCCAGGGCTCTGCAAGCTCTCCAGGACAACAGCAAATCTGGGGCTCTGTGCTTTCTTTCGTTCTGAACAAGTGTTACTGTTTTCTGCACAAAAGCGATTCTGCGAAGCAATGTGAACACTTCTGCTTCCCAGGCACAGAGAAGGTGCTAGCAGGGAATTCTCTGCCTGCCTTTCCCCAGTGCTCTGCAAGCTCTCCAGGACAACAGCAAATCTGGGGCTCTGTGCTTTCTTTCGTTCTGAACAAGTGTTACTGTTCTCTGCACAAAAGTGATTCTGCGAAGCAATGTGAACAGGCACAGAGAAGGTGCTAGCAGGGAATTCTCTGCCTGCCTTTCCCCAGGGCTATGCAAGCTCTCCAGGACAACAGCAAATCTGGGGCTCTGTGCTTTCTTTCGTTCTGAACAAGTGTTACTGTTTTCTGCACAAAAGCGATTCTGCGAAGCAATGTGAACAGGCACAGAGAAGGTGCTAGCAGGGAATTCTCTGCCTGCCTTTCCCCAGTGCTCTGCAAGCTCTCCAGGACAACAGCAAATCTGGGGCTCTGTGCTTTCTTTCGTTCTGAACAAGTGTTACTGTTTTCTGCACAAAAGCGATTCTGCGAAGCAATGTGAACAGGCACAGAGAAGGTGCTAGCAGGGAATTCTCTGCCTGCCTTTCCCCAGGGCTCTGCAAGCTCTCCAGGACAACAGCAAATCTGGGGCTCTGTGCTTTCTTTCGTTCTGAACAAGTGTTACTGTTCTCTGCACAAAAGCGATTCTGCGAAGCAATTTGAATATGCACAGAGAAGGTGCTAGCAGGGAATTCTCTGCCTGCCTTTCCCCAGTGCTCTGCAAGCTCTCCAGGACAACAATAATCTGGGTCTCTGTGCTTTCTTTCGTTCTGAACAAGTGTTACTGTTTTCTGCACAAAAGCGATTCTGCGAAGCAATGTGAACACTTCTGATTCCCAGGCACAGAGAAGGTGCTAGCAGGGAATTCTCTGCCTGCCTTTCCCCACTGCTCTGCAAGCTCTCCAGGACAACAGCAAATCTGGGGCTCTGTGCTTTCTTTCGTTCTGAACAAGTGTTACTGTTCTCTGCACAAAAGCGATTCTGCGAAGCAATTTGAATATGCACAGAGAAGGTGCTAGCAGGGAATTCTCTGCCTGCCTTTCCCCAGTGCTCTGCAAGCTCTCCAGGACAACAGCAAATCTGGGGCTCTGTGCTTTCTTTCGTTCTGAACAAGTGTTACTGTTCTCTGCACAAAAGCGATTCTGCGAAGCAATTTGAATATGCACAGAGAAGGTGCTAGCAGGGAATTCTCTGCCTGCCTTTCCCCAGTGCTCTGCAAGCTCTCCAGGACAACAACAAATCTGGGGCTCTGTGCTTTCTTTCGTTCTGAACAAGTGTTACGGTTTTCTGCACAAAAGCGATTCTGCGAAGCAATGTGAACACTTCTGCTTCCCAGGCACAGAGAAGGTGCTAGCAGGGAATTCTCTGCCTGCCTTTCCCCAGTGCTCTGCAAGCTCTCCAGGACAACAGCAAATCTGGGGCTCTGTGCTTTCTTTCGTTCTGAACAAGTGTTACTGTTCTCTGCACAAAAGCGATTCTGCGAAGCAATTTGAATATGCACAGAGAAGGTGCTAGCAGGGAATTCTCTGCCTGCCTTTCCCCAGTTCTCTGCAAGCTCTCCAGGACAACAGCAGATCTGGGGCTCTGTGCTTTCTTTCGTTCTGAACAAGTGTTACTGTTTTCTGCACAAAAGCGATTCTGCGAAGCAATGTGAACACTTCTGCTTCCCAGGCACAGAGAAGGTGCTAGCAGGGAATTCTCTGCCTGCCTTTCCCCAGTGCTCTGCAAGCTCTCCAGGACAACAGCAAATCTGGGGCTCTGTGCTTTCTTTCGTTCTGAACAAGTGTTACAGTTCTCTGCACAAAAGCGATTCTGCGAAGCAATTTGAATATGCACAGAGAAGGTGCTAGCAGGGAATTCTCTGCCTGCCTTTCCCCAGTGCTCTGCAAGCTCTCCAGGACAACAACAAATCTGGGTCTCTGTGCTTTCTTTCGTTCTGAAGAAGTGTTACGGTTTTCTGCACAAAAGCGTTTCTGCAAAGCAATGTGAACACTTCTGCTTCCCAGGCACAGAGGAGGTGCTAGCAGGGAATTCTCTGCCTGCCTTTCCCCAGTGCTCTGCAAGCTCTCCAGGACAACAGCAAATCTGGGGCTCTGTGCTTTCTTTCGTTCTGAACAAGTGTTACTGTTCTCTGCACAAAAGCGATTCTGCGAAGCAATTTGAATATGCACAGAGAAGGTGCTAGCAGGGAATTCTCTGCCTGCCTTTCCCCAGTGCTCTGCAAGCTCTCCAGGACAACAGCAAATCTGGGGCTCTGTATCTGGGGCTCTGTGCTTTCTTTCGTTCTGAACAAGTGTTACTGTTCTCTGCAGAAAAGCGATTCTGCGAAGCAATGTGAACAGGCTCAGAGAAGGTGCTAGCAGGGAATTCTCTGCCTGCCTTTCCCCAGTGCTCTGCAAGCTCTCCAGGACAACAGCAAATCTGGGGCTCTGTGCTTTCTTTCGTTCTGAACAAGTGTTACTGTTTTCTGCACAAAAGCGATTCTGCGAAGCAATGTGAACAGGCACAGAGAAGGTGCTAGCAGGGAATTCTCTGCCTGCCTTTCCCCAGTGCTCTGCAAGCTCTCCAGGACAACAGCAAATCTGGGGCTCTGTGCTTTCTTTCGTTCTGAACAAGTGTTACTGTTCTCTGCACAAAAGCGATTCTGCGAAGCAATTTGAATATGCACAGAGAAGGTGCTAGCAGGGAATTCTCTGCCTGCCTTTCCCCAGTGCTCTGCAAGCTCTCCAGGACAACATAAAATATGGGGCTCTGTGCTTTCTTTCGTTCTGAACAAGTGTTAGTGTTTTCTGCACAAAAGCGATTCTGCGAAGCAATGTGAACACTTCTGCTTCCCAGGCACAGAGAAGGTGCTAGCAGGGAATTCTCTGCCTGCCTTTCCCCAGGGCTCTGCAAGCTCTCCAGGACAACAGGAAATCTGGGGCTCTGTGCTTTCTTTCGTTCTGAACAAGTGTTACTGTTTTCTGCACAAAAGCGATTCTGCGAAGCAATGTGAACAGGCACAGAGAAGGTGCTAGCAGGGAATTCTCTGCCTGCCTTTCCCCAGTGCTCTGCAAGCTCTCCAGGACAACAGCAAATCTGGGGCTCTGTGCTTTCTTTCGTTCTGAACAAGTGTTACTGTTTTCTGCACAAAAGCGATTCTGCGAAGCAATGTGAACAGGCACAGAGAAGGTGCTAGCAGGGAATTCTCTGCCTGCCTTTCCCCAGGGCTCTGCAAGCTCTCCAGGACAACAGCAAATCTGGGGCTCTGTGCTTTCTTTCGTTCTGAACAAGTGTTACTGTTCTCTGCACAAAAGCGATTCTGCGAAGCAATTTGAATATGCACAGAGAAGGTGCTAGCAGGGAATTCTCTGCCTGCCTTTCCCCAGTGCTCTGCAAGCTCTCCAGGACAACAACAAATCTGGGTCTCTGTGCTTTCTTTCGTTCTGAACAAGTGTTACTGTTTTCTGCACAAAAGCGATTCTGCGAAGCAATGTGAACACTTCTGCTTCCCAGGCACAGAGAAGGTGCTAGCAGGGAATTCTCTGCCTGCCTTTCCCCAGTGCTCTGCAAGCTCTCCAGGACAACAGCAAATCTGGGGCTCTGTGCTTTCTTTCGTTCTGAACAAGTGTTACTGTTCTCTGCACAAAAGCGATTCTGCGAAGCAATTTGAATATGCACAGAGAAGGTGCTAGCAGGGAATTCTCTGCCTGCCTTTCCCCAGTGCTCTGCAAGCTCTCCAGGACAACAGCAAATCTGGGGCTCTGTGCTTTCTTTCGTTCTGAACAAGTGTTACTGTTCTCTGCACAAAAGCGATTCTGCGAAGCAATTTGAATATGCACAGAGAAGGTGCTAGCAGGGAATTCTCTGCCTGCCTTTCCCCAGTGCTCTGCAAGCTCTCCAGGACAACAACAAATCTGGGGCTCTGTGCTTTCTTTCGTTCTGAACAAGTGTTACGGTTTTCTGCACAAAAGCGATTCTGCGAAGCAATGTGAACACTTCTGCTTCCCAGGCACAGAGAAGGTGCTAGCAGGGAATTCTCTGCCTGCCTTTCCCCAGTGCTCTGCAAGCTCTCCAGGACAACAGCAAATCTGGGGCTCTGTGCTTTCTTTCGTTCTGAAGAAGTGTTACTGTTCTCTGCACAAAAGCGATTCTGCGAAGCAATTTGAATATGCACAGAGAAGGTGCTAGCAGGGAATTCTCTGCCTGCCTTTCCCCAGTGCTCTGCAAGCTCTCCAGGACAACATAAAATCTGGGGCTCTGTGCTTTCTTTCGTTCTGAACAAGTGTTACTGTTTTCTGCACAAAAGCGATTCTGCGAAGCAATGTGAACACTTCTGCTTCCCAGGCACAGAGAAGGTGCTAGCAGGGAATTCTCTGCCTGCCTTTCCCCAGGGCTCTGCAAGCTCTCCAGGACAACAGCAAATCTGGGGCTCTGTGCTTTCTTTCGTTCTGAACAAGTGTTACTGTTTTCTGCACAAAAGCGATTCTGCGAAGCAATGTGAACACTTCTGCTTCCCAGGCACAGAGAAGGTGCTAGCAGGGAATTCTCTGCCTGCCTTTCCCCAGGGCTCTGCAAGCTCTCCAGGACAACAGCAAATCTGGGGCTCTGTGCTTTCTTTCGTTCTGAACAAGTGTTACTGTTTTCTGCACAAAAGCGATTCTGCGAAGCAATGTGAACACTTCTGCTTCCCAGGCACAGAGAAGGTGCTAGCAGGGAATTCTCTGCCTGCCTTTCCCCAGGGCTCTGCAAGCTCTCCAGGACAACAGCAAATCTGGGGCTCTGTGCTTTCTTTCGTTCTGAACAAGTGTTAGTGTTTTCTGCACAAAAGCGATTCTGCGAAGCAATGTGAACAGGCACAGAGAAGGTGCTAGCAGGGAATTCTCTGCCTGCCTTTCCCCAGTGCTCTGCAAGCTCTCCAGGACAACAGCAAATCTGGGGCTCTGTGCTTTCTTTCGTTCTGAACAAGTGTTACTGTTCTCTGCAGAAAAGCGATTCTGCGAAGCAATGTGAACAGGCTCAGAGAAGGTGCTAGCAGGGAATTCTCTGCCTGCCTTTCCCCAGTGCTCTGCAAGCTCTCCAGGACAACAGCAAATCTGGGGCTCTGTGCTTTCTTTCGTTCTGAACAAGTGTTACTGTTTTCTGCACAAAAGCGATTCTGCGAAGCAATGTGAACAGGCACAGAGAAGGTGCTAGCAGGGAATTCTCTGCCTGCCTTTCCCCAGTGCTCTGCAAGCTCTCCAGGACAACAGCAAATCTGGGGCTCTGTGCTTTCTTTCGTTCTGAACAAGTGTTACTGTTCTCTGCACAAAAGCGATTCTGCGAAGCAATTTGAATATGCACAGAGAAGGTGCTAGCAGGGAATTCTCTGCCTGCCTTTCCCCAGTGCTCTGCAAGCTCTCCAGGACAACATAAAATATGGGGCTCTGTGCTTTCTTTCGTTCTGAACAAGTGTTAGTGTTTTCTGCACAAAAGCGATTCTGCGAAGCAATGTGAACACTTCTGCTTCCCAGGCACAGAGAAGGTGCTAGCAGGGAATTCTCTGCCTGCCTTTCCCCAGGGCTCTGCAAGCTCTCCAGGACAACAGGAAATCTGGGGCTCTGTGCTTTCTTTCGTTCTGAACAAGTGTTACTGTTTTCTGCACAAAAGCGATTCTGCGAAGCAATGTGAACACTTCTGCTTCCCAGGCACAGAGAAGGTGCTAGCAGGGAATTCTCTGCCTGCCTTTCCCCAGGGCTATGCAAGCTCTCCAGGACAACAGCAGATCTGGGGCTCTGTGCTTTCTTTCGTTCTGAACAAGTGTTACTGTTTTCTGCACAAAAGCGATTCTGCGAAGCAATGTGAACAGGCACAGAGAAGGTGCTAGCAGGGAATTCTCTGCCTGCCTTTCCCCAGTGCTCTGCAAGCTCTCCAGGACAACAGCAAATCTGGGGCTCTGTGCTTTCTTTCGTTCTGAACAAGTGTTACTGTTCTCTGCACAAAAGCGATTCTGCGAAGCAATGTGAACAGGCACAGAGAAGGTGCTAGCAGGGAATTCTCTGCCTGCCTTTCCCCAGTGCTCTGCAAGCTCTCCAGGACAACAGCAAATCTGGGGCTCTGTGCTTTCTTTCGTTCTGAACAAGTGTTACTGTTCTCTGCACAAAAGCGATTCTGCGAAGCAATGTGAACAGGCACAGAGAAGGTGCTAGCAGGGAATTCTCTGCCTGCCTTTCCCCAGTGCTCTGCAAGCTCTCCAGGACAACAGCAAATCTGGGGCTCTGTGCTTTCTTTCGTTCTGAACAAGTGTTACTGTTCTCTGCACAAAAGCGATTCTGCGAAGCAATTTGAATATGCACAGAGAAGGTGCTAGCAGGGAATTCTCTGCCTGCCTTTCCCCAGTGCTCTGCAAGCTCTCCAGGACAACAACAAATCTGGGGCTCTGTGCTTTCTTTCGTTCTGAACAAGTGTTACGGTTTTCTGCACAAAAGCGATTCTGCGAAGCAATGTGAACACTTCTGCTTCCCAGGCACAGAGAAGGTGCTAGCAGGGAATTCTCTGCCTGCCTTTCCCCAGTGCTCTGCAAGCTCTCCAGGACAACAGCAAATCTGGGGCTCTGTGCTTTCTTTCGTTCTGAACAAGTGTTACTGTTCTCTGCACAAAAGCGATTCTGCGAAGCAATTTGAATATGCACAGAGAAGGTGCTAGCAGGGAATTCTCTGCCTGCCTTTCCCCAGTGCTCTGCAAGCTCTCCAGGACAACATAAAATCTGGGGCTCTGTGCTTTCTTTCGTTCTGAACAAGTGTTACTGTTTTCTGCACAAAAGCGATTCTGCGAAGCAATGTGAACACTTCTGCTTCCCAGGCACAGAGAAGGTGCTAGCAGGGAATTCTCTGCCTGCCTTTCCCCAGGGCTCTGCAAGCTCTCCAGGACAACAGCAGATCTGGGGCTCTGTGCTTTCTTTCGTTCTGAACAAGTGTTACTGTTTTCTGCACAAAAGCGATTCTGCGAAGCAATGTGAACACTTCTGCTTCCCAGGCACAGAGAAGGTGCTAGCAGGGAATTCTCTGCCTGCCTTTCCCCAGGGCTCTGCAAGCTCTCCAGGACAACATAAAATCTGGGGCTCTGTGCTTTCTTTCGTTCTGAACAAGTGTTACTGTTTTCTGCACAAAAGCGATTCTGCGAAGCAATGTGAACACTTCTGCTTCCCAGGCACAGAGAAGGTGCTAGCAGGGAATTCTCTGCCTGCCTTTCCCCAGGGCTATGCAAGCTCTCCAGGACAACAGCAGATCTGGGGCTCTGTGCTTTCTTTCGTTCTGAACAAGTGTTAGTGTTTTCTGCACAAAAGCGATTCTGCGAAGCAATGTGAACAGGCACAGAGAAGGTGCTAGCAGGGAATTCTCTGCCTGCCTTTCCCCAGTGCTCTGCAAGCTCTCCAGGACAACAGCAAATCTGGGGCTCTGTGCTTTCTTTCGTTCTGAACAAGTGTTACTGTTCTCTGCACAAAAGCGATTCTGCGAAGCAATGTGAACAGGCACAGAGAAGGTGCTAGCAGGGAATTCTCTGCCTGCCTTTCCCCAGTGCTCTGCAAGCTCTCCAGGACAACAGCAAATCTGGGGCTCTGTGCTTTCTTTCGTTCTGAACAAGTGTTACTGTTTTCTGCACAAAAGCGATTCTGCGAAGCAATGTGAACAGGCACAGAGAAGGTGCTAGCAGGGAATTCTCTGCCTGCCTTTCCCCAGTGCTCTGCAAGCTCTCCAGGACAACAGCAAATCTGGGGCTCTGTGCTTTCTTTCGTTCTGAACAAGTGTTACTGTTCTCTGCAGAAAAGCGATTCTGCGAAGCAATGTGAACAGGCTCAGAGAAGGTGCTAGCAGGGAATTCTCTGCCTGCCTTTCCCCAGTGCTCTGCAAGCTCTCCAGGACAACAGCAAATCTGGGGCTCTGTGCTTTCTTTCGTTCTGAACAAGTGTTACTGTTCTCTGCACAAAAGCGATTCTGCGAAGCAATGTGAACAGGCACAGAGAAGGTGCTAGCAGGGAATTCTCTGCCTGCCTTTCCCCAGTGCTCTGCAAGCTCTCCAGGACAACAGCAAATCTGGGGCTCTGTGCTTTCTTTCGTTCTGAACAAGTGTTACTGTTCTCTGCACAAAAGCGATTCTGCGAAGCAATGTGAACAGGCACAGAGAAGGTGCTAGCAGGGAATTCTCTGCCTGCCTTTCCCCAGTGCTCTGCAAGCTCTCCAGGACAACAGCAAATCTGGGGCTCTGTGCTTTCTTTCGTTCTGAACAAGTGTTACTGTTCTCTGCACAAAAGCGATTCTGCGAAGCAATTTGAATATGCACAGAGAAGGTGCTAGCAGGGAATTCTCTGCCTGCCTTTCCCCAGTGCTCTGCAAGCTCTCCAGGACAACAACAAATCTGGGGCTCTGTGCTTTCTTTCGTTCTGAACAAGTGTTACGGTTTTCTGCACAAAAGCGATTCTGCGAAGCAATGTGAACACTTCTGCTTCCCAGGCACAGAGAAGGTGCTAGCAGGGAATTCTCTGCCTGCCTTTCCCCAGTGCTCTGCAAGCTCTCCAGGACAACAGCAAATCTGGGGCTCTGTGCTTTCTTTCGTTCTGAACAAGTGTTACTGTTCTCTGCACAAAAGCGATTCTGCGAAGCAATTTGAATATGCACAGAGAAGGTGCTAGCAGGGAATTCTCTGCCTGCCTTTCCCCAGTGCTCTGCAAGCTCTCCAGGACAACATAAAATCTGGGGCTCTGTGCTTTCTTTCGTTCTGAACAAGTGTTACTGTTTTCTGCACAAAAGCGATTCTGCGAAGCAATGTGAACACTTCTGCTTCCCAGGCACAGAGAAGGTGCTAGCAGGGAATTCTCTGCCTGCCTTTCCCCAGGGCTCTGCAAGCTCTCCAGGACAACAGCAGATCTGGGGCTCTGTGCTTTCTTTCGTTCTGAACAAGTGTTACTGTTTTCTGCACAAAAGCGATTCTGCGAAGCAATGTGAACACTTCTGCTTCCCAGGCACAGAGAAGGTGCTAGCAGGGAATTCTCTGCCTGCCTTTCCCCAGGGCTCTGCAAGCTCTCCAGGACAACATAAAATCTGGGGCTCTGTGCTTTCTTTCGTTCTGAACAAGTGTTACTGTTTTCTGCACAAAAGCGATTCTGCGAAGCAATGTGAACACTTCTGCTTCCCAGGCACAGAGAAGGTGCTAGCAGGGAATTCTCTGCCTGCCTTTCCCCAGGGCTATGCAAGCTCTCCAGGACAACAGCAGATCTGGGGCTCTGTGCTTTCTTTCGTTCTGAACAAGTGTTAGTGTTTTCTGCACAAAAGCGATTCTGCGAAGCAATGTGAACAGGCACAGAGAAGGTGCTAGCAGGGAATTCTCTGCCTGCCTTTCCCCAGTGCTCTGCAAGCTCTCCAGGACAACAGCAAATCTGGGGCTCTGTGCTTTCTTTCGTTCTGAACAAGTGTTACTGTTCTCTGCACAAAAGCGATTCTGCGAAGCAATGTGAACAGGCACAGAGAAGGTGCTAGCAGGGAATTCTCTGCCTGCCTTTCCCCAGTGCTCTGCAAGCTCTCCAGGACAACAGCAAATCTGGGGCTCTGTGCTTTCTTTCGTTCTGAACAAGTGTTACTGTTTTCTGCACAAAAGCGATTCTGCGAAGCAATGTGAACAGGCACAGAGAAGGTGCTAGCAGGGAATTCTCTGCCTGCCTTTCCCCAGTGCTCTGCAAGCTCTCCAGGACAACAGCAAATCTGGGGCTCTGTGCTTTCTTTCGTTCTGAACAAGTGTTACTGTTCTCTGCAGAAAAGCGATTCTGCGAAGCAATGTGAACAGGCTCAGAGAAGGTGCTAGCAGGGAATTCTCTGCCTGCCTTTCCCCAGTGCTCTGCAAGCTCTCCAGGACAACAGCAAATCTGGGGCTCTGTGCTTTCTTTCGTTCTGAACAAGTGTTACTGTTTTCTGCACAAAAGCGATTCTGCGAAGCAATGTGAACAGGCACAGAGAAGGTGCTAGCAGGGAATTCTCTGCCTGCCTTTCCCCAGTGCTCTGCAAGCTCTCCAGGACAACAGCAAATCTGGGGCTCTGTGCTTTCTTTCGTTCTGAACAAGTGTTACTGTTCTCTGCACAAAAGCGATTCTGCGAAGCAATTTGAATATGCACAGAGAAGGTGCTAGCAGGGAATTCTCTGCCTGCCTTTCCCCAGTGCTCTGCAAGCTCTCCAGGACAACATAAAATATGGGGCTCTGTGCTTTCTTTCGTTCTGAACAAGTGTTAGTGTTTTCTGCACAAAAGCGATTCTGCGAAGCAATGTGAACACTTCTGCTTCCCAGGCACAGAGAAGGTGCTAGCAGGGAATTCTCTGCCTGCCTTTCCCCAGGGCTCTGCAAGCTCTCCAGGACAACAGCAAATCTGGGGCTCTGTGCTTTCTTTCGTTCTGAACAAGTGTTAGTGTTTTCTGCACAAAAGCGATTCTGCGAAGCAATGTGAACAGGCACAGAGAAGGTGCTAGCAGGGAATTCTCTGCCTGCCTTTCCCCAGTGCTCTGCAAACTCTCCAGGACAACAGCAAATCTGGGGCTCTGTGCTTTCTTTCGTTCTGAACAAGTGTTACTGTTCTCTGCAGAAAAGCGATTCTGCGAAGCAATGTGAACAGGCTCAGAGAAGGTGCTAGCAGGGAATTCTCTGCCTGCCTTTCCCCAGTGCTCTGCAAGCTCTCCAGGACAACAGCAAATCTGGGGCTCTGTGCTTTCTTTCGTTCTGAACAAGTGTTACTGTTTTCTGCACAAAAGCGATTCTGCGAAGCAATGTGAACAGGCACAGAGAAGGTGCTAGCAGGGAATTCTCTGCCTGCCTTTCCCCAGTGCTCTGCAAGCTCTCCAGGACAACAGCAAATCTGGGGCTCTGTGCTTTCTTTCGTTCTGAACAAGTGTTACTGTTCTCTGCACAAAAGCGATTCTGCGAAGCAATTTGAATATGCACAGAGAAGGTGCTAGCAGGGAATTCTCTGCCTGCCTTTCCCCAGTGCTCTGCAAGCTCTCCAGGACAACATAAAATATGGGGCTCTGTGCTTTCTTTCGTTCTGAACAAGTGTTAGTGTTTTCTGCACAAAAGCGATTCTGCGAAGCAATGTGAACACTTCTGCTTCCCAGGCACAGAGAAGGTGCTAGCAGGGAATTCTCTGCCTGCCTTTCCCCAGGGCTCTGCAAGCTCTCCAGGACAACAGGAAATCTGGGGCTCTGTGCTTTCTTTCGTTCTGAACAAGTGTTACTGTTTTCTGCACAAAAGCGATTCTGCGAAGCAATGTGAACACTTCTGCTTCCCAGGCACAGAGAAGGTGCTAGCAGGGAATTCTCTGCCTGCCTTTCCCCAGGGCTATGCAAGCTCTCCAGGACAACAGCAGATCTGGGGCTCTGTGCTTTCTTTCGTTCTGAACAAGTGTTACTGTTTTCTGCACAAAAGCGATTCTGCGAAGCAATGTGAACAGGCACAGAGAAGGTGCTAGCAGGGAATTCTCTGCCTGCCTTTCCCCAGTGCTCTGCAAGCTCTCCAGGACAACAGCAAATCTGGGGCTCTGTGCTTTCTTTCGTTCTGAACAAGTGTTACTGTTCTCTGCACAAAAGCGATTCTGCGAAGCAATGTGAACAGGCACAGAGAAGGTGCTAGCAGGGAATTCTCTGCCTGCCTTTCCCCAGTGCTCTGCAAGCTCTCCAGGACAACAGCAAATCTGGGGCTCTGTGCTTTCTTTCGTTCTGAACAAGTGTTACTGTTCTCTGCACAAAAGCGATTCTGCGAAGCAATGTGAACAGGCACAGAGAAGGTGCTAGCAGGGAATTCTCTGCCTGCCTTTCCCCAGTGCTCTGCAAGCTCTCCAGGACAACAGCAAATCTGGGGCTCTGTGCTTTCTTTCGTTCTGAACAAGTGTTACTGTTCTCTGCACAAAAGCGATTCTGCGAAGCAATTTGAATATGCACAGAGAAGGTGCTAGCAGGGAATTCTCTGCCTGCCTTTCCCCAGTGCTCTGCAAGCTCTCCAGGACAACAACAAATCTGGGGCTCTGTGCTTTCTTTCGTTCTGAACAAGTGTTACGGTTTTCTGCACAAAAGCGATTCTGCGAAGCAATGTGAACACTTCTGCTTCCCAGGCACAGAGAAGGTGCTAGCAGGGAATTCTCTGCCTGCCTTTCCCCAGTGCTCTGCAAGCTCTCCAGGACAACAGCAAATATGGGGCTCTGTGCTTTCTTTCGTTCTGAACAAGTGTTACTGTTCTCTGCACAAAAGCGATTCTGCGAAGCAATTTGAATATGCACAGAGAAGGTGCTAGCAGGGAATTCTCTGCCTGCCTTTCCCCAGTGCTCTGCAAGCTCTCCAGGACAACATAAAATCTGGGGCTCTGTGCTTTCTTTCGTTCTGAACAAGTGTTACTGTTTTCTGCACAAAAGCGATTCTGCGAAGCAATGTGAACACTTCTGCTTCCCAGGCACAGAGAAGGTGCTAGCAGGGAATTCTCTGCCTGCCTTTCCCCAGGGCTCTGCAAGCTCTCCAGGACAACAGCAGATCTGGGGCTCTGTGCTTTCTTTCGTTCTGAACAAGTGTTACTGTTTTCTGCACAAAAGCGATTCTGCGAAGCAATGTGAACACTTCTGCTTCCCAGGCACAGAGAAGGTGCTAGCAGGGAATTCTCTGCCTGCCTTTCCCCAGGGCTCTGCAAGCTCTCCAGGACAACATAAAATCTGGGGCTCTGTGCTTTCTTTCGTTCTGAACAAGTGTTACTGTTTTCTGCACAAAAGCGATTCTGCGAAGCAATGTGAACACTTCTGCTTCCCAGGCACAGAGAAGGTGCTAGCAGGGAATTCTCTGCCTGCCTTTCCCCAGGGCTATGCAAGCTCTCCAGGACAACAGCAGATCTGGGGCTCTGTGCTTTCTTTCGTTCTGAACAAGTGTTAGTGTTTTCTGCACAAAAGCGATTCTGCGAAGCAATGTGAACAGGCACAGAGAAGGTGCTAGCAGGGAATTCTCTGCCTGCCTTTCCCCAGTGCTCTGCAAGCTCTCCAGGACAACAGCAAATCTGGGGCTCTGTGCTTTCTTTCGTTCTGAACAAGTGTTACTGTTCTCTGCACAAAAGCGATTCTGCGAAGCAATGTGAACAGGCACAGAGAAGGTGCTAGCAGGGAATTCTCTGCCTGCCTTTCCCCAGTGCTCTGCAAGCTCTCCAGGACAACAGCAAATCTGGGGCTCTGTGCTTTCTTTCGTTCTGAACAAGTGTTACTGTTTTCTGCACAAAAGCGATTCTGCGAAGCAATGTGAACAGGCACAGAGAAGGTGCTAGCAGGGAATTCTCTGCCTGCCTTTCCCCAGTGCTCTGCAAGCTCTCCAGGACAACAGCAAATCTGGGGCTCTGTGCTTTCTTTCGTTCTGAACAAGTGTTACTGTTCTCTGCACAAAAGCGATTCTGCGAAGCAATTTGAATATGCACAGAGAAGGTGCTAGCAGGGAATTCTCTGCCTGCCTTTCCCCAGGGCTCTGCAAGCTCTCCAGGACAACAACAAATCTGGGGCTCTGTGCTTTCTTTCGTTCTGAACAAGTGTTACGGTTTTCTGCACAAAAGCGATTCTGCGAAGCAATGTGAACACTTCTGCTTCCCAGGCACAGAGAAGGTGCTAGCAGGGAATTCTCTGCCTGCCTTTCCCCAGTGCTCTGCAAGCTCTCCAGGACAACATAAAATCTGGGGCTCTGTGCTTTCTTTCGTTCTGAACAAGTGTTACTGTTTTCTGCACAAAAGCGATTCTGCGAAGCAATGTGAACACTTCTGCTTCCCAGGCACATAGAAGGTGCTAGCAGGGAATTCTCTGCCTGCCTTTCCCCAGTGCTCTGCAAGCTCTCCAGGACAACATAAAATCTGGGGCTCTGTGCTTTCTTTCGTTCTGAACAAGTGTTACTGTTTTCTGCACAAAAGCGATTCTGCGAAGCAATGTGAACACTTCTGCTTCCCAGGCACAGAGAAGGTGCTAGCAGGGAATTCTCTGCTTGCCTTTCCCCAGTGCTCTGCAAGCTCTCCAGGACAACAGCAAATCTGGGGCTCTGTGCTTTCTTTCATTGTGAACACGTGTTACTGTTTTCTGCACAAAATCGATTCTGCGAAGCAATGTGAACACTTCTGCTTCCCAGGCACAGAGAAGGTGCTAGCAGGGAATTCTCTGCCAGCCTTTCCCAAGTGCTCTGCAAGCTCTCCAGGAAGACATAAAATCTGGGGCTCTGTGCTTTCTTTCGTTCTGAACAAGTGTTACTGTTTTCTGCACAAAAGCGATTCTGCGAAGCAATGTGAACAGGCACAGAGAAGGTGCTAGCAGGGAATTCTCTGCCTGCCTTTCCCCAGTGCTCTGCAAGCTCTCCAGGACTACAGCAAATCTGGGGCTCTGTGCTTTCTTTCGTTCTGAACAAGTGTTACTGTTCTCTGCACAAAAGCGATTCTGCGAAGCAATTTGAATATGCACAGAGAAGGTGCTAGCAGGGAATTCTCTGCCTGCCTTTCCCCAGTGCTCTGCAAGCTCTCCAGGACAACAACAAATCTGGGTCTCTGTGCTTTCTTTCGTTCTGAACAAGTGTTACGGTTTTCTGCACAAAAGCGATTCTGCGAAGCAATGTGAACACTTCTGCTTCCCAGGCACAGAGAAGGTGCTAGCAGGGAATTCTCTGCCTGCCTTTCCCCAGTGCTCTGCAAGCTCTCCAGGACAACAGCAAATCTGGGGCTCTGTGCTTTCTTTCGTTCTGAACAAGTGTTACTGTTCTCTGCACAAAAGCGATTCTGCGAAGCAATTTGAATATGCACAGAGAAGGTGCTAGCAGGGAATTCTCTGCCTGCCTTTCCCCAGTGCTCTGCAAGCTCTCCAGGACAACATAAAATCTGGGGCTCTGTGCTTTCTTTCGTTCTGAACAAGTGTTACTGTTTTCTGCACAAAAGCGATTCTGCGAAGCAATGTGAACACTTCTGCTTCCCAGGCACAGAGAAGGTGCTAGCAGGGAATTCTCTGCCTGCCTTTCCCCAGGGCTCTGCAAGCTCTCCAGGACAACAGCAAATCTGGGGCTCTGTGCTTTCTTTCGTTCTGAACAAGTGTTACTGTTTTCTGCACAAAAGCGATTCTGCGAAGCAATGTGAACAGGCACAGAGAAGGTGCTAGCAGGGAATTCTCTGCCTGCCTTTCCCCAGTTCTCTGCAAGCTCTCCAGGACAACAGCAGATCTGGGGCTCTGTGCTTTCTTTCGTTCTGAACAAGTGTTACTGTTTTCTGCACAAAAGCGATTCTGCGAAGCAATGTGAACACTTCTGCTTCCCAGGCACAGAGAAGGTGTGTGGTGGTGCAATCCTTACCCCCCCCCCCCCCCCCCCCCCCCCGCTCCTCTTTGTTGGGCTGCTTGGTGCTAGGTGCGATTCCACCCACATCCCCCGAGCTATACACCAGTCTGTGGAGATAAGGACTGACAATGTTAACGAGCCTGGCTCCTGCCCCTCCCGATTGCTCGGAAATGGTTAAAATGGCCCATCAACTCCTCAGGGCCTGGCACACCTGTGCCTGGGATGTGGTTAAATGAGAACAATAACAGAGTCGCACATTAATCAAGTTCTTTTGTAACTGCTGGAAGGCACCAGAAGGCATTTGACAAAAGTCAATTATCTTGGACCCTATAAATGGCGACCACCAGGGAGACCCTTTGAGCTCTCCTGGATCGCAGTGGGCCTGTGACCAGCATCTCCCCTGAGCTGGGACGCCTCTCAGGTACCAAACCCTTAAGGTGTCGTCTGCTCCAGACGGAATGCCAGGGCAAAGTCCCCCGCTTGAGTCTCAATTATCGCCCGTTGAGGAATGCCAAGGCATTGTGAGTATTTGCTCTAAACTCAAGAGGGAAATTTTCTTTGAGCTAGCTTCTCTTTACTCTGTGTGTGTGTGTGTGTGTGTGTGGGTACGTACCCTTGTTTCTGTGTGTGTATGTCTGTTCTGTGTTCATTCTACTGAATCCAAACACCTTTGTTTCTGTATGTTTGTCCATTTTGTTATGTGCATGCATGTGTATATATGTATATATAGGTACCGTTAAGTAAGTTAGTGTGAATCTTGTCATTTTAGAATCTGAATAAGTCGCTTTTCTTTCTTTTAGTATTTCTGAATTGTTTTATAATAACAAATTGCTGTTAGTTATTAATAAACCTAGATTTCTTACTAAATATTACCGTGTCAATACTTTCATCCGCGACAAATTGGTGTAGTCGGCAGGATGACAAGCAAAATCACCAAATACTTACAAAAACACGGTATCCAACCAAATCCCACCTTCCCAGAGGATTGGGCTTATAATAATTGGCACAACTGGGAAGAGGTAGAAAAACAGTTAACTATTGCTAGAGGTGCAACTAAATTTGGAAAAAATAAAGGTATGATTTGTAAAATGTTGGGAGTGTGCCTGGAAGCTGCCTGTCATGAACGAGAGAAAGTTAATCGTAAAATACAAAATTTACAAGATGAGATTACAGGGCACAAATCCACCAATCTGCTGTTATCGATTAAAATAGAGCAGCTGCAACAGCAACTTAAGGAATCCCAATTGAAACAACAAAAACTGGGGGAACGTGTTGAAATGATGCTAATGCAGTCTCCGAACCCCCCTGATATTGTTCAAATCAGAAAATTAATTGTGTCCCCTGAAGACTGGGATGGTAACATTTGGAGTGATACACATAATGACGACTCAGACGAAAATAATTATTTGCAGCCGCCTGAGTCTCCCCCTCTTGCAGTCAGACCAATTATTAAAACAGAGGAAACAACAGGACCTCGGGGTGGTGTGAGAAGTCACATCAGCAAAACAACCCCTTTTGATCCAATTCAAATAGCCAATTTACAAGATCGTTACGGCTGTAAGCCTGGAGAGACTGAAACTGAATACCTATGGAGAGTTTCTCTAAACGGGGGAGATAGAATTTTACTAGATGGCAATGAAGCCAGTGGATATTGGGGTCCTGGTGTCTTTTTGGATGCTGGTCCCAACCCCCCGAATGACCCCCACTCACTAACAAGCAGAGTGGCATATTGGGCTGGTGGCATTGATGCCTTAGAGAGAGGAGAACCTCTGTTAATACCTATCAAATCTCTAAATGACCTCTCTGCAGCTTTTACAAAAGCTGCCTGTATTCAAGCCATGCATCAGCGTAAACCTACTGATGTTCCTCTTTCGGCAACTGTAGCTCCTGCTATACTTAAAGTACTGATAAAAGGAGCCCCTGCCATGCTCAAACCTTTTCTCATTGCAAAACGGGATGAGATCCAGAGAGACTTAAATTATAATGAATTGGTAAATCTAACACAAACTATTGGAAATAGTGGGGAAGAAGAATTGGAACCAAGAGTATTACCCACTTGGGCAACTTTAGTACATGAAACTGTAAATCATGCCCGAGAAATGGGATGGGATGAAATTCCCAATGAAACAAAAAATGTAGGTCGCACTGTTAGGCAAATTAAACAATTGCATCAAAATAATTCTCAAGAACAAAAACCCTCTGACCGACAACGTAGGGGTCAGGAGTGGAGAAATGAACTGTGGAAGCAAGCATTGTCACTAGGAATTCCTAGAACCGCGATTCAGAGACAGCCTACCGGCGTCATTCTGAGTCTGATTCGGGCATTTCAAAAAGGTATCGCTTCAAATGCTCCAAACCCCCCCCTCCCCCCTTCGCCAGCTCCCAGAGAAAAAAAAGATAACCCTTTCCTCCCTCAAGAGGATCAGTTGCAAAGCACAGGATCAAAAAACTGATAAGGTCCGGACGGCAACTGGGCCTGCCAGTCCGGCAAGTAGAAGCTTATCAGTGGATAAATGAGAACGGCCCTTACATTTTAATTCCAGTTGGTCCTCAAAATCAATTAATAAAATTTTTGATTGATACTGGTGCACAAATTTCAATAATTACACAGCGAGATGCCAATAAGCTAGGCATACGACCTGGCCGGCGAAAGGTTAAAATTACCGGAGTTACAGGAATTAGCACTGTGTGCCAGACAGCAAAAGTTAATTTACTGCTCCCTGGCGAAAAACGTGTAACATCTCTTCGCTTTGCGATCAAGGAGCATTATGAAAATATCCTGGGTTTTGATGCACTGAACGGCCGGACCTGGCGTTTGCCAGACGGCAGTCTGTGGTCTTTTGGTTCAATTGCCAACCCCAGCCATAATAAAAATCAACAAACTGCCACAGTGCGTGTACTCCGTGCAGCTCCAGCACTTCCCGAATCAAAAATTACTAATGTCCCACAGTATCCAATTTCTGCTACAGCACGAACTGGAATTTCTGAACAGATTATTTCCCGAACTCACTCCCCATACAATTCTCCTGTCTGGCCAGTCCGCAAACCAGATGGGAGGTGGCGTTTAACAGTCGATTATCGGCGTTTAAATGCCAGTACAGCCCCATTGACAGCGGCAGTTCCCAACATTGCAGCTTTAACTGCTACACTGCAAGCCGCTGCACATCCTTGGATGGCAGTGCTAGATGTAAAAGACATGTTTTTCATGGTCCCTTTAAGGGAAAAAGATAAAGAAAAATTCGCATTCACATGGGAAGGTATCCAATATACCTTTGACAGGCTCCCACAGGGATATAAACACTCACCCACAATTGCCCATGCTGCACTTGCTGAACTTTTACAGACAGTTTCACTCCCTGCAGATGTAAAACTGTATCAGTATATAGATGATATTCTAATCGGAGGACCCTCTCCTGACAAGGTGGGAGAAGTGGCAGCAACAGTTTGGCAAACATTGCATGAAGCAAAAATTGAAATTCCACCTGAAAAATGTCAGGGACCAAGTAAAGAAGTAAAATTCCTGGGCACTTGGTGGATTGCTGGAAGTGCAGCAATCCCACCAGATACTCTAAATAAAATAGAACAATCAGAAATGCCCCAATCTAAAAAAGAATTACAACAGCTAATGGGCACTTTAGGATATTGGAGAAAACATGTACCTGGATTCTCCATCATTGCCCGCCCACTTTATTCACTTTTACGAAAAGGAAAATCGTGGAGATGGGATTCAGAACATGAAGAAGCAATTAAAACTCTAATACTGGAATTAAAAACATATCAGTCCCTAGGACCTGTTCATCCTCGTGACCCTATTATAGCAGAATGGGGTTTTGCAGAACATGGTACTTATTGTAACTTATTTCAAATCGGCCCTGATGGGCCAAAGAGACCTTTACTGTTTAGCTCAACTGCATTTAAAGAGACTGAACAAAGATACTCAGAGTGGGAAAAGGGTCTTTTGTCTCTAGTCCGTGCAGTTAAACAAGTTGAGAAAATACGTCAAGAACAAGCTGTTCAGACCAGAGGTCCCTTTAATTTATTAGACACAATCCTAAAAGGGACTGCTCCCCCAGAGGGAATTGCACAAAAACCTACAATTAGGAAATGGTATGCCTATCTTGTGGGTGTGGCAGATGAAATGCAATTAAGTGAAGGACACACAAAAGTTTCTAAATTGCAAATGCCTATTAATACTGATCCCCTAGCATTACAACAACCGTTCAAACCTTCACCAATTTTAGATGCACCTCCCTTCACTGAAGATTCACCAACCGAGGGTGTCTGGTTTTCTGATGCCTCGGCAAAAAGAGTGGATGGTAAATGGCAATATAAAGCTGTTGCATTAGAAATCAAAACAGGCAAACAAGTTATTGAAGAGGGTGAAGGCAGTGCTCAAGTAGGAGAGTTAAGAGCAGTTGTTTTGGCAGCACAAAATGAAGCAAAAGCCATTTATGTAGACTCTTATGCTGTCTGGGCAGGTGCCACACAGTGGCTTTGTCAATGGGAAGCCCTAAACTGGGAGATAAATAAATCACCAATCTGGAGAACTGAAGACTGGCAATTACTATTAACCATAGCCAGAAAAACACCATTCCAAATAGGATGGGCAAAAGCTCATGCTAATGACCATAAACCAGCTACAAATTGGAACCAAAGGGTGGATGAATTGACAAAAATTAGGAAAATAGACATTGAAGATTCCTCAGACCCCACATGGTATCGACTAGGAGAATGGTTACATCAAAAATTAGGCCACACAGGTCGAGAAGCACTTTACTTTTCAGCCCAAAGCCGGGGATGGCCTCTCAGTAGGAAAACATGTGAAACCATCCTCACTGAGTGCCCCCAGTGTAAATTAAAATTGCAGATGGACCACCCTGCCAAAGCACCACCTTTACACATTAAAGAGGGGAAAACTTTGTGGTCTACTTGGCAAATTGATTACATTGGTCCTTTAAAATCCTCTGCTGGGTACAAATATATCTTAACAGGTGTAGAAATAATATCTGGACTCCTTACAGCTACCAAGTGCCAAAAGGCTAATGCACAGAATACTATCCGAGGCCTTTCCTCATGGTTCTCAATTTTACCTGTCCCTGATTCTATCCAAAGTGACAATGGCTCACACTTTACTAGTAAAGAAGTACAGGAATGGGCAAAGCAAAAAGAAATAAAGTGGGTATTTCACACACCTTATTACCCACAATCTAATGGTATAGTTGAACGAGCCAATGGACTGCTGAAAAAATATCTTAAACCACATGAAGGACAATGGGACAGACGTCTTTCTGAAATTTTACAGCAGTTAAATAATCGGTATGGTCCCTATGGAAGTCCAATTACTCGAGCCTTCTTAACACTTTCTTCAGAAACAAACCTAAATAATGAGCACACCTGGTCCTCAATGAAAGCAGGACAGCCTGTGATGGCAAAAATACCATCTGTAGGAACAATACCAGTAACCCTGGTCAAACCACGAGGATTTCTAGCATGGGATGCTATTGATAATAATGGAATAAAACATAAAATCAGTACTAGATGGATTTATCCAGCATCCTAAGGGGTAACCTGTTCAGCTTCCTTCCCCCCCCCCCCCCCCCCCCCCCCCCGAGACCGTTCTCTTTTCTTTCCTTTTCAGAAATAACCGACTCCACCAACGACAATGTGGAAGCAGACACCATACCCAGCAAGTCCACCAGTAGCACTGTGGGAACAACCCTCATCTTCAATATGAGACTCTTCACAGCATTGCACCTACCCTTTCTCTCCCTCACCATCATACCTCGATTGCTACAACAATGGTGTCTATACGGCTCTTCTTCTCTCTTCCTTTTTCTGCTCATGAGAGTAAAGACACTTACAATGGCTCACACATCAAATCCTTGGGATCTTGCATTACTGAGATACACTGGAAGCATCAAAACACTACAAGGCAGGTCTAATTGGTCAACTTTCCCCACTACACAGAAGGTGACAGGATTATTGCATTTGTCCTCACTATATGCAATGCTTCAGTGTACAACATACACCCAATCCTTGCATTAGGACTAAATCACAATGGAAACATACTCTGTCCCTCAGAACATAAAGTATGGGCCCACCAGAAGGAGGGAAAATGGCAAACAATTGATGTAAATGCATGTACTGTGCGAGAACAACGAGGCTTCATTTGTGAAGGAAATACTCTTGAGGCTCAAGACATTTGTCTTGATACTGAACAAAACATTTGTCACTTTGAGATCCACCCAAATGAAACCCCTGAAAGCGTAGTCATATATGTTGGAAAAGGATGTGTTTGCATGTGAACATGATGTGATTCCTTATTAATAGATGGTACTGTCCATACGACTCCTCCAACATCCTGACTTAATCGACCTCCTGCAACAAGCACAGAAAACTGGACAAAAGACTCTTATCACGGTCCAACATGATATAGAAGAAATACATCAGGTGTTAACAAGAGTCAAAAGGGATGGAGAACATCAGTGGTGGGAAAGCTCATCTGGATGGTCACCCACCGCAACAGGACTGTTTAATTCTATGTTCCACCTGGTCATGATTTTCTTAATTCTAAATCTAATATGTTTACTGCTCATAATTGTATTGTATATTAAGGTTTGGAGGATGGTTAGACAGATTACTCAGTTACAGAAGTATCCCCGTATGTACACCATCCCAAAATAATTTTTTTTCTTTTTGAAGCTAATCAAACACAAAATTTCCTTCAACTGTAATTGGATTATGGCATCCTCTGTTTATAGGCATAGAGGCAAGAGGCAACCACACTGCCACTCTATGGACAAGATAAATTGACTTTAGTCACGGGGTGGATTGTGGTGGTGCAATCCTTACCCCCCCCCCCCCCCCCCCCCCCCCCGCTCCTCTTTGTTGGGCTGCTTGGTGCTAGGTGCGATTCCACCCACATCCCCCGAGCTATACACCAGTCTGTGGAGATAAGGACTGACAATGTTAACGAGCCTGGCTCCTGCCCCTCCCGATTGCTCGGAAATGGTTAAAATGGCCCATCAACTCCTCAGGGCCTGGCACACCTGTGCCTGGGATGTGGTTAAATGAGAACAATAACAGAGTCGCACATTAATCAAGTTCTTTTGTAACTGCTGGAAGGCACCAGAAGGCATTTGACAAAAGTCAATTATCTTGGACCCTATAAATGGCGACCACCAGGGAGACCCTTTGAGCTCTCCTGGATCGCAGTGGGCCTGTGACCAGCATCTCCCCTGAGCTGGGACGCCTCTCAGGTACCAAACCCTTAAGGTGTCGTCTGCTCCAGACGGAAGGCCAGGGCGAAGTCCCCCGCTTGAGTCTCAATTATCGCCCGTTGAGGAATGCCAAGGCATTGTGAGTATTTGCTCTAAACTCAAGAGGGAAATTTTCTTTGAGCTAGCTTCTCTTTACTCTGTGTGTGTGTGTGTGTGTGTGTGGGTACGTACCCTTGTTTCTGTGTGTGTATGTCTGTTCTGTGTTCATTCTACTGAATCCAAACACCTTTGTTTCTGTATGTTTGTCCATTTTGTTATGTGCATGCATGTGTATATATGTATATATAGGTACCGTTAAGTAAGTTAGTGTGAATCTTGTCATTTTAGAATCTGAATAAGTCGCTTTTCTTTCTTTTAGTATTTCTGAATTGTTTTATAATAACAAATTGCTGTTAGTTATTAATAAACCTAGATTTCTTACTAAATATTACCGTGTCAATACTTTCATCCGCGACAAGGTGCTAGCAGGGAATTCTCTGCCTGCCTTTCCCCAGTGCTCTGCAAGCTCTCCAGGACAACATAAAATCTGGGGCTCTGTGCTTTCTTTCGTTCTGAACAAGTGTTACTGTTTTCTGCACAAAAGCGATTCTGCGAAGCAATGTGAACACTTCTGCTTCCCAGGCACAGAGAAGGTGCTAGCAGGGAATTCTCTGCCTGCCTTTCCCCAGTGCTCTGCAAGCTCTCCAGGACAACAGCAAATCTGGGGCTCTGTGCTTTCTTTCGTTCTGAACAAGTGTTACTGTTCTCTGCACAAAAGCGATTCTGCGAAGCAATTTGAATATGCACAGAGAAGGTGCTAGCAGGGAATTCTCTGCCTGCCTTTCCCCAGTGCTCTGCAAGCTCTCCAGGACAACAACAAATCTGGGTCTCTGTGCTTTCTTTCGTTCTGAACAAGTGTTACGGTTTTCTGCACAAAAGCGTTTCTGCGAAGCAATGTGAACACTTCTGCTTCCCAGGCACAGAGTAGGTGCTAGCAGGGAATTCTCTGCCTGCCTTTCCCCAGTGCTCTGCAAGCTCTCCAGGACAACAGCAAATCTGGGGCTCTGTGCTTTCTTTCGTTCTGAACAAGTGTTACTGTTCTCTGCACAAAAGCGATTCTGCGAAGCAATTTGAATATGCACAGAGAAGGTGCTAGCAGGGAATTCTCTGCCTGCCTTTCCCCAGAGCTCTGCAAGCTCTCCAGGACAACAGCAGATCTGGGGCTCTGTGCTTTCTTTCGTTCTGAACACGTGTTACTGTTTTCTGCGCAAAAGCGATTCTGCGAAGCAATGTGAACACTTCTGCTTCCCAGGCACAGAGAAGGTGCTAGCAGGGAATTCTCTGCCTGCCTTTCCCCGGGGCTCTGCAAGTTCTCCAGGACAACAGCAAATCTGGGGCTCTGTGCTTTCTTTCGTTCTGAACACGTGTTACTGTTTTCTGCACAAAAGCGATTCTGCGAAGCAATGTGAACAGGCACATAGAAGGTGCTAGCAGGGAATTCTCTGCCTGCCTTTCCCCAGTGCTCTGCAAGCTCTCCAGGACAACAGCAAATCTGGGGCTCTGTGCTTTCTTTCGTTCTGAACAAGTGTTACTGTTCTCTGCACAAAAGCGATTCTGCGAAGCAATTTGAATATGCACAGAGAAGGTGCTAGCAGGGAATTCTCTGCCTGCCTTTCCCCAGTGCTCTGCAAGCTCTCCAGGACAACAGCAAATCTGGGGCTCTGTGCTTTCTTTCATTCTGAACAAGTGTTAGTGTTTTCTGCACAAAAGCGATTCTGCGAAGCAATGTGAACACTTCTGCTTCCCAGGCACAGAGAAGGTGCTAGCAGGGAATTCTCTGCCTGCCTTTCCCCAGTGCTCTGCAAGCTCTCCAGGACAACAGCAAATCTGGGGCTCTGTGCTTTCTTTCGTTCTGAACAAGTGTTACTGTTCTCTGCACAAAAGTGATTCTGCGAAGCAATGTGAACAGGCACAGAGAAGGTGCTAGCAGGGAATTCTCTGCCTGCCTTTCCCCAGTGCTCTGCAAGCTCTCCAGGACAACAGCAAATCTGGGGCTCTGTGCTTTCTTTCGTTCTGAACAAGTGTTACTGTTCTCTGCACAAAAGCGATTCTGCGAAGCAATTTGAATATGCACAGAGAAGGTGCTAGCAGGGAATTCTCTGCCTGCCTTTCCCCAGTGCTCTGCAAGCTCTCCAGGACAACAACAAATCTGGGTCTCTGTGCTTTCTTTCGTTCTGAACAAGTGTTACGGTTTTCTGCACAAAAGCGATTCTGCGAAGCAATGTGAACACTTCTGCTTCCCAGGCACAGAGAAGGTGCTAGCAGGGAATTCTCTGCCTGCCTTTCCCCAGTGCTCTGCAAGCTCTCCAGGACAACAGCAAATCTGGGGCTCTGTGCTTTCTTTCGTTCTGAACAAGTGTTACTGTTCTCTGCACAAAAGCGATTCTGCGAAGCAATTTGAATATGCACAGAGAAGGTGCTAGCAGGGAATTCTCTGCCTGCCTTTCCCCAGTGCTCTGCAAGCTCTCCAGGACAACATAAAATCTGGGGCTCTGTGCTTTCTTTCGTTCTGAACAAGTGTTACTGTTTTCTGCACAAAAGCGATTCTGCGAAGCAATGTGAACACTTCTGCTTCCCAGGCACAGAGAAGGTGCTAGCAGGGAATTCTCTGCCTGCCTTTCCCCAGGGCTCTGCAAGCTCTCCAGGACAACAGCAAATCTGGGGCTCTGTGCTTTCTTTCGTTCTGAACAAGTGTTACTGTTTTCTGCACAAAAGCGATTCTGCGAAGCAATGTGAACACTTCTGCTTCCCAGGCACAGAGAAGGTGCTAGCAGGGAATTCTCTGCCTGCCTTTCCCCAGGGCTCTGCAAGCTCTCCAGGACAACAGCAAATCTGGGGCTCTGTGCTTTCTTTCGTTCTGAACAAGTGTTACTGTTTTCTGCACAAAAGCGATTCTGCGAAGCAATGTGAACAGGCACAGAGAAGGTGCTAGCAGGGAATTCTCTGCCTGCCTTTCCCCAGTTCTCTGCAAGCTCTCCAGGACAACAGCAGATCTGGGGCTCTGTGCTTTCTTTCGTTCTGAACAAGTGTTACTGTTTTCTGCACAAAAGCGATTCTGCGAAGCAATGTGAACACTTCTGCTTCCCAGGCACAGAGAAGGTGCTAGCAGGGAATTCTCTGCCTGCCTTTCCCCAGTGCTCTGCAAGCTCTCCAGGACAACATAAAATCTGGGGCTCTGTGCTTTCTTTCGTTCTGAACAAGTGTTACTGTTTTTTGCACAAAAGCGATTCTGCGAAGCAATGTGAAAACTTCTGCTTCCCAGGCACATAGAAGGTGCTAGCAGGGAATTCTCTGCCTGCCTTTCCCCAGTGCTCTGCAAGCTCTCCAGGACAACATAAAATCTGGGGCTCTGTGCTTTCTTTCGTTCTGAACAAGTGTTACTGTTTTCTGCACAAAAGCGATTCTGCGAAGCAATGTGAACACTTCTGCTTCCCAGGCACAGAGAAGGTGCTAGCAGGGAATTCTCTGCTTGCCTTTCCCCAGTGCTCTGCAAGCTCTCCAGGACAACATAAAATCTGGGGCTCTGTGCTTTCTTTCATTGTGAACACGTGTTACTGTTTTCTGCACAAAATCGATTCTGCGAAGCAATGTGAACACTTCTGCTTCCCAGGCACAGAGAAGGTGCTAGCAGGGAATTCTCTGCCAGCCTTTCCCAAGTGCTCTGCAAGCTCTCCAGGAAGACATAAAATCTGGGGCTCTGTGCTTTCTTTCGTTCTGAACAAGTGTTACTGTTTTCTGCACAAAAGCGATTCTGCGAAGCAATGTGAACAGGCACAGAGAAGGTGCTAGCAGGGAATTCTCTGCCTGCCTTTCCCCAGTGCTCTGCAAGCTCTCCAGGACTACAGCAAATCTGGGGCTCTGTGCTTTCTTTCGTTCTGAACAAGTGTTACTGTTCTCTGCACAAAAGCGATTCTGCGAAGCAATTTGAATATGCACAGAGAAGGTGCTAGCAGGGAATTCTCTGCCTGCCTTTCCCCAGTGCTCTGCAAGCTCTCCAGGACAACAGCAGATCTGGGGCTCTGTGCTTTCTTTCGTTCTGAACACGTGTTACTGTTTTCTGCACAAAATCGATTCTGCGAAGCAATGTGAACACTTCTGCTTCCCAGGCACAGAGAAGGTGCTAGCAGGGAATTCTCTGCCTGCCTTTCCCCAGGGCTCTGCAAGCTCTCCAGAACAACAGCAAATCTGGGGCTCTGTGCTTTCTTTCATTCTGAACAAGTGTTAGTGTTTTCTGCACAAAAGCGATTCTGCGAAGCAATGTGAACACTTCTGCTTCCCAGGCACAGAGAAGGTGCTAGCAGGGAATTCTCTGCCTGCCTTTCCCCAGTGCTCTGCAAGCTCTCCAGGACAACAGCAAATCTGGGGCTCTGTGCTTTCTTTCGTTCTGAACAAGTGTTACTGTTTTCTGCACAAAAGCGATTCTGCGAAGCAATGTGAACACTTCTGCTTCCCAGGCACAGAGAAGGTGCTAGCAGGGAATTCTCTGCCTGCCTTTCCCCAGTGCTCTGCAAGCTCTCCAGGACAACATAAAATCTGGGGCTCTGTGCTTTCTTTCGTTCTGAACAAGTGTTACTGTTTTCTGCACAAAAGCGATTCTGCGAAGCAATGTGAACACTTCTGCTTCCCAGGCACAGAGAAGGTGCTAGCAGGGAATTCTCTGCCTGCCTTTCCCCAGGGCTATGCAAGCTCTCCAGGACAACAGCAAATCTGGGGCTCTGTGCTTTCTTTCGTTCTGAACAAGTGTTACTGTTCTCTGCACAAAAGTGATTCTGCGAAGCAATGTGAACAGGCACAGAGAAGGTGCTAGCAGGGAATTCTCTGCCTGCCTTTCCCCAGTGCTCTGCAAGCTCTCCAGGACAACAGCAAATCTGGGGCTCTGTGCTTTCTTTCGTTCTGAACAAGTGTTACTGTTCTCTGCACAAAAGCGATTCTGCGAAGCAATTTGAATATGCACAGAGAAGGTGCTAGCAGGGAATTCTCTGCCTGCCTTTCCCCAGTGCTCTGCAAGCTCTCCAGGACAACAACAAATCTGGGTCTCTGTGCTTTCTTTCGTTCTGAACAAGTGTTACGGTTTTCTGCACAAAAGCGATTCTGCGAAGCAATGTGAACACTTCTGCTTCCCAGGCACAGAGAAGGTGCTAGCAGGGAATTCTCTGCCTGCCTTTCCCCAGTGCTCTGCAAGCTCTCCAGGACAACAGCAAATCTGGGGCTCTGTGCTTTCTTTCGTTCTGAACAAGTGTTACTGTTCTCTGCACAAAAGCGATTCTGCGAAGCAATTTGAATATGCACAGAGAAGGTGCTAGCAGGGAATTCTCTGCCTGCCTTTCCCCAGTGCTCTGCAAGCTCTCCAGGACAACATAAAATCTGGGGCTCTGTGCTTTCTTTCGTTCTGAACAAGTGTTACTGTTTTCTGCACAAAAGCGATTCTGCGAAGCAATGTGAACACTTCTGCTTCCCAGGCACAGAGAAGGTGCTAGCAGGGAATTCTCTGCCTGCCTTTCCCCAGGGCTCTGCAAGCTCTCCAGGACAACAGCAAATCTGGGGCTCTGTGCTTTCTTTCGTTCTGAACAAGTGTTACTGTTTTCTGCACAAAAGCGATTCTGCGAAGCAATGTGAACACTTCTGCTTCCCAGGCACAGAGAAGGTGCTAGCAGGGAATTCTCTGCCTGCCTTTCCCCAGGGCTCTGCAAGCTCTCCAGGACAACAGCAAATCTGGGGCTCTGTGCTTTCTTTCGTTCTGAACAAGTGTTACTGTTTTCTGCACAAAAGCGATTCTGCGAAGCAATGTGAACAGGCACAGAGAAGGTGCTAGCAGGGAATTCTCTGCCTGCCTTTCCCCAGTTCTCTGCAAGCTCTCCAGGACAACAGCAGATCTGGGGCTCTGTGCTTTCTTTCGTTCTGAACAAGTGTTACTGTTTTCTGCACAAAATCGATTCTGCGAAGCAATGTGAACACTTCTGCTTCCCAGGCACAGAGAAGGTGCTAGCAGGGAATTCTCTGCCTGCCTTTCCCCAGTGCTCTGCAAGCTCTCCAGGACAACATAAAATCTGGGGCTCTGTGCTTTCTTTCGTTCTGAACAAGTGTTACTGTTTTTTGCACAAAAGCGATTCTGCGAAGCAATGTGAAAACTTCTGCTTCCCAGGCACATAGAAGGTGCTAGCAGGGAATTCTCTGCCTGCCTTTCCCCAGTGCTCTGCAAGCTCTCCAGGACAACATAAAATCTGGGGCTCTGTGCTTTCTTTCGTTCTGAACAAGTGTTACTGTTTTCTGCACAAAAGCGATTCTGCGAAGCAATGTGAACACTTCTGCTTCCCAGGCACAGAGAAGGTGCTAGCAGGGAATTCTCTGCTTGCCTTTCCCCAGTGCTCTGCAAGCTCTCCAGGACAACATAAAATCTGGGGCTCTGTGCTTTCTTTCATTGTGAACACGTGTTACTGTTTTCTGCACAAAATCGATTCTGCGAAGCAATGTGAACACTTCTGCTTCCCAGGCACAGAGAAGGTGCTAGCAGGGAATTCTCTGCCAGCCTTTCCCAAGTGCTCTGCAAGCTCTCCAGGAAGACATAAAATCTGGGGCTCTGTGCTTTCTTTCGTTCTGAACAAGTGTTACTGTTTTCTGCACAAAAGCGATTCTGCGAAGCAATGTGAACAGGCACAGAGAAGGTGCTAGCAGGGAATTCTCTGCCTGCCTTTCCCCAGTGCTCTGCAAGCTCTCCAGGACTACAGCAAATCTGGGGCTCTGTGCTTTCTTTCGTTCTGAACAAGTGTTACTGTTCTCTGCACAAAAGCGATTCTGCGAAGCAATTTGAATATGCACAGAGAAGGTGCTAGCAGGGAATTCTCTGCCTGCCTTTCCCCAGTGCTCTGCAAGCTCTCCAGGACAACAGCAGATCTGGGGCTCTGTGCTTTCTTTCGTTCTGAACACGTGTTACTGTTTTCTGCACAAAATCGATTCTGCGAAGCAATGTGAACACTTCTGCTTCCCAGGCACAGAGAAGGTGCTAGCAGGGAATTCTCTGCCTGCCTTTCCCCAGGGCTCTGCAAGCTCTCCAGAACAACAGCAAATCTGGGGCTCTGTGCTTTCTTTCATTCTGAACAAGTGTTAGTGTTTTCTGCACAAAAGCGATTCTGCGAAGCAATGTGAACACTTCTGCTTCCCAGGCACAGAGAAGGTGCTAGCAGGGAATTCTCTGCCTGCCTTTCCCCAGTGCTCTGCAAGCTCTCCAGGACAACAGCAAATCTGGGGCTCTGTGCTTTCTTTCGTTCTGAACAAGTGTTACTGTTTTCTGCACAAAAGCGATTCTGCGAAGCAATGTGAACACTTCTGCTTCCCAGGCACAGAGAAGGTGCTAGCAGGGAATTCTCTGCCTGCCTTTCCCCAGTGCTCTGCAAGCTCTCCAGGACAACATAAAATCTGGGGCTCTGTGCTTTCTTTCGTTCTGAACAAGTGTTACTGTTTTCTGCACAAAAGCGATTCTGCGAAGCAATGTGAACACTTCTGCTTCCCAGGCACAGAGAAGGTGCTAGCAGGGAATTCTCTGCCTGCCTTTCCCCAGGGCTATGCAAGCTCTCCAGGACAACAGCAAATCTGGGGCTCTGTGCTTTCTTTCGTTCTGAACAAGTGTTACTGTTCTCTGCACAAAAGCGATTCTGCGAAGCAATGTGAACAGGCACAGAGAAGGTGCTAGCAGGGAATTCTCTGCCTGCCTTTCCCCAGTGCTCTGCAAGCTCTCCAGGACTACAGCAAATCTGGGGCTCTGTGCTTTCTTTCGTTCTGAACAAGTGTTACTGTTCTCTGCACAAAAGCGATTCTGCGAAGCAATTTGAATATGCACAGAGAAGGTGCTAGCAGGGAATTCTCTGCCTGCCTTTCCCCAGTGCTCTGCAAGCTCTCCAGGACAACAACAAATCTGGGTCTCTGTGCTTTCTTTCGTTCTGAACAAGTGTTACGGTTTTCTGCACAAAAGCGATTCTGCGAAGCAATGTGAACACTTCTGCTTCCCAGGCACAGAGAAGGTGCTAGCAGGGAATTCTCTGCCTGCCTTTCCCCAGTGCTCTGCAAGCTCTCCAGGACAACAGCAAATCTGGGGCTCTGTGCTTTCTTTCGTTCTGAACAAGTGTTACTGTTTTCTGCACAAAAGCGATTCTGCGAAGCAATGTGAACAGGCACAGAGAAGGTGCTAGCAGGGAATTCTCTGCCTGCCTTTCCCCAGTTCTCTGCAAGCTCTCCAGGACAACAGCAGATCTGGGGCTCTGTGCTTTCTTTCGTTCTGAACAAGTGTTACTGTTTTCTGCACAAAAGCGATTCTGCGAAGCAATGTGAACACTTCTGCTTCCCAGGCACAGAGAAGGTGCTAGCAGGGAATTCTCTGCCTGCCTTTCCCCAGTGCTCTGCAAGCTCTCCAGGACAACATAAAATCTGGGGCTCTGTGCTTTCTTTCGTTCTGAACAAGTGTTACTGTTTTTTGCACAAAAGCGATTCTGCGAAGCAATGTGAAAACTTCTGCTTCCCAGGCACATAGAAGGTGCTAGCAGGGAATTCTCTGCCTGCCTTTCCCCAGTGCTCTGCAAGCTCTCCAGGACAACATAAAATCTGGGGCTCTGTGCTTTCTTTCGTTCTGAACAAGTGTTACTGTTCTCTGCACAAAAGTGATTCTGCGAAGCAATGTGAACAGGCACAGAGAAGGTGCTAGCAGGGAATTCTCTGCCTGCCTTTCCCCAGTGCTCAACAAGCTCTCCAGGACAACAGCAAATCTGGGGCTCTGTGCTTTCTTTCGTTCTGAACAAGTGTTACTGTTCTCTGCACAAAAGCGATTCTGCGAAGCAATGTGAACAGGCACAGAGAAGGTGCTAGCAGGGAATTCTCTGCCTGCCTTTCCCCAGGGCTATGCAAGCTCTCCAGGACAACAGCAAATCTGGGGCTCTGTGCTTTCTTTCGTTCTGAACAAGTGTTACTGTTCTCTGCACAAAAGCGATTCTGCGAAGCAATGTGAACAGGCACAGAGAAGGTGCTAGCAGGGAATTCTCTGCCTGCCTTTCCCCAGTGCTCTGCAAGCTCTCCAGGACAACAGCAAATCTGGGGCTCTGTGCTTTCTTTCGTTCTGAACAAGTGTTACGGTTTTCTGCACAAAAGCGATTCTGCGAAGCAATGTGAACACTTCTGCTTCCCAGGCACAGAGAAGGTGCTAGCAGGGAATTCTCTGCCTGCCTTTCCCCAGTGCTCTGCAAGCTCTCCAGGACAACAGCAAATCTGGGGCTCTGTGCTTTCTTTCGTTCTGAACAAGTGTTACTGTTCTCTGCACAAAAGCGATTCTGCGAAGCAATTTGAATATGCACAGAGAAGGTGCTAGCAGGGAATTCTCTGCCTGCCTTTCCCCAGGGCTCTGCAAGCTCTCCAGGACAACAGCAAATCTGGGGCTCTGTGCTTTCTTTCGTTCTGAACAAGTGTTACTGTTTTCTGCACAAAAGCGATTCTGCGAAGCAATGTGAACACTTCTGCTTCCCAGGCACAGAGAAGGTGCTAGCAGGGAATTCTCTGCCTGCCTTTCCCCAGTGCTCTGCAAGCTCTCCAGGACAACAGCAAATCTGGGGCTCTGTGCTTTCTTTAGTTCTGAACAAGTGTTACTGTTCTCTGCACAAAAGCGATTCTGCGAAGCAATTTGAATATGCACAGAGAAGGTGCTAGCAGGGAATTCTCTGCCTGCCTTTCCCCAGGGCTCTGCAAGCTCTCCAGGACAACAGCAAATCTGGGGCTCTGTGCTTTCTTTCGTTCTGAACAAGTGTTACTGTTTTCTGCACAAAAGCGATTCTGCGAAGCAATGTGAACACTTCTGCTTCCCAGGCACAGAGAAGGTGCTAGCAGGGAATTCTCTGCCTGCCTTTCCCCAGTGCTCTGCAAGCTCTCCAGGACAACAGCAAATCTGGGGCTCTGTGCTTTCTTTCGTTCTGAACAAGTGTTACTGTTCTCTGCACAAAAGTGATTCTGCGAAGCAATGTGAACAGGCACAGAGAAGGTGCTAGCAGGGAATTCTCTGCCTGCCTTTCCCCAGGGCTATGCAAGCTCTCCAGGACAACAGCAAATCTGGGGCTCTGTGCTTTCTTTCGTTCTGAACAAGTGTTACTGTTTTCTGCACAAAAGCGATTCTGCGAAGCAATGTGAACAGGCACAGAGAAGGTGCTAGCAGGGAATTCTCTGCCTGCCTTTCCCCAGTGCTCTGCAAGCTCTCCAGGACAACAGCAAATCTGGGGCTCTGTGCTTTCTTTCGTTCTGAACAAGTGTTACTGTTTTCTGCACAAAAGCGATTCTGCGAAGCAATGTGAACAGGCACAGAGAAGGTGCTAGCAGGGAATTCTCTGCCTGCCTTTCCCCAGGGCTCTGCAAGCTCTCCAGGACAACAGCAAATCTGGGGCTCTGTGCTTTCTTTCGTTCTGAACAAGTGTTACTGTTCTCTGCACAAAAGCGATTCTGCGAAGCAATTTGAATATGCACAGAGAAGGTGCTAGCAGGGAATTCTCTGCCTGCCTTTCCCCAGTGCTCTGCAAGCTCTCCAGGACAACAACAAATCTGGGTCTCTGTGCTTTCTTTCGTTCTGAACAAGTGTTACTGTTTTCTGCACAAAAGCGATTCTGCGAAGCAATGTGAACACTTCTGCTTCCCAGGCACAGAGAAGGTGCTAGCAGGGAATTCTCTGCCTGCCTTTCCCCAGTGCTCTGCAAGCTCTCCAGGACAACAGCAAATCTGGGGCTCTGTGCTTTCTTTCGTTCTGAACAAGTGTTACTGTTCTCTGCACAAAAGCGATTCTGCGAAGCAATGTGAACAGGCACAGAGAAGGTGCTAGCAGGGAATTCTCTGCCTGCCTTTCCCCAGTGCTCTGCAAGCTCTCCAGGACAACAGCAAATCTGGGGCTCTGTGCTTTCTTTCGTTCTGAACAAGTGTTACTGTTCTCTGCACAAAAGCGATTCTGCGAAGCAATTTGAATATGCACAGAGAAGGTGCTAGCAGGGAATTCTCTGCCTGCCTTTCCCCAGTGCTCTGCAAGCTCTCCAGGACAACAACAAATCTGGGGCTCTGTGCTTTCTTTCGTTCTGAACAAGTGTTACGGTTTTCTGCACAAAAGCGATTCTGCGAAGCAATGTGAACACTTCTGCTTCCCAGGCACAGAGAAGGTGCTAGCAGGGAATTCTCTGCCTGCCTTTCCCCAGTGCTCTGCAAGCTCTCCAGGACAACAGCAAATCTGGGGCTCTGTGCTTTCTTTCGTTCTGAACAAGTGTTACTGTTCTCTGCACAAAAGCGATTCTGCGAAGCAATTTGAATATGCACAGAGAAGGTGCTAGCAGGGAATTCTCTGCCTGCCTTTCCCCAGTGCTCTGCAAGCTCTCCAGGACAACATAAAATCTGGGGCTCTGTGCTTTCTTTCGTTCTGAACAAGTGTTACTGTTTTCTGCACAAAAGCGATTCTGCGAAGCAATGTGAACACTTCTGCTTCCCAGGCACAGAGAAGGTGCTAGCAGGGAATACTCTGCCTGCCTTTCCCCAGGGCTCTGCAAGCTCTCCAGGACAACAGCAAATCTGGGGCTCTGTGCTTTCTTTCGTTCTGAACAAGTGTTACTGTTTTCTGCACAAAAGCGATTCTGCGAAGCAATGTGAACACTTCTGCTTCCCAGGCACAGAGAAGGTGCTAGCAGGGAATTCTCTGCCTGCCTTTCCCCAGGGCTCTGCAAGCTCTCCAGGACAACAGGAAATCTGGGGCTCTGTGCTTTCTTTCGTTCTGAACAAGTGTTACTGTTTTCTGCACAAAAGCGATTCTGCGAAGCAATGTGAACACTTCTGCTTCCCAGGCACAGAGAAGGTGCTAGCAGGGAATTCTCTGCCTGCCTTTCCCCAGGGCTCTGCAAGCTCTCCAGGACAACAACAAATCTGGGGCTCTGTGCTTTCTTTCGTTCTGAACAAGTGTTACTGTTTTCTGCACAAAAGCGATCCTGCGAAGCAATGTGAACACTTCTGCTTCCCAGGCACAGAGAAGGTGCTAGCAGGGAATTCTCTGCCTGCCTTTCCCCAGGGCTCTGCAAGCTCTCCAGGACAACATAAAATCTGGGGCTCTGTGCTTTCTTTCGTTCTGAACAAGTGTTACTGTTTTCTGCACAAAAGCGATTCTGCGAAGCAATGTGAACACTTCTGCTTCCCAGGCACAGAGAAGGTGCTAGCAGGGAATTCTCTGCCTGCCTTTCCCCAGGGCTATGCAAGCTCTCCAGGACAACAGCAGATCTGGGGCTCTGTGCTTTCTTTCGTTCTGAACAAGTGTTAGTGTTTTCTGCACAAAAGCGATTCTGCGAAGCAATGTGAACAGGCACAGAGAAGGTGCTAGCAGGGAATTCTCTGCCTGCCTTTCCCCAGTGCTCTGCAAGCTCTCCAGGACAACAGCAAATCTGGGGCTCTGTGCTTTCTTTCGTTCTGAACAAGTGTTACTGTTTTCTGCACAAAAGCGATTCTGCGAAGCAATGTGAACAGGCACAGAGAAGGTGCTAGCAGGGAATTCTCTGCCTGCCTTTCCCCAGTGCTCTGCAAGCTCTCCAGGACAACAGCAAATCTGGGGCTCTGTGCTTTCTTTCGTTCTGAACAAGTGTTACTGTTTTCTGCACAAAAGCGATTCTGCGAAGCAATGTGAACAGGCACAGAGAAGGTGCTAGCAGGGAATTCTCTGCCTGCCTTTCCCCAGTGCTCTGCAAGCTCTCCAGGACAACAGCAAATCTGGGGCTCTGTGCTTTCTTTCGTTCTGAACAAGTGTTACTGTTCTCTGCACAAAAGCGATTCTGCGAAGCAATTTGAATATGCACAGAGAAGGTGCTAGCAGGGAATTCTCTGCCTGCCTTTCCCCAGTGCTCTGCAAGCTCTCCAGGACAACAACAAATCTGGGGCTCTGTGCTTTCTTTCGTTCTGAACAAGTGTTACGGTTTTCTGCACAAAAGCGATTCTGCGAAGCAATGTGAACACTTCTGCTTCCCAGGCACAGAGAAGGTGCTAGCAGGGAATTCTCTGCCTGCCTTTCCCCAGTGCTCTGCAAGCTCTCCAGGACAACATAAAATCTGGGGCTCTGTGCTTTCTTTCGTTCTGAACAAGTGTTACTGTTTTCTGCACAAAAGCGATTCTGCGAAGCAATGTGAACACTTCTGCTTCCCAGGCACATAGAAGGTGCTAGCAGGGAATTCTCTGCCTGCCTTTCCCCAGTGCTCTGCAAGCTCTCCAGGACAACATAAAATCTGGGGCTCTGTGCTTTCTTTCGTTCTGAACAAGTGTTACTGTTTTCTGCACAAAAGCGATTCTGCGAAGCAATGTGAACACTTCTGCTTCCCAGGCACAGAGAAGGTGCTAGCAGGGAATTCTCTGCTTGCCTTTCCCCAGTGCTCTGCAAGCTCTCCAGGACAACAGCAAATCTGGGGCTCTGTGCTTTCTTTCATTGTGAACACGTGTTACTGTTTTCTGCACAAAATCGATTCTGCGAAGCAATGTGAACACTTAAGCTTCCCAGGCACAGAGAAGGTGCTAGCAGGGAATTCTCTGCCAGCCTTTCCCAAGTGCTCTGCAAGCTCTCCAGGAAGACATAAAATCTGGGGCTCTGTGCTTTCTTTCGTTCTGAACAAGTGTTACTGTTTTCTGCACAAAAGCGATTCTGCGAAGCAATGTGAACAGGCACAGAGAAGGTGCTAGCAGGGAATTCTCTGCCTGCCTTTCCCCAGTGCTCTGCAAGCTCTCCAGGACAACATAAAATCTGGGGCTCTGTGCTTTCTTTCGTTCTGAACAAGTGTTACTGTTTTTTGCACAAAAGCGATTCTGCGAAGCAATGTGAAAACTTCTGCTTCCCAGGCACATAGAAGGTGCTAGCAGGGAATTCTCTGCCTGCCTTTCCCCAGTGCTCTGCAAGCTCTCCAGGACAACATAAAATCTGGGGCTCTGTGCTTTCTTTCGTTCTGAACAAGTGTTACTGTTCTCTGCACAAAAGTGATTCTGCGAAGCAATGTGAACAGGCACAGAGAAGGTGCTAGCAGGGAATTCTCTGCCTGCCTTTCCCCAGTGCTCAACAAGCTCTCCAGGACAACAGCAAATCTGGGGCTCTGTGCTTTCTTTCGTTCTGAACAAGTGTTACTGTTCTCTGCACAAAAGCGATTCTGCGAAGCAATGTGAACAGGCACAGAGAAGGTGCTAGCAGGGAATTCTCTGCCTGCCTTTCCCCAGGGCTATGCAAGCTCTCCAGGACAACAGCAAATCTGGGGCTCTGTGCTTTCTTTCGTTCTGAACAAGTGTTACTGTTCTCTGCACAAAAGCGATTCTGCGAAGCAATGTGAACAGGCACAGAGAAGGTGCTAGCAGGGAATTCTCTGCCTGCCTTTCCCCAGTGCTCTGCAAGCTCTCCAGGACAACAGCAAATCTGGGGCTCTGTGCTTTCTTTCGTTCTGAACAAGTGTTACGGTTTTCTGCACAAAAGCGATTCTGCGAAGCAATGTGAACACTTCTGCTTCCCAGGCACAGAGAAGGTGCTAGCAGGGAATTCTCTGCCTGCCTTTCCCCAGTGCTCTGCAAGCTCTCCAGGACAACAGCAAATCTGGGGCTCTGTGCTTTCTTTCGTTCTGAACAAGTGTTACTGTTCTCTGCACAAAAGCGATTCTGCGAAGCAATTTGAATATGCACAGAGAAGGTGCTAGCAGGGAATTCTCTGCCTGCCTTTCCCCAGGGCTCTGCAAGCTCTCCAGGACAACAGCAAATCTGGGGCTCTGTGCTTTCTTTCGTTCTGAACAAGTGTTACTGTTTTCTGCACAAAAGCGATTCTGCGAAGCAATGTGAACACTTCTGCTTCCCAGGCACAGAGAAGGTGCTAGCAGGGAATTCTCTGCCTGCCTTTCCCCAGTGCTCTGCAAGCTCTCCAGGACAACAGCAAATCTGGGGCTCTGTGCTTTCTTTAGTTCTGAACAAGTGTTACTGTTCTCTGCACAAAAGCGATTCTGCGAAGCAATTTGAATATGCACAGAGAAGGTGCTAGCAGGGAATTCTCTGCCTGCCTTTCCCCAGGGCTCTGCAAGCTCTCCAGGACAACAGCAAATCTGGGGCTCTGTGCTTTCTTTCGTTCTGAACAAGTGTTACTGTTTTCTGCACAAAAGCGATTCTGCGAAGCAATGTGAACACTTCTGCTTCCCAGGCACAGAGAAGGTGCTAGCAGGGAATTCTCTGCCTGCCTTTCCCCAGTGCTCTGCAAGCTCTCCAGGACAACAGCAAATCTGGGGCTCTGTGCTTTCTTTCGTTCTGAACAAGTGTTACTGTTCTCTGCACAAAAGTGATTCTGCGAAGCAATGTGAACAGGCACAGAGAAGGTGCTAGCAGGGAATTCTCTGCCTGCCTTTCCCCAGGGCTATGCAAGCTCTCCAGGACAACAGCAAATCTGGGGCTCTGTGCTTTCTTTCGTTCTGAACAAGTGTTACTGTTTTCTGCACAAAAGCGATTCTGCGAAGCAATGTGAACAGGCACAGAGAAGGTGCTAGCAGGGAATTCTCTGCCTGCCTTTCCCCAGTGCTCTGCAAGCTCTCCAGGACAACAGCAAATCTGGGGCTCTGTGCTTTCTTTCGTTCTGAACAAGTGTTACTGTTTTCTGCACAAAAGCGATTCTGCGAAGCAATGTGAACAGGCACAGAGAAGGTGCTAGCAGGGAATTCTCTGCCTGCCTTTCCCCAGGGCTCTGCAAGCTCTCCAGGACAACAGCAAATCTGGGGCTCTGTGCTTTCTTTCGTTCTGAACAAGTGTTACTGTTCTCTGCACAAAAGCGATTCTGCGAAGCAATTTGAATATGCACAGAGAAGGTGCTAGCAGGGAATTCTCTGCCTGCCTTTCCCCAGTGCTCTGCAAGCTCTCCAGGACAACAACAAATCTGGGTCTCTGTGCTTTCTTTCGTTCTGAACAAGTGTTACTGTTTTCTGCACAAAAGCGATTCTGCGAAGCAATGTGAACACTTCTGCTTCCCAGGCACAGAGAAGGTGCTAGCAGGGAATTCTCTGCCTGCCTTTCCCCAGTGCTCTGCAAGCTCTCCAGGACAACAGCAAATCTGGGGCTCTGTGCTTTCTTTCGTTCTGAACAAGTGTTACTGTTCTCTGCACAAAAGCGATTCTGCGAAGCAATTTGAATATGCACAGAGAAGGTGCTAGCAGGGAATTCTCTGCCTGCCTTTCCCCAGTGCTCTGCAAGCTCTCCAGGACAACAGCAAATCTGGGGCTCTGTGCTTTCTTTCGTTCTGAACAAGTGTTACTGTTCTCTGCACAAAAGCGATTCTGCGAAGCAATTTGAATATGCACAGAGAAGGTGCTAGCAGGGAATTCTCTGCCTGCCTTTCCCCAGTGCTCTGCAAGCTCTCCAGGACAACAACAAATCTGGGGCTCTGTGCTTTCTTTCGTTCTGAACAAGTGTTACGGTTTTCTGCACAAAAGCGATTCTGCGAAGCAATGTGAACACTTCTGCTTCCCAGGCACAGAGAAGGTGCTAGCAGGGAATTCTCTGCCTGCCTTTCCCCAGTGCTCTGCAAGCTCTCCAGGACAACAGCAAATCTGGGGCTCTGTGCTTTCTTTCGTTCTGAACAAGTGTTACTGTTCTCTGCACAAAAGCGATTCTGCGAAGCAATTTGAATATGCACAGAGAAGGTGCTAGCAGGGAATTCTCTGCCTGCCTTTCCCCAGTGCTCTGCAAGCTCTCCAGGACAACATAAAATCTGGGGCTCTGTGCTTTCTTTCGTTCTGAACAAGTGTTACTGTTTTCTGCACAAAAGCGATTCTGCGAAGCAATGTGAACACTTCTGCTTCCCAGGCACAGAGAAGGTGCTAGCAGGGAATACTCTGCCTGCCTTTCCCCAGGGCTCTGCAAGCTCTCCAGGACAACAGCAAATCTGGGGCTCTGTGCTTTCTTTCGTTCTGAACAAGTGTTACTGTTTTCTGCACAAAAGCGATTCTGCGAAGCAATGTGAACACTTCTGCTTCCCAGGCACAGAGAAGGTGCTAGCAGGGAATTCTCTGCCTGCCTTTCCCCAGGGCTCTGCAAGCTCTCCAGGACAACAGGAAATCTGGGGCTCTGTGCTTTCTTTCGTTCTGAACAAGTGTTACTGTTTTCTGCACAAAAGCGATTCTGCGAAGCAATGTGAACACTTCTGCTTCCCAGGCACAGAGAAGGTGCTAGCAGGGAATTCTCTGCCTGCCTTTCCCCAGGGCTATGCAAGCTCTCCAGGACAACAGCAGATCTGGGGCTCTGTGCTTTCTTTCGTTCTGAACAAGTGTTACTGTTTTCTGCACAAAAGCGATTCTGCGAAGCAATGTGAACAGGCACAGAGAAGGTGCTAGCAGGGAATTCTCTGCCTGCCTTTCCCCAGTGCTCTGCAAGCTCTCCAGGACAACAGCAAATCTGGGGCTCTGTGCTTTCTTTCGTTCTGAACAAGTGTTACTGTTCTCTGCACAAAAGCGATTCTGCGAAGCAATGTGAACAGGCACAGAGAAGGTGCTAGCAGGGAATTCTCTGCCTGCCTTTCCCCAGTGCTCTGCAAGCTCTCCAGGACAACAGCAAATCTGGGGCTCTGTGCTTTCTTTCGTTCTGAACAAGTGTTACTGTTCTCTGCACAAAAGCGATTCTGCGAAGCAATGTGAACAGGCACAGAGAAGGTGCTAGCAGGGAATTCTCTGCCTGCCTTTCCCCAGTGCTCTGCAAGCTCTCCAGGACAACAGCAAATCTGGGGCTCTGTGCTTTCTTTCGTTCTGAACAAGTGTTACTGTTCTCTGCACAAAAGCGATTCTGCGAAGCAATTTGAATATGCACAGAGAAGGTGCTAGCAGGGAATTCTCTGCCTGCCTTTCCCCAGTGCTCTGCAAGCTCTCCAGGACAACAGCAAATCTGGGGCTCTGTGCTTTCTTTCGTTCTGAACAAGTGTTACTGTTCTCTGCACAAAAGCGATTCTGCGAAGCAATTTGAATATGCACAGAGAAGGTGCTAGCAGGGAATTCTCTGCCTGCCTTTCCCCAGTGCTCTGCAAGCTCTCCAGGACAACAACAAATCTGGGGCTCTGTGCTTTCTTTCGTTCTGAACAAGTGTTACGGTTTTCTGCACAAAAGCGATTCTGCGAAGCAATGTGAACACTTCTGCTTCCCAGGCACAGAGAAGGTGCTAGCAGGGAATTCTCTGCCTGCCTTTCCCCAGTGCTCTGCAAGCTCTCCAGGACAACAGCAAATCTGGGGCTCTGTGCTTTCTTTCGTTCTGAACAAGTGTTACTGTTCTCTGCACAAAAGCGATTCTGCGAAGCAATTTGAATATGCACAGAGAAGGTGCTAGCAGGGAATTCTCTGCCTGCCTTTCCCCAGTGCTCTGCAAGCTCTCCAGGACAACATAAAATCTGGGGCTCTGTGCTTTCTTTCGTTCTGAACAAGTGTTACTGTTTTCTGCACAAAAGCGATTCTGCGAAGCAATGTGAACACTTCTGCTTCCCAGGCACAGAGAAGGTGCTAGCAGGGAATTCTCTGCCTGCCTTTCCCCAGGGCTCTGCAAGCTCTCCAGGACAACAGCAGATCTGGGGCTCTGTGCTTTCTTTCGTTCTGAACAAGTGTTACTGTTTTCTGCACAAAAGCGATTCTGCGAAGCAATGTGAACACTTCTGCTTCCCAGGCACAGAGAAGGTGCTAGCAGGGAATTCTCTGCCTGCCTTTCCCCAGGGCTCTGCAAGCTCTCCAGGACAACATAAAATCTGGGGCTCTGTGCTTTCTTTCGTTCTGAACAAGTGTTACTGTTTTCTGCACAAAAGCGATTCTGCGAAGCAATGTGAACACTTCTGCTTCCCAGGCACAGAGAAGGTGCTAGCAGGGAATTCTCTGCCTGCCTTTCCCCAGGGCTATGCAAGCTCTCCAGGACAACAGCAGATCTGGGGCTCTGTGCTTTCTTTCGTTCTGAACAAGTGTTAGTGTTTTCTGCACAAAAGCGATTCTGCGAAGCAATGTGAACAGGCACAGAGAAGGTGCTAGCAGGGAATTCTCTGCCTGCCTTTCCCCAGTGCTCTGCAAGCTCTCCAGGACAACAGCAAATCTGGGGCTCTGTGCTTTCTTTCGTTCTGAACAAGTGTTACTGTTCTCTGCACAAAAGCGATTCTGCGAAGCAATGTGAACAGGCACAGAGAAGGTGCTAGCAGGGAATTCTCTGCCTGCCTTTCCCCAGTGCTCTGCAAGCTCTCCAGGACAACAGCAAATCTGGGGCTCTGTGCTTTCTTTCGTTCTGAACAAGTGTTACTGTTTTCTGCACAAAAGCGATTCTGCGAAGCAATGTGAACAGGCACAGAGAAGGTGCTAGCAGGGAATTCTCTGCCTGCCTTTCCCCAGTGCTCTGCAAGCTCTCCAGGACAACAGCAAATCTGGGGCTCTGTGTTTCTTTCGTTCTGAACAAGTGTTACTGTTCTCTGCAGAAAAGCGATTCTGCGAAGCAATGTGAACAGGCTCAGAGAAGGTGCTAGCAGGGAATTCTCTGCCTGCCTTTCCCCAGTGCTCTGCAAGCTCTCCAGGACAACAGCAAATCTGGGGCTCTGTGCTTTCTTTCGTTCTGAACAAGTGTTACTGTTTTCTGCACAAAAGCGATTCTGCGAAGCAATGTGAACAGGCACAGAGAAGGTGCTAGCAGGGAATTCTCTGCCTGCCTTTCCCCAGTGCTCTGCAAGCTCTCCAGGACAACAGCAAATCTGGGGCTCTGTGCTTTCTTTCGTTCTGAACAAGTGTTACTGTTCTCTGCACAAAAGCGATTCTGCGAAGCAATTTGAATATGCACAGAGAAGGTGCTAGCAGGGAATTCTCTGCCTGCCTTTCCCCAGTGCTCTGCAAGCTCTCCAGGACAACATAAAATATGGGGCTCTGTGCTTTCTTTCGTTCTGAACAAGTGTTAGTGTTTTCTGCACAAAAGCGATTCTGCGAAGCAATGTGAACACTTCTGCTTCCCAGGCACAGAGAAGGTGCTAGCAGGGAATTCTCTGCCTGCCTTTCCCCAGGGCTCTGCAAGCTCTCCAGGACAACAGCAAATCTGGGGCTCTGTGCTTTCTTTCGTTCTGAACAAGTGTTAGTGTTTTCTGCACAAAAGCGATTCTGCGAAGCAATGTGAACAGGCACAGAGAAGGTGCTAGCAGGGAATTCTCTGCCTGCCTTTCCCCAGTGCTCTGCAAGCTCTCCAGGACAACAGCAAATCTGGGGCTCTGTGCTTTCTTTCGTTCTGAACAAGTGTTACTGTTCTCTGCAGAAAAGCGATTCTGCGAAGCAATGTGAACAGGCTCAGAGAAGGTGCTAGCAGGGAATTCTCTGCCTGCCTTTCCCCAGTGCTCTGCAAGCTCTCCAGGACAACAGCAAATCTGGGGCTCTGTGCTTTCTTTCGTTCTGAACAAGTGTTACTGTTTTCTGCACAAAAGCGATTCTGCGAAGCAATGTGAACAGGCACAGAGAAGGTGCTAGCAGGGAATTCTCTGCCTGCCTTTCCCCAGTGCTCTGCAAGCTCTCCAGGACAACAGCAAATCTGGGGCTCTGTGCTTTCTTTCGTTCTGAACAAGTGTTACTGTTCTCTGCACAAAAGCGATTCTGCGAAGCAATTTGAATATGCACAGAGAAGGTGCTAGCAGGGAATTCTCTGCCTGCCTTTCCCCAGTGCTCTGCAAGCTCTCCAGGACAACATAAAATATGGGGCTCTGTGCTTTCTTTCGTTCTGAACAAGTGTTAGTGTTTTCTGCACAAAAGCGATTCTGCGAAGCAATGTGAACACTTCTGCTTCCCAGGCACAGAGAAGGTGCTAGCAGGGAATTCTCTGCCTGCCTTTCCCCAGGGCTCTGCAAGCTCTCCAGGACAACAGGAAATCTGGGGCTCTGTGCTTTCTTTCGTTCTGAACAAGTGTTACTGTTTTCTGCACAAAAGCGATTCTGCGAAGCAATGTGAACACTTCTGCTTCCCAGGCACAGAGAAGGTGCTAGCAGGGAATTCTCTGCCTGCCTTTCCCCAGGGCTATGCAAGCTCTCCAGGACAACAGCAGATCTGGGGCTCTGTGCTTTCTTTCGTTCTGAACAAGTGTTACTGTTTTCTGCACAAAAGCGATTCTGCGAAGCAATGTGAACAGGCACAGAGAAGGTGCTAGCAGGGAATTCTCTGCCTGCCTTTCCCCAGTGCTCTGCAAGCTCTCCAGGACAACAGCAAATCTGGGGCTCTGTGCTTTCTTTCGTTCTGAACAAGTGTTACTGTTCTCTGCACAAAAGCGATTCTGCGAAGCAATGTGAACAGGCACAGAGAAGGTGCTAGCAGGGAATTCTCTGCCTGCCTTTCCCCAGTGCTCTGCAAGCTCTCCAGGACAACAGCAAATCTGGGGCTCTGTGCTTTCTTTCGTTCTGAACAAGTGTTACTGTTCTCTGCACAAAAGCGATTCTGCGAAGCAATGTGAACAGGCACAGAGAAGGTGCTAGCAGGGAATTCTCTGCCTGCCTTTCCCCAGTGCTCTGCAAGCTCTCCAGGACAACAGCAAATCTGGGGCTCTGTGCTTTCTTTCGTTCTGAACAAGTGTTACTGTTCTCTGCACAAAAGCGATTCTGCGAAGCAATTTGAATATGCACAGAGAAGGTGCTAGCAGGGAATTCTCTGCCTGCCTTTCCCCAGTGCTCTGCAAGCTCTCCAGGACAACAACAAATCTGGGGCTCTGTGCTTTCTTTCGTTCTGAACAAGTGTTACGGTTTTCTGCACAAAAGCGATTCTGCGAAGCAATGTGAACACTTCTGCTTCCCAGGCACAGAGAAGGTGCTAGCAGGGAATTCTCTGCCTGCCTTTCCCCAGTGCTCTGCAAGCTCTCCAGGACAACAGCAAATATGGGGCTCTGTGCTTTCTTTCGTTCTGAACAAGTGTTACTGTTCTCTGCACAAAAGCGATTCTGCGAAGCAATTTGAATATGCACAGAGAAGGTGCTAGCAGGGAATTCTCTGCCTGCCTTTCCCCAGTGCTCTGCAAGCTCTCCAGGACAACATAAAATCTGGGGCTCTGTGCTTTCTTTCGTTCTGAACAAGTGTTACTGTTTTCTGCACAAAAGCGATTCTGCGAAGCAATGTGAACACTTCTGCTTCCCAGGCACAGAGAAGGTGCTAGCAGGGAATTCTCTGCCTGCCTTTCCCCAGGGCTCTGCAAGCTCTCCAGGACAACAGCAGATCTGGGGCTCTGTGCTTTCTTTCGTTCTGAACAAGTGTTACTGTTTTCTGCACAAAAGCGATTCTGCGAAGCAATGTGAACACTTCTGCTTCCCAGGCACAGAGAAGGTGCTAGCAGGGAATTCTCTGCCTGCCTTTCCCCAGGGCTCTGCAAGCTCTCCAGGACAACATAAAATCTGGGGCTCTGTGCTTTCTTTCGTTCTGAACAAGTGTTACTGTTTTCTGCACAAAAGCGATTCTGCGAAGCAATGTGAACACTTCCGCTTCCCAGGCACAGAGAAGGTGCTAGCAGGGAATTCTCTGCCTGCCTTTCCCCAGGGCTATGCAAGCTCTCCAGGACAACAGCAGATCTGGGGCTCTGTGCTTTCTTTCGTTCTGAACAAGTGTTAGTGTTTTCTGCACAAAAGCGATTCTGCGAAGCAATGTGAACAGGCACAGAGAAGGTGCTAGCAGGGAATTCTCTGCCTGCCTTTCCCCAGTGCTCTGCAAGCTCTCCAGGACAACAGCAAATCTGGGGCTCTGTGCTTTCTTTCGTTCTGAACAAGTGTTACTGTTCTCTGCACAAAAGCGATTCTGCGAAGCAATGTGAACAGGCACAGAGAAGGTGCTAGCAGGGAATTCTCTGCCTGCCTTTCCCCAGTGCTCTGCAAGCTCTCCAGGACAACAGCAAATCTGGGGCTCTGTGCTTTCTTTCGTTCTGAACAAGTGTTACTGTTTTCTGCACAAAAGCGATTCTGCGAAGCAATGTGAACAGGCACAGAGAAGGTGCTAGCAGGGAATTCTCTGCCTGCCTTTCCCCAGTGCTCTGCAAGCTCTCCAGGACAACAGCAAATCTGGGGCTCTGTGCTTTCTTTCGTTCTGAACAAGTGTTACTGTTCTCTGCACAAAAGCGATTCTGCGAAGCAATTTGAATATGCACAGAGAAGGTGCTAGCAGGGAATTCTCTGCCTGCCTTTCCCCAGTGCTCTGCAAGCTCTCCAGGACAACAACAAATCTGGGGCTCTGTGCTTTCTTTCGTTCTGAACAAGTGTTACGGTTTTCTGCACAAAAGCGATTCTGCGAAGCAATGTGAACACTTCTGCTTCCCAGGCACAGAGAAGGTGCTAGCAGGGAATTCTCTGCCTGCCTTTCCCCAGTGCTCTGCAAGCTCTCCAGGACAACATAAAATCTGGGGCTCTGTGCTTTCTTTCGTTCTGAACAAGTGTTACTGTTTTCTGCACAAAAGCGATTCTGCGAAGCAATGTGAACACTTCTGCTTCCCAGGCACATAGAAGGTGCTAGCAGGGAATTCTCTGCCTGCCTTTCCCCAGTGCTCTGCAAGCTCTCCAGGACAACATAAAATCTGGGGCTCTGTGCTTTCTTTCGTTCTGAACAAGTGTTACTGTTTTCTGCACAAAAGCGATTCTGCGAAGCAATGTGAACACTTCTGCTTCCCAGGCACAGAGAAGGTGCTAGCAGGGAATTCTCTGCTTGCCTTTCCCCAGTGCTCTGCAAGCTCTCCAGGACAACAGCAAATCTGGGGCTCTGTGCTTTCTTTCATTGTGAACACGTGTTACTGTTTTCTGCACAAAATCGATTCTGCGAAGCAATGTGAACACTTCTGCTTCCCAGGCACAGAGAAGGTGCTAGCAGGGAATTCTCTGCCAGCCTTTCCCAAGTGCTCTGCAAGCTCTCCAGGAAGACATAAAATCTGGGGCTCTGTGCTTTCTTTCGTTCTGAACAAGTGTTACTGTTTTCTGCACAAAAGCGATTCTGCGAAGCAATGTGAACAGGCACAGAGAAGGTGCTAGCAGGGAATTCTCTGCCTGCCTTTCCCCAGTGCTCTGCAAGCTCTCCAGGACTACAGCAAATCTGGGGCTCTGTGCTTTCTTTCGTTCTGAACAAGTGTTACTGTTCTCTGCACAAAAGCGATTCTGCGAAGCAATTTGAATATGCACAGAGAAGGTGCTAGCAGGGAATTCTCTGCCTGCCTTTCCCCAGTGCTCTGCAAGCTCTCCAGGACAACAACAAATCTGGGTCTCTGTGCTTTCTTTCGTTCTGAACAAGTGTTACGGTTTTCTGCACAAAAGCGATTCTGCGAAGCAATGTGAACACTTCTGCTTCCCAGGCACAGAGAAGGTGCTAGCAGGGAATTCTCTGCCTGCCTTTCCCCAGTGCTCTGCAAGCTCTCCAGGACAACAGCAAATCTGGGGCTCTGTGCTTTCTTTCGTTCTGAACAAGTGTTACTGTTCTCTGCACAAAAGCGATTCTGCGAAGCAATTTGAATATGCACAGAGAAGGTGCTAGCAGGGAATTCTCTGCCTGCCTTTCCCCAGTGCTCTGCAAGCTCTCCAGGACAACATAAAATCTGGGGCTCTGTGCTTTCTTTCGTTCTGAACAAGTGTTACTGTTTTCTGCACAAAAGCGATTCTGCGAAGCAATGTGAACACTTCTGCTTCCCAGGCACAGAGAAGGTGCTAGCAGGGAATTCTCTGCCTGCCTTTCCCCAGGGCTCTGCAAGCTCTCCAGGACAACAGCAAATCTGGGGCTCTGTGCTTTCTTTCGTTCTGAACAAGTGTTACTGTTTTCTGCACAAAAGCGATTCTGCGAAGCAATGTGAACAGGCACAGAGAAGGTGCTAGCAGGGAATTCTCTGCCTGCCTTTCCCCAGTTCTCTGCAAGCTCTCCAGGACAACAGCAGATCTGGGGCTCTGTGCTTTCTTTCGTTCTGAACAAGTGTTACTGTTTTCTGCACAAAAGCGATTCTGCGAAGCAATGTGAACACTTCTGCTTCCCAGGCACAGAGAAGGTGTGTGGTGGTGCAATCCTTACCCCCCCCCCCCCCCCCCCCCCCCCCCGCTCCTCTTTGTTGGGCTGCTTGGTGCTAGGTGCGATTCCACCCACATCCCCCGAGCTATACACCAGTCTGTGGAGATAAGGACTGACAATGTTAACGAGCCTGGCTCCTGCCCCTCCCGATTGCTCGGAAATGGTTAAAATGGCCCATCAACTCCTCAGGGCCTGGCACACCTGTGCCTGGGATGTGGTTAAATGAGAACAATAACAGAGTCGCACATTAATCAAGTTCTTTTGTAACTGCTGGAAGGCACCAGAAGGCATTTGACAAAAGTCAATTATCTTGGACCCTATAAATGGCGACCACCAGGGAGACCCTTTGAGCTCTCCTGGATCGCAGTGGGCCTGTGACCAGCATCTCCCCTGAGCTGGGACGCCTCTCAGGTACCAAACCCTTAAGGTGTCGTCTGCTCCAGACGGAATGCCAGGGCAAAGTCCCCCGCTTGAGTCTCAATTATCGCCCGTTGAGGAATGCCAAGGCATTGTGAGTATTTGCTCTAAACTCAAGAGGGAAATTTTCTTTGAGCTAGCTTCTCTTTACTCTGTGTGTGTGTGTGTGTGTGTGTGGGTACGTACCCTTGTTTCTGTGTGTGTATGTCTGTTCTGTGTTCATTCTACTGAATCCAAACACCTTTGTTTCTGTATGTTTGTCCATTTTGTTATGTGCATGCATGTGTATATATGTATATATAGGTACCGTTAAGTAAGTTAGTGTGAATCTTGTCATTTTAGAATCTGAATAAGTCGCTTTTCTTTCTTTTAGTATTTCTGAATTGTTTTATAATAACAAATTGCTGTTAGTTATTAATAAACCTAGATTTCTTACTAAATATTACCGTGTCAATACTTTCATCCGCGACAAATTGGTGTAGTCGGCAGGATGACAAGCAAAATCACCAAATACTTACAAAAACACGGTATCCAACCAAATCCCACCTTCCCAGAGGATTGGGCTTATAATAATTGGCACAACTGGGAAGAGGTAGAAAAACAGTTAACTATTGCTAGAGGTGCAACTAAATTTGGAAAAAATAAAGGTATGATTTGTAAAATGTTGGGAGTGTGCCTGGAAGCTGCCTGTCATGAACGAGAGAAAGTTAATCGTAAAATACAAAATTTACAAGATGAGATTACAGGGCACAAATCCACCAATCTGCTGTTATCGATTAAAATAGAGCAGCTGCAACAGCAACTTAAGGAATCCCAATTGAAACAACAAAAACTGGGGGAACGTGTTGAAATGATGCTAATGCAGTCTCCGAACCCCCCTGATATTGTTCAAATCAGAAAATTAATTGTGTCCCCTGAAGACTGGGATGGTAACATTTGGAGTGATACACATAATGACGACTCAGACGAAAATAATTATTTGCAGCCGCCTGAGTCTCCCCCTCTTGCAGTCAGACCAATTATTAAAACAGAGGAAACAACAGGACCTCGGGGTGGTGTGAGAAGTCACATCAGCAAAACAACCCCTTTTGATCCAATTCAAATAGCCAATTTACAAGATCGTTACGGCTGTAAGCCTGGAGAGACTGAAACTGAATACCTATGGAGAGTTTCTCTAAACGGGGGAGATAGAATTTTACTAGATGGCAATGAAGCCAGTGGATATTGGGGTCCTGGTGTCTTTTTGGATGCTGGTCCCAACCCCCCGAATGACCCCCACTCACTAACAAGCAGAGTGGCATATTGGGCTGGTGGCATTGATGCCTTAGAGAGAGGAGAACCTCTGTTAATACCTATCAAATCTCTAAATGACCTCTCTGCAGCTTTTACAAAAGCTGCCTGTATTCAAGCCATGCATCAGCGTAAACCTACTGATGTTCCTCTTTCGGCAACTGTAGCTCCTGCTATACTTAAAGTACTGATAAAAGGAGCCCCTGCCATGCTCAAACCTTTTCTCATTGCAAAACGGGATGAGATCCAGAGAGACTTAAATTATAATGAATTGGTAAATCTAACACAAACTATTGGAAATAGTGGGGAAGAAGAATTGGAACCAAGAGTATTACCCACTTGGGCAACTTTAGTACATGAAACTGTAAATCATGCCCGAGAAATGGGATGGGATGAAATTCCCAATGAAACAAAAAATGTAGGTCGCACTGTTAGGCAAATTAAACAATTGCATCAAAATAATTCTCAAGAACAAAAACCCTCTGACCGACAACGTAGGGGTCAGGAGTGGAGAAATGAACTGTGGAAGCAAGCATTGTCACTAGGAATTCCTAGAACCGCGATTCAGAGACAGCCTACCGGCGTCATTCTGAGTCTGATTCGGGCATTTCAAAAAGGTATCGCTTCAAATGCTCCAAACCCCCCCCTCCCCCCTTCGCCAGCTCCCAGAGAAAAAAAAGATAACCCTTTCCTCCCTCAAGAGGATCAGTTGCAAAGCACAGGATCAAAAAACTGATAAGGTCCGGACGGCAACTGGGCCTGCCAGTCCGGCAAGTAGAAGCTTATCAGTGGATAAATGAGAACGGCCCTTACATTTTAATTCCAGTTGGTCCTCAAAATCAATTAATAAAATTTTTGATTGATACTGGTGCACAAATTTCAATAATTACACAGCGAGATGCCAATAAGCTAGGCATACGACCTGGCCGGCGAAAGGTTAAAATTACCGGAGTTACAGGAATTAGCACTGTGTGCCAGACAGCAAAAGTTAATTTACTGCTCCCTGGCGAAAAACGTGTAACATCTCTTCGCTTTGCGATCAAGGAGCATTATGAAAATATCCTGGGTTTTGATGCACTGAACGGCCGGACCTGGCGTTTGCCAGACGGCAGTCTGTGGTCTTTTGGTTCAATTGCCAACCCCAGCCATAATAAAAATCAACAAACTGCCACAGTGCGTGTACTCCGTGCAGCTCCAGCACTTCCCGAATCAAAAATTACTAATGTCCCACAGTATCCAATTTCTGCTACAGCACGAACTGGAATTTCTGAACAGATTATTTCCCGAACTCACTCCCCATACAATTCTCCTGTCTGGCCAGTCCGCAAACCAGATGGGAGGTGGCGTTTAACAGTCGATTATCGGCGTTTAAATGCCAGTACAGCCCCATTGACAGCGGCAGTTCCCAACATTGCAGCTTTAACTGCTACACTGCAAGCCGCTGCACATCCTTGGATGGCAGTGCTAGATGTAAAAGACATGTTTTTCATGGTCCCTTTAAGGGAAAAAGATAAAGAAAAATTCGCATTCACATGGGAAGGTATCCAATATACCTTTGACAGGCTCCCACAGGGATATAAACACTCACCCACAATTGCCCATGCTGCACTTGCTGAACTTTTACAGACAGTTTCACTCCCTGCAGATGTAAAACTGTATCAGTATATAGATGATATTCTAATCGGAGGACCCTCTCCTGACAAGGTGGGAGAAGTGGCAGCAACAGTTTGGCAAACATTGCATGAAGCAAAAATTGAAATTCCACCTGAAAAATGTCAGGGACCAAGTAAAGAAGTAAAATTCCTGGGCACTTGGTGGATTGCTGGAAGTGCAGCAATCCCACCAGATACTCTAAATAAAATAGAACAATCAGAAATGCCCCAATCTAAAAAAGAATTACAACAGCTAATGGGCACTTTAGGATATTGGAGAAAACATGTACCTGGATTCTCCATCATTGCCCGCCCACTTTATTCACTTTTACGAAAAGGAAAATCGTGGAGATGGGATTCAGAACATGAAGAAGCAATTAAAACTCTAATACTGGAATTAAAAACATATCAATCCCTAGGACCTGTTCATCCTCGTGACCCTATTATAGCAGAATGGGGTTTTGCAGAACATGGTACTTATTGTAACTTATTTCAAATCGGCCCTGATGGGCCAAAGAGACCTTTACTGTTTAGCTCAACTGCATTTAAAGAGACTGAACAAAGATACTCAGAGTGGGAAAAGGGTCTTTTGTCTCTAGTCCGTGCAGTTAAACAAGTTGAGAAAATACGTCAAGAACAAGCTGTTCAGACCAGAGGTCCCTTTAATTTATTAGACACAATCCTAAAAGGGACTGCTCCCCCAGAGGGAATTGCACAAAAACCTACAATTAGGAAATGGTATGCCTATCTTGTGGGTGTGGCAGATGAAATGCAATTAAGTGAAGGACACACAAAAGTTTCTAAATTGCAAATGCCTATTAATACTGATCCCCTAGCATTACAACAACCGTTCAAACCTTCACCAATTTTAGATGCACCTCCCTTCACTGAAGATTCACCAACCGAGGGTGTCTGGTTTTCTGATGCCTCGGCAAAAAGAGTGGATGGTAAATGGCAATATAAAGCTGTTGCATTAGAAATCAAAACAGGCAAACAAGTTATTGAAGAGGGTGAAGGCAGTGCTCAAGTAGGAGAGTTAAGAGCAGTTGTTTTGGCAGCACAAAATGAAGCAAAAGCCATTTATGTAGACTCTTATGCTGTCTGGGCAGGTGCCACACAGTGGCTTTGTCAATGGGAAGCCCTAAACTGGGAGATAAATAAATCACCAATCTGGAGAACTGAAGACTGGCAATTACTATTAACCATAGCCAGAAAAACACCATTCCAAATAGGATGGGCAAAAGCTCATGCTAATGACCATAAACCAGCTACAAATTGGAACCAAAGGGTGGATGAATTGACAAAAATTAGGAAAATAGACATTGAAGATTCCTCAGACCCCACATGGTATCGACTAGGAGAATGGTTACATCAAAAATTAGGCCACACAGGTCGAGAAGCACTTTACTTTTCAGCCCAAAGCCGGGGATGGCCTCTCAGTAGGAAAACATGTGAAACCATCCTCACTGAGTGCCCCCAGTGTAAATTAAAATTGCAGATGGACCACCCTGCCAAAGCACCACCTTTACACATTAAAGAGGGGAAAACTTTGTGGTCTACTTGGCAAATTGATTACATTGGTCCTTTAAAATCCTCTGCTGGGTACAAATATATCTTAACAGGTGTAGAAATAATATCTGGACTCCTTACAGCTACCAAGTGCCAAAAGGCTAATGCACAGAATACTATCCGAGGCCTTTCCTCATGGTTCTCAATTTTACCTGTCCCTGATTCTATCCAAAGTGACAATGGCTCACACTTTACTAGTAAAGAAGTACAGGAATGGGCAAAGCAAAAAGAAATAAAGTGGGTATTTCACACACCTTATTACCCACAATCTAATGGTATAGTTGAACGAGCCAATGGACTGCTGAAAAAATATCTTAAACCACATGAAGGACAATGGGACAGACGTCTTTCTGAAATTTTACAGCAGTTAAATAATCGGTATGGTCCCTATGGAAGTCCAATTACTCGAGCCTTCTTAACACTTTCTTCAGAAACAAACCTAAATAATGAGCACACCTGGTCCTCAATGAAAGCAGGACAGCCTGTGATGGCAAAAATACCATCTGTAGGAACAATACCAGTAACCCTGGTCAAACCACGAGGATTTCTAGCATGGGATGCTATTGATAATAATGGAATAAAACATAAAATCAGTACTAGATGGATTTATCCAGCATCCTAAGGGGTAACCTGTTCAGCTTCCTTCCCCCCCCCCCCCCCCCCCCCCCCCGAGACCGTTCTCTTTTCTTTCCTTTTCAGAAATAACCGACTCCACCAACGACAATGTGGAAGCAGACACCATACCCAGCAAGTCCACCAGTAGCACTGTGGGAACAACCCTCATCTTCAATATGAGACTCTTCACAGCATTGCACCTACCCTTTCTCTCCCTCACCATCATACCTCGATTGCTACAACAATGGTGTCTATACGGCTCTTCTTCTCTCTTCCTTTTTCTGCTCATGAGAGTAAAGACACTTACAATGGCTCACACATCAAATCCTTGGGATCTTGCATTACTGAGATACACTGGAAGCATCAAAACACTACAAGGCAGGTCTAATTGGTCAACTTTCCCCACTACACAGAAGGTGACAGGATTATTGCATTTGTCCTCACTATATGCAATGCTTCAGTGTACAACATACACCCAATCCTTGCATTAGGACTAAATCACAATGGAAACATACTCTGTCCCTCAGAACATAAAGTATGGGCCCACCAGAAGGAGGGAAAATGGCAAACAATTGATGTAAATGCATGTACTGTGCGAGAACAACGAGGCTTCATTTGTGAAGGAAATACTCTTGAGGCTCAAGACATTTGTCTTGATACTGAACAAAACATTTGTCACTTTGAGATCCACCCAAATGAAACCCCTGAAAGCGTAGTCATATATGTTGGAAAAGGATGTGTTTGCATGTGAACATGATGTGATTCCTTATTAATAGATGGTACTGTCCATACGACTCCTCCAACATCCTGACTTAATCGACCTCCTGCAACAAGCACAGAAAACTGGACAAAAGACTCTTATCACGGTCCAACATGATATAGAAGAAATACATCAGGTGTTAACAAGAGTCAAAAGGGATGGAGAACATCAGTGGTGGGAAAGCTCATCTGGATGGTCACCCACCGCAACAGGACTGTTTAATTCTATGTTCCACCTGGTCATGATTTTCTTAATTCTAAATCTAATATGTTTACTGCTCATAATTGTATTGTATATTAAGGTTTGGAGGATGGTTAGACAGATTACTCAGTTACAGAAGTATCCCCGTATGTACACCATCCCAAAATAATTTTTTTTCTTTTTGAAGCTAATCAAACACAAAATTTCCTTCAACTGTAATTGGATTATGGCATCCTCTGTTTATAGGCATAGAGGCAAGAGGCAACCACACTGCCACTCTATGGACAAGATAAATTGACTTTAGTCACGGGGTGGATTGTGGTGGTGCAATCCTTACCCCCCCCCCCCCCCCCCCCCCCCCCCCCGCTCCTCTTTGTTGGGCTGCTTGGTGCTAGGTGCGATTCCACCCACATCCCCCGAGCTATACACCAGTCTGTGGAGATAAGGACTGACAATGTTAACGAGCCTGGCTCCTGCCCCTCCCGATTGCTCGGAAATGGTTAAAATGGCCCATCAACTCCTCAGGGCCTGGCACACCTGTGCCTGGGATGTGGTTAAATGAGAACAATAACAGAGTCGCACATTAATCAAGTTCTTTTGTAACTGCTGGAAGGCACCAGAAGGCATTTGACAAAAGTCAATTATCTTGGACCCTATAAATGGCGACCACCAGGGAGACCCTTTGAGCTCTCCTGGATCGCAGTGGGCCTGTGACCAGCATCTCCCCTGAGCTGGGACGCCTCTCAGGTACCAAACCCTTAAGGTGTCGTCTGCTCCAGACGGAAGGCCAGGGCGAAGTCCCCCGCTTGAGTCTCAATTATCGCCCGTTGAGGAATGCCAAGGCATTGTGAGTATTTGCTCTAAACTCAAGAGGGAAATTTTCTTTGAGCTAGCTTCTCTTTACTCTGTGTGTGTGTGTGTGTGTGTGTGGGTACGTACCCTTGTTTCTGTGTGTGTATGTCTGTTCTGTGTTCATTCTACTGAATCCAAACACCTTTGTTTCTGTATGTTTGTCCATTTTGTTATGTGCATGCATGTGTATATATGTATATATAGGTACCGTTAAGTAAGTTAGTGTGAATCTTGTCATTTTAGAATCTGAATAAGTCGCTTTTCTTTCTTTTAGTATTTCTGAATTGTTTTATAATAACAAATTGCTGTTAGTTATTAATAAACCTAGATTTCTTACTAAATATTACCGTGTCAATACTTTCATCCGCGACAAGGTGCTAGCAGGGAATTCTCTGCCTGCCTTTCCCCAGTGCTCTGCAAGCTCTCCAGGACAACATAAAATCTGGGGCTCTGTGCTTTCTTTCGTTCTGAACAAGTGTTACTGTTTTCTGCACAAAAGCGATTCTGCGAAGCAATGTGAACAGGCACAGAGAAGGTGCTAGCAGGGAATTCTCTGCCTGCCTTTCCCCAGTGCTCTGCAAGCTCTCCAGGACAACAGCAAATCTGGGGCTCTGTGCTTTCTTTCGTTCTGAACAAGTGTTACTGTTCTCTGCACAAAAGCGATTCTGCGAAGCAATTTGAATATGCACAGAGAAGGTGCTAGCAGGGAATTCTCTGCCTGCCTTTCCCCAGTGCTCTGCAAGCTCTCCAGGACAACAACAAATCTGGGTCTCTGTGCTTTCTTTCGTTCTGAACAAGTGTTACGGTTTTCTGCACAAAAGCGTTTCTGCGAAGCAATGTGAACACTTCTGCTTCCCAGGCACAGAGAAGGTGCTAGCAGGGAATTCTCTGCCTGCCTTTCCCCAGTGCTCTGCAAGCTCTCCAGGACAACAGCAAATCTGGGGCTCTGTGCTTTCTTTCGTTCTGAACAAGTGTTACTGTTCTCTGCACAAAAGCGATTCTGCGAAGCAATTTGAATATGCACAGAGAAGGTGCTAGCAGGGAATTCTCTGCCTGCCTTTCCCCAGAGCTCTGCAAGCTCTCCAGGACAACAGCAGATCTGGGGCTCTGTGCTTTCTTTCGTTCTGAACACGTGTTACTGTTTTCTGCACAAAATCGATTCTGCGAAGCAATGTGAACACTTCTGCTTCCCAGGCACAGAGAAGGTGCTAGCAGGGAATTCTCTGCCTGCCTTTCCCCGGGGCTCTGCAAGTTCTCCAGGACAACAGCAAATCTGGGGCTCTGTGCTTTCTTTCGTTCTGAACACGTGTTACTGTTTTCTGCACAAAAGCGATTCTGCGAAGCAATGTGAACAGGCACATAGAAGGTGCTAGCAGGGAATTCTCTGCCTGCCTTTCCCCAGTGCTCTGCAAGCTCTCCAGGACAACAGCAAATCTGGGGCTCTGTGCTTTCTTTCGTTCTGAACAAGTGTTACTGTTCTCTGCACAAAAGCGATTCTGCGAAGCAATTTGAATATGCACAGAGAAGGTGCTAGCAGGGAATTCTCTGCCTGCCTTTCCCCAGTGCTCTGCAAGCTCTCCAGGACAACAGCAAATCTGGGGCTCTGTGCTTTCTTTCATTCTGAACAAGTGTTAGTGTTTTCTGCACAAAAGCGATTCTGCGAAGCAATGTGAACACTTCTGCTTCCCAGGCACAGAGAAGGTGCTAGCAGGGAATTCTCTGCCTGCCTTTCCCCAGTGCTCTGCAAGCTCTCCAGGACAACAGCAAATCTGGGGCTCTGTGCTTTCTTTCGTTCTGAACAAGTGTTACTGTTCTCTGCACAAAAGTGATTCTGCGAAGCAATGTGAACAGGCGCAGAGAAGGTGCTAGCAGGGAATTCTCTGCCTGCCTTTCCCCAGTGCTCTGCAAGCTCTCCAGGACAACAGCAAATCTGGGGCTCTGTGCTTTCTTTCGTTCTGAACAAGTGTTACTGTTCTCTGCACAAAAGCGATTCTGCGAAGCAATTTGAATATGCACAGAGAAGGTGCTAGCAGGGAATTCTCTGCCTGCCTTTCCCCAGTGCTCTGCAAGCTCTCCAGGACAACAACAAATCTGGGTCTCTGTGCTTTCTTTCGTTCTGAACAAGTGTTACGGTTTTCTGCACAAAAGCGATTCTGCGAAGCAATGTGAACACTTCTGCTTCCCAGGCACAGAGAAGGTGCTAGCAGGGAATTCTCTGCCTGCCTTTCCCCAGTGCTCTGCAAGCTCTCCAGGACAACAGCAAATCTGGGGCTCTGTGCTTTCTTTCGTTCTGAACAAGTGTTACTGTTCTCTGCACAAAAGCGATTCTGCGAAGCAATTTGAATATGCACAGAGAAGGTGCTAGCAGGGAATTCTCTGCCTGCCTTTCCCCAGTGCTCTGCAAGCTCTCCAGGACAACATAAAATCTGGGGCTCTGTGCTTTCTTTCGTTCTGAACAAGTGTTAGTGTTTTCTGCACAAAAGCGATTCTGCGAAGCAATGTGAACACTTCTGCTTCCCAGGCACAGAGAAGGTGCTAGCAGGGAATTCTCTGCCTGCCTTTCCCCAGGGCTCTGCAAGCTCTCCAGGACAACAGCAAATCTGGGGCTCTGTGCTTTCTTTCGTTCTGAACAAGTGTTACTGTTTTCTGCACAAAAGCGATTCTGCGAAGCAATGTGAACACTTCTGCTTCCCAGGCACAGAGAAGGTGCTAGCAGGGAATTCTCTGCCTGCCTTTCCCCAGGGCTCTGCAAGCTCTCCAGGACAACAGCAAATCTGGGGCTCTGTGCTTTCTTTCGTTCTGAACAAGTGTTACTGTTTTCTGCACAAAAGCGATTCTGCGAAGCAATGTGAACAGGCACAGAGAAGGTGCTAGCAGGGAATTCTCTGCCTGCCTTTCCCCAGTTCTCTGCAAGCTCTCCAGGACAACAGCAGATCTGGGGCTCTGTGCTTTCTTTCGTTCTGAACAAGTGTTACTGTTTTCTGCACAAAAGCGATTCTGCGAAGCAATGTGAACACTTCTGCTTCCCAGGCACAGAGAAGGTGCTAGCAGGGAATTCTCTGCCTGCCTTTCCCCAGTGCTCTGCAAGCTCTCCAGGACAACAACAAATCTGGGTCTCTGTGCTTTCTTTCGTTCTGAACAAGTGTTACGGTTTTCTGCACAAAAGCGATTCTGCGAAGCAATGTGAACACTTCTGCTTCCCAGGCACAGAGAAGGTGCTAGCAGGGAATTCTCTGCCTGCCTTTCCCCAGTGCTCTGCAAGCTCTCCAGGACAACAGCAAATCTGGGGCTCTGTGCTTTCTTTCGTTCTGAACAAGTGTTACTGTTCTCTGCACAAAAGCGATTCTGCGAAGCAATTTGAATATGCACAGAGAAGGTGCTAGCAGGGAATTCTCTGCCTGCCTTTCCCCAGTGCTCTGCAAGCTCTCCAGGACAACATAAAATCTGGGGCTCTGTGCTTTCTTTCGTTCTGAACAAGTGTTAGTGTTTTCTGCACAAAAGCGATTCTGCGAAGCAATGTGAACACTTCTGCTTCCCAGGCACAGAGAAGGTGCTAGCAGGGAATTCTCTGCCTGCCTTTCCCCAGGGCTCTGCAAGCTCTCCAGGACAACAGCAAATCTGGGGCTCTGTGCTTTCTTTCGTTCTGAACAAGTGTTACTGTTTTTTGCACAAAAGCGATTCTGCGAAGCAATGTGAAAACTTCTGCTTCCCAGGCACATAGAAGGTGCTAGCAGGGAATTCTCTGCCTGCCTTTCCCCAGTGCTCTGCAAGCTCTCCAGGACAACATAAAATCTGGGGCTCTGTGCTTTCTTTCGTTCTGAACAAGTGTTACTGTTTTCTGCACAAAAGCGATTCTGCGAAGCAATGTGAACACTTCTGCTTCCCAGGCACAGAGAAGGTGCTAGCAGGGAATTCTCTGCTTGCCTTTCCCCAGTGCTCTGCAAGCTCTCCAGGACAACATAAAATCTGGGGCTCTGTGCTTTCTTTCATTGTGAACACGTGTTACTGTTTTCTGCACAAAATCGATTCTGCGAAGCAATGTGAACACTTCTGCTTCCCAGGCACAGAGAAGGTGCTAGCAGGGAATTCTCTGCCAGCCTTTCCCAAGTGCTCTGCAAGCTCTCCAGGAAGACATAAAATCTGGGGCTCTGTGCTTTCTTTCGTTCTGAACAAGTGTTACTGTTTTCTGCACAAAAGCGATTCTGCGAAGCAATGTGAACAGGCACAGAGAAGGTGCTAGCAGGGAATTCTCTGCCTGCCTTTCCCCAGTGCTCTGCAAGCTCTCCAGGACTACAGCAAATCTGGGGCTCTGTGCTTTCTTTCGTTCTGAACAAGTGTTACTGTTCTCTGCACAAAAGCGATTCTGCGAAGCAATTTGAATATGCACAGAGAAGGTGCTAGCAGGGAATTCTCTGCCTGCCTTTCCCCAGTGCTCTGCAAGCTCTCCAGGACAACAGCAGATCTGGGGCTCTGTGCTTTCTTTCGTTCTGAACACGTGTTACTGTTTTCTGCACAAAATCGATTCTGCGAAGCAATGTGAACACTTCTGCTTCCCAGGCACAGAGAAGGTGCTAGCAGGGAATTCTCTGCCTGCCTTTCCCCAGGGCTCTGCAAGCTCTCCAGAACAACAGCAAATCTGGGGCTCTGTGCTTTCTTTCATTCTGAACAAGTGTTAGTGTTTTCTGCACAAAAGCGATTCTGCGAAGCAATGTGAACACTTCTGCTTCCCAGGCACAGAGAAGGTGCTAGCAGGGAATTCTCTGCCTGCCTTTCCCCAGTGCTCTGCAAGCTCTCCAGGACAACAGCAAATCTGGGGCTCTGTGCTTTCTTTCGTTCTGAACAAGTGTTACTGTTTTCTGCACAAAAGCGATTCTGCGAAGCAATGTGAACACTTCTGCTTCCCAGGCACAGAGAAGGTGCTAGCAGGGAATTCTCTGCCTGCCTTTCCCCAGTGCTCTGCAAGCTCTCCAGGACAACATAAAATCTGTGGCTCTGTGCTTTCTTTCGTTCTGAACAAGTGTTACTGTTTTCTGCACAAAAGCGATTCTGCGAAGCAATGTGAACACTTCTGCTTCCCAGGCACAGAGAAGGTGCTAGCAGGGAATTCTCTGCCTGCCTTTCCCCAGGGCTATGCAAGCTCTCCAGGACAACAGCAAATCTGGGGCTCTGTGCTTTCTTTCGTTCTGAACAAGTGTTACTGTTCTCTGCACAAAAGCGATTCTGCGAAGCAATGTGAACAGGCACAGAGAAGGTGCTAGCAGGGAATTCTCTGCCTGCCTTTCCCCAGTGCTCTGCAAGCTCTCCAGGACTACAGCAAATCTGGGGCTCTGTGCTTTCTTTCGTTCTGAACAAGTGTTACTGTTCTCTGCACAAAAGCGATTCTGCGAAGCAATTTGAATATGCACAGAGAAGGTGCTAGCAGGGAATTCTCTGCCTGCCTTTCCCCAGTGCTCTGCAAGCTCTCCAGGACAACAACAAATCTGGGTCTCTGTGCTTTCTTTCGTTCTGAACAAGTGTTACGGTTTTCTGCACAAAAGCGATTCTGCGAAGCAATGTGAACACTTCTGCTTCCCAGGCACAGAGAAGGTGCTAGCAGGGAATTCTCTGCCTGCCTTTCCCCAGGGCTATGCAAGCTCTCCAGGACAACAGCAGATCTGGGGCTCTGTGCTTTCTTTCGTTCTGAACAAGTGTTACTGTTTTCTGCACAAAAGCGATTCTGCGAAGCAATGTGAACACTTCTGCTTCCCAGGCACAGAGAAGGTGCTAGCAGGGAATTCTCTGCCTGCCTTTCCCCAGTGCTCTGCAAGCTCTCCAGGACAACATAAAATCTGGGGCTCTGTGCTTTCTTTCGTTCTGAACAAGTGTTACTGTTTTTTGCACAAAAGCGATTCTGCGAAGCAATGTGAAAACTTCTGCTTCCCAGGCACATAGAAGGTGCTAGCAGGGAATTCTCTGCCTGCCTTTCCCCAGTGCTCTGCAAGCTCTCCAGGACAACATAAAATCTGGGGCTCTGTGCTTTCTTTCGTTCTGAACAAGTGTTACTGTTCTCTGCACAAAAGTGATTCTGCGAAGCAATGTGAACAGGCACAGAGAAGGTGCTAGCAGGGAATTCTCTGCCTGCCTTTCCCCAGTGCTCAACAAGCTCTCCAGGACAACAGCAAATCTGGGGCTCTGTGCTTTCTTTCGTTCTGAACAAGTGTTACTGTTCTCTGCACAAAAGCGATTCTGCGAAGCAATGTGAACAGGCACAGAGAAGGTGCTAGCAGGGAATTCTCTGCCTGCCTTTCCCCAGGGCTATGCAAGCTCTCCAGGACAACAGCAAATCTGGGGCTCTGTGCTTTCTTTCGTTCTGAACAAGTGTTACTGTTCTCTGCACAAAAGCGATTCTGCGAAGCAATGTGAACAGGCACAGAGAAGGTGCTAGCAGGGAATTCTCTGCCTGCCTTTCCCCAGTGCTCTGCAAGCTCTCCAGGACAACAGCAAATCTGGGGCTCTGTGCTTTCTTTCGTTCTGAACAAGTGTTACGGTTTTCTGCACAAAAGCGATTCTGCGAAGCAATGTGAACACTTCTGCTTCCCAGGCACAGAGAAGGTGCTAGCAGGGAATTCTCTGCCTGCCTTTCCCCAGTGCTCTGCAAGCTCTCCAGGACAACAGCAAATCTGGGGCTCTGTGCTTTCTTTCGTTCTGAACAAGTGTTACTGTTCTCTGCACAAAAGCGATTCTGCGAAGCAATTTGAATATGCACAGAGAAGGTGCTAGCAGGGAATTCTCTGCCTGCCTTTCCCCAGTGCTCTGCAAGCTCTCCAGGACAACATAAAATCTGGGGCTCTGTGCTTTCTTTCGTTCTGAACAAGTGTTAGTGTTTTCTGCACAAAAGCGATTCTGCGAAGCAATGTGAACACTTCTGATTCCCAGGCACAGAGAAGGTGCTAGCAGGGAATTCTCTGCCTGCCTTTCCCCACTGCTCTGCAAGCTCTCCAGGACAACAGCAAATCTGGGGCTCTGTGCTTTCTTTCGTTCTGAACAAGTGTTACTGTTTTCTGCACAAAAGCGATTCTGCGAAGCAATGTGAACACTTCTGCTTCCCAGGCACAGAGAAGGTGCTAGCAGGGAATTCTCTGCCTGCCTTTCCCCAGTGCTCTGCAAGCTCTCCAGGACAACAGCAGATCTGGGGCTCTGTGCTTTCTTTCGTTCTGAACAAGTGTTACTGTTTTCTGCACAAAAGCGATTCTGCGAAGCAATGTGAACAGGCACAGAGAAGGTGCTAGCAGGGAATTCTCTGCCTGCCTTTCCCCAGTGCTCTGCAAGCTCTCCAGGACAACAGCAAATCTGGGGCTCTGTGCTTTCTTTCGTTCTGAACAAGTGTTACTGTTCTCTGCACAAAAGCGATTCTGCGAAGCAATGTGAACAGGCACAGAGAAGGTGCTAGCAGGGAATTCTCTGCCTGCCTTTCCCCAGTGCTCTGCAAGCTCTCCAGGACAACAGCAAATCTGGGGCTCTGTGCTTTCTTTCGTTCTGAACAAGTGTTAGTGTTTTCTGCACAAAAGCGATTCTGCGAAGCAATGTGAACACTTCTGCTTCCCAGGCACAGAGAAGGTGCTAGCAGGGAATTCTCTGCCTGCCTTTCCCCAGGGCTCTGCAAGCTCTCCAGGACAACAGCAAATCTGGGGCTCTGTGCTTTCTTTCGTTCTGAACAAGTGTTACTGTTTTCTGCACAAAAGCGATTCTGCGAAGCAATGTGAACACTTCTGCTTCCCAGGCACAGAGAAGGTGCTAGCAGGGAATTCTCTGCCTGCCTTTCCCCAGTGCTCTGCAAGCTCTCCAGGACAACAGCAAATCTGGGGCTCTGTGCTTTCTTTAGTTCTGAACAAGTGTTACTGTTCTCTGCACAAAAGCGATTCTGCGAAGCAATTTGAATATGCACAGAGAAGGTGCTAGCAGGGAATTCTCTGCCTGCCTTTCCCCAGGGCTCTGCAAGCTCTCCAGGACAACAGCAAATCTGGGGCTCTGTGCTTTCTTTCGTTCTGAACAAGTGTTACTGTTTTCTGCACAAAAGCGATTCTGCGAAGCAATGTGAACACTTCTGCTTCCCAGGCACAGAGAAGGTGCTAGCAGGGAATTCTCTGCCTGCCTTTCCCCAGTGCTCTGCAAGCTCTCCAGGACAACAGCAAATCTGGGGCTCTGTGCTTTCTTTCGTTCTGAACAAGTGTTACTGTTCTCTGCACAAAAGTGATTCTGCGAAGCAATGTGAACAGGCACAGAGAAGGTGCTAGCAGGGAATTCTCTGCCTGCCTTTCCCCAGGGCTATGCAAGCTCTCCAGGACAACAGCAAATCTGGGGCTCTGTGCTTTCTTTCGTTCTGAACAAGTGTTACTGTTTTCTGCACAAAAGCGATTCTGCGAAGCAATGTGAACAGGCACAGAGAAGGTGCTAGCAGGGAATTCTCTGCCTGCCTTTCCCCAGTGCTCTGCAAGCTCTCCAGGACAACATAAAATCTGGGGCTCTGTGCTTTCTTTCGTTCTGAACAAGTGTTACTGTTTTCTGCACAAAAGCGATTCTGCGAAGCAATGTGAACAGGCACAGAGAAGGTGCTAGCAGGGAATTCTCTTCCTGCCTTTCCCCAGGGCTCTGCAAGCTCTCCAGGACAACAGCAAATCTGGGGCTCTGTGCTTTCTTTCGTTCTGAACAAGTGTTACTGTTCTCTGCACAAAAGCGATTCTGCGAAGCAATTTGAATATGCACAGAGAAGGTGCTAGCAGGGAATTCTCTGCCTGCCTTTCCCCAGTGCTCTGCAAGCTCTCCAGGACAACAACAAATCTGGGTCTCTGTGCTTTCTTTCGTTCTGAACAAGTGTTACTGTTTTCTGCACAAAAGCGATTCTGCGAAGCAATGTGAACACTTCTGCTTCCCAGGCACAGAGAAGGTGCTAGCAGGGAATTCTCTGCCTGCCTTTCCCCAGTGCTCTGCAAGCTCTCCAGGACAACAGCAAATCTGGGGCTCTGTGCTTTCTTTCGTTCTGAACAAGTGTTACTGTTCTCTGCACAAAAGCGATTCTGCGAAGCAATTTGAATATGCACAGAGAAGGTGCTAGCAGGGAATTCTCTGCCTGCCTTTCCCCAGTGCTCTGCAAGCTCTCCAGGACAACAGCAAATCTGGGGCTCTGTGCTTTCTTTCGTTCTGAACAAGTGTTACTGTTCTCTGCACAAAAGCGATTCTGCGAAGCAATTTGAATATGCACAGAGAAGGTGCTAGCAGGGAATTCTCTGCCTGCCTTTCCCCAGTGCTCTGCAAGCTCTCCAGGACAACAACAAATCTGGGGCTCTGTGCTTTCTTTCGTTCTGAACAAGTGTTACGGTTTTCTGCACAAAAGCGATTCTGCGAAGCAATGTGAACACTTCTGCTTCCCAGGCACAGAGAAGGTGCTAGCAGGGAATTCTCTGCCTGCCTTTCCCCAGTGCTCTGCAAGCTCTCCAGGACAACAGCAAATCTGGGGCTCTGTGCTTTCTTTCGTTCTGAACAAGTGTTACTGTTCTCTGCACAAAAGCGATTCTGCGAAGCAATTTGAATATGCACAGAGAAGGTGCTAGCAGGGAATTCTCTGCCTGCCTTTCCCCAGGGCTCTGCAAGCTCTCCAGGACAACAGCAAATCTGGGGCTCTGTGCTTTCTTTCGTTCTGAACAAGTGTTACTGTTTTCTGCACAAAAGCGATTCTGCGAAGCAATGTGAACACTTCTGCTTCCCAGGCACAGAGAAGGTGCTAGCAGGGAATTCTCTGCCTGCCTTTCCCCAGTGCTCTGCAAGCTCTCCAGGACAACAGCAAATCTGGGGCTCTGTGCTTTCTTTCGTTCTGAACAAGTGTTACTGTTCTCTGCACAAAAGTGATTCTGCGAAGCAATGTGAACAGGCACAGAGAAGGTGCTAGCAGGGAATTCTCTGCCTGCCTTTCCCCAGGGCTATGCAAGCTCTCCAGGACAACAGCAAATCTGGGGCTCTGTGCTTTCTTTCGTTCTGAACAAGTGTTACTGTTTTCTGCACAAAAGCGATTCTGCGAAGCAATGTGAACAGGCACAGAGAAGGTGCTAGCAGGGAATTCTCTGCCTGCCTTTCCCCAGTGCTCTGCAAGCTCTCCAGGACAACAGCAAATCTGGGGCTCTGTGCTTTCTTTCGTTCTGAACAAGTGTTACTGTTTTCTGCACAAAAGCGATTCTGCGAAGCAATGTGAACAGGCACAGAGAAGGTGCTAGCAGGGAATTCTCTTCCTGCCTTTCCCCAGGGCTCTGCAAGCTCTCCAGGACAACAGCAAATCTGGGGCTCTGTGCTTTCTTTCGTTCTGAACAAGTGTTACTGTTCTCTGCACAAAAGCGATTCTGCGAAGCAATTTGAATATGCACAGAGAAGGTGCTAGCAGGGAATTCTCTGCCTGCCTTTCCCCAGTGCTCTGCAAGCTCTCCAGGACAACAACAAATCTGGGTCTCTGTGCTTTCTTTCGTTCTGAACAAGTGTTACTGTTTTCTGCACAAAAGCGATTCTGCGAAGCAATGTGAACACTTCTGCTTCCCAGGCACAGAGAAGGTGCTAGCAGGGAATTCTCTGCCTGCCTTTCCCCAGTGCTCTGCAAGCTCTCCAGGACAACAGCAAATCTGGGGCTCTGTGCTTTCTTTCGTTCTGAACAAGTGTTACTGTTCTCTGCACAAAAGCGATTCTGCGAAGCAATTTGAATATGCACAGAGAAGGTGCTAGCAGGGAATTCTCTGCCTGCCTTTCCCCAGTGCTCTGCAAGCTCTCCAGGACAACAGCAAATCTGGGGCTCTGTGCTTTCTTTCGTTCTGAACAAGTGTTACTGTTCTCTGCACAAAAGCGATTCTGCGAAGCAATTTGAATATGCACAGAGAAGGTGCTAGCAGGGAATTCTCTGCCTGCCTTTCCCCAGTGCTCTGCAAGCTCTCCAGGACAACAACAAATCTGGGGCTCTGTGCTTTCTTTCGTTCTGAACAAGTGTTACGGTTTTCTGCACAAAAGCGATTCTGCGAAGCAATGTGAACACTTCTGCTTCCCAGGCACAGAGAAGGTGCTAGCAGGGAATTCTCTGCCTGCCTTTCCCCAGTGCTCTGCAAGCTCTCCAGGACAACAGCAAATCTGGGGCTCTGTGCTTTCTTTCGTTCTGAACAAGTGTTACTGTTCTCTGCACAAAAGCGATTCTGCGAAGCAATTTGAATATGCACAGAGAAGGTGCTAGCAGGGAATTCTCTGCCTGCCTTTCCCCAGTGCTCTGCAAGCTCTCCAGGACAACATAAAATCTGGGGCTCTGTGCTTTCTTTCGTTCTGAACAAGTGTTACTGTTTTCTGCACAAAAGCGATTCTGCGAAGCAATGTGAACACTTCTGCTTCCCAGGCACAGAGAAGGTGCTAGCAGGGAATTCTCTGCCTGCCTTTCCCCAGGGCTATGCAAGCTCTCCAGGACAACAGCAAATCTGGGGCTCTGTGCTTTCTTTCGTTCTGAACAAGTGTTACTGTTTTCTGCACAAAAGCGATTCTGCGAAGCAATGTGAACACTTCTGCTTCCCAGGCACAGAGAAGGTGCTAGCAGGGAATTCTCTGCCTGCCTTTCCCCAGGGCTCTGCAAGCTCTCCAGGACAACAGCAAATCTGGGGCTCTGTGCTTTCTTTCGTTCTGAACAAGTGTTACTGTTTTCTGCACAAAAGCGATTCTGCGAAGCAATGTGAACACTTCTGCTTCCCAGGCACAGAGAAGGTGCTAGCAGGGAATTCTCTGCCTGCCTTTCCCCAGGGCTATGCAAGCTCTCCAGGACAACAGCAGATCTGGGGCTCTGTGCTTTCTTTCGTTCTGAACAAGTGTTACTGTTTTCTGCACAAAAGCGATTCTGCGAAGCAATGTGAACAGGCACAGAGAAGGTGCTAGCAGGGAATTCTCTGCCTGCCTTTCCCCAGTGCTCTGCAAGCTCTCCAGGACAACAGCAAATCTGGGGCTCTGTGCTTTCTTTCGTTCTGAACAAGTGTTACTGTTCTCTGCACAAAAGCGATTCTGCGAAGCAATGTGAACAGGCACAGAGAAGGTGCTAGCAGGGAATTCTCTGCCTGCCTTTCCCCAGGGCTATGCAAGCTCTCCAGGACAACAGCAAATCTGGGGCTCTGTGCTTTCTTTCGTTCTGAACAAGTGTTACTGTTCTCTGCACAAAAGCGATTCTGCGAAGCAATGTGAACAGGCACAGAGAAGGTGCTAGCAGGGAATTCTCTGCCTGCCTTTCCCCAGTGCTCTGCAAGCTCTCCAGGACAACAGCAAATCTGGGGCTCTGTGCTTTCTTTCGTTCTGAACAAGTGTTACGGTTTTCTGCACAAAAGCGATTCTGCGAAGCAATGTGAACACTTCTGCTTCCCAGGCACAGAGAAGGTGCTAGCAGGGAATTCTCTGCCTGCCTTTCCCCAGTGCTCTGCAAGCTCTCCAGGACAACAGCAAATCTGGGGCTCTGTGCTTTCTTTCGTTCTGAACAAGTGTTACTGTTCTCTGCACAAAAGCGATTCTGCGAAGCAATTTGAATATGCACAGAGAAGGTGCTAGCAGGGAATTCTCTGCCTGCCTTTCCCCAGTGCTCTGCAAGCTCTCCAGGACAACATAAAATCTGGGGCTCTGTGCTTTCTTTCGTTCTGAACAAGTGTTAGTGTTTTCTGCACAAAAGCGATTCTGCGAAGCAATGTGAACACTTCTGATTCCCAGGCACAGAGAAGGTGCTAGCAGGGAATTCTCTGCCTGCCTTTCCCCACTGCTCTGCAAGCTCTCCAGGACAACAGCAAATCTGGGGCTCTGTGCTTTCTTTCGTTCTGAACAAGTGTTACTGTTTTCTGCACAAAAGCGATTCTGCGAAGCAATGTGAACACTTCTGCTTCCCAGGCACAGAGAAGGTGCTAGCAGGGAATTCTCTGCCTGCCTTTCCCCAGTGCTCTGCAAGCTCTCCAGGACAACAGCAGATCTGGGGCTCTGTGCTTTCTTTCGTTCTGAACAAGTGTTACTGTTTTCTGCACAAAAGCGATTCTGCGAAGCAATGTGAACAGGCACAGAGAAGGTGCTAGCAGGGAATTCTCTGCCTGCCTTTCCCCAGTGCTCTGCAAGCTCTCCAGGACAACAGCAAATCTGGGGCTCTGTGCTTTCTTTCGTTCTGAACAAGTGTTACTGTTCTCTGCACAAAAGCGATTCTGCGAAGCAATGTGAACAGGCACAGAGAAGGTGCTAGCAGGGAATTCTCTGCCTGCCTTTCCCCAGTGCTCTGCAAGCTCTCCAGGACAACAGCAAATCTGGGGCTCTGTGCTTTCTTTCGTTCTGAACAAGTGTTACGGTTTTCTGCACAAAAGCGATTCTGCGAAGCAATGTGAACACTTCTGCTTCCCAGGCACAGAGAAGGTGCTAGCAGGGAATTCTCTGCCTGCCTTTCCCCAGTGCTCTGCAAGCTCTCCAGGACAACAGCAAATCTGGGGCTCTGTGCTTTCTTTCGTTCTGAACAAGTGTTACTGTTCTCTGCACAAAAGCGATTCTGCGAAGCAATTTGAATATGCACAGAGAAGGTGCTAGCAGGGAATTCTCTGCCTGCCTTTCCCCAGTGCTCTGCAAGCTCTCCAGGACAACATAAAATCTGGGGCTCTGTGCTTTCTTTCGTTCTGAACAAGTGTTAGTGTTTTCTGCACAAAAGCGATTCTGCGAAGCAATGTGAACACTTCTGCTTCCCAGGCACAGAGAAGGTGCTAGCAGGGAATTCTCTGCCTGCCTTTCCCCAGGGCTCTGCAAGCTCTCCAGGACAACAGCAAATCTGGGGCTCTGTGCTTTCTTTCGTTCTGAACAAGTGTTACTGTTTTCTGCACAAAAGCGATTCTGCGAAGCAATGTGAACACTTCTGCTTCCCAGGCACAGAGAAGGTGCTAGCAGGGAATTCTCTGCCTGCCTTTCCCCAGTGCTCTGCAAGCTCTCCAGGACAACAGCAAATCTGGGGCTCTGTGCTTTCTTTAGTTCTGAACAAGTGTTACTGTTCTCTGCACAAAAGCGATTCTGCGAAGCAATTTGAATATGCACAGAGAAGGTGCTAGCAGGGAATTCTCTGCCTGCCTTTCCCCAGGGCTCTGCAAGCTCTCCAGGACAACAGCAAATCTGGGGCTCTGTGCTTTCTTTCGTTCTGAACAAGTGTTACTGTTTTCTGCACAAAAGCGATTCTGCGAAGCAATGTGAACACTTCTGCTTCCCAGGCACAGAGAAGGTGCTAGCAGGGAATTCTCTGCCTGCCTTTCCCCAGTGCTCTGCAAGCTCTCCAGGACAACAGCAAATCTGGGGCTCTGTGCTTTCTTTCGTTCTGAACAAGTGTTACTGTTCTCTGCACAAAAGTGATTCTGCGAAGCAATGTGAACAGGCACAGAGAAGGTGCTAGCAGGGAATTCTCTGCCTGCCTTTCCCCAGGGCTATGCAAGCTCTCCAGGACAACAGCAAATCTGGGGCTCTGTGCTTTCTTTCGTTCTGAACAAGTGTTACTGTTTTCTGCACAAAAGCGATTCTGCGAAGCAATGTGAACAGGCACAGAGAAGGTGCTAGCAGGGAATTCTCTGCCTGCCTTTCCCCAGTGCTCTGCAAGCTCTCCAGGACAACAGCAAATCTGGGGCTCTGTGCTTTCTTTCGTTCTGAACAAGTGTTACTGTTTTCTGCACAAAAGCGATTCTGCGAAGCAATGTGAACAGGCACAGAGAAGGTGCTAGCAGGGAATTCTCTTCCTGCCTTTCCCCAGGGCTCTGCAAGCTCTCCAGGACAACAGCAAATCTGGGGCTCTGTGCTTTCTTTCGTTCTGAACAAGTGTTACTGTTCTCTGCACAAAAGCGATTCTGCGAAGCAATTTGAATATGCACAGAGAAGGTGCTAGCAGGGAATTCTCTGCCTGCCTTTCCCCAGTGCTCTGCAAGCTCTCCAGGACAACAACAAATCTGGGGCTCTGTGCTTTCTTTCGTTCTGAACAAGTGTTACTGTTTTCTGCACAAAAGCGATTCTGCGAAGCAATGTGAACACTTCTGCTTCCCAGGCACAGAGAAGGTGCTAGCAGGGAATTCTCTGCCTGCCTTTCCCCAGTGCTCTGCAAGCTCTCCAGGACAACAGCAAATCTGGGGCTCTGTGCTTTCTTTCGTTCTGAACAAGTGTTACTGTTCTCTGCACAAAAGCGATTCTGCGAAGCAATTTGAATATGCACAGAGAAGGTGCTAGCAGGGAATTCTCTGCCTGCCTTTCCCCAGTGCTCTGCAAGCTCTCCAGGACAACAGCAAATCTGGGGCTCTGTGCTTTCTTTCGTTCTGAACAAGTGTTACTGTTCTCTGCACAAAAGCGATTCTGCGAAGCAATTTGAATATGCACAGAGAAGGTGCTAGCAGGGAATTCTCTGCCTGCCTTTCCCCAGTGCTCTGCAAGCTCTCCAGGACAACAACAAATCTGGGGCTCTGTGCTTTCTTTCGTTCTGAACAAGTGTTACGGTTTTCTGCACAAAAGCGATTCTGCGAAGCAATGTGAACACTTCTGCTTCCCAGGCACAGAGAAGGTGCTAGCAGGGAATTCTCTGCCTGCCTTTCCCCAGTGCTCTGCAAGCTCTCCAGGACAACAGCAAATCTGGGGCTCTGTGCTTTCTTTCGTTCTGAACAAGTGTTACTGTTCTCTGCACAAAAGCGATTCTGCGAAGCAATTTGAATATGCACAGAGAAGGTGCTAGCAGGGAATTCTCTGCCTGCCTTTCCCCAGTGCTCTGCAAGCTCTCCAGGACAACATAAAATCTGGGGCTCTGTGCTTTCTTTCGTTCTGAACAAGTGTTACTGTTCTCTGCACAAAAGCGATTCTGCGAAGCAATGTGAACACTTCTGCTTCCCAGGCACAGAGAAGGTGCTAGCAGGGAATTCTCTGCCTGCCTTTCCCCAGGGCTCTGCAAGCTCTCCAGGACAACAGCAAATCTGGGGCTCTGTGCTTTCTTTCGTTCTGAACAAGTGTTACTGTTTTCTGCACAAAAGCGATTCTGCGAAGCAATGTGAACACTTCTGCTTCCCAGGCACAGAGAAGGTGCTAGCAGGGAATTCTCTGCCTGCCTTTCCCCAGGGCTCTGCAAGCTCTCCAGGACAACAGCAAATCTGGGGCTCTGTGCTTTCTTTCGTTCTGAACAAGTGTTACTGTTTTCTGCACAAAAGCGATTCTGCGAAGCAATGTGAACACTTCTGCTTCCCAGGCACAGAGAAGGTGCTAGCAGGGAATTCTCTGCCTGCCTTTCCCCAGGGCTATGCAAGCTCTCCAGGACAACAGCAGATCTGGGGCTCTGTGCTTTCTTTCGTTCTGAACAAGTGTTACTGTTTTCTGCACAAAAGCGATTCTGCGAAGCAATGTGAACAGGCACAGAGAAGGTGCTAGCAGGGAATTCTCTGCCTGCCTTTCCCCAGTGCTCTGCAAGCTCTCCAGGACAACAGCAAATCTGGGGCTCTGTGCTTTCTTTCGTTCTGAACAAGTGTTACTGTTCTCTGCACAAAAGCGATTCTGCGAAGCAATGTGAACAGGCACAGAGAAGGTGCTAGCAGGGAATTCTCTGCCTGCCTTTCCCCAGTGCTCTGCAAGCTCTCCAGGACAACAGCAAATCTGGGGCTCTGTGCTTTCTTTCGTTCTGAACAAGTGTTACTGTTCTCTGCACAAAAGCGATTCTGCGAAGCAATGTGAACAGGCACAGAGAAGGTGCTAGCAGGGAATTCTCTGCCTGCCTTTCCCCAGTGCTCTGCAAGCTCTCCAGGACAACAGCAAATCTGGGGCTCTGTGCTTTCTTTCGTTCTGAACAAGTGTTACTGTTCTCTGCACAAAAGCGATTCTGCGAAGCAATTTGAATATGCACAGAGAAGGTGCTAGCAGGGAATTCTCTGCCTGCCTTTCCCCAGTGCTCTGCAAGCTCTCCAGGACAACAACAAATCTGGGGCTCTGTGCTTTCTTTCGTTCTGAACAAGTGTTACGGTTTTCTGCACAAAAGCGATTCTGCGAAGCAATGTGAACACTTCTGCTTCCCAGGCACAGAGAAGGTGCTAGCAGGGAATTCTCTGCCTGCCTTTCCCCAGTGCTCTGCAAGCTCTCCAGGACAACAGCAAATCTGGGGCTCTGTGCTTTCTTTCGTTCTGAACAAGTGTTACTGTTCTCTGCACAAAAGCGATTCTGCGAAGCAATTTGAATATGCACAGAGAAGGTGCTAGCAGGGAATTCTCTGCCTGCCTTTCCCCAGTGCTCTGCAAGCTCTCCAGGACAACAGCAAATCTGGGGCTCTGTGCTTTCTTTCGTTCTGAACAAGTGTTACTGTTTTCTGCACAAAAGCGATTCTGCGAAGCAATGTGAACACTTCTGCTTCCCAGGCACAGAGAAGGTGCTAGCAGGGAATTCTCTGCCTGCCTTTCCCCAGGGCTCTGCAAGCTCTCCAGGACAACAGCAGATCTGGGGCTCTGTGCTTTCTTTCGTTCTGAACAAGTGTTACTGTTTTCTGCACAAAAGCGATTCTGCGAAGCAATGTGAACACTTCTGCTTCCCAGGCACAGAGAAGGTGCTAGCAGGGAATTCTCTGCCTGCCTTTCCCCAGGGCTCTGCAAGCTCTCCAGGACAACATAAAATCTGGGGCTCTGTGCTTTCTTTCGTTCTGAACAAGTGTTACTGTTTTCTGCACAAAAGCGATTCTGCGAAGCAATGTGAACACTTCTGCTTCCCAGGCACAGAGAAGGTGCTAGCAGGGAATTCTCTGCCTGCCTTTCCCCAGGGCTATGCAAGCTCTCCAGGACAACAGCAGATCTGGGGCTCTGTGCTTTCTTTCGTTCTGAACAAGTGTTACTGTTCTCTGCACAAAAGCGATTCTGCGAAGCAATGTGAACAGGCACAGAGAAGGTGCTAGCAGGGAATTCTCTGCCTGCCTTTCCCCAGTGCTCTGCAAGCTCTCCAGGACAACAGCAAATCTGGGGCGCTGTGCTTTCTTTCGTTCTGAACAAGTGTTACTGTTCTCTGCACAAAAGCGATTCTGCGAAGCAATTTGAATATGCACAGAGAAGGTGCTAGCAGGGAATTCTCTGCCTGCCTTTCCCCAGTGCTCTGCAAGCTCTCCAGGACAACAACAAATCTGGGGCTCTGTGCTTTCTTTCGTTCTGAACAAGTGTTACGGTTTTCTGCACAAAAGCGATTCTGCGAAGCAATGTGAACACTTCTGCTTCCCAGGCACAGAGAAGGTGCTAGCAGGGAATTCTCTGCCTGCCTTTCCCCAGTGCTCTGCAAGCTCTCCAGGACAACAGCAAATCTGGGGCTCTGTGCTTTCTTTCGTTCTGAACAAGTGTTACTGTTCTCTGCACAAAAGCGATTCTGCGAAGCAATTTGAATATGCACAGAGAAGGTGCTAGCAGGGAATTCTCTGCCTGCCTTTCCCCAGTGCTCTGCAAGCTCTCCAGGACAACATAAAATCTGGGGCTCTGTGCTTTCTTTCGTTCTGAACAAGTGTTACTGTTTTCTGCACAAAAGCGATTCTGCGAAGCAATGTGAACACTTCTGCTTCCCAGGCACAGAGAAGGTGCTAGCAGGGAATTCTCTGCCTGCCTTTCCCCAGGGCTCTGCAAGCTCTCCAGGACAACAGCAGATCTGGGGCTCTGTGCTTTCTTTCGTTCTGAACAAGTGTTACTGTTTTCTGCACAAAAGCGATTCTGCGAAGCAATGTGAACACTTCTGCTTCCCAGGCACAGAGAAGGTGCTAGCAGGGAATTCTCTGCCTGCCTTTCCCCAGGGCTCTGCAAGCTCTCCAGGACAACATAAAATCTGGGGCTCTGTGCTTTCTTTCGTTCTGAACAAGTGTTACTGTTTTCTGCACAAAAGCGATTCTGCGAAGCAATGTGAACACTTCTGCTTCCCAGGCACAGAGAAGGTGCTAGCAGGGAATTCTCTGCCTGCCTTTCCCCAGGGCTATGCAAGCTCTCCAGGACAACAGCAGATCTGGGGCTCTGTGCTTTCTTTCGTTCTGAACAAGTGTTAGTGTTTTCTGCACAAAAGCGATTCTGCGAAGCAATGTGAACAGGCACAGAGAAGGTGCTAGCAGGGAATTCTCTGCCTGCCTTTCCCCAGTGCTCTGCAAGCTCTCCAGGACAACAGCAAATCTGGGGCTCTGTGCTTTCTTTCGTTCTGAACAAGTGTTACTGTTCTCTGCACAAAAGCGATTCTGCGAAGCAATGTGAACAGGCACAGAGAAGGTGCTAGCAGGGAATTCTCTGCCTGCCTTTCCCCAGTGCTCTGCAAGCTCTCCAGGACAACAGCAAATCTGGGGCTCTGTGCTTTCTTTCGTTCTGAACAAGTGTTACTGTTTTCTGCACAAAAGCGATTCTGCGAAGCAATGTGAACAGGCACAGAGAAGGTGCTAGCAGGGAATTCTCTGCCTGCCTTTCCCCAGTGCTCTGCAAGCTCTCCAGGACAACAGCAAATCTGGGGCTCTGTGCTTTCTTTCGTTCTGAACAAGTGTTACTGTTCTCTGCACAAAAGCGATTCTGCGAAGCAATTTGAATATGCACAGAGAAGGTGCTAGCAGGGAATTCTCTGCCTGCCTTTCCCCAGGGCTCTGCAAGCTCTCCAGGACAACAACAAATCTGGGGCTCTGTGCTTTCTTTCGTTCTGAACAAGTGTTACGGTTTTCTGCACAAAAGCGATTCTGCGAAGCAATGTGAACACTTCTGCTTCCCAGGCACAGAGAAGGTGCTAGCAGGGAATTCTCTGCCTGCCTTTCCCCAGTGCTCTGCAAGCTCTCCAGGACAACATAAAATCTGGGGCTCTGTGCTTTCTTTCGTTCTGAACAAGTGTTACTGTTTTCTGCACAAAAGCGATTCTGCGAAGCAATGTGAACACTTCTGCTTCCCAGGCACATAGAAGGTGCTAGCAGGGAATTCTCTGCCTGCCTTTCCCCAGTGCTCTGCAAGCTCTCCAGGACAACATAAAATCTGGGGCTCTGTGCTTTCTTTCGTTCTGAACAAGTGTTACTGTTTTCTGCACAAAAGCGATTCTGCGAAGCAATGTGAACACTTCTGCTTCCCAGGCACAGAGAAGGTGCTAGCAGGGAATTCTCTGCTTGCCTTTCCCCAGTGCTCTGCAAGCTCTCCAGGACAACAGCAAATCTGGGGCTCTGTGCTTTCTTTCATTGTGAACACGTGTTACTGTTTTCTGCACAAAATCGATTCTGCGAAGCAATGTGAACACTTCTGCTTCCCAGGCACAGAGAAGGTGCTAGCAGGGAATTCTCTGCCTGCCTTTCCCAAGTGCTCTGCAAGCTCTCCAGGAAGACATAAAATCTGGGGCTCTGTGCTTTCTTTCGTTCTGAACAAGTGTTACTGTTTTCTGCACAAAAGCGATTCTGCGAAGCAATGTGAACAGGCACAGAGAAGGTGCTAGCAGGGAATTCTCTGCCTGCCTTTCCCCAGTGCTCTGCAAGCTCTCCAGGACTACAGCAAATCTGGGGCTCTGTGCTTTCTTTCGTTCTGAACAAGTGTTACTGTTCTCTGCACAAAAGCGATTCTGCGAAGCAATTTGAATATGCACAGAGAAGGTGCTAGCAGGGAATTCTCTGCCTGCCTTTCCCCAGTGCTCTGCAAGCTCTCCAGGACAACAACAAATCTGGGTCTCTGTGCTTTCTTTCGTTCTGAACAAGTGTTACGGTTTTCTGCACAAAAGCGATTCTGCGAAGCAATGTGAACACTTCTGCTTCCCAGGCACAGAGAAGGTGCTAGCAGGGAATTCTCTGCCTGCCTTTCCCCAGTGCTCTGCAAGCTCTCCAGGACAACAGCAAATCTGGGGCTCTGTGCTTTCTTTCGTTCTGAACAAGTGTTACTGTTCTCTGCACAAAAGCGATTCTGCGAAGCAATTTGAATATGCACAGAGAAGGTGCTAGCAGGGAATTCTCTGCCTGCCTTTCCCCAGTGCTCTGCAAGCTCTCCAGGACAACATAAAATCTGGGGCTCTGTGCTTTCTTTCGTTCTGAACAAGTGTTACTGTTTTCTGCACAAAAGCGATTCTGCGAAGCAATGTGAACACTTCTGCTTCCCAGGCACAGAGAAGGTGCTAGCAGGGAATTCTCTGCCTGCCTTTCCCCAGGGCTCTGCAAGCTCTCCAGGACAACAGCAAATCTGAGGCTCTGTGCTTTCTTTCGTTCTGAACAAGTGTTACTGTTTTCTGCACAAAAGCGATTCTGCGAAGCAATGTGAACAGGCACAGAGAAGGTGCTAGCAGGGAATTCTCTGCCTGCCTTTCCCCAGTTCTCTGCAAGCTCTCCAGGACAACAGCAGATCTGGGGCTCTGTGCTTTCTTTCGTTCTGAACAAGTGTTACTGTTTTCTGCACAAAAGCGATTCTGCGAAGCAATGTGAACACTTCTGCTTCCCAGGCACAGAGAAGGTGTGTGGTGGTGCAATCCTTACCCCCCCCCCCCCCCCCCCCCCCGCTCCTCTTTGTTGGGCTGCTTGGTGCTAGGTGCGATTCCACCCACATCCCCCGAGCTATACACCAGTCTGTGGAGATAAGGACTGACAATGTTAACGAGCCTGGCTCCTGCCCCTCCCGATTGCTCGGAAATGGTTAAAATGGCCCATCAACTCCTCAGGGCCTGGCACACCTGTGCCTGGGATGTGGTTAAATGAGAACAATAACAGAGTCGCACATTAATCAAGTTCTTTTGTAACTGCTGGAAGGCACCAGAAGGCATTTGACAAAAGTCAATTATCTTGGACCCTATAAATGGCGACCACCAGGGAGACCCTTTGAGCTCTCCTGGATCGCAGTGGGCCTGTGACCAGCATCTCCCCTGAGCTGGGACGCCTCTCAGGTACCAAACCCTTAAGGTGTCGTCTGCTCCAGACGGAAGGCCAGGGCAAAGTCCCCCGCTTGAGTCTCAATTATCGCCCGTTGAGGAATGCCAAGGCATTGTGAGTATTTGCTCTAAACTCAAGAGGGAAATTTTCTTTGAGCTAGCTTCTCTTTACTCTGTGTGTGTGTGTGTGTGTGTGTGGGTACGTACCCTTGTTTCTGTGTGTGTATGTCTGTTCTGTGTTCATTCTACTGAATCCAAACACCTTTGTTTCTGTATGTTTGTCCATTTTGTTATGTGCATGCATGTGTATATATGTATATATAGGTACCGTTAAGTAAGTTAGTGTGAATCTTGTCATTTTAGAATCTGAATAAGTCGCTTTTCTTTCTTTTAGTATTTCTGAATTGTTTTATAATAACAAATTGCTGTTAGTTATTAATAAACCTAGATTTCTTACTAAATATTACCGTGTCAATACTTTCATCCGCGACAAATTGGTGTAGTCGGCAGGATGACAAGCAAAATCACCAAATACTTACAAAAACACGGTATCCAACCAAATCCCACCTTCCCAGAGGATTGGGCTTATAATAATTGGCACAACTGGGAAGAGGTAGAAAAACAGTTAACTATTGCTAGAGGTGCAACTAAATTTGGAAAAAATAAAGGTATGATTTGTAAAATGTTGGGAGTGTGCCTGGAAGCTGCCTGTCATGAACGAGAGAAAGTTAATCGTAAAATACAAAATTTACAAGATGAGATTACAGGGCACAAATCCACCAATCTGCTGTTATCGATTAAAATAGAGCAGCTGCAACAGCAACTTAAGGAATCCCAATTGAAACAACAAAAACTGGGGGAACGTGTTGAAATGATGCTAATGCAGTCTCCGAACCCCCCTGATATTGTTCAAATCAGAAAATTAATTGTGTCCCCTGAAGACTGGGATGGTAACATTTGGAGTGATACACATAATGACGACTCAGACGAAAATAATTATTTGCAGCCGCCTGAGTCTCCCCCTCTTGCAGTCAGACCAATTATTAAAACAGAGGAAACAACAGGACCTCGGGGTGGTGTGAGAAGTCACATCAGCAAAACAACCCCTTTTGATCCAATTCAAATAGCCAATTTACAAGATCGTTACGGCCGTAAGCCTGGAGAGACTGAAACTGAATACCTATGGAGAGTTTCTCTAAACGGGGGAGATAGAATTTTACTAGATGGCAATGAAGCCAGTGGATATTGGGGTCCTGGTGTCTTTTTGGATGCTGGTCCCAACCCCCCGAATGACCCCCACTCACTAACAAGCAGAGTGGCATATTGGGCTGGTGGCATTGATGCCTTAGAGAGAGGAGAACCTCTGTTAATACCTATCAAATCTCTAAATGACCTCTCTGCAGCTTTTACAAAAGCTGCCTGTATTCAAGCCATGCATCAGCGTAAACCTACTGATGTTCCTCTTTCGGCAACTGTAGCTCCTGCTATACTTAAAGTACTGATAAAAGGAGCCCCTGCCATGCTCAAACCTTTTCTCATTGCAAAACGGGATGAGATCCAGAGAGACTTAAATTATAATGAATTGGTAAATCTAACACAAACTATTGGAAATAGTGGGGAAGAAGAATTGGAACCAAGAGTATTACCCACTTGGGCAACTTTAGTACATGAAACTGTAAATCATGCCCGAGAAATGGGATGGGATGAAATTCCCAATGAAACAAAAAATGTAGGTCGCACTGTTAGGCAAATTAAACAATTGCATCAAAATAATTCTCAGGAACAAAAACCCTCTGACCGACAACGTAGGGGTCAGGAGTGGAGAAATGAACTGTGGAAGCAAGCATTGTCACTAGGAATTCCTAGAACCGCGATTCAGAGACAGCCTACCGGCGTCATTCTGAGTCTGATTCGGGCATTTCAAAAAGGTATCGCTTCAAATGCTCCAAACCCCCCCCTCCCCCCTTCGCCAGCTCCCAGAGAAAAAAAAGATAACCCTTTCCTCCCTCAAGAGGATCAGTTGCAAAGCACAGGATCAAAAAACTGATAAGGTCCGGACGGCAACTGGGCCTGCCAGTCCGGCAAGTAGAAGCTTATCAGTGGATAAATGAGAACGGCCCTTACATTTTAATTCCAGTTGGTCCTCAAAATCAATTAATAAAATTTTTGATTGATACTGGTGCACAAATTTCAATAATTACACAGCGAGATGCCAATAAGCTAGGCATACGACCTGGCCGGCGAAAGGTTAAAATTACCGGAGTTACAGGAATTAGCACTGTGTGCCAGACAGCAAAAGTTAATTTACTGCTCCCTGGCGAAAAACGTGTAACATCTCTTCGCTTTGCGATCAAGGAGCATTATGAAAATATCCTGGGTTTTGATGCACTGAACGGCCGGACCTGGCGTTTGCCAGACGGCAGTCTGTGGTCTTTTGGTTCAATTGCCAACCCCAGCCATAATAAAAATCAACAAACTGCCACAGTGCGTGTACTCCGTGCAGCTCCAGCACTTCCCGAATCAAAAATTACTAATGTCCCACAGTATCCAATTTCTGCTACAGCACGAACTGGAATTTCTGAACAGATTATTTCCCGAACTCACTCCCCATACAATTCTCCTGTCTGGCCAGTCCGCAAACCAGATGGGAGGTGGCGTTTAACAGTCGATTATCGGCGTTTAAATGCCAGTACAGCCCCATTGACAGCGGCAGTTCCCAACATTGCAGCTTTAACTGCTACACTGCAAGCCGCTGCACATCCTTGGATGGCAGTGCTAGATGTAAAAGACATGTTTTTCATGGTCCCTTTAAGGGAAAAAGATAAAGAAAAATTCGCATTCACATGGGAAGGTATCCAATATACCTTTAACAGGCTCCCACAGGGATATAAACACTCACCCACAATTGCCCATGCTGCACTTGCTGAACTTTTACAGACAGTTTCACTCCCTGCAGATGTAAAACTGTATCAGTATATAGATGATATTCTAATCGGAGGACCCTCTCCTGACAAGGTGGGAGAAGTGGCAGCAACAGTTTGGCAAACATTGCATGAAGCAAAAATTGAAATTCCACCTGAAAAATGTCAGGGACCAAGTAAAGAAGTAAAATTCCTGGGCACTTGGTGGATTGCTGGAAGTGCAGCAATCCCACCAGATACTCTAAATAAAATAGAACAATCAGAAATGCCCCAATCTAAAAAAGAATTACAACAGCTAATGGGCACTTTAGGATATTGGAGAAAACATGTACCTGGATTCTCCATCATTGCCCGCCCACTTTATTCACTTTTACGAAAAGGAAAATCGTGGAGATGGGATTCAGAACATGAAGAAGCAATTAAAACTCTAATACTGGAATTAAAAACATATCAGTCCCTAGGACCTGTTCATCCTCGTGACCCTATTATAGCAGAATGGGGTTTTGCAGAACATGGTACTTATTGTAACTTATTTCAAATCGGCCCTGATGGGCCAAAGAGACCTTTACTGTTTAGCTCAACTGCATTTAAAGAGACTGAACAAAGATACTCAGAGTGGGAAAAGGGTCTTTTGTCTCTAGTCCGTGCAGTTAAACAAGTTGAGAAAATACGTCAAGAACAAGCTGTTCAGACCAGAGGTCCCTTTAATTTATTAGACACAATCCTAAAAGGGACTGCTCCCCCAGAGGGAATTGCACAAAAACCTACAATTAGGAAATGGTATGCCTATCTTGTGGGTGTGGCAGATGAAATGCAATTAAGTGAAGGACACACAAAAGTTTCTAAATTGCAAATGCCTATTAATACTGATCCCCTAGCATTACAACAACCGTTCAAACCTTCACCAATTTTAGATGCACCTCCCTTCACTGAAGATTCACCAACCGAGGGTGTCTGGTTTTCTGATGCCTCGGCAAAAAGAGTGGATGGTAAATGGCAATATAAAGCTGTTGCATTAGAAATCAAAACAGGCAAACAAGTTATTGAAGAGGGTGAAGGCAGTGCTCAAGTAGGAGAGTTAAGAGCAGTTGTTTTGGCAGCACAAAATGAAGCAAAAGCCATTTATGTAGACTCTTATGCTGTCTGGGCAGGTGCCACACAGTGGCTTTGTCAATGGGAAGCCCTAAACTGGGAGATAAATAAATCACCAATCTGGAGAACTGAAGACTGGCAATTACTATTAACCATAGCCAGAAAAACACCATTCCAAATAGGATGGGTAAAAGCTCATGCTAATGACCATAAACCAGCTACAAATTGGAACCAAAGGGTGGATGAATTGACAAAAATTAGGAAAATAGACATTGAAGATTCCTCAGACCCCACATGGTATCGACTAGGAGAATGGTTACATCAAAAATTAGGCCACACAGGTCGAGAAGCACTTTACTTTTCAGCCCAAAGCCGGGGATGGCCTCTCAGTAGGAAAACATGTGAAACCATCCTCACTGAGTGCCCCCAGTGTAAATTAAAATTGCAGATGGACCACCCTGCCAAAGCACCACCTTTACACATTAAAGAGGGGAAAACTTTGTGGTCTACTTGGCAAATTGATTACATTGGTCCTTTAAAATCCTCTGCTGGGTACAAATATATCTTAACAGGTGTAGAAATAATATCTGGACTCCTTACAGCTACCAAGTGCCAAAAGGCTAATGCACAGAATACTATCCGAGGCCTTTCCTCATGGTTCTCAATTTTACCTGTCCCTGATTCTATCCAAAGTGACAATGGCTCACACTTTACTAGTAAAGAAGTACAGGAATGGGCAAAGCAAAAAGAAATAAAGTGGGTATTTCACACACCTTATTACCCACAATCTAATGGTATAGTTGAACGAGCCAATGGACTGCTGAAAAAATATCTTAAACCACATGAAGGACAATGGGACAGACGTCTTTCTGAAATTTTACAGCAGTTAAATAATCGGTATGGTCCCTATGGAAGTCCAATTACTCGAGCCTTCTTAACACTTTCTTCAGAAACAAACCTAAATAATGAGCACACCTGGTCCTCAATGAAAGCAGGACAGCCTGTGATGGCAAAAATACCATCTGTAGGAACAATACCAGTAACCCTGGTCAAACCACGAGGATTTCTAGCATGGGATGCTATTGATAATAATGGAATAAAACATAAAATCAGTACTAGATGGATTTATCCAGCATCCTAAGGGGTAACCTGTTCAGCTTCCTTCCCCCCCCCCCCCCCCCCCCCCCCCCGAGACCGTTCTCTTTTCTTTCCTTTTCAGAAATAACCGACTCCACCAACGACAATGTGGAAGCAGACACCATACCCAGCAAGTCCACCAGTAGCACTGTGGGAACAACCCTCATCTTCAATATGAGACTCTTCACAGCATTGCACCTACCCTTTCTCTCCCTCACCATCATACCTCGATTGCTACAACAATGGTGTCTATACGGCTCTTCTTCTCTCTTCCTTTTTCTGCTCATGAGAGTAAAGACACTTACAATGGCTCACACATCAAATCCTTGGGATCTTGCATTACTGAGATACACTGGAAGCATCAAAACACTACAAGGCAGGTCTAATTGGTCAACTTTCCCCACTACACAGAAGGTGACAGGATTATTGCATTTGTCCTCACTATATGCAATGCTTCAGTGTACAACATACACCCAATCCTTGCATTAGGACTAAATCACAATGGAAACATACTCTGTCCCTCAGAACATAAAGTATGGGCCCACCAGAAGGAGGGAAAATGGCAAACAATTGATGTAAATGCATGTACTGTGCGAGAACAACGAGGCTTCATTTGTGAAGGAAATACTCTTGAGGCTCAAGACATTTGTCTTGATACTGAACAAAACATTTGTCACTTTGAGATCCACCCAAATGAAACCCCTGAAAGCGTAGTCATATATGTTGGAAAAGGATGTGTTTGCATGTGAACATGATGTGATTCCTTATTAATAGATGGTACTGTCCATACGACTCCTCCAACATCCTGACTTAATCGACCTCCTGCAACAAGCACAGAAAACTGGACAAAAGACTCTTATCACGGTCCAACATGATATAGAAGAAATACATCAGGTGTTAACAAGAGTCAAAAGGGATGGAGAACATCAGTGGTGGGAAAGCTCATCTGGATGGTCACCCACCGCAACAGGACTGTTTAATTCTATGTTCCACCTGGTCATGATTTTCTTAATTCTAAATCTAATATGTTTACTGCTCATAATTGTATTGTATATTAAGGTTTGGAGGATGGTTAGACAGATTACTCAGTTACAGAAGTATCCCCGTATGTACACCATCCCAAAATAATTTTTTTTCTTTTTGAAGCTAATCAAACACAAAATTTCCTTCAACTGTAATTGGATTATGGCATCCTCTGTTTATAGGCATAGAGGCAAGAGGCAACCACACTGCCACTCTATGGACAAGATAAATTGACTTTAGTCACGGGGTGGATTGTGGTGGTGCAATCCTTACCCCCCCCCCCCCCCCCCCCCCCCCCGCTCCTCTTTGTTGGGCTGCTTGGTGCTAGGTGCGATTCCACCCACATCCCCCGAGCTATACACCAGTCTGTGGAGATAAGGACTGACAATGTTAACGAGCCTGGCTCCTGCCCCTCCCGATTGCTCGGAAATGGTTAAAATGGCCCATCAACTCCTCAGGGCCTGGCACACCTGTGCCTGGGATGTGGTTAAATGAGAACAATAACAGAGTCGCACATTAATCAAGTTCTTTTGTAACTGCTGGAAGGCACCAGAAGGCATTTGACAAAAGTCAATTATCTTGGACCCTATAAATGGCGACCACCAGGGAGACCCTTTGAGCTCTCCTGGATCGCAGTGGGCCTGTGACCAGCATCTCCCCTGAGCTGGGACGCCTCTCAGGTACCAAACCCTTAAGGTGTCGTCTGCTCCAGACGGAAGGCCAGGGCGAAGTCCCCCGCTTGAGTCTCAATTATCGCCCGTTGAGGAATGCCAAGGCATTGTGAGTATTTGCTCTAAACTCAAGAGGGAAATTTTCTTTGAGCTAGCTTCTCTTTACTCTGTGTGTGTGTGTGTGTGTGTGTGGGTACGTACCCTTGTTTCTGTGTGTGTATGTCTGTTCTGTGTTCATTCTACTGAATCCAAACACCTTTGTTTCTGTATGTTTGTCCATTTTGTTATGTGCATGCATGTGTATATATGTATATATAGGTACCGTTAAGTAAGTTAGTGTGAATCTTGTCATTTTAGAATCTGAATAAGTCGCTTTTCTTTCTTTTAGTATTTCTGAATTGTTTTATAATAACAAATTGCTGTTAGTTATTAATAAACCTAGATTTCTTACTAAATATTACCGTGTCAATACTTTCATCCGCGACAAGGTGCTAGCAGGGAATTCTCTGCCTGCCTTTCCCCAGTGCTCTGCAAGCTCTCCAGGACAACATAAAATCTGGGGCTCTGTGCTTTCTTTCGTTCTGAACAAGTGTTACTGTTTTCTGCACAAAAGCGATTCTGCGAAGCAATGTGAACACTTCTGCTTCCCAGGCACAGAGAAGGTGCTAGCAGGGAATTCTCTGCCTGCCTTTCCCCAGTGCTCTGCAAGCTCTCCAGGACAACAGCAAATCTGGGGCTCTGTGCTTTCTTTCGTTCTGAACAAGTGTTACTGTTCTCTGCACAAAAGCGATTCTGCGAAGCAATTTGAATATGCACAGAGAAGGTGCTAGCAGGGAATTCTCTGCCTGCCTTTCCCCAGTGCTCTGCAAGCTCTCCAGGACAACATAAAATCTGGGGCTCTGTGCTTTCTTTCGTTCTGAACAAGTGTTACTGTTTTCTGCACAAAAGCGATTCTGCGAAGCAATGTGAACACTTCTGCTTCCCAGGCACAGAGAAGGTGCTAGCAGGGAATTCTCTGCCTGCCTTTCCCCAGGGCTCTGCAAGCTCTCCAGGACAACAGCAAATCTGGGGCTCTGTGCTTTCTTTCGTTCTGAACAAGTGTTACTGTTTTCTGCACAAAAGCGATTCTGCGAAGCACAGAGAAGGTGCTAGCAGGGAATTCTCTGCCTGCCTTTCCCCAGAGCTCTGCAAGCTCTCCAGGACAACAGCAGATCTGGGGCTCTGTGCTTTCTTTCGTTCTGAACACGTGTTACTGTTTTCTGCACAAAATCGATTCTGCGAAGCAATGTGAACACTTCTGCTTCCCAGGCACAGAGAAGGTGCTAGCAGGGAATTCTCTGCCTGCCTTTCCCCGGGGCTCTGCAAGTTCTCCAGGACAACAGCAAATCTGGGGCTCTGTGCTTTCTTTCGTTCTGAACACGTGTTACTGTTTTCTGCACAAAAGCGATTCTGCGAAGCAATGTGAACAGGCACATAGAAGGTGCTAGCAGGGAATTCTCTGCCTGCCTTTCCCCAGTGCTCTGCAAGCTCTCCAGGACAACAGCAAATCTGGGGCTCTGTGCTTTCTTTCGTTCTGAACAAGTGTTACTGTTCTCTGCACAAAAGCGATTCTGCGAAGCAATTTGAATATGCACAGAGAAGGTGCTAGCAGGGAATTCTCTGCCTGCCTTTCCCCAGTGCTCTGCAAGCTCTCCAGGACAACAGCAAATCTGGGGCTCTGTGCTTTCTTTCATTCTGAACAAGTGTTAGTGTTTTCTGCACAAAAGCGATTCTGCGAAGCAATGTGAACACTTCTGCTTCCCAGGCACAGAGAAGGTGCTAGCAGGGAATTCTCTGCCTGCCTTTCCCCAGTGCTCTGCAAGCTCTCCAGGACAACAGCAAATCTGGGGCTCTGTGCTTTCTTTCGTTCTGAACAAGTGTTACTGTTCTCTGCACAAAAGTGATTCTGCGAAGCAATGTGAACAGGCACAGAGAAGGTGCTAGCAGGGAATTCTCTGCCTGCCTTTCCCCAGTGCTCTGCAAGCTCTCCAGGACAACAGCAAATCTGGGGCTCTGTGCTTTCTTTCGTTCTGAACAAGTGTTACTGTTCTCTGCACAAAAGCGATTCTGCGAAGCAATTTGAATATGCACAGAGAAGGTGCTAGCAGGGAATTCTCTGCCTGCCTTTCCCCAGTGCTCTGCAAGCTCTCCAGGACAACAACAAATCTGGGTCTCTGTGCTTTCTTTCGTTCTGAACAAGTGTTACGGTTTTCTGCACAAAAGCGATTCTGCGAAGCAATGTGAACACTTCTGCTTCCCAGGCACAGAGAAGGTGCTAGCAGGGAATTCTCTGCCTGCCTTTCCCCAGTGCTCTGCAAGCTCTCCAGGACAACAGCAAATCTGGGGCTCTGTGCTTTCTTTCGTTCTGAACAAGTGTTACTGTTCTCTGCACAAAAGCGATTCTGCGAAGCAATTTGAATATGCACAGAGAAGGTGCTAGCAGGGAATTCTCTGCCTGCCTTTCCCCAGTGCTCTGCAAGCTCTCCAGGACAACATAAAATCTGGGGCTCTGTGCTTTCTTTCGTTCTGAACAAGTGTTACTGTTTTCTGCACAAAAGCGATTCTGCGAAGCAATGTGAACACTTCTGCTTCCCAGGCACAGAGAAGGTGCTAGCAGGGAATTCTCTGCCTGCCTTTCCCCAGGGCTCTGCAAGCTCTCCAGGACAACAGCAAATCTGGGGCTCTGTGCTTTCTTTCGTTCTGAACAAGTGTTACTGTTTTCTGCACAAAAGCGATTCTGCGAAGCAATGTGAACACTTCTGCTTCCCAGGCACAGAGAAGGTGCTAGCAGGGAATTCTCTGCCTGCCTTTCCCCAGGGCTCTGCAAGCTCTCCAGGACAACAGCAAATCTGGGGCTCTGTGCTTTCTTTCGTTCTGAACAAGTGTTACTGTTTTCTGCACAAAAGCGATTCTGCGAAGCAATGTGAACAGGCACAGAGAAGGTGCTAGCAGGGAATTCTCTGCCTGCCTTTCCCCAGTTCTCTGCAAGCTCTCCAGGACAACAGCAGATCTGGGGCTCTGTGCTTTCTTTCGTTCTGAACAAGTGTTACTGTTTTCTGCACAAAAGCGATTCTGCGAAGCAATGTGAACACTTCTGCTTCCCAGGCACAGAGAAGGTGCTAGCAGGGAATTCTCTGCCTGCCTTTCCCCAGTGCTCTGCAAGCTCTCCAGGACAACATAAAATCTGGGGCTCTGTGCTTTCTTTCGTTCTGAACAAGTGTTACTGTTTTTTGCACAAAAGCGATTCTGCGAAGCAATGTGAAAACTTCTGCTTCCCAGGCACATAGAAGGTGCTAGCAGGGAATTCTCTGCCTGCCTTTCCCCAGTGCTCTGCAAGCTCTCCAGGACAACATAAAATCTGGGGCTCTGTGCTTTCTTTCGTTCTGAACAAGTGTTACTGTTTTCTGCACAAAAGCGATTCTGCGAAGCAATGTGAACACTTCTGCTTCCCAGGCACAGAGAAGGTGCTAGCAGGGAATTCTCTGCTTGCCTTTCCCCAGTGCTCTGCAAGCTCTCCAGGACAACATAAAATCTGGGGCTCTGTGCTTTCTTTCATTGTGAACACGTGTTACTGTTTTCTGCACAAAATCGATTCTGCGAAGCAATGTGAACACTTCTGCTTCCCAGGCACAGAGAAGGTGCTAGCAGGGAATTCTCTGCCAGCCTTTCCCAAGTGCTCTGCAAGCTCTCCAGGAAGACATAAAATCTGGGGCTCTGTGCTTTCTTTCGTTCTGAACAAGTGTTACTGTTTTCTGCACAAAAGCGATTCTGCGAAGCAATGTGAACAGGCACAGAGAAGGTGCTAGCAGGGAATTCTCTGCCTGCCTTTCCCCAGTGCTCTGCAAGCTCTCCAGGACTACAGCAAATCTGGGGCTCTGTGCTTTCTTTCGTTCTGAACAAGTGTTACTGTTCTCTGCACAAAAGCGATTCTGCGAAGCAATTTGAATATGCACAGAGAAGGTGCTAGCAGGGAATTCTCTGCCTGCCTTTCCCCAGTGCTCTGCAAGCTCTCCAGGACAACAGCAGATCTGGGGCTCTGTGCTTTCTTTCGTTCTGAACACGTGTTACTGTTTTCTGCACAAAATCGATTCTGCGAAGCAATGTGAACACTTCTGCTTCCCAGGCACAGAGAAGGTGCTAGCAGGGAATTCTCTGCCTGCCTTTCCCCAGGGCTCTGCAAGCTCTCCAGAACAACAGCAAATCTGGGGCTCTGTGCTTTCTTTCATTCTGAACAAGTGTTAGTGTTTTCTGCACAAAAGCGATTCTGCGAAGCAATGTGAACACTTCTGCTTCCCAGGCACAGAGAAGGTGCTAGCAGGGAATTCTCTGCCTGCCTTTCCCCAGTGCTCTGCAAGCTCTCCAGGACAACAGCAAATCTGGGGCTCTGTGCTTTCTTTCGTTCTGAACAAGTGTTACTGTTTTCTGCACAAAAGCGATTCTGCGAAGCAATGTGAACACTTCTGCTTCCCAGGCACAGAGAAGGTGCTAGCAGGGAATTCTCTGCCTGCCTTTCCCCAGTGCTCTGCAAGCTCTCCAGGACAACAACAAATCTGGGGCTCTGTGCTTTCTTTCGTTCTGAACAAGTGTTACTGTTTTCTGCACAAAAGCGATTCTGCGAAGCAATGTGAACACTTCTGCTTCCCAGGCACAGAGAAGGTGCTAGCAGGGAATTCTCTGCCTGCCTTTCCCCAGTGCTCTGCAAGCTCTCCAGGACAACAGCAAATCTGGGGCTCTGTGCTTTCTTTCGTTCTGAACAAGTGTTACTGTTCTCTGCACAAAAGCGATTCTGCGAAGCAATTTGAATATGCACAGAGAAGGTGCTAGCAGGGAATTCTCTGCCTGCCTTTCCCCAGTGCTCTGCAAGCTCTCCAGGACAACATAAAATCTGGGGCTCTGTGCTTTCTTTCGTTCTGAACAAGTGTTACTGTTTTCTGCACAAAAGCGATTCTGCGAAGCAATGTGAACACTTCTGCTTCCCAGGCACAGAGAAGGTGCTAGCAGGGAATTCTCTGCCTGCCTTTCCCCAGGGCTCTGCAAGCTCTCCAGGACAACAGCAAATCTGGGGCTCTGTGCTTTCTTTCGTTCTGAACAAGTGTTACTGTTTTCTGCACAAAAGCGATTCTGCGAAGCAATGTGAACACTTCTGCTTCCCAGGCACAGAGAAGGTGCTAGCAGGGAATTCTCTGCCTGCCTTTCCCCAGGGCTCTGCAAGCTCTCCAGGACAACAGCAAATCTGGGGCTCTGTGCTTTCTTTCGTTCTGAACAAGTGTTACTGTTTTCTGCACAAAAGCGATTCTGCGAAGCAATGTGAACAGGCACAGAGAAGGTGCTAGCAGGGAATTCTCTGCCTGCCTTTCCCCAGTTCTCTGCAAGCTCTCCAGGACAACAGCAGATCTGGGGCTCTGTGCTTTCTTTCGTTCTGAACAAGTGTTACTGTTTTCTGCACAAAAGCGATTCTGCGAAGCAATGTGAACACTTCTGCTTCCCAGGCACAGAGAAGGTGCTAGCAGGGAATTCTCTGCCTGCCTTTCCCCAGTGCTCTGCAAGCTCTCCAGGACAACATAAAATCTGGGGCTCTGTGCTTTCTTTCGTTCTGAACAAGTGTTACTGTTTTTTGCACAAAAGCGATTCTGCGAAGCAATGTGAAAACTTCTGCTTCCCAGGCACATAGAAGGTGCTAGCAGGGAATTCTCTGCCTGCCTTTCCCCAGTGCTCTGCAAGCTCTCCAGGACAACATAAAATCTGGGGCTCTGTGCTTTCTTTCGTTCTGAACAAGTGTTACTGTTTTCTGCACAAAAGCGATTCTGCGAAGCAATGTGAACACTTCTGCTTCCCAGGCACAGAGAAGGTGCTAGCAGGGAATTCTCTGCTTGCCTTTCCCCAGTGCTCTGCAAGCTCTCCAGGACAACATAAAATCTGGGGCTCTGTGCTTTCTTTCATTGTGAACACGTGTTACTGTTTTCTGCACAAAATCGATTCTGCGAAGCAATGTGAACACTTCTGCTTCCCAGGCACAGAGAAGGTGCTAGCAGGGAATTCTCTGCCAGCCTTTCCCAAGTGCTCTGCAAGCTCTCCAGGAAGACATAAAATCTGGGGCTCTGTGCTTTCTTTCGTTCTGAACAAGTGTTACTGTTTTCTGCACAAAAGCGATTCTGCGAAGCAATGTGAACAGGCACAGAGAAGGTGCTAGCAGGGAATTCTCTGCCTGCCTTTCCCCAGTGCTCTGCAAGCTCTCCAGGACTACAGCAAATCTGGGGCTCTGTGCTTTCTTTCGTTCTGAACAAGTGTTACTGTTCTCTGCACAAAAGCGATTCTGCGAAGCAATTTGAATATGCACAGAGAAGGTGCTAGCAGGGAATTCTCTGCCTGCCTTTCCCCAGTGCTCTGCAAGCTCTCCAGGACAACAGCAGATCTGGGGCTCTGTGCTTTCTTTCGTTCTGAACACGTGTTACTGTTTTCTGCACAAAATCGATTCTGCGAAGCAATGTGAACACTTCTGCTTCCCAGGCACAGAGAAGGTGCTAGCAGGGAATTCTCTGCCTGCCTTTCCCCAGGGCTCTGCAAGCTCTCCAGAACAACAGCAAATCTGGGGCTCTGTGCTTTCTTTCATTCTGAACAAGTGTTAGTGTTTTCTGCACAAAAGCGATTCTGCGAAGCAATGTGAACACTTCTGCTTCCCAGGCACAGAGAAGGTGCTAGCAGGGAATTCTCTGCCTGCCTTTCCCCAGTGCTCTGCAAGCTCTCCAGGACAACAGCAAATCTGGGGCTCTGTGCTTTCTTTCGTTCTGAACAAGTGTTACTGTTTTCTGCACAAAAGCGATTCTGCGAAGCAATGTGAACACTTCTGCTTCCCAGGCACAGAGAAGGTGCTAGCAGGGAATTCTCTGCCTGCCTTTCCCCAGTGCTCTGCAAGCTCTCCAGGACAACATAAAATCTGGGGCTCTGTGCTTTCTTTCGTTCTGAACAAGTGTTACTGTTTTCTGCACAAAAGCGATTCTGCGAAGCAATGTGAACACTTCTGCTTCCCAGGCACAGAGAAGGTGCTAGCAGGGAATTCTCTGCCTGCCTTTCCCCAGGGCTATGCAAGCTCTCCAGGACAACAGCAAATCTGGGGCTCTGTGCTTTCTTTCGTTCTGAACAAGTGTTACTGTTCTCTGCACAAAAGCGATTCTGCGAAGCAATGTGAACAGGCACAGAGAAGGTGCTAGCAGGGAATTCTCTGCCTGCCTTTCCCCAGTGCTCTGCAAGCTCTCCAGGACTACAGCAAATCTGGGGCTCTGTGCTTTCTTTCGTTCTGAACAAGTGTTACTGTTCTCTGCACAAAAGCGATTCTGCGAAGCAATTTGAATATGCACAGAGAAGGTGCTAGCAGGGAATTCTCTGCCTGCCTTTCCCCAGTGCTCTGCAAGCTCTCCAGGACAACAACAAATCTGGGTCTCTGTGCTTTCTTTCGTTCTGAACAAGTGTTACGGTTTTCTGCACAAAAGCGATTCTGCGAAGCAATGTGAACACTTCTGCTTCCCAGGCACAGAGAAGGTGCTAGCAGGGAATTCTCTGCCTGCCTTTCCCCAGTGCTCTGCAAGCTCTCCAGGACAACAGCAAATCTGGGGCTCTGTGCTTTCTTTCGTTCTGAACAAGTGTTACTGTTTTCTGCACAAAAGCGATTCTGCGAAGCAATGTGAACAGGCACAGAGAAGGTGCTAGCAGGGAATTCTCTGCCTGCCTTTCCCCAGTTCTCTGCAAGCTCTCCAGGACAACAGCAGATCTGGGGCTCTGTGCTTTCTTTCGTTCTGAACAAGTGTTACTGTTTTCTGCACAAAAGCGATTCTGCGAAGCAATGTGAACACTTCTGCTTCCCAGGCACAGAGAAGGTGCTAGCAGGGAATTCTCTGCCTGCCTTTCCCCAGTGCTCTGCAAGCTCTCCAGGACAACATAAAATCTGGGGCTCTGTGCTTTCTTTCGTTCTGAACAAGTGTTACTGTTTTTTGCACAAAAGCGATTCTGCGAAGCAATGTGAAAACTTCTGCTTCCCAGGCACATAGAAGGTGCTAGCAGGGAATTCTCTGCCTGCCTTTCCCCAGTGCTCTGCAAGCTCTCCAGGACAACATAAAATCTGGGGCTCTGTGCTTTCTTTCGTTCTGAACAAGTGTTACTGTTCTCTGCACAAAAGTGATTCTGCGAAGCAATGTGAACAGGCACAGAGAAGGTGCTAGCAGGGAATTCTCTGCCTGCCTTTCCCCAGTGCTCAACAAGCTCTCCAGGACAACAGCAAATCTGGGGCTCTGTGCTTTCTTTCGTTCTGAACAAGTGTTACTGTTCTCTGCACAAAAGCGATTCTGCGAAGCAATGTGAACAGGCACAGAGAAGGTGCTAGCAGGGAATTCTCTGCCTGCCTTTCCCCAGGGCTATGCAAGCTCTCCAGGACAACAGCAAATCTGGGGCTCTGTGCTTTCTTTCGTTCTGAACAAGTGTTACTGTTCTCTGCACAAAAGCGATTCTGCGAAGCAATGTGAACAGGCACAGAGAAGGTGCTAGCAGGGAATTCTCTGCCTGCCTTTCCCCAGTGCTCTGCAAGCTCTCCAGGACAACAGCAAATCTGGGGCTCTGTGCTTTCTTTCGTTCTGAACAAGTGTTACGGTTTTCTGCACAAAAGCGATTCTGCGAAGCAATGTGAACACTTCTGCTTCCCAGGCACAGAGAAGGTGCTAGCAGGGAATTCTCTGCCTGCCTTTCCCCAGTGCTCTGCAAGCTCTCCAGGACAACAGCAAATCTGGGGCTCTGTGCTTTCTTTCGTTCTGAACAAGTGTTACTGTTCTCTGCACAAAAGCGATTCTGCGAAGCAATTTGAATATGCACAGAGAAGGTGCTAGCAGGGAATTCTCTGCCTGCCTTTCCCCAGTGCTCTGCAAGCTCTCCAGGACAACATAAAATATGGGGCTCTGTGCTTTCTTTCGTTCTGAACAAGTGTTAGTGTTTTCTGCACAAAAGCGATTCTGCGAAGCAATGTGAACACTTCTGCTTCCCAGGCACAGAGAAGGTGCTAGCAGGGAATTCTCTGCCTGCCTTTCCCCAGGGCTCTGCAAGCTCTCCAGGACAACAGCAAATCTGGGGCTCTGTGCTTTCTTTCGTTCTGAACAAGTGTTACTGTTTTCTGCACAAAAGCGATTCTGCGAAGCAATGTGAACACTTCTGCTTCCCAGGCACAGAGAAGGTGCTAGCAGGGAATTCTCTGCCTGCCTTTCCCCAGTGCTCTGCAAGCTCTCCAGGACAACAGCAAATCTGGGGCTCTGTGCTTTCTTTCGTTCTGAACAAGTGTTACTGTTCTCTGCACAAAAGCGATTCTGCGAAGCAATTTGAATATGCACAGAGAAGGTGCTAGCAGGGAATTCTCTGCCTGCCTTTCCCCAGGGCTCTGCAAGCTCTCCAGGACAACAGCAAATCTGGGGCTCTGTGCTTTCTTTCGTTCTGAACAAGTGTTACTGTTTTCTGCACAAAAGCGATTCTGCGAAGCAATGTGAACACTTCTGCTTCCCAGGCACAGAGAAGGTGCTAGCAGGGAATTCTCTGCCTGCCTTTCCCCAGTGCTCTGCAAGCTCTCCAGGACAACAGCAAATCTGGGGCTCTGTGCTTTCTTTCGTTCTGAACAAGTGTTACTGTTCTCTGCACAAAAGTGATTCTGCGAAGCAATGTGAACAGGCACAGAGAAGGTGCTAGCAGGGAATTCTCTGCCTGCCTTTCCCCAGGGCTATGCAAGCTCTCCAGGACAACAGCAAATCTGGGGCTCTGTGCTTTCTTTCGTTCTGAACAAGTGTTACTGTTTTCTGCACAAAAGCGATTCTGCGAAGCAATGTGAACAGGCACAGAGAAGGTGCTAGCAGGGAATTCTCTGCCTGCCTTTCCCCAGTGCTCTGCAAGCTCTCCAGGACAACAGCAAATCTGGGGCTCTGTGCTTTCTTTCGTTCTGAACAAGTGTTACTGTTTTCTGCACAAAAGCGATTCTGCGAAGCAATGTGAACAGGCACAGAGAAGGTGCTAGCAGGGAATTCTCTGCCTGCCTTTCCCCAGGGCTCTGCAAGCTCTCCAGGACAACAGCAAATCTGGGGCTCTGTGCTTTCTTTCGTTCTGAACAAGTGTTACTGTTCTCTGCACAAAAGCGATTCTGCGAAGCAATTTGAATATGCACAGAGAAGGTGCTAGCAGGGAATTCTCTGCCTGCCTTTCCCCAGTGCTCTGCAAGCTCTCCAGGACAACAACAAATCTGGGTCTCTGTGCTTTCTTTCGTTCTGAACAAGTGTTACTGTTTTCTGCACAAAAGCGATTCTGCGAAGCAATGTGAACACTTCTGCTTCCCAGGCACAGAGAAGGTGCTAGCAGGGAATTCTCTGCCTGCCTTTCCCCAGTGCTCTGCAAGCTCTCCAGGACAACAGCAAATCTGGGGCTCTGTGCTTTCTTTCGTTCTGAACAAGTGTTACTGTTCTCTGCACAAAAGCGATTCTGCGAAGCAATTTGAATATGCACAGAGAAGGTGCTAGCAGGGAATTCTCTGCCTGCCTTTCCCCAGTGCTCTGCAAGCTCTCCAGGACAACAGCAAATCTGGGGCTCTGTGCTTTCTTTCGTTCTGAACAAGTGTTACTGTTCTCTGCACAAAAGCGATTCTGCGAAGCAATTTGAATATGCACAGAGAAGGTGCTAGCAGGGAATTCTCTGCCTGCCTTTCCCCAGTGCTCTGCAAGCTCTCCAGGACAACAACAAATCTGGGGCTCTGTGCTTTCTTTCGTTCTGAACAAGTGTTACGGTTTTCTGCACAAAAGCGATTCTGCGAAGCAATGTGAACACTTCTGCTTCCCAGGCACAGAGAAGGTGCTAGCAGGGAATTCTCTGCCTGCCTTTCCCCAGTGCTCTGCAAGCTCTCCAGGACAACAGCAAATCTGGGGCTCTGTGCTTTCTTTCGTTCTGAACAAGTGTTACTGTTCTCTGCACAAAAGCGATTCTGCGAAGCAATTTGAATATGCACAGAGAAGGTGCTAGCAGGGAATTCTCTGCCTGCCTTTCCCCAGTGCTCTGCAAGCTCTCCAGGACAACATAAAATCTGGGGCTCTGTGCTTTCTTTCGTTCTGAACAAGTGTTACTGTTTTTTGCACAAAAGCGATTCTGCGAAGCAATGTGAACACTTCTGCTTCCCAGGCACAGAGAAGGTGCTAGCAGGGAATACTCTGCCTGCCTTTCCCCAGGGCTCTGCAAGCTCTCCAGGACAACAGCAAATCTGGGGCTCTGTGCTTTCTTTCGTTCTGAACAAGTGTTACTGTTTTCTGCACAAAAGCGATTCTGCGAAGCAATGTGAACACTTCTGCTTCCCAGGCACAGAGAAGGTGCTAGCAGGGAATTCTCTGCCTGCCTTTCCCCAGGGCTCTGCAAGCTCTCCAGGACAACAGCAAATCTGGGGCTCTGTGCTTTCTTTCGTTCTGAACAAGTGTTACTGTTTTCTGCACAAAAGCGATTCTGCGAAGCAATGTGAACACTTCTGCTTCCCAGGCACAGAGAAGGTGCTAGCAGGGAATTCTCTGCCTGCCTTTCCCCAGGGCTATGCAAGCTCTCCAGGACAACAGCAGATCTGGGGCTCTGTGCTTTCTTTCGTTCTGAACAAGTGTTACTGTTTTCTGCACAAAAGCGATTCTGCGAAGCAATGTGAACAGGCACAGAGAAGGTGCTAGCAGGGAATTCTCTGCCTGCCTTTCCCCAGTGCTCTGCAAGCTCTCCAGGACAACAGCAAATCTGGGGCTCTGTGCTTTCTTTCGTTCTGAACAAGTGTTACTGTTCTCTGCACAAAAGCGATTCTGCGAAGCAATGTGAACAGGCACAGAGAAGGTGCTAGCAGGGAATTCTCTGCCTGCCTTTCCCCAGTGCTCTGCAAGCTCTCCAGGACAACAGCAAATCTGGGGCTCTGTGCTTTCTTTCGTTCTGAACAAGTGTTACTGTTCTCTGCACAAAAGCGATTCTGCGAAGCAATGTGAACAGGCACAGAGAAGGTGCTAGCAGGGAATTCTCTGCCTGCCTTTCCCCAGTGCTCTGCAAGCTCTCCAGGACAACAGCAAATCTGGGGCTCTGTGCTTTCTTTCGTTCTGAACAAGTGTTACTGTTCTCTGCACAAAAGCGATTCTGCGAAGCAATTTGAATATGCACAGAGAAGGTGCTAGCAGGGAATTCTCTGCCTGCCTTTCCCCAGTGCTCTGCAAGCTCTCCAGGACAACAACAAATCTGGGGCTCTGTGCTTTCTTTCGTTCTGAACAAGTGTTACGGTTTTCTGCACAAAAGCGATTCTGCGAAGCAATGTGAACACTTCTGCTTCCCAGGCACAGAGAAGGTGCTAGCAGGGAATTCTCTGCCTGCCTTTCCCCAGTGTTCTGCAAGCTCTCCAGGACAACAGCAAATCTGGGGCTCTGTGCTTTCTTTCGTTCTGAACAAGTGTTACTGTTCTCTGCACAAAAGCGATTCTGCGAAGCAATTTGAATATGCACAGAGAAGGTGCTAGCAGGGAATTCTCTGCCTGCCTTTCCCCAGTGCTCTGCAAGCTCTCCAGGACAACATAAAATCTGGGGCTCTGTGCTTTCTTTCGTTCTGAACAAGTGTTACTGTTTTCTGCACAAAAGCGATTCTGCGAAGCAATGTGAACACTTCTGCTTCCCAGGCACAGAGAAGGTGCTAGCAGGGAATTCTCTGCCTGCCTTTCCCCAGGGCTCTGCAAGCTCTCCAGGACAACAACAAATCTGGGGCTCTGTGCTTTCTTTCGTTCTGAACAAGTGTTACTGTTTTCTGCACAAAAGCGATCCTGCGAAGCAATGTGAACACTTCTGCTTCCCAGGCACAGAGAAGGTGCTAGCAGGGAATTCTCTGCCTGCCTTTCCCCAGGGCTCTGCAAGCTCTCCAGGACAACATAAAATCTGGGGCTCTGTGCTTTCTTTCGTTCTGAACAAGTGTTACTGTTTTCTGCACAAAAGCGATTCTGCGAAGCAATGTGAACACTTCTGCTTCCCAGGCACAGAGAAGGTGCTAGCAGGGAATTCTCTGCCTGCCTTTCCCCAGGGCTATGCAAGCTCTCCAGGACAACAGCAGATCTGGGGCTCTGTGCTTTCTTTCGTTCTGAACAAGTGTTAGTGTTTTCTGCACAAAAGCGATTCTGCGAAGCAATGTGAACAGGCACAGAGAAGGTGCTAGCAGGGAATTCTCTGCCTGCCTTTCCCCAGTGCTCTGCAAGCTCTCCAGGACAACAGCAAATCTGGGGCTCTGTGCTTTCTTTCGTTCTGAACAAGTGTTACTGTTCTCTGCACAAAAGCGATTCTGCGAAGCAATGTGAACAGGCACAGAGAAGGTGCTAGCAGGGAATTCTCTGCCTGCCTTTCCCCAGTGCTCTGCAAGCTCTCCAGGACAACAGCAAATCTGGGGCTCTGTGCTTTCTTTCGTTCTGAACAAGTGTTACTGTTTTCTGCACAAAAGCGATTCTGCGAAGCAATGTGAACAGGCACAGAGAAGGTGCTAGCAGGGAATTCTCTGCCTGCCTTTCCCCAGTGCTCTGCAAGCTCTCCAGGACAACAGCAAATCTGGGGCTCTGTGCTTTCTTTCGTTCTGAACAAGTGTTACTGTTCTCTGCACAAAAGCGATTCTGCGAAGCAATTTGAATATGCACAGAGAAGGTGCTAGCAGGGAATTCTCTGCCTGCCTTTCCCCAGTGCTCTGCAAGCTCTCCAGGACAACAACAAATCTGGGGCTCTGTGCTTTCTTTCGTTCTGAACAAGTGTTACGGTTTTCTGCACAAAAGCGATTCTGCGAAGCAATGTGAACACTTCTGCTTCCCAGGCACAGAGAAGGTGCTAGCAGGGAATTCTCTGCCTGCCTTTCCCCAGTGCTCTGCAAGCTCTCCAGGACAACATAAAATCTGGGGCTCTGTGCTTTCTTTCGTTCTGAACAAGTGTTACTGTTTTCTGCACAAAAGCGATTCTGCGAAGCAATGTGAACACTTCTGCTTCCCAGGCACATAGAAGGTGCTAGCAGGGAATTCTCTGCCTGCCTTTCCCCAGTGCTCTGCAAGCTCTCCAGGACAACATAAAATCTGGGGCTCTGTGCTTTCTTTCGTTCTGAACAAGTGTTACTGTTTTCTGCACAAAAGCGATTCTGCGAAGCAATGTGAACACTTCTGCTTCCCAGGCACAGAGAAGGTGCTAGCAGGGAATTCTCTGCTTGCCTTTCCCCAGTGCTCTGCAAGCTCTCCAGGACAACAGCAAATCTGGGGCTCTGTGCTTTCTTTCATTGTGAACACGTGTTACTGTTTTCTGCACAAAATCGATTCTGCGAAGCAATGTGAACACTTCTGCTTCCCAGGCACAGAGAAGGTGCTAGCAGGGAATTCTCTGCCAGCCTTTCCCAAGTGCTCTGCAAGCTCTCCAGGAAGACATAAAATCTGGGGCTCTGTGCTTTCTTTCGTTCTGAACAAGTGTTACTGTTTTCTGCACAAAAGCGATTCTGCGAAGCAATGTGAACAGGCACAGAGAAGGTGCTAGCAGGGAATTCTCTGCCTGCCTTTCCCCAGTGCTCTGCAAGCTCTCCAGGACAACAACAAATCTGGGTCTCTGTGCTTTCTTTCGTTCTGAACAAGTGTTACGGTTTTCTGCACAAAAGCGATTCTGCGAAGCAATGTGAACACTTCTGCTTCCCAGGCACAGAGAAGGTGCTAGCAGGGAATTCTCTGCCTGCCTTTCCCCAGTGCTCTGCAAGCTCTCCAGGACAACAGCAAATCTGGGGCTCTGTGCTTTCTTTCGTTCTGAACAAGTGTTACTGTTCTCTGCACAAAAGCGATTCTGCGAAGCAATTTGAATATGCACAGAGAAGGTGCTAGCAGGGAATTCTCTGCCTGCCTTTCCCCAGTGCTCTGCAAGCTCTCCAGGACAACATAAAATCTGGGGCTCTGTGCTTTCTTTCGTTCTGAACAAGTGTTACTGTTTTCTGCACAAAAGCGATTCTGCGAAGCAATGTGAACACTTCTGCTTCCCAGGCACAGAGAAGGTGCTAGCAGGGAATTCTCTGCCTGCCTTTCCCCAGGGCTCTGCAAGCTCTCCAGGACAACAGCAAATCTGAGGCTCTGTGCTTTCTTTCGTTCTGAACAAGTGTTACTGTTTTCTGCACAAAAGCGATTCTGCGAAGCAATGTGAACAGGCACAGAGAAGGTGCTAGCAGGGAATTCTCTGCCTGCCTTTCCCCAGTTCTCTGCAAGCTCTCCAGGACAACAGCAGATCTGGGGCTCTGTGCTTTCTTTCGTTCTGAACAAGTGTTACTGTTTTCTGCACAAAAGCGATTCTGCGAAGCAATGTGAACACTTCTGCTTCCCAGGCACAGAGAAGGTGTGTGGTGGTGCAATCCTTACCCCCCCCCCCCCCCCCCCCCCCCGCTCCTCTTTGTTGGGCTGCTTGGTGCTAGGTGCGATTCCACCCACATCCCCCGAGCTATACACCAGTCTGTGGAGATAAGGACTGACAATGTTAACGAGCCTGGCTCCTGCCCCTCCCGATTGCTCGGAAATGGTTAAAATGGCCCATCAACTCCTCAGGGCCTGGCACACCTGTGCCTGGGATGTGGTTAAATGAGAACAATAACAGAGTCGCACATTAATCAAGTTCTTTTGTAACTGCTGGAAGGCACCAGAAGGCATTTGACAAAAGTCAATTATCTTGGACCCTATAAATGGCGACCACCAGGGAGACCCTTTGAGCTCTCCTGGATCGCAGTGGGCCTGTGACCAGCATCTCCCCTGAGCTGGGACGCCTCTCAGGTACCAAACCCTTAAGGTGTCGTCTGCTCCAGACGGAATGCCAGGGCAAAGTCCCCCGCTTGAGTCTCAATTATCGCCCGTTGAGGAATGCCAAGGCATTGTGAGTATTTGCTCTAAACTCAAGAGGGAAATTTTCTTTGAGCTAGCTTCTCTTTACTCTGTGTGTGTGTGTGTGTGTGTGTGGGTACGTACCCTTGTTTCTGTGTGTGTATGTCTGTTCTGTGTTCATTCTACTGAATCCAAACACCTTTGTTTCTGTATGTTTGTCCATTTTGTTATGTGCATGCATGTGTATATATGTATATATAGGTACCGTTAAGTAAGTTAGTGTGAATCTTGTCATTTTAGAATCTGAATAAGTCGCTTTTCTTTCTTTTAGTATTTCTGAATTGTTTTATAATAACAAATTGCTGTTAGTTATTAATAAACCTAGATTTCTTACTAAATATTACCGTGTCAATACTTTCATCCGCGACAAATTGGTGTAGTCGGCAGGATGACAAGCAAAATCACCAAATACTTACAAAAACACGGTATCCAACCAAATCCCACCTTCCCAGAGGATTGGGCTTATAATAATTGGCACAACTGGGAAGAGGTAGAAAAACAGTTAACTATTGCTAGAGGTGCAACTAAATTTGGAAAAAATAAAGGTATGATTTGTAAAATGTTGGGAGTGTGCCTGGAAGCTGCCTGTCATGAACGAGAGAAAGTTAATCGTAAAATACAAAATTTACAAGATGAGATTACAGGGCACAAATCCACCAATCTGCTGTTATCGATTAAAATAGAGCAGCTGCAACAGCAACTTAAGGAATCCCAATTGAAACAACAAAAACTGGGGGAACGTGTTGAAATGATGCTAATGCAGTCTCCGAACCCCCCTGATATTGTTCAAATCAGAAAATTAATTGTGTCCCCTGAAGACTGGGATGGTAACATTTGGAGTGATACACATAATGACGACTCAGACGAAAATAATTATTTGCAGCCGCCTGAGTCTCCCCCTCTTGCAGTCAGACCAATTATTAAAACAGAGGAAACAACAGGACCTCGGGGTGGTGTGAGAAGTCACATCAGCAAAACAACCCCTTTTGATCCAATTCAAATAGCCAATTTACAAGATCGTTACGGCCGTAAGCCTGGAGAGACTGAAACTGAATACCTATGGAGAGTTTCTCTAAACGGGGGAGATAGAATTTTACTAGATGGCAATGAAGCCAGTGGATATTGGGGTCCTGGTGTCTTTTTGGATGCTGGTCCCAACCCCCCGAATGACCCCCACTCACTAACAAGCAGAGTGGCATATTGGGCTGGTGGCATTGATGCCTTAGAGAGAGGAGAACCTCTGTTAATACCTATCAAATCTCTAAATGACCTCTCTGCAGCTTTTACAAAAGCTGCCTGTATTCAAGCCATGCATCAGCGTAAACCTACTGATGTTCCTCTTTCGGCAACTGTAGCTCCTGCTATACTTAAAGTACTGATAAAAGGAGCCCCTGCCATGCTCAAACCTTTTCTCATTGCAAAACGGGATGAGATCCAGAGAGACTTAAATTATAATGAATTGGTAAATCTAACACAAACTATTGGAAATAGTGGGGAAGAAGAATTGGAACCAAGAGTATTACCCACTTGGGCAACTTTAGTACATGAAACTGTAAATCATGCCCGAGAAATGGGATGGGATGAAATTCCCAATGAAACAAAAAATGTAGGTCGCACTGTTAGGCAAATTAAACAATTGCATCAAAATAATTCTCAGGAACAAAAACCCTCTGACCGACAACGTAGGGGTCAGGAGTGGAGAAATGAACTGTGGAAGCAAGCATTGTCACTAGGAATTCCTAGAACCGCGATTCAGAGACAGCCTACCGGCGTCATTCTGAGTCTGATTCGGGCATTTCAAAAAGGTATCGCTTCAAATGCTCCAAACCCCCCCCTCCCCCCTTCGCCAGCTCCCAGAGAAAAAAAAGATAACCCTTTCCTCCCTCAAGAGGATCAGTTGCAAAGCACAGGATCAAAAAACTGATAAGGTCCGGACGGCAACTGGGCCTGCCAGTCCGGCAAGTAGAAGCTTATCAGTGGATAAATGAGAACGGCCCTTACATTTTAATTCCAGTTGGTCCTCAAAATCAATTAATAAAATTTTTGATTGATACTGGTGCACAAATTTCAATAATTACACAGCGAGATGCCAATAAGCTAGGCATACGACCTGGCCGGCGAAAGGTTAAAATTACCGGAGTTACAGGAATTAGCACTGTGTGCCAGACAGCAAAAGTTAATTTACTGCTCCCTGGCGAAAAACGTGTAACATCTCTTCGCTTTGCGATCAAGGAGCATTATGAAAATATCCTGGGTTTTGATGCACTGAACGGCCGGACCTGGCGTTTGCCAGACGGCAGTCTGTGGTCTTTTGGTTCAATTGCCAACCCCAGCCATAATAAAAATCAACAAACTGCCACAGTGCGTGTACTCCGTGCAGCTCCAGCACTTCCCGAATCAAAAATTACTAATGTCCCACAGTATCCAATTTCTGCTACAGCACGAACTGGAATTTCTGAACAGATTATTTCCCGAACTCACTCCCCATACAATTCTCCTGTCTGGCCAGTCCGCAAACCAGATGGGAGGTGGCGTTTAACAGTCGATTATCGGCGTTTAAATGCCAGTACAGCCCCATTGACAGCGGCAGTTCCCAACATTGCAGCTTTAACTGCTACACTGCAAGCCGCTGCACATCCTTGGATGGCAGTGCTAGATGTAAAAGACATGTTTTTCATGGTCCCTTTAAGGGAAAAAGATAAAGAAAAATTCGCATTCACATGGGAAGGTATCCAATATACCTTTAACAGGCTCCCACAGGGATATAAACACTCACCCACAATTGCCCATGCTGCACTTGCTGAACTTTTACAGACAGTTTCACTCCCTGCAGATGTAAAACTGTATCAGTATATAGATGATATTCTAATCGGAGGACCCTCTCCTGACAAGGTGGGAGAAGTGGCAGCAACAGTTTGGCAAACATTGCATGAAGCAAAAATTGAAATTCCACCTGAAAAATGTCAGGGACCAAGTAAAGAAGTAAAATTCCTGGGCACTTGGTGGATTGCTGGAAGTGCAGCAATCCCACCAGATACTCTAAATAAAATAGAACAATCAGAAATGCCCCAATCTAAAAAAGAATTACAACAGCTAATGGGCACTTTAGGATATTGGAGAAAACATGTACCTGGATTCTCCATCATTGCCCGCCCACTTTATTCACTTTTACGAAAAGGAAAATCGTGGAGATGGGATTCAGAACATGAAGAAGCAATTAAAACTCTAATACTGGAATTAAAAACATATCAGTCCCTAGGACCTGTTCATCCTCGTGACCCTATTATAGCAGAATGGGGTTTTGCAGAACATGGTACTTATTGTAACTTATTTCAAATCGGCCCTGATGGGCCAAAGAGACCTTTACTGTTTAGCTCAACTGCATTTAAAGAGACTGAACAAAGATACTCAGAGTGGGAAAAGGGTCTTTTGTCTCTAGTCCGTGCAGTTAAACAAGTTGAGAAAATACGTCAAGAACAAGCTGTTCAGACCAGAGGTCCCTTTAATTTATTAGACACAATCCTAAAAGGGACTGCTCCCCCAGAGGGAATTGCACAAAAACCTACAATTAGGAAATGGTATGCCTATCTTGTGGGTGTGGCAGATGAAATGCAATTAAGTGAAGGACACACAAAAGTTTCTAAATTGCAAATGCCTATTAATACTGATCCCCTAGCATTACAACAACCGTTCAAACCTTCACCAATTTTAGATGCACCTCCCTTCACTGAAGATTCACCAACCGAGGGTGTCTGGTTTTCTGATGCCTCGGCAAAAAGAGTGGATGGTAAATGGCAATATAAAGCTGTTGCATTAGAAATCAAAACAGGCAAACAAGTTATTGAAGAGGGTGAAGGCAGTGCTCAAGTAGGAGAGTTAAGAGCAGTTGTTTTGGCAGCACAAAATGAAGCAAAAGCCATTTATGTAGACTCTTATGCTGTCTGGGCAGGTGCCACACAGTGGCTTTGTCAATGGGAAGCCCTAAACTGGGAGATAAATAAATCACCAATCTGGAGAACTGAAGACTGGCAATTACTATTAACCATAGCCAGAAAAACACCATTCCAAATAGGATGGGTAAAAGCTCATGCTAATGACCATAAACCAGCTACAAATTGGAACCAAAGGGTGGATGAATTGACAAAAATTAGGAAAATAGACATTGAAGATTCCTCAGACCCCACATGGTATCGACTAGGAGAATGGTTACATCAAAAATTAGGCCACACAGGTCGAGAAGCACTTTACTTTTCAGCCCAAAGCCGGGGATGGCCTCTCAGTAGGAAAACATGTGAAACCATCCTCACTGAGTGCCCCCAGTGTAAATTAAAATTGCAGATGGACCACCCTGCCAAAGCACCACCTTTACACATTAAAGAGGGGAAAACTTTGTGGTCTACTTGGCAAATTGATTACATTGGTCCTTTAAAATCCTCTGCTGGGTACAAATATATCTTAACAGGTGTAGAAATAATATCTGGACTCCTTACAGCTACCAAGTGCCAAAAGGCTAATGCACAGAATACTATCCGAGGCCTTTCCTCATGGTTCTCAATTTTACCTGTCCCTGATTCTATCCAAAGTGACAATGGCTCACACTTTACTAGTAAAGAAGTACAGGAATGGGCAAAGCAAAAAGAAATAAAGTGGGTATTTCACACACCTTATTACCCACAATCTAATGGTATAGTTGAACGAGCCAATGGACTGCTGAAAAAATATCTTAAACCACATGAAGGACAATGGGACAGACGTCTTTCTGAAATTTTACAGCAGTTAAATAATCGGTATGGTCCCTATGGAAGTCCAATTACTCGAGCCTTCTTAACACTTTCTTCAGAAACAAACCTAAATAATGAGCACACCTGGTCCTCAATGAAAGCAGGACAGCCTGTGATGGCAAAAATACCATCTGTAGGAACAATACCAGTAACCCTGGTCAAACCACGAGGATTTCTAGCATGGGATGCTATTGATAATAATGGAATAAAACATAAAATCAGTACTAGATGGATTTATCCAGCATCCTAAGGGGTAACCTGTTCAGCTTCCTTCCCCCCCCCCCCCCCCCCCCCCCGAGACCGTTCTCTTTTCTTTCCTTTTCAGAAATAACCGACTCCACCAACGACAATGTGGAAGCAGACACCATACCCAGCAAGTCCACCAGTAGCACTGTGGGAACAACCCTCATCTTCAATATGAGACTCTTCACAGCATTGCACCTACCCTTTCTCTCCCTCACCATCATACCTCGATTGCTACAACAATGGTGTCTATACGGCTCTTCTTCTCTCTTCCTTTTTCTGCTCATGAGAGTAAAGACACTTACAATGGCTCACACATCAAATCCTTGGGATCTTGCATTACTGAGATACACTGGAAGCATCAAAACACTACAAGGCAGGTCTAATTGGTCAACTTTCCCCACTACACAGAAGGTGACAGGATTATTGCATTTGTCCTCACTATATGCAATGCTTCAGTGTACAACATACACCCAATCCTTGCATTAGGACTAAATCACAATGGAAACATACTCTGTCCCTCAGAACATAAAGTATGGGCCCACCAGAAGGAGGGAAAATGGCAAACAATTGATGTAAATGCATGTACTGTGCGAGAACAACGAGGCTTCATTTGTGAAGGAAATACTCTTGAGGCTCAAGACATTTGTCTTGATACTGAACAAAACATTTGTCACTTTGAGATCCACCCAAATGAAACCCCTGAAAGCGTAGTCATATATGTTGGAAAAGGATGTGTTTGCATGTGAACATGATGTGATTCCTTATTAATAGATGGTACTGTCCATACGACTCCTCCAACATCCTGACTTAATCGACCTCCTGCAACAAGCACAGAAAACTGGACAAAAGACTCTTATCACGGTCCAACATGATATAGAAGAAATACATCAGGTGTTAACAAGAGTCAAAAGGGATGGAGAACATCAGTGGTGGGAAAGCTCATCTGGATGGTCACCCACCGCAACAGGACTGTTTAATTCTATGTTCCACCTGGTCATGATTTTCTTAATTCTAAATCTAATATGTTTACTGCTCATAATTGTATTGTATATTAAGGTTTGGAGGATGGTTAGACAGATTACTCAGTTACAGAAGTATCCCCGTATGTACACCATCCCAAAATAATTTTTTTTCTTTTTGAAGCTAATCAAACACAAAATTTCCTTCAACTGTAATTGGATTATGGCATCCTCTGTTTATAGGCATAGAGGCAAGAGGCAACCACACTGCCACTCTATGGACAAGATAAATTGACTTTAGTCACGGGGTGGATTGTGGTGGTGCAATCCTTACCCCCCCCCCCCCCCCCCCCCCCGCTCCTCTTTGTTGGGCTGCTTGGTGCTAGGTGCGATTCCACCCACATCCCCCGAGCTATACACCAGTCTGTGGAGATAAGGACTGACAATGTTAACGAGCCTGGCTCCTGCCCCTCCCGATTGCTCGGAAATGGTTAAAATGGCCCATCAACTCCTCAGGGCCTGGCACACCTGTGCCTGGGATGTGGTTAAATGAGAACAATAACAGAGTCGCACATTAATCAAGTTCTTTTGTAACTGCTGGAAGGCACCAGAAGGCATTTGACAAAAGTCAATTATCTTGGACCCTATAAATGGCGACCACCAGGGAGACCCTTTGAGCTCTCCTGGATCGCAGTGGGCCTGTGACCAGCATCTCCCCTGAGCTGGGACGCCTCTCAGGTACCAAACCCTTAAGGTGTCGTCTGCTCCAGACGGAATGCCAGGGCAAAGTCCCCCGCTTGAGTCTCAATTATCGCCCGTTGAGGAATGCCAAGGCATTGTGAGTATTTGCTCTAAACTCAAGAGGGAAATTTTCTTTGAGCTAGCTTCTCTTTACTCTGTGTGTGTGTGTGTGTGTGTGTGGGTACGTACCCTTGTTTCTGTGTGTGTATGTCTGTTCTGTGTTCATTCTACTGAATCCAAACACCTTTGTTTCTGTATGTTTGTCCATTTTGTTATGTGCATGCATGTGTATATATGTATATATAGGTACCGTTAAGTAAGTTAGTGTGAATCTTGTCATTTTAGAATCTGAATAAGTCGCTTTTCTTTCTTTTAGTATTTCTGAATTGTTTTATAATAACAAATTGCTGTTAGTTATTAATAAACCTAGATTTCTTACTAAATATTACCGTGTCAATACTTTCATCCGCGACAAGGTGCTAGCAGGGAATTCTCTGCCTGCCTTTCCCCAGTGCTCTGCAAGCTCTCCAGGACAACATAAAATCTGGGGCTCTGTGCTTTCTTTCGTTCTGAACAAGTGTTACTGTTTTCTGCACAAAAGCGATTCTGCGAAGCAATGTGAACACTTCTGCTTCCCAGGCACAGAGAAGGTGCTAGCAGGGAATTCTCTGCCTGCCTTTCCCCAGTGCTCTGCAAGCTCTCCAGGACAACAGCAAATCTGGGGCTCTGTGCTTTCTTTCGTTCTGAACAAGTGTTACTGTTCTCTGCACAAAAGCGATTCTGCGAAGCAATTTGAATATGCACAGAGAAGGTGCTAGCAGGGAATTCTCTGCCTGCCTTTCCCCAGTGCTCTGCAAGCTCTCCAGGACAACATAAAATCTGGGGCTCTGTGCTTTCTTTCGTTCTGAACAAGTGTTACTGTTTTCTGCACAAAAGCGATTCTGCGAAGCAATGTGAACACTTCTGCTTCCCAGGCACAGAGAAGGTGCTAGCAGGGAATTCTCTGCCTGCCTTTCCCCAGGGCTCTGCAAGCTCTCCAGGACAACAGCAAATCTGGGGCTCTGTGCTTTCTTTCGTTCTGAACAAGTGTTACTGTTTTCTGCACAAAAGCGATTCTGCGAAGCAATGTGAACAGGCACAGAGAAGGTGCTAGCAGGGAATTCTCTGCCTGCCTTTCCCCAGTTCTCTGCAAGCTCTCCAGGACAACAGCAGATCTGGGGCTCTGTGCTTTCTTTCGTTCTGAACAAGTGTTACTGTTTTCTGCACAAAAGCGATTCTGCGAAGCAATGTGAACACTTCTGCTTCCCAGGCACAGAGAAGGTGTGTGGTGGTGCAATCCTTACCCCCCCCCCCCCCCCCCCCCCCCCCCCGCTCCTCTTTGTTGGGCTGCTTGGTGCTAGGTGCGATTCCACCCACATCCCCCGAGCTATACACCAGTCTGTGGAGATAAGGACTGACAATGTTAACGAGCCTGGCTCCTGCCCCTCCCGATTGCTCGGAAATGGTTAAAATGGCCCATCAACTCCTCAGGGCCTGGCACACCTGTGCCTGGGATGTGGTTAAATGAGAACAATAACAGAGTCGCACATTAATCAAGTTCTTTTGTAACTGCTGGAAGGCACCAGAAGGCATTTGACAAAAGTCAATTATCTTGGACCCTATAAATGGCGACCACCAGGGAGACCCTTTGAGCTCTCCTGGATCGCAGTGGGCCTGTGACCAGCATCTCCCCTGAGCTGGGACGCCTCTCAGGTACCAAACCCTTAAGGTGTCGTCTGCTCCAGACGGAAGGCCAGGGCAAAGTCCCCCGCTTGAGTCTCAATTATCGCCCGTTGAGGAATGCCAAGGCATTGTGAGTATTTGCTCTAAACTCAAGAGGGAAATTTTCTTTGAGCTAGCTTCTCTTTACTCTGTGTGTGTGTGTGTGTGTGTGTGGGTACGTACCCTTGTTTCTGTGTGTGTATGTCTGTTCTGTGTTCATTCTACTGAATCCAAACACCTTTGTTTCTGTATGTTTGTCCATTTTGTTATGTGCATGCATGTGTATATATGTATATATAGGTACCGTTAAGTAAGTTAGTGTGAATCTTGTCATTTTAGAATCTGAATAAGTCGCTTTTCTTTCTTTTAGTATTTCTGAATTGTTTTATAATAACAAATTGCTGTTAGTTATTAATAAACCTAGATTTCTTACTAAATATTACCGTGTCAATACTTTCATCCGCGACAAATTGGTGTAGTCGGCAGGATGACAAGCAAAATCACCAAATACTTACAAAAACACGGTATCCAACCAAATCCCACCTTCCCAGAGGATTGGGCTTATAATAATTGGCACAACTGGGAAGAGGTAGAAAAACAGTTAACTATTGCTAGAGGTGCAACTAAATTTGGAAAAAATAAAGGTATGATTTGTAAAATGTTGGGAGTGTGCCTGGAAGCTGCCTGTCATGAACGAGAGAAAGTTAATCGTAAAATACAAAATTTACAAGATGAGATTACAGGGCACAAATCCACCAATCTGCTGTTATCGATTAAAATAGAGCAGCTGCAACAGCAACTTAAGGAATCCCAATTGAAACAACAAAAACTGGGGGAACGTGTTGAAATGATGCTAATGCAGTCTCCGAACCCCCCTGATATTGTTCAAATCAGAAAATTAATTGTGTCCCCTGAAGACTGGGATGGTAACATTTGGAGTGATACACATAATGACGACTCAGACGAAAATAATTATTTGCAGCCGCCTGAGTCTCCCCCTCTTGCAGTCAGACCAATTATTAAAACAGAGGAAACAACAGGACCTCGGGGTGGTGTGAGAAGTCACATCAGCAAAACAACCCCTTTTGATCCAATTCAAATAGCCAATTTACAAGATCGTTACGGCCGTAAGCCTGGAGAGACTGAAACTGAATACCTATGGAGAGTTTCTCTAAACGGGGGAGATAGAATTTTACTAGATGGCAATGAAGCCAGTGGATATTGGGGTCCTGGTGTCTTTTTGGATGCTGGTCCCAACCCCCCGAATGACCCCCACTCACTAACAAGCAGAGTGGCATATTGGGCTGGTGGCATTGATGCCTTAGAGAGAGGAGAACCTCTGTTAATACCTATCAAATCTCTAAATGACCTCTCTGCAGCTTTTACAAAAGCTGCCTGTATTCAAGCCATGCATCAGCGTAAACCTACTGATGTTCCTCTTTCGGCAACTGTAGCTCCTGCTATACTTAAAGTACTGATAAAAGGAGCCCCTGCCATGCTCAAACCTTTTCTCATTGCAAAACGGGATGAGATCCAGAGAGACTTAAATTATAATGAATTGGTAAATCTAACACAAACTATTGGAAATAGTGGGGAAGAAGAATTGGAACCAAGAGTATTACCCACTTGGGCAACTTTAGTACATGAAACTGTAAATCATGCCCGAGAAATGGGATGGGATGAAATTCCCAATGAAACAAAAAATGTAGGTCGCACTGTTAGGCAAATTAAACAATTGCATCAAAATAATTCTCAGGAACAAAAACCCTCTGACCGACAACGTAGGGGTCAGGAGTGGAGAAATGAACTGTGGAAGCAAGCATTGTCACTAGGAATTCCTAGAACCGCGATTCAGAGACAGCCTACCGGCGTCATTCTGAGTCTGATTCGGGCATTTCAAAAAGGTATCGCTTCAAATGCTCCAAACCCCCCCCTCCCCCCTTCGCCAGCTCCCAGAGAAAAAAAAGATAACCCTTTCCTCCCTCAAGAGGATCAGTTGCAAAGCACAGGATCAAAAAACTGATAAGGTCCGGACGGCAACTGGGCCTGCCAGTCCGGCAAGTAGAAGCTTATCAGTGGATAAATGAGAACGGCCCTTACATTTTAATTCCAGTTGGTCCTCAAAATCAATTAATAAAATTTTTGATTGATACTGGTGCACAAATTTCAATAATTACACAGCGAGATGCCAATAAGCTAGGCATACGACCTGGCCGGCGAAAGGTTAAAATTACCGGAGTTACAGGAATTAGCACTGTGTGCCAGACAGCAAAAGTTAATTTACTGCTCCCTGGCGAAAAACGTGTAACATCTCTTCGCTTTGCGATCAAGGAGCATTATGAAAATATCCTGGGTTTTGATGCACTGAACGGCCGGACCTGGCGTTTGCCAGACGGCAGTCTGTGGTCTTTTGGTTCAATTGCCAACCCCAGCCATAATAAAAATCAACAAACTGCCACAGTGCGTGTACTCCGTGCAGCTCCAGCACTTCCCGAATCAAAAATTACTAATGTCCCACAGTATCCAATTTCTGCTACAGCACGAACTGGAATTTCTGAACAGATTATTTCCCGAACTCACTCCCCATACAATTCTCCTGTCTGGCCAGTCCGCAAACCAGATGGGAGGTGGCGTTTAACAGTCGATTATCGGCGTTTAAATGCCAGTACAGCCCCATTGACAGCGGCAGTTCCCAACATTGCAGCTTTAACTGCTACACTGCAAGCCGCTGCACATCCTTGGATGGCAGTGCTAGATGTAAAAGACATGTTTTTCATGGTCCCTTTAAGGGAAAAAGATAAAGAAAAATTCGCATTCACATGGGAAGGTATCCAATATACCTTTGACAGGCTCCCACAGGGATATAAACACTCACCCACAATTGCCCATGCTGCACTTGCTGAACTTTTACAGACAGTTTCACTCCCTGCAGATGTAAAACTGTATCAGTATATAGATGATATTCTAATCGGAGGACCCTCTCCTGACAAGGTGGGAGAAGTGGCAGCAACAGTTTGGCAAACATTGCATGAAGCAAAAATTGAAATTCCACCTGAAAAATGTCAGGGACCAAGTAAAGAAGTAAAATTCCTGGGCACTTGGTGGATTGCTGGAAGTGCAGCAATCCCACCAGATACTCTAAATAAAATAGAACAATCAGAAATGCCCCAATCTAAAAAAGAATTACAACAGCTAATGGGCACTTTAGGATATTGGAGAAAACATGTACCTGGATTCTCCATCATTGCCCGCCCACTTTATTCACTTTTACGAAAAGGAAAATCGTGGAGATGGGATTCAGAACATGAAGAAGCAATTAAAACTCTAATACTGGAATTAAAAACATATCAGTCCCTAGGACCTGTTCATCCTCGTGACCCTATTATAGCAGAATGGGGTTTTGCAGAACATGGTACTTATTGTAACTTATTTCAAATCGGCCCTGATGGGCCAAAGAGACCTTTACTGTTTAGCTCAACTGCATTTAAAGAGACTGAACAAAGATACTCAGAGTGGGAAAAGGGTCTTTTGTCTCTAGTCCGTGCAGTTAAACAAGTTGAGAAAATACGTCAAGAACAAGCTGTTCAGACCAGAGGTCCCTTTAATTTATTAGACACAATCCTAAAAGGGACTGCTCCCCCAGAGGGAATTGCACAAAAACCTACAATTAGGAAATGGTATGCCTATCTTGTGGGTGTGGCAGATGAAATGCAATTAAGTGAAGGACACACAAAAGTTTCTAAATTGCAAATGCCTATTAATACTGATCCCCTAGCATTACAACAACCGTTCAAACCTTCACCAATTTTAGATGCACCTCCCTTCACTGAAGATTCACCAACCGAGGGTGTCTGGTTTTCTGATGCCTCGGCAAAAAGAGTGGATGGTAAATGGCAATATAAAGCTGTTGCATTAGAAATCAAAACAGGCAAACAAGTTATTGAAGAGGGTGAAGGCAGTGCTCAAGTAGGAGAGTTAAGAGCAGTTGTTTTGGCAGCACAAAATGAAGCAAAAGCCATTTATGTAGACTCTTATGCTGTCTGGGCAGGTGCCACACAGTGGCTTTGTCAATGGGAAGCCCTAAACTGGGAGATAAATAAATCACCAATCTGGAGAACTGAAGACTGGCAATTACTATTAACCATAGCCAGAAAAACACCATTCCAAATAGGATGGGTAAAAGCTCATGCTAATGACCATAAACCAGCTACAAATTGGAACCAAAGGGTGGATGAATTGACAAAAATTAGGAAAATAGACATTGAAGATTCCTCAGACCCCACATGGTATCGACTAGGAGAATGGTTACATCAAAAATTAGGCCACACAGGTCGAGAAGCACTTTACTTTTCAGCCCAAAGCCGGGGATGGCCTCTCAGTAGGAAAACATGTGAAACCATCCTCACTGAGTGCCCCCAGTGTAAATTAAAATTGCAGATGGACCACCCTGCCAAAGCACCACCTTTACACATTAAAGAGGGGAAAACTTTGTGGTCTACTTGGCAAATTGATTACATTGGTCCTTTAAAATCCTCTGCTGGGTACAAATATATCTTAACAGGTGTAGAAATAATATCTGGACTCCTTACAGCTACCAAGTGCCAAAAGGCTAATGCACAGAATACTATCCGAGGCCTTTCCTCATGGTTCTCAATTTTACCTGTCCCTGATTCTATCCAAAGTGACAATGGCTCACACTTTACTAGTAAAGAAGTACAGGAATGGGCAAAGCAAAAAGAAATAAAGTGGGTATTTCACACACCTTATTACCCACAATCTAATGGTATAGTTGAACGAGCCAATGGACTGCTGAAAAAATATCTTAAACCACATGAAGGACAATGGGACAGACGTCTTTCTGAAATTTTACAGCAGTTAAATAATCGGTATGGTCCCTATGGAAGTCCAATTACTCGAGCCTTCTTAACACTTTCTTCAGAAACAAACCTAAATAATGAGCACACCTGGTCCTCAATGAAAGCAGGACAGCCTGTGATGGCAAAAATACCATCTGTAGGAACAATACCAGTAACCCTGGTCAAACCACGAGGATTTCTAGCATGGGATGCTATTGATAATAATGGAATAAAACATAAAATCAGTACTAGATGGATTTATCCAGCATCCTAAGGGGTAACCTGTTCAGCTTCCTTCCCCCCCCCCCCCCCCCCCCCCCGAGACCGTTCTCTTTTCTTTCCTTTTCAGAAATAACCGACTCCACCAACGACAATGTGGAAGCAGACACCATACCCAGCAAGTCCACCAGTAGCACTGTGGGAACAACCCTCATCTTCAATATGAGACTCTTCACAGCATTGCACCTACCCTTTCTCTCCCTCACCATCATACCTCGATTGCTACAACAATGGTGTCTATACGGCTCTTCTTCTCTCTTCCTTTTTCTGCTCATGAGAGTAAAGACACTTACAATGGCTCACACATCAAATCCTTGGGATCTTGCATTACTGAGATACACTGGAAGCATCAAAACACTACAAGGCAGGTCTAATTGGTCAACTTTCCCCACTACACAGAAGGTGACAGGATTATTGCATTTGTCCTCACTATATGCAATGCTTCAGTGTACAACATACACCCAATCCTTGCATTAGGACTAAATCACAATGGAAACATACTCTGTCCCTCAGAACATAAAGTATGGGCCCACCAGAAGGAGGGAAAATGGCAAACAATTGATGTAAATGCATGTACTGTGCGAGAACAACGAGGCTTCATTTGTGAAGGAAATACTCTTGAGGCTCAAGACATTTGTCTTGATACTGAACAAAACATTTGTCACTTTGAGATCCACCCAAATGAAACCCCTGAAAGCGTAGTCATATATGTTGGAAAAGGATGTGTTTGCATGTGAACATGATGTGATTCCTTATTAATAGATGGTACTGTCCATACGACTCCTCCAACATCCTGACTTAATCGACCTCCTGCAACAAGCACAGAAAACTGGACAAAAGACTCTTATCACGGTCCAACATGATATAGAAGAAATACATCAGGTGTTAACAAGAGTCAAAAGGGATGGAGAACATCAGTGGTGGGAAAGCTCATCTGGATGGTCACCCACCGCAACAGGACTGTTTAATTCTATGTTCCACCTGGTCATGATTTTCTTAATTCTAAATCTAATATGTTTACTGCTCATAATTGTATTGTATATTAAGGTTTGGAGGATGGTTAGACAGATTACTCAGTTACAGAAGTATCCCCGTATGTACACCATCCCAAAATAATTTTTTTTCTTTTTGAAGCTAATCAAACACAAAATTTCCTTCAACTGTAATTGGATTATGGCATCCTCTGTTTATAGGCATAGAGGCAAGAGGCAACCACACTGCCACTCTATGGACAAGATAAATTGACTTTAGTCACGGGGTGGATTGTGGTGGTGCAATCCTTACCCCCCCCCCCCCCCCCCCCCCCCCCCCCGCTCCTCTTTGTTGGGCTGCTTGGTGCTAGGTGCGATTCCACCCACATCCCCCGAGCTATACACCAGTCTGTGGAGATAAGGACTGACAATGTTAACGAGCCTGGCTCCTGCCCCTCCCGATTGCTCGGAAATGGTTAAAATGGCCCATCAACTCCTCAGGGCCTGGCACACCTGTGCCTGGGATGTGGTTAAATGAGAACAATAACAGAGTCGCACATTAATCAAGTTCTTTTGTAACTGCTGGAAGGCACCAGAAGGCATTTGACAAAAGTCAATTATCTTGGACCCTATAAATGGCGACCACCAGGGAGACCCTTTGAGCTCTCCTGGATCGCAGTGGGCCTGTGACCAGCATCTCCCCTGAGCTGGGACGCCTCTCAGGTACCAAACCCTTAAGGTGTCGTCTGCTCCAGACGGAAGGCCAGGGCGAAGTCCCCCGCTTGAGTCTCAATTATCGCCCGTTGAGGAATGCCAAGGCATTGTGAGTATTTGCTCTAAACTCAAGAGGGAAATTTTCTTTGAGCTAGCTTCTCTTTACTCTGTGTGTGTGTGTGTGTGTGTGTGGGTACGTACCCTTGTTTCTGTGTGTGTATGTCTGTTCTGTGTTCATTCTACTGAATCCAAACACCTTTGTTTCTGTATGTTTGTCCATTTTGTTATGTGCATGCATGTGTATATATGTATATATAGGTACCGTTAAGTAAGTTAGTGTGAATCTTGTCATTTTAGAATCTGAATAAGTCGCTTTTCTTTCTTTTAGTATTTCTGAATTGTTTTATAATAACAAATTGCTGTTAGTTATTAATAAACCTAGATTTCTTACTAAATATTACCGTGTCAATACTTTCATCCGCGACAAGGTGCTAGCAGGGAATTCTCTGCCTGCCTTTCCCCAGTTCTCTGCAAGCTCTCCAGGACAACAGCAGATCTGGGGCTCTGTGCTTTCTTTCGTTCTGAACAAGTGTTACTGTTTTCTGCACAAAAGCGATTCTGCGAAGCAATGTGAACAGGCACAGAGAAGGTGCTAGCAGGGAATTCTCTGCCTGCCTTTCCCCAGTGCTCTGCAAGCTCTCCAGGACAACAGCAAATCTGGGGCTCTGTGCTTTCTTTCGTTCTGAACAAGTGTTACTGTTCTCTGCACAAAAGCGATTCTGCGAAGCAATTTGAATATGCACAGAGAAGGTGCTAGCAGGGAATTCTCTGCCTGCCTTTCCCCAGTGCTCTGCAAGCTCTCCAGGACAACAACAAATCTGGGTCTCTGTGCTTTCTTTCGTTCTGAACAAGTGTTACGGTTTTCTGCACAAAAGCGTTTCTGCGAAGCAATGTGAACACTTCTGCTTCCCAGGCACAGAGAAGGTGCTAGCAGGGAATTCTCTGCCTGCCTTTCCCCAGTGCTCTGCAAGCTCTCCAGGACAACAGCAAATCTGGGGCTCTGTGCTTTCTTTCGTTCTGAACAAGTGTTACTGTTCTCTGCACAAAAGCGATTCTGCGAAGCAATTTGAATATGCACAGAGAAGGTGCTAGCAGGGAATTCTCTGCCTGCCTTTCCCCAGAGCTCTGCAAGCTCTCCAGGACAACAGCAGATCTGGGGCTCTGTGCTTTCTTTCGTTCTGAACATGTGTTACTGTTTTCTGCACAAAATCGATTCTGCGAAGCAATGTGAACACTTCTGCTTCCCAGGCACAGAGAAGGTGCTAGCAGGGAATTCTCTGCCTGCCTTTCCCCGGGGCTCTGCAAGTTCTCCAGGACAACAGCAAATCTGGGGCTCTGTGCTTTCTTTCGTTCTGAACACGTGTTACTGTTTTCTGCACAAAAGCGATTCTGCGAAGCAATGTGAACAGGCACATAGAAGGTGCTAGCAGGGAATTCTCTGCCTGCCTTTCCCCAGTGCTCTGCAAGCTCTCCAGGACAACAGCAAATCTGGGGCTCTGTGCTTTCTTTCGTTCTGAACAAGTGTTACTGTTCTCTGCACAAAAGCGATTCTGCGAAGCAATTTGAATATGCACAGAGAAGGTGCTAGCAGGGAATTCTCTGCCTGCCTTTCCCCAGTGCTCTGCAAGCTCTCCAGGACAACAGCAAATCTGGGGCTCTGTGCTTTCTTTCATTCTGAACAAGTGTTAGTGTTTTCTGCACAAAAGCGATTCTGCGAAGCAATGTGAACACTTCTGCTTCCCAGGCACAGAGAAGGTGCTAGCAGGGAATTCTCTGCCTGCCTTTCCCCAGTGCTCTGCAAGCTCTCCAGGACAACAGCAAATCTGGGGCTCTGTGCTTTCTTTCGTTCTGAACAAGTGTTACTGTTCTCTGCACAAAAGTGATTCTGCGAAGCAATGTGAACAGGCACAGAGAAGGTGCTAGCAGGGAATTCTCTGCCTGCCTTTCCCCAGTGCTCTGCAAGCTCTCCAGGACAACAGCAAATCTGGGGCTCTGTGCTTTCTTTCGTTCTGAACAAGTGTTACTGTTCTCTGCACAAAAGCGATTCTGCGAAGCAATTTGAATATGCACAGAGAAGGTGCTAGCAGGGAATTCTCTGCCTGCCTTTCCCCAGTGCTCTGCAAGCTCTCCAGGACAACAACAAATCTGGGTCTCTGTGCTTTCTTTCGTTCTGAACAAGTGTTACGGTTTTCTGCACAAAAGCGATTCTGCGAAGCAATGTGAACACTTCTGCTTCCCAGGCACAGAGAAGGTGCTAGCAGGGAATTCTCTGCCTGCCTTTCCCCAGTGCTCTGCAAGCTCTCCAGGACAACAGCAAATCTGGGGCTCTGTGCTTTCTTTCGTTCTGAACAAGTGTTACTGTTCTCTGCACAAAAGCGATTCTGCGAAGCAATTTGAATATGCACAGAGAAGGTGCTAGCAGGGAATTCTCTGCCTGCCTTTCCCCAGTGCTCTGCAAGCTCTCCAGGACAACATAAAATCTGGGGCTCTGTGCTTTCTTTCGTTCTGAACAAGTGTTACTGTTTTCTGCACAAAAGCGATTCTGCGAAGCAATGTGAACACTTCTGCTTCCCAGGCACAGAGAAGGTGCTAGCAGGGAATTCTCTGCCTGCCTTTCCCCAGGGCTCTGCAAGCTCTCCAGGACAACAGCAAATCTGGGGCTCTGTGCTTTCTTTCGTTCTGAACAAGTGTTACTGTTTTCTGCACAAAAGCGATTCTGCGAAGCAATGTGAACACTTCTGCTTCCCAGGCACAGAGAAGGTGCTAGCAGGGAATTCTCTGCCTGCCTTTCCCCAGGGCTCTGCAAGCTCTCCAGGACAACAGCAAATCTGGGGCTCTGTGCTTTCTTTCGTTCTGAACAAGTGTTACTGTTTTCTGCACAAAAGCGATTCTGCGAAGCAATGTGAACAGGCACAGAGAAGGTGCTAGCAGGGAATTCTCTGCCTGCCTTTCCCCAGTTCTCTGCAAGCTCTCCAGGACAACAGCAGATCTGGGGCTCTGTGCTTTCTTTCGTTCTGAACAAGTGTTACTGTTTTCTGCACAAAAGCGATTCTGCGAAGCAATGTGAACACTTCTGCTTCCCAGGCACAGAGAAGGTGCTAGCAGGGAATTCTCTGCCTGCCTTTCCCCAGTGCTCTGCAAGCTCTCCAGGACAACATAAAATCTGGGGCTCTGTGCTTTCTTTCGTTCTGAACAAGTGTTACTGTTTTTTGCACAAAAGCGATTCTGCGAAGCAATGTGAAAACTTCTGCTTCCCAGGCACATAGAAGGTGCTAGCAGGGAATTCTCTGCCTGCCTTTCCCCAGTGCTCTGCAAGCTCTCCAGGACAACATAAAATCTGGGGCTCTGTGCTTTCTTTCGTTCTGAACAAGTGTTACTGTTTTCTGCACAAAAGCGATTCTGCGAAGCAATGTGAACACTTCTGCTTCCCAGGCACAGAGAAGGTGCTAGCAGGGAATTCTCTGCTTGCCTTTCCCCAGTGCTCTGCAAGCTCTCCAGGACAACATAAAATCTGGGGCTCTGTGCTTTCTTTCATTGTGAACACGTGTTACTGTTTTCTGCACAAAATCGATTCTGCGAAGCAATGTGAACACTTCTGCTTCCCAGGCACAGAGAAGGTGCTAGCAGGGAATTCTCTGCCAGCCTTTCCCAAGTGCTCTGCAAGCTCTCCAGGAAGACATAAAATCTGGGGCTCTGTGCTTTCTTTCGTTCTGAACAAGTGTTACTGTTTTCTGCACAAAAGCGATTCTGCGAAGCAATGTGAACAGGCACAGAGAAGGTGCTAGCAGGGAATTCTCTGCCTGCCTTTCCCCAGTGCTCTGCAAGCTCTCCAGGACTACAGCAAATCTGGGGCTCTGTGCTTTCTTTCGTTCTGAACAAGTGTTACTGTTCTCTGCACAAAAGCGATTCTGCGAAGCAATTTGAATATGCACAGAGAAGGTGCTAGCAGGGAATTCTCTGCCTGCCTTTCCCCAGTGCTCTGCAAGCTCTCCAGGACAACAGCAGATCTGGGGCTCTGTGCTTTCTTTCGTTCTGAACACGTGTTACTGTTTTCTGCACAAAATCGATTCTGCGAAGCAATGTGAACACTTCTGCTTCCCAGGCACAGAGAAGGTGCTAGCAGGGAATTCTCTGCCTGCCTTTCCCCAGTGCTCTGCAAGCTCTCCAGGACAACAGCAAATCTGGGGCTCTGTGCTTTCTTTCATTCTGAACAAGTGTTAGTGTTTTCTGCACAAAAGCGATTCTGCGAAGCAATGTGAACACTTCTGCTTCCCAGGCACAGAGAAGGTGCTAGCAGGGAATTCTCTGCCTGCCTTTCCCCAGTGCTCTGCAAGCTCTCCAGGACAACAGCAAATCTGGGGCTCTGTGCTTTCTTTCGTTCTGAACAAGTGTTACTGTTTTCTGCACAAAAGCGATTCTGCGAAGCAATGTGAACACTTCTGCTTCCCAGGCACAGAGAAGGTGCTAGCAGGGAATTCTCTGCCTGCCTTTCCCCAGTGCTCTGCAAGCTCTCCAGGACAACATAAAATCTGGGGCTCTGTGCTTTCTTTCGTTCTGAACAAGTGTTACTGTTTTCTGCACAAAAGCGATTCTGCGAAGCAATGTGAACACTTCTGCTTCCCAGGCACAGAGAAGGTGCTAGCAGGGAATTCTCTGCCTGCCTTTCCCCAGGGCTATGCAAGCTCTCCAGGACAACAGCAAATCTGGGGCTCTGTGCTTTCTTTCGTTCTGAACAAGTGTTACTGTTCTCTGCACAAAAGCGATTCTGCGAAGCAATGTGAACAGGCACAGAGAAGGTGCTAGCAGGGAATTCTCTGCCTGCCTTTCCCCAGTGCTCTGCAAGCTCTCCAGGACTACAGCAAATCTGGGGCTCTGTGCTTTCTTTCGTTCTGAACAAGTGTTACTGTTCTCTGCACAAAAGCGATTCTGCGAAGCAATTTGAATATGCACAGAGAAGGTGCTAGCAGGGAATTCTCTGCCTGCCTTTCCCCAGTGCTCTGCAAGCTCTCCAGGACAACAACAAATCTGGGTCTCTGTGCTTTCTTTCGTTCTGAACAAGTGTTACGGTTTTCTGCACAAAAGCGATTCTGCGAAGCAATGTGAACACTTCTGCTTCCCAGGCACAGAGAAGGTGCTAGCAGGGAATTCTCTGCCTGCCTTTCCCCAGTGCTCTGCAAGCTCTCCAGGACAACAACAAATCTGGGGCTCTGTGCTTTCTTTCGTTCTGAACAAGTGTTACTGTTTTCTGCACAAAAGCGATTCTGCGAAGCAATGTGAACAGGCACAGAGAAGGTGCTAGCAGGGAATTCTCTGCCTGCCTTTCCCCAGTTCTCTGCAAGCTCTCCAGGACAACAGCAGATCTGGGGCTCTGTGCTTTCTTTCGTTCTGAACAAGTGTTACTGTTTTCTGCACAAAAGCGATTCTGCGAAGCAATGTGAACACTTCTGCTTCCCAGGCACAGAGAAGGTGCTAGCAGGGAATTCTCTGCCTGCCTTTCCCCAGTGCTCTGCAAGCTCTCCAGGACAACATAAAATCTGGGGCTCTGTGCTTTCTTTCGTTCTGAACAAGTGTTACTGTTTTTTGCACAAAAGCGATTCTGCGAAGCAATGTGAAAACTTCTGCTTCCCAGGCACATAGAAGGTGCTAGCAGGGAATTCTCTGCCTGCCTTTCCCCAGTGCTCTGCAAGCTCTCCAGGACAACATAAAATCTGGGGCTCTGTGCTTTCTTTCGTTCTGAACAAGTGTTACTGTTTTCTGCACAAAAGCGATTCTGCGAAGCAATGTGAACACTTCTGCTTCCCAGGCACAGAGAAGGTGCTAGCAGGGAATTCTCTGCTTGCCTTTCCCCAGTGCTCTGCAAGCTCTCCAGGACAACATAAAATCTGGGGCTCTGTGCTTTCTTTCATTGTGAACACGTGTTACTGTTTTCTGCACAAAATCGATTCTGCGAAGCAATGTGAACACTTCTGCTTCCCAGGCACAGAGAAGGTGCTAGCAGGGAATTCTCTGCCAGCCTTTCCCAAGTGCTCTGCAAGCTCTCCAGGACAACAGCAAATCTGGGGCTCTGTGCTTTCTTTCGTTCTGAACAAGTGTTACTGTTTTCTGCACAAAAGCGATTCTGCGAAGCAATGTGAACAGGCACAGAGAAGGTGCTAGCAGGGAATTCTCTGCCTGCCTTTCCCCAGTGCTCTGCAAGCTCTCCAGGACAACAGCAAATCTGGGGCTCTGTGCTTTCTTTCGTTCTGAACAAGTGTTACTGTTCTCTGCACAAAAGCGATTCTGCGAAGCAATTTGAATATGCACAGAGAAGGTGCTAGCAGGGAATTCTCTGCCTGCCTTTCCCCAGTGCTCTGCAAGCTCTCCAGGACAACAGCAGATCTGGGGCTCTGTGCTTTCTTTCGTTCTGAACAAGTGTTACTGTTTTCTGCACAAAAGCGATTCTGCGAAGCAATGTGAACAGGCACAGAGAAGGTGCTAGCAGGGAATTCTCTGCCTGCCTTTCCCCAGTGCTCTGCAAGCTCTCCAGGACAACAGCAAATCTGGGGCTCTGTGCTTTCTTTCGTTCTGAACAAGTGTTACTGTTCTCTGCACAAAAGCGATTCTGCGAAGCAATTTGAATATGCACAGAGAAGGTGCTAGCAGGGAATTCTATGCCTGCCTTTCCCCAGTGCTCTGCAAGCTCTCCAGGACAACAGCAGATCTGGGGCTCTGTGCTTTCTTTCGTTCTGAACACGTGTTACTGTTTTCTGCACAAAATCGATTCTGCGAAGCAATGTGAACACTTCTGCTTCCCAGCCACAGAGAAGGTGCTAGCAGGGAATTCTCTGCCTGCCTTTCCCCAGGGCTCTGCAAGCTCTCCAGAACAACAGCAAATCTGGGGCTCTGTGCTTTCTTTCATTCTGAACAAGTGTTAGTGTTTTCTGCACAAAAGCGATTCTGCGAAGCAATGTGAACACTTCTGCTTCCCAGGCACAGAGAAGGTGCTAGCAGGGAATTCTCTGCCTGCCTTTCCCCAGTGCTCTGCAAGCTCTCCAGGACAACATAAAATCTGGGGCTCTGTGCTTTCTTTCGTTCTGAACAAGTGTTACTGTTTTCTGCACAAAAGCGATTCTGCGAAGCAATGTGAACACTTCTGCTTCCCAGGCACAGAGAAGGTGCTAGCAGGGAATTCTCTGCCTGCCTTTCCCCAGTGCTCTGCAAGCTCTCCAGGACAACATAAAATCTGGGGCTCTGTGCTTTCTTTCGTTCTGAACAAGTGTTACTGTTTTCTGCACAAAAGCGATTCTGCGAAGCAATGTGAACACTTCTGCTTCCCAGGCACAGAGAAGGTGCTAGCAGGGAATTCTCTGCCTGCCTTTCCCCAGGGCTATGCAAGCTCTCCAGGACAACAGCAAATCTGGGGCTCTGTGCTTTCTTTCGTTCTGAACAAGTGTTACTGTTCTCTGCACAAAAGCGATTCTGCGAAGCAATGTGAACAGGCACAGAGAAGGTGCTAGCAGGGAATTCTCTGCCTGCCTTTCCCCAGTGCTCTGCAAGCTCTCCAGGACTACAGCAAATCTGGGGCTCTGTGCTTTCTTTCGTTCTGAACAAGTGTTACTGTTCTCTGCACAAAAGCGATTCTGCGAAGCAATTTGAATATGCACAGAGAAGGTGCTAGCAGGGAATTCTCTGCCTGCCTTTCCCCAGTGCTCTGCAAGCTCTCCAGGACAACAACAAATCTGGGTCTCTGTGCTTTCTTTCGTTCTGAACAAGTGTTACGGTTTTCTGCACAAAAGCGATTCTGCGAAGCAATGTGAACACTTCTGCTTCCCAGGCACAGAGAAGGTGCTAGCAGGGAATTCTCTGCCTGCCTTTCCCCAGTGCTCTGCAAGCTCTCCAGGACAACAGCAAATCTGGGGCTCTGTGCTTTCTTTCGTTCTGAACAAGTGTTACTGTTCTCTGCACAAAAGCGATTCTGCGAAGCAATTTGAATATGCACAGAGAAGGTGCTAGCAGGGAATTCTCTGCCTGCCTTTCCCCAGTGCTCTGCAAGCTCTCCAGGACAACATAAAATCTGGGGCTCTGTGCTTTCTTTCGTTCTGAACAAGTGTTACTGTTTTCTGCACAAAAGCGATTCTGCGAAGCAATGTGAACACTTCTGCTTCCCAGGCACAGAGAAGGTGCTAGCAGGGAATTCTCTGCCTGCCTTTCCCCAGGGCTCTGCAAGCTCTCCAGGACAACAGCAAATCTGAGGCTCTGTGCTTTCTTTCGTTCTGAACAAGTGTTACTGTTTTCTGCACAAAAGCGATTCTGCGAAGCAATGTGAACACTTCTGCTTCCCAGGCACAGAGAAGGTGCTAGCAGGGAATTCTCTGCCTGCCTTTCCCCAGGGCTCTGCAAGCTCTCCAGGACAACAGCAAATCTGGGGCTCTGTGCTTTCTTTCGTTCTGAACAAGTGTTACTGTTTTCTGCACAAAAGCGATTCTGCGAAGCAATGTGAACAGGCACAGAGAAGGTGCTAGCAGGGAATTCTCTGCCTGCCTTTCCCCAGTTCTCTGCAAGCTCTCCAGGACAACATAAAATCTGGGGCTCTGTGCTTTCTTTCGTTCTGAACAAGTGTTACTGTTTTCTGCACAAAAGCGATTCTGCGAAGCAATGTGAACACTTCTGCTTCCCAGGCACAGAGAAGGTGCTAGCAGGGAATTCTCTGCCTGCCTTTCCCCAGTGCTCTGCAAGCTCTCCAGGACAACATAAAATCTGGGGCTCTGTGCTTTCTTTCGTTCTGAACAAGTGTTACTGTTTTTTGCACAAAAGCGATTCTGCGAAGCAATGTGAAAACTTCTGCTTCCCAGGCACATAGAAGGTGCTAGCAGGGAATTCTCTGCCTGCCTTTCCCCAGTGCTCTGCAAGCTCTCCAGGACAACATAAAATCTGGGGCTCTGTGCTTTCTTTCGTTCTGAACAAGTGTTACTGTTTTCTGCACAAAAGCGATTCTGCGAAGCAATGTGAACACTTCTGCTTCCCAGGCACAGAGAAGGTGCTAGCAGGGAATTCTATGCCTGCCTTTCCCCAGTGCTCTGCAAGCTCTCCAGGACAACATAAAATCTGGGGCTCTGTGCTTTCTTTCGTTCTGAACAAGTGTTACTGTTTTCTGCACAAAAGCGATTCTGCGAAGCAATGTGAACACTTCTGCTTCCCAGGCACAGAGAAGGTGCTAGCAGGGAATTCTCTGCCTGCCTTTCCCCAGTGCTCTGCAAGCTCTCCAGGACAACATAAAATCTGGGGCTCTGTGCTTTCTTTCGTTCTGAACAAGTGTTACTGTTTTCTGCACAAAAGCGATTCTGCGAAGCAATGTGAACACTTCTGCTTCCCAGGCACAGAGAAGGTGCTAGCAGGGAATTCTCTGCCTGCCTTTCCCCAGTGCTCTGCAAGCTCTCCAGGACTACAGCAAATCTGGGGCTCTGTGCTTTCTTTCGTTCTGAACAAGTGTTACTGTTCTCTGCACAAAAGCGATTCTGCGAAGCAATTTGAATATGCACAGAGAAGGTGCTAGCAGGGAATTCTCTGCCTGCCTTTCCCCAGTGCTCTGCAAGCTCTCCAGGACAACAGCAGATCTGGGGCTCTGTGCTTTCTTTCGTTCTGAACACGTGTTACTGTTTTCTGCACAAAATCGATTCTGCGAAGCAATGTGAACACTTCTGCTTCCCAGGCACAGAGAAGGTGCTAGCAGGGAATTCTCTGCCTGCCTTTCCCCAGTGCTCTGCAAGCTCTCCAGGACAACAGCAAATCTGGGGCTCTGTGCTTTCTTTCATTCTGAACAAGTGTTAGTGTTTTCTGCACAAAAGCGATTCTGCGAAGCAATGTGAACACTTCTGCTTCCCAGGCACAGAGAAGGTGCTAGCAGGGAATTCTCTGCCTGCCTTTCCCCAGTGCTCTGCAAGCTCTCCAGGACAACAGCAAATCTGGGGCTCTGTGCTTTCTTTCGTTCTGAACAAGTGTTACTGTTTTCTGCACAAAAGCGATTCTGCGAAGCAATGTGAACACTTCTGCTTCCCAGGCACAGAGAAGGTGCTAGCAGGGAATTCTCTGCCTGCCTTTCCCCAGTGCTCTGCAAGCTCTCCAGGACAACATAAAATCTGGGGCTCTGTGCTTTCTTTCGTTCTGAACAAGTGTTACTGTTTTCTGCACAAAAGCGATTCTGCGAAGCAATGTGAACACTTCTGCTTCCCAGGCACAGAGAAGGTGCTAGCAGGGAATTCTCTGCCTGCCTTTCCCCAGGGCTATGCAAGCTCTCCAGGACAACAGCAAATCTGGGGCTCTGTGCTTTCTTTCGTTCTGAACAAGTGTTACTGTTCTCTGCACAAAAGCGATTCTGCGAAGCAATGTGAACAGGCACAGAGAAGGTGCTAGCAGGGAATTCTCTGCCTGCCTTTCCCCAGTGCTCTGCAAGCTCTCCAGGACTACAGCAAATCTGGGGCTCTGTGCTTTCTTTCGTTCTGAACAAGTGTTACTGTTCTCTGCACAAAAGCGATTCTGCGAAGCAATTTGAATATGCACAGAGAAGGTGCTAGCAGGGAATTCTCTGCCTGCCTTTCCCCAGTGCTCTGCAAGCTCTCCAGGACAACAACAAATCTGGGTCTCTGTGCTTTCTTTCGTTCTGAACAAGTGTTACGGTTTTCTGCACAAAAGCGATTCTGCGAAGCAATGTGAACACTTCTGCTTCCCAGGCACAGAGAAGGTGCTAGCAGGGAATTCTCTGCCTGCCTTTCCCCAGTGCTCTGCAAGCTCTCCAGGACAACAACAAATCTGGGGCTCTGTGCTTTCTTTCGTTCTGAACAAGTGTTACTGTTTTCTGCACAAAAGCGATTCTGCGAAGCAATGTGAACAGGCACAGAGAAGGTGCTAGCAGGGAATTCTCTGCCTGCCTTTCCCCAGTTCTCTGCAAGCTCTCCAGGACAACAGCAGATCTGGGGCTCTGTGCTTTCTTTCGTTCTGAACAAGTGTTACTGTTTTCTGCACAAAAGCGATTCTGCGAAGCAATGTGAACACTTCTGCTTCCCAGGCACAGAGAAGGTGCTAGCAGGGAATTCTCTGCCTGCCTTTCCCCAGTGCTCTGCAAGCTCTCCAGGACAACATAAAATCTGGGGCTCTGTGCTTTCTTTCGTTCTGAACAAGTGTTACTGTTTTTTGCACAAAAGCGATTCTGCGAAGCAATGTGAAAACTTCTGCTTCCCAGGCACATAGAAGGTGCTAGCAGGGAATTCTCTGCCTGCCTTTCCCCAGTGCTCTGCAAGCTCTCCAGGACAACATAAAATCTGGGGCTCTGTGCTTTCTTTCGTTCTGAACAAGTGTTACTGTTTTCTGCACAAAAGCGATTCTGCGAAGCAATGTGAACACTTCTGCTTCCCAGGCACAGAGAAGGTGCTAGCAGGGAATTCTCTGCTTGCCTTTCCCCAGTGCTCTGCAAGCTCTCCAGGACAACATAAAATCTGGGGCTCTGTGCTTTCTTTCATTGTGAACACGTGTTACTGTTTTCTGCACAAAATCGATTCTGCGAAGCAATGTGAACACTTCTGCTTCCCAGGCACAGAGAAGGTGCTAGCAGGGAATTCTCTGCCAGCCTTTCCCAAGTGCTCTGCAAGCTCTCCAGGACAACAGCAAATCTGGGGCTCTGTGCTTTCTTTCGTTCTGAACAAGTGTTACTGTTTTCTGCACAAAAGCGATTCTGCGAAGCAATGTGAACAGGCACAGAGAAGGTGCTAGCAGGGAATTCTCTGCCTGCCTTTCCCCAGTGCTCTGCAAGCTCTCCAGGACAACAGCAAATCTGGGGCTCTGTGCTTTCTTTCGTTCTGAACAAGTGTTACTGTTCTCTGCACAAAAGCGATTCTGCGAAGCAATTTGAATATGCACAGAGAAGGTGCTAGCAGGGAATTCTCTGCCTGCCTTTCCCCAGTGCTCTGCAAGCTCTCCAGGACAACAGCAGATCTGGGGCTCTGTGCTTTCTTTCGTTCTGAACAAGTGTTACTGTTTTCTGCACAAAAGCGATTCTGCGAAGCAATGTGAACAGGCACAGAGAAGGTGCTAGCAGGGAATTCTCTGCCTGCCTTTCCCCAGTGCTCTGCAAGCTCTCCAGGACAACAGCAAATCTGGGGCTCTGTGCTTTCTTTCGTTCTGAACAAGTGTTACTGTTCTCTGCACAAAAGCGATTCTGCGAAGCAATTTGAATATGCACAGAGAAGGTGCTAGCAGGGAATTCTATGCCTGCCTTTCCCCAGTGCTCTGCAAGCTCTCCAGGACAACAGCAGATCTGGGGCTCTGTGCTTTCTTTCGTTCTGAACACGTGTTACTGTTTTCTGCACAAAATCGATTCTGCGAAGCAATGTGAACACTTCTGCTTCCCAGCCACAGAGAAGGTGCTAGCAGGGAATTCTCTGCCTGCCTTTCCCCAGGGCTCTGCAAGCTCTCCAGAACAACAGCAAATCTGGGGCTCTGTGCTTTCTTTCATTCTGAACAAGTGTTAGTGTTTTCTGCACAAAAGCGATTCTGCGAAGCAATGTGAACACTTCTGCTTCCCAGGCACAGAGAAGGTGCTAGCAGGGAATTCTCTGCCTGCCTTTCCCCAGTGCTCTGCAAGCTCTCCAGGACAACATAAAATCTGGGGCTCTGTGCTTTCTTTCGTTCTGAACAAGTGTTACTGTTTTCTGCACAAAAGCGATTCTGCGAAGCAATGTGAACACTTCTGCTTCCCAGGCACAGAGAAGGTGCTAGCAGGGAATTCTCTGCCTGCCTTTCCCCAGTGCTCTGCAAGCTCTCCAGGACAACATAAAATCTGGGGCTCTGTGCTTTCTTTCGTTCTGAACAAGTGTTACTGTTTTCTGCACAAAAGCGATTCTGCGAAGCAATGTGAACACTTCTGCTTCCCAGGCACAGAGAAGGTGCTAGCAGGGAATTCTCTGCCTGCCTTTCCCCAGGGCTATGCAAGCTCTCCAGGACAACAGCAAATCTGGGGCTCTGTGCTTTCTTTCGTTCTGAACAAGTGTTACTGTTCTCTGCACAAAAGCGATTCTGCGAAGCAATGTGAACAGGCACAGAGAAGGTGCTAGCAGGGAATTCTCTGCCTGCCTTTCCCCAGTGCTCTGCAAGCTCTCCAGGACTACAGCAAATCTGGGGCTCTGTGCTTTCTTTCGTTCTGAACAAGTGTTACTGTTCTCTGCACAAAAGCGATTCTGCGAAGCAATTTGAATATGCACAGAGAAGGTGCTAGCAGGGAATTCTCTGCCTGCCTTTCCCCAGTGCTCTGCAAGCTCTCCAGGACAACAACAAATCTGGGTCTCTGTGCTTTCTTTCGTTCTGAACAAGTGTTACGGTTTTCTGCACAAAAGCGATTCTGCGAAGCAATGTGAACACTTCTGCTTCCCAGGCACAGAGAAGGTGCTAGCAGGGAATTCTCTGCCTGCCTTTCCCCAGTGCTCTGCAAGCTCTCCAGGACAACAGCAAATCTGGGGCTCTGTGCTTTCTTTCGTTCTGAACAAGTGTTACTGTTCTCTGCACAAAAGCGATTCTGCGAAGCAATTTGAATATGCACAGAGAAGGTGCTAGCAGGGAATTCTCTGCCTGCCTTTCCCCAGTGCTCTGCAAGCTCTCCAGGACAACATAAAATCTGGGGCTCTGTGCTTTCTTTCGTTCTGAACAAGTGTTACTGTTTTCTGCACAAAAGCGATTCTGCGAAGCAATGTGAACACTTCTGCTTCCCAGGCACAGAGAAGGTGCTAGCAGGGAATTCTCTGCCTGCCTTTCCCCAGGGCTCTGCAAGCTCTCCAGGACAACAGCAAATCTGAGGCTCTGTGCTTTCTTTCGTTCTGAACAAGTGTTACTGTTTTCTGCACAAAAGCGATTCTGCGAAGCAATGTGAACACTTCTGCTTCCCAGGCACAGAGAAGGTGCTAGCAGGGAATTCTCTGCCTGCCTTTCCCCAGGGCTCTGCAAGCTCTCCAGGACAACAGCAAATCTGGGGCTCTGTGCTTTCTTTCGTTCTGAACAAGTGTTACTGTTTTCTGCACAAAAGCGATTCTGCGAAGCAATGTGAACAGGCACAGAGAAGGTGCTAGCAGGGAATTCTCTGCCTGCCTTTCCCCAGTTCTCTGCAAGCTCTCCAGGACAACAGCAGATCTGGGGCTCTGTGCTTTCTTTCGTTCTGAACAAGTGTTACTGTTTTCTGCACAAAAGCGATTCTGCGAAGCAATGTGAACACTTCTGCTTCCCAGGCACAGAGAAGGTGCTAGCAGGGAATTCTCTGCCTGCCTTTCCCCAGTGCTCTGCAAGCTCTCCAGGACAACATAAAATCTGGGGCTCTGTGCTTTCTTTCGTTCTGAACAAGTGTTACTGTTTTTTGCACAAAAGCGATTCTGCGAAGCAATGTGAAAACTTCTGCTTCCCAGGCACATAGAAGGTGCTAGCAGGGAATTCTCTGCCTGCCTTTCCCCAGTGCTCTGCAAGCTCTCCAGGACAACATAAAATCTGGGGCTCTGTGCTTTCTTTCGTTCTGAACAAGTGTTACTGTTTTCTGCACAAAAGCGATTCTGCGAAGCAATGTGAACACTTCTGCTTCCCAGGCACAGAGAAGGTGCTAGCAGGGAATTCTCTGCTTGCCTTTCCCCAGTGCTCTGCAAGCTCTCCAGGACAACATAAAATCTGGGGCTCTGTGCTTTCTTTCATTGTGAACACGTGTTACTGTTTTCTGCACAAAATCGATTCTGCGAAGCAATGTGAACACTTCTGCTTCCCAGGCACAGAGAAGGTGCTAGCAGGGAATTCTCTGCCAGCCTTTCCCAAGTGCTCTGCAAGCTCTCCAGGACAACAGCAAATCTGGGGCTCTGTGCTTTCTTTCGTTCTGAACAAGTGTTACTGTTTTCTGCACAAAAGCGATTCTGCGAAGCAATGTGAACAGGCACAGAGAAGGTGCTAGCAGGGAATTCTCTGCCTGCCTTTCCCCAGTGCTCTGCAAGCTCTCCAGGACAACAGCAAATCTGGGGCTCTGTGCTTTCTTTCGTTCTGAACAAGTGTTACTGTTCTCTGCACAAAAGCGATTCTGCGAAGCAATTTGAATATGCACAGAGAAGGTGCTAGCAGGGAATTCTCTGCCTGCCTTTCCCCAGTGCTCTGCAAGCTCTCCAGGACAACAGCAGATCTGGGGCTCTGTGCTTTCTTTCGTTCTGAACAAGTGTTACTGTTTTCTGCACAAAAGCGATTCTGCGAAGCAATGTGAACAGGCACAGAGAAGGTGCTAGCAGGGAATTCTCTGCCTGCCTTTCCCCAGTGCTCTGCAAGCTCTCCAGGACAACAGCAAATCTGGGGCTCTGTGCTTTCTTTCGTTCTGAACAAGTGTTACTGTTCTCTGCACAAAAGCGATTCTGCGAAGCAATTTGAATATGCACAGAGAAGGTGCTAGCAGGGAATTCTATGCCTGCCTTTCCCCAGTGCTCTGCAAGCTCTCCAGGACAACAGCAGATCTGGGGCTCTGTGCTTTCTTTCGTTCTGAACACGTGTTACTGTTTTCTGCACAAAATCGATTCTGCGAAGCAATGTGAACACTTCTGCTTCCCAGCCACAGAGAAGGTGCTAGCAGGGAATTCTCTGCCTGCCTTTCCCCAGGGCTCTGCAAGCTCTCCAGAACAACAGCAAATCTGGGGCTCTGTGCTTTCTTTCATTCTGAACAAGTGTTAGTGTTTTCTGCACAAAAGCGATTCTGCGAAGCAATGTGAACACTTCTGCTTCCCAGGCACAGAGAAGGTGCTAGCAGGGAATTCTCTGCCTGCCTTTCCCCAGTGCTCTGCAAGCTCTCCAGGACAACATAAAATCTGGGGCTCTGTGCTTTCTTTCGTTCTGAACAAGTGTTACTGTTTTCTGCACAAAAGCGATTCTGCGAAGCAATGTGAACACTTCTGCTTCCCAGGCACAGAGAAGGTGCTAGCAGGGAATTCTCTGCCTGCCTTTCCCCAGTGCTCTGCAAGCTCTCCAGGACAACATAAAATCTGGGGCTCTGTGCTTTCTTTCGTTCTGAACAAGTGTTACTGTTTTCTGCACAAAAGCGATTCTGCGAAGCAATGTGAACACTTCTGCTTCCCAGGCACAGAGAAGGTGCTAGCAGGGAATTCTCTGCCTGCCTTTCCCCAGGGCTATGCAAGCTCTCCAGGACAACAGCAAATCTGGGGCTCTGTGCTTTCTTTCGTTCTGAACAAGTGTTACTGTTCTCTGCACAAAAGCGATTCTGCGAAGCAATGTGAACAGGCACAGAGAAGGTGCTAGCAGGGAATTCTCTGCCTGCCTTTCCCCAGTGCTCTGCAAGCTCTCCAGGACTACAGCAAATCTGGGGCTCTGTGCTTTCTTTCGTTCTGAACAAGTGTTACTGTTCTCTGCACAAAAGCGATTCTGCGAAGCAATTTGAATATGCACAGAGAAGGTGCTAGCAGGGAATTCTCTGCCTGCCTTTCCCCAGTGCTCTGCAAGCTCTCCAGGACAACAACAAATCTGGGTCTCTGTGCTTTCTTTCGTTCTGAACAAGTGTTACGGTTTTCTGCACAAAAGCGATTCTGCGAAGCAATGTGAACACTTCTGCTTCCCAGGCACAGAGAAGGTGCTAGCAGGGAATTCTCTGCCTGCCTTTCCCCAGTGCTCTGCAAGCTCTCCAGGACAACAGCAAATCTGGGGCTCTGTGCTTTCTTTCGTTCTGAACAAGTGTTACTGTTCTCTGCACAAAAGCGATTCTGCGAAGCAATTTGAATATGCACAGAGAAGGTGCTAGCAGGGAATTCTCTGCCTGCCTTTCCCCAGTGCTCTGCAAGCTCTCCAGGACAACATAAAATCTGGGGCTCTGTGCTTTCTTTCGTTCTGAACAAGTGTTACTGTTTTCTGCACAAAAGCGATTCTGCGAAGCAATGTGAACACTTCTGCTTCCCAGGCACAGAGAAGGTGCTAGCAGGGAATTCTCTGCCTGCCTTTCCCCAGGGCTCTGCAAGCTCTCCAGGACAACAGCAAATCTGAGGCTCTGTGCTTTCTTTCGTTCTGAACAAGTGTTACTGTTTTCTGCACAAAAGCGATTCTGCGAAGCAATGTGAACACTTCTGCTTCCCAGGCACAGAGAAGGTGCTAGCAGGGAATTCTCTGCCTGCCTTTCCCCAGGGCTCTGCAAGCTCTCCAGGACAACAGCAAATCTGGGGCTCTGTGCTTTCTTTCGTTCTGAACAAGTGTTACTGTTTTCTGCACAAAAGCGATTCTGCGAAGCAATGTGAACAGGCACAGAGAAGGTGCTAGCAGGGAATTCTCTGCCTGCCTTTCCCCAGTTCTCTGCAAGCTCTCCAGGACAACATAAAATCTGGGGCTCTGTGCTTTCTTTCGTTCTGAACAAGTGTTACTGTTTTCTGCACAAAAGCGATTCTGCGAAGCAATGTGAACACTTCTGCTTCCCAGGCACAGAGAAGGTGCTAGCAGGGAATTCTCTGCCTGCCTTTCCCCAGTGCTCTGCAAGCTCTCCAGGACAACATAAAATCTGGGGCTCTGTGCTTTCTTTCGTTCTGAACAAGTGTTACTGTTTTTTGCACAAAAGCGATTCTGCGAAGCAATGTGAAAACTTCTGCTTCCCAGGCACATAGAAGGTGCTAGCAGGGAATTCTCTGCCTGCCTTTCCCCAGTGCTCTGCAAGCTCTCCAGGACAACATAAAATCTGGGGCTCTGTGCTTTCTTTCGTTCTGAACAAGTGTTACTGTTTTCTGCACAAAAGCGATTCTGCGAAGCAATGTGAACACTTCTGCTTCCCAGGCACAGAGAAGGTGCTAGCAGGGAATTCTATGCCTGCCTTTCCCCAGTGCTCTGCAAGCTCTCCAGGACAACATAAAATCTGGGGCTCTGTGCTTTCTTTCGTTCTGAACAAGTGTTACTGTTTTCTGCACAAAAGCGATTCTGCGAAGCAATGTGAACACTTCTGCTTCCCAGGCACAGAGAAGGTGCTAGCAGGGAATTCTCTGCCTGCCTTTCCCCAGTGCTCTGCAAGCTCTCCAGGACAACATAAAATCTGGGGCTCTGTGCTTTCTTTCGTTCTGAACAAGTGTTACTGTTTTCTGCACAAAAGCGATTCTGCGAAGCAATGTGAACACTTCTGCTTCCCAGGCACAGAGAAGGTGCTAGCAGGGAATTCTCTGCCTGCCTTTCCCCAGTGCTCTGCAAGCTCTCCAGGACTACAGCAAATCTGGGGCTCTGTGCTTTCTTTCGTTCTGAACAAGTGTTACTGTTCTCTGCACAAAAGCGATTCTGCGAAGCAATTTGAATATGCACAGAGAAGGTGCTAGCAGGGAATTCTCTGCCTGCCTTTCCCCAGTGCTCTGCAAGCTCTCCAGGACAACAGCAGATCTGGGGCTCTGTGCTTTCTTTCGTTCTGAACACGTGTTACTGTTTTCTGCACAAAATCGATTCTGCGAAGCAATGTGAACACTTCTGCTTCCCAGGCACAGAGAAGGTGCTAGCAGGGAATTCTCTGCCTGCCTTTCCCCAGTGCTCTGCAAGCTCTCCAGGACAACAGCAAATCTGGGGCTCTGTGCTTTCTTTCATTCTGAACAAGTGTTAGTGTTTTCTGCACAAAAGCGATTCTGCGAAGCAATGTGAACACTTCTGCTTCCCAGGCACAGAGAAGGTGCTAGCAGGGAATTCTCTGCCTGCCTTTCCCCAGTGCTCTGCAAGCTCTCCAGGACAACAGCAAATCTGGGGCTCTGTGCTTTCTTTCGTTCTGAACAAGTGTTACTGTTTTCTGCACAAAAGCGATTCTGCGAAGCAATGTGAACACTTCTGCTTCCCAGGCACAGAGAAGGTGCTAGCAGGGAATTCTCTGCCTGCCTTTCCCCAGTGCTCTGCAAGCTCTCCAGGACAACATAAAATCTGGGGCTCTGTGCTTTCTTTCGTTCTGAACAAGTGTTACTGTTTTCTGCACAAAAGCGATTCTGCGAAGCAATGTGAACACTTCTGCTTCCCAGGCACAGAGAAGGTGCTAGCAGGGAATTCTCTGCCTGCCTTTCCCCAGGGCTATGCAAGCTCTCCAGGACAACAGCAAATCTGGGGCTCTGTGCTTTCTTTCGTTCTGAACAAGTGTTACTGTTCTCTGCACAAAAGCGATTCTGCGAAGCAATGTGAACAGGCACAGAGAAGGTGCTAGCAGGGAATTCTCTGCCTGCCTTTCCCCAGTGCTCTGCAAGCTCTCCAGGACTACAGCAAATCTGGGGCTCTGTGCTTTCTTTCGTTCTGAACAAGTGTTACTGTTCTCTGCACAAAAGCGATTCTGCGAAGCAATTTGAATATGCACAGAGAAGGTGCTAGCAGGGAATTCTCTGCCTGCCTTTCCCCAGTGCTCTGCAAGCTCTCCAGGACAACAACAAATCTGGGTCTCTGTGCTTTCTTTCGTTCTGAACAAGTGTTACGGTTTTCTGCACAAAAGCGATTCTGCGAAGCAATGTGAACACTTCTGCTTCCCAGGCACAGAGAAGGTGCTAGCAGGGAATTCTCTGCCTGCCTTTCCCCAGTGCTCTGCAAGCTCTCCAGGACAACAACAAATCTGGGGCTCTGTGCTTTCTTTCGTTCTGAACAAGTGTTACTGTTTTCTGCACAAAAGCGATTCTGCGAAGCAATGTGAACAGGCACAGAGAAGGTGCTAGCAGGGAATTCTCTGCCTGCCTTTCCCCAGTTCTCTGCAAGCTCTCCAGGACAACAGCAGATCTGGGGCTCTGTGCTTTCTTTCGTTCTGAACAAGTGTTACTGTTTTCTGCACAAAAGCGATTCTGCGAAGCAATGTGAACACTTCTGCTTCCCAGGCACAGAGAAGGTGCTAGCAGGGAATTCTCTGCCTGCCTTTCCCCAGTGCTCTGCAAGCTCTCCAGGACAACATAAAATCTGGGGCTCTGTGCTTTCTTTCGTTCTGAACAAGTGTTACTGTTTTTTGCACAAAAGCGATTCTGCGAAGCAATGTGAAAACTTCTGCTTCCCAGGCACATAGAAGGTGCTAGCAGGGAATTCTCTGCCTGCCTTTCCCCAGTGCTCTGCAAGCTCTCCAGGACAACATAAAATCTGGGGCTCTGTGCTTTCTTTCGTTCTGAACAAGTGTTACTGTTTTCTGCACAAAAGCGATTCTGCGAAGCAATGTGAACACTTCTGCTTCCCAGGCACAGAGAAGGTGCTAGCAGGGAATTCTCTGCTTGCCTTTCCCCAGTGCTCTGCAAGCTCTCCAGGACAACATAAAATCTGGGGCTCTGTGCTTTCTTTCATTGTGAACACGTGTTACTGTTTTCTGCACAAAATCGATTCTGCGAAGCAATGTGAACACTTCTGCTTCCCAGGCACAGAGAAGGTGCTAGCAGGGAATTCTCTGCCAGCCTTTCCCAAGTGCTCTGCAAGCTCTCCAGGACAACAGCAAATCTGGGGCTCTGTGCTTTCTTTCGTTCTGAACAAGTGTTACTGTTTTCTGCACAAAAGCGATTCTGCGAAGCAATGTGAACAGGCACAGAGAAGGTGCTAGCAGGGAATTCTCTGCCTGCCTTTCCCCAGTGCTCTGCAAGCTCTCCAGGACAACAGCAAATCTGGGGCTCTGTGCTTTCTTTCGTTCTGAACAAGTGTTACTGTTCTCTGCACAAAAGCGATTCTGCGAAGCAATTTGAATATGCACAGAGAAGGTGCTAGCAGGGAATTCTCTGCCTGCCTTTCCCCAGTGCTCTGCAAGCTCTCCAGGACAACAGCAGATCTGGGGCTCTGTGCTTTCTTTCGTTCTGAACAAGTGTTACTGTTTTCTGCACAAAAGCGATTCTGCGAAGCAATGTGAACAGGCACAGAGAAGGTGCTAGCAGGGAATTCTCTGCCTGCCTTTCCCCAGTGCTCTGCAAGCTCTCCAGGACAACAGCAAATCTGGGGCTCTGTGCTTTCTTTCGTTCTGAACAAGTGTTACTGTTCTCTGCACAAAAGCGATTCTGCGAAGCAATTTGAATATGCACAGAGAAGGTGCTAGCAGGGAATTCTATGCCTGCCTTTCCCCAGTGCTCTGCAAGCTCTCCAGGACAACAGCAGATCTGGGGCTCTGTGCTTTCTTTCGTTCTGAACACGTGTTACTGTTTTCTGCACAAAATCGATTCTGCGAAGCAATGTGAACACTTCTGCTTCCCAGCCACAGAGAAGGTGCTAGCAGGGAATTCTCTGCCTGCCTTTCCCCAGGGCTCTGCAAGCTCTCCAGAACAACAGCAAATCTGGGGCTCTGTGCTTTCTTTCATTCTGAACAAGTGTTAGTGTTTTCTGCACAAAAGCGATTCTGCGAAGCAATGTGAACACTTCTGCTTCCCAGGCACAGAGAAGGTGCTAGCAGGGAATTCTCTGCCTGCCTTTCCCCAGTGCTCTGCAAGCTCTCCAGGACAACATAAAATCTGGGGCTCTGTGCTTTCTTTCGTTCTGAACAAGTGTTACTGTTTTCTGCACAAAAGCGATTCTGCGAAGCAATGTGAACACTTCTGCTTCCCAGGCACAGAGAAGGTGCTAGCAGGGAATTCTCTGCCTGCCTTTCCCCAGTGCTCTGCAAGCTCTCCAGGACAACATAAAATCTGGGGCTCTGTGCTTTCTTTCGTTCTGAACAAGTGTTACTGTTTTCTGCACAAAAGCGATTCTGCGAAGCAATGTGAACACTTCTGCTTCCCAGGCACAGAGAAGGTGCTAGCAGGGAATTCTCTGCCTGCCTTTCCCCAGGGCTATGCAAGCTCTCCAGGACAACAGCAAATCTGGGGCTCTGTGCTTTCTTTCGTTCTGAACAAGTGTTACTGTTCTCTGCACAAAAGCGATTCTGCGAAGCAATGTGAACAGGCACAGAGAAGGTGCTAGCAGGGAATTCTCTGCCTGCCTTTCCCCAGTGCTCTGCAAGCTCTCCAGGACTACAGCAAATCTGGGGCTCTGTGCTTTCTTTCGTTCTGAACAAGTGTTACTGTTCTCTGCACAAAAGCGATTCTGCGAAGCAATTTGAATATGCACAGAGAAGGTGCTAGCAGGGAATTCTCTGCCTGCCTTTCCCCAGTGCTCTGCAAGCTCTCCAGGACAACAACAAATCTGGGTCTCTGTGCTTTCTTTCGTTCTGAACAAGTGTTACGGTTTTCTGCACAAAAGCGATTCTGCGAAGCAATGTGAACACTTCTGCTTCCCAGGCACAGAGAAGGTGCTAGCAGGGAATTCTCTGCCTGCCTTTCCCCAGTGCTCTGCAAGCTCTCCAGGACAACAGCAAATCTGGGGCTCTGTGCTTTCTTTCGTTCTGAACAAGTGTTACTGTTCTCTGCACAAAAGCGATTCTGCGAAGCAATTTGAATATGCACAGAGAAGGTGCTAGCAGGGAATTCTCTGCCTGCCTTTCCCCAGTGCTCTGCAAGCTCTCCAGGACAACATAAAATCTGGGGCTCTGTGCTTTCTTTCGTTCTGAACAAGTGTTACTGTTTTCTGCACAAAAGCGATTCTGCGAAGCAATGTGAACACTTCTGCTTCCCAGGCACAGAGAAGGTGCTAGCAGGGAATTCTCTGCCTGCCTTTCCCCAGGGCTCTGCAAGCTCTCCAGGACAACAGCAAATCTGAGGCTCTGTGCTTTCTTTCGTTCTGAACAAGTGTTACTGTTTTCTGCACAAAAGCGATTCTGCGAAGCAATGTGAACACTTCTGCTTCCCAGGCACAGAGAAGGTGCTAGCAGGGAATTCTCTGCCTGCCTTTCCCCAGGGCTCTGCAAGCTCTCCAGGACAACAGCAAATCTGGGGCTCTGTGCTTTCTTTCGTTCTGAACAAGTGTTACTGTTTTCTGCACAAAAGCGATTCTGCGAAGCAATGTGAACAGGCACAGAGAAGGTGCTAGCAGGGAATTCTCTGCCTGCCTTTCCCCAGTTCTCTGCAAGCTCTCCAGGACAACATAAAATCTGGGGCTCTGTGCTTTCTTTCGTTCTGAACAAGTGTTACTGTTTTCTGCACAAAAGCGATTCTGCGAAGCAATGTGAACACTTCTGCTTCCCAGGCACAGAGAAGGTGCTAGCAGGGAATTCTCTGCCTGCCTTTCCCCAGTGCTCTGCAAGCTCTCCAGGACAACATAAAATCTGGGGCTCTGTGCTTTCTTTCGTTCTGAACAAGTGTTACTGTTTTTTGCACAAAAGCGATTCTGCGAAGCAATGTGAAAACTTCTGCTTCCCAGGCACATAGAAGGTGCTAGCAGGGAATTCTCTGCCTGCCTTTCCCCAGTGCTCTGCAAGCTCTCCAGGACAACATAAAATCTGGGGCTCTGTGCTTTCTTTCGTTCTGAACAAGTGTTACTGTTTTCTGCACAAAAGCGATTCTGCGAAGCAATGTGAACACTTCTGCTTCCCAGGCACAGAGAAGGTGCTAGCAGGGAATTCTATGCCTGCCTTTCCCCAGTGCTCTGCAAGCTCTCCAGGACAACATAAAATCTGGGGCTCTGTGCTTTCTTTCGTTCTGAACAAGTGTTACTGTTTTCTGCACAAAAGCGATTCTGCGAAGCAATGTGAACACTTCTGCTTCCCAGGCACAGAGAAGGTGCTAGCAGGGAATTCTCTGCCTGCCTTCCCCCACTGCTCTGCAAGCTCTCCAGGACAACATAAAATCTGGGGCTCTGTGCTTTCTTTCGTTCTGAACAAGTGTTAGTGTTTTCTGCACAAAAGCGATTCTGCGAAGCAATGTGAACAGGCACAGAGAAGGTGCTAGCAGGGAATTCTCTGCCTGCCTTTCCCCAGTGCTCTGCAAGCTCTCCAGGACAACAGCAAATCTGGGGCTCTGTGCTTTCTTTCGTTCTGAACAAGTGTTACTGTTCTCTGCACAAAAGCGATTCTGCGAAGCAATTTGAATATGCACAGAGAAGGTGCTAGCAGGGAATTCTCTGCCTGCCTTTCCCCAGTGCTCTGCAAGCTCTCCAGGACAACAGCAGATCTGGGGCTCTGTGCTTTCTTTCGTTCTGAACACGTGTTACTGTTTTCTGCACAAAATCGATTCTGCGAAGCAATGTGAACACTTCTGCTTCCCAGGCACAGAGAAGGTGCTAGCAGGGAATTCTCTGCCTGCCTTTCCCCAGGGCTCTGCAAGCTCTCCAGAACAACAGCAAATCTGGGGCTCTGTGCTTTCTTTCGTTCTGAACAAGTGTTAGTGTTTTCTGCACAAAAGCGATTCTGCGAAGCAATGTGAACAGGCACAGAGAAGGTGCTAGCAGGGAATTCTCTGCCTGCCTTTCCCCAGTGCTCTGCAAGCTCTCCAGGACAACATAAAATCTGGGGCTCTGTGCTTTCTTTCGTTCTGAACAAGTGTTACTGTTTTCTGCACAAAAGCGATTCTGCGAAGCAATGTGAACACTTCTGCTTCCCAGGCACAGAGAAGGTGCTAGCAGGGAATTCTCTGCCTGCCTTTCCCCAGGGCTCTGCAAGCTCTCCAGGACAACATAAAATCTGGGGCTCTGTGCTTTCTTTCGTTCTGAACAAGTGTTACTGTTTTCTGCACAAAAGCGATTCTGCGAAGCAATGTGAACACTTCTGCTTCCCAGGCACAGAGAAGGTGCTAGCAGGGAATTCTCTGCCTGCCTTTCCCCAGTGCTCTGCAAGCTCTCCAGGACAACATAAAATCTGGGGCTCTGTGCTTTCTTTCGTTCTGAACAAGTGTTACTGTTTTCTGCACAAAAGCGATTCTGCGAAGCAATGTGAACACTTCTGCTTCCCAGGCACAGAGAAGGTGCTAGCAGGGAATTCTCTGCCTGCCTTTCCCCAGGGCTATGCAAGCTCTCCAGGACAACAGCAGATCTGGGGCTCTGTGCTTTCTTTCGTTCTGAACACGTGTTACTGTTTTCTGCACAAAATCGATTCTGCGAAGCAATGTGAACACTTCTGCTTTCCAGGCACAGAGAAGGTGCTAGCAGGGAATTCTCTGACTGCCTTTCCCCAGGGCTCTGCAAGCTCTCCAGGACAACAGCAAATCTGGGGCTCTGTGCTTTCTTTCATTCTGAACAAGTGTTAGTGTTTTCTGCACAAAAGCGATTCTGCGAAGCAATGTGAACACTTCTGCTTCCCAGGCACAGAGAAGGTGCTAGCAGGGAATTCTCTGCCTGCCTTTCCCCAGTGCTCTGCAAGCTCTCCAGGACAACAGCAAATCTGGGGCTCTGTGCTTTCTTTCGTTCTGAACAAGTGTTACTGTTCTCTGCACAAAAGTGATTCTGCGAAGCAATGTGAACAGGCACAGAGAAGGTGCTAGCAGGGAATTCTCTGCCTGCCTTTCCCCAGTGCTCTGCAAGCTCTCCAGGACAACATAAAATCTGGGGCTCTGTGCTTTCTTTCGTTCTGAACAAGTGTTACTGTTTTCTGCACAAAAGCGATTCTGCGAAGCAATGTGAACAGGCACAGAGAAGGTGCTAGCAGGGAATTCTCTGCCTGCCTTTCCCCAGTGCTCTGCAAGCTCTCCAGGACAACAGCAAATCTGGGGCTCTGTGCTTTCTTTCGTTCTGAACAAGTGTTACTGTTCTCTGCACAAAAGCGATTCTGCGAAGCAATTTGAATATGCACAGAGAAGGTGCTAGCAGGGAATTCTCTGCCTGCCTTTCCCCAGTGCTCTGCAAGCTCTCCAGGACAACATAAAATCTGGGGCTCTGTGCTTTCTTTCGTTCTGAACAAGTGTTACTGTTTTCTGCACAAAAGCGATTCTGCGAAGCAATGTGAACACTTCTGCTTCCCAGGCACAGAGAAGGTGCTAGCAGGGAATTCTCTGCCTGCCTTTCCCCAGTGCTCTGCAAGCTCTCCAGGACAACAGCAAATCTGGGACTCTGTGCTTTCTTTCGTTCTGAACAAGTGTTACTGTTCTCTGCACAAAAGCGATTCTGCGAAGCAATTTGAATATGCACAGCGAAGGTGCTAGCAGGGAATTCTCTGCCTGCCTTTCCCCAGTGCTCTGCAAGCTCTCCAGGACAACATAAAATCTGGGGCTCTGTGCTTTCTTTCGTTCTGAACAAGTGTTACTGTTTTCTGCACAAAAGCGATTCTGCGAAGCAATGTGAACACTTCTGCTTCCCAGGCACAGAGAAGGTGCTAGCAGGGAATTCTCTGCCTGCCTTTCCCCAGGGCTATGCAAGCTCTCCAGGACAACAGCAGATCTGGGGCTCTGTGCTTTCTTTCGTTCTGAACACGTGTTACTGTTTTCTGCACAAAATCGATTCTGCGAAGCAATGTGAACACTTCTGCTTTCCAGGCACAGAGAAGGTGCTAGCAGGGAATTCTCTGACTGCCTTTCCCCAGGGCTCTGCAAGCTCTCCAGGACAACAGCAAATCTGGGGCTCTGTGCTTTCTTTCATTCTGAACAAGTGTTAGTGTTTTCTGCACAAAAGCGATTCTGTGAAGCAATGTGAACACTTCTGCTTCCCAGGCACAGAGAAGGTGCTAGCAGGGAATTCTCTGCCTGCCTTTCCCCAGTGCTCTGCAAGCTCTCCAGGACAACAGCAAATCTGGGGCTCTGTGCTTTCTTTCGTTCTGAACAAGTGTTACTGTTCTCTGCACAAAAGTGATTCTGCGAAGCAATGTGAACAGGCACAGAGAAGGTGCTAGCAGGGAATTCTCTGCCTGCCTTTCCCCAGTGCTCTGCAAGCTCTCCAGGACAACATAAAATCTGGGGCTCTGTGCTTTCTTTCATTCTGAACAAGTGTTACTGTTTTCTGCACAAAAGCGATTCTGCGAAGCAATGTGAACAGGCACAGAGAAGGTGCTAGCAGGGAATTCTCTGCCTGCCTTTCCCCAGTGCTCTGCAAGCTCTCCAGGACAACAGCAAATCTGGGGCTCTGTGCTTTCTTTCGTTCTGAACAAGTGTTACTGTTCTCTGCACAAAAGCGATTCTGCGAAGCAATTTGAATATGCACAGAGAAGGTGCTAGCAGGGAATTCTCTGCCTGCCTTTCCCCAGTGCTCTGCAAGCTCTCCAGGACAACATAAAATCTGGGGCTCTGTGCTTTCTTTCGTTCTGAACAAGTGTTACTGTTTTCTGCACAAAAGCGATTCTGCGAAGCAATGTGAACACTTCTGCTTCCCAGGCACAGAGAAGGTGCTAGCAGGGAATTCTCTGCCTGCCTTTCCCCAGGGCTCTGCAAGCTCTCCAGGACAACAGCAAATCTGGGACTCTGTGCTTTCTTTCGTTCTGAACAAGTGTTACTGTTCTCTGCACAAAAGCGATTCTGCGAAGCAATTTGAATATGCACAGAGAAGGTGCTAGCAGGGAATTCTCTGCCTGCCTTTCCCCAGTGCTCTGCAAGCTCTCCAGGACAACATAAAATCTGGGGCTCTGTGCTTTCTTTCGTTCTGAACAAGTGTTACTGTTTTCTGCACAAAAGCGATTCTGCGAAGCAATGTGAACACTTCTGCTTCCCAGGCACAGAGAAGGTGCTAGCAGGGAATTCTCTGCCTGCCTTTCCCCAGGGCTCTGCAAGCTCTCCAGGACAACAGCAAATCTGGGGCTCTGTGCTTTCTTTCGTTCTGAACAAGTGTTACTGTTTTCTGCACAAAAGCGATTCTGCGAAGCAATGTGAACAGGCACAGAGAAGGTGCTAGCAGGGAATTCTCTGCCTGCCTTTCCCCAGTGCTCTGCAAGCTCTCCAGGACTACAGCAAATCTGGGGCTCTGTGCTTTCTTTCGTTCTGAACAAGTGTTACTGTTCTCTGCACAAAAGCGATTCTGCGAAGCAATTTGAATATGCACAGAGAAGGTGCTAGCAGGGAATTCTCTGCCTGCCTTTCCCCAGTGCTCTGCAAGCTCTCCAGGACAACAACAAATCTGGGTCTCTGTGCTTTCTTTCGTTCTGAACAAGTGTTACTGTTTTCTGCACAAAAGCGTTTCTGCGAAGCAATGTGAACACTTCTGCTTCCCAGGCACAGAGAAGGTGCTAGCAGGGAATTCTCTGCCTGCCTTTCCCCAGTGCTCTGCAAGCTCTCCAGGACAACAGCAAATCTGGGGCTCTGTGCTTTCTTTAGTTCTGAACAAGTGTTACTATTCTCTGCACAAAAGCGATTCTGTGAAGCAATTTGAATATGCACAGAGAAGGTGCTAGCAGGGAATTCTCTGCCTGCCTTTCCCCAGGGCTCTGCAAGCTCTCCAGAACAACAGCAAATCTGGGGCTCTGTGCTTTCTTTCATTCTGAACACGTGTTACTGTTTTCTGCACAAAATCGATTCTGCGAAGCAATGTGAACACTTCTGCTTCCCAGGCACAGAGAAGGTGCTAGCAGGGAATTCTCTGCCTGCCTTTCCCCAGGGCTCTGCAAGCTCTCCAGGACAACAGCAAATCTGGGGCTCTGTGATTTCTTTCATTCTGAACAAGTGTTAGTGTTTTCTGCACAAAAGCGATTCTGCGAAGCAATGTGAACACTTCTGCTTCCCAGGCACAGAGAAGGTGCTAGCAGGGAATTCTCTGCCTGCCTTTCCCCAGTGCTCTGCAAGCTCTCCAGGACAACAGCAAATCTGGGGCTCTGTGCTGTCTTTCGTTCTGAACAAGTGTTACTGTTCTCTGCACAAAAGTGATTCTGCGAAGCAATGTGAACAGGCACAGAGAAGGTGCTAGCAGGGAATTCTCTGCCTGCCTTTCCCCAGTGCTCTGCAAGCTCTCCAGGACAACAGCAAATCTGGGGCTCTGTGCTTTCTTTCGTTCTGAACAAGTGTTACTGTTTTCTGCACAAAAGCGATTCTGCGAAGCAATGTGAACAGGCACAGAGAAGGTGCTAGCAGGGAATTCTCTGCCTGCCTTTCCCCAGTGCTCTGCAAGCTCTCCAGGACAACAGCAAATCTGGGGCTCTGTGCTTTCTTTCGTTCTGAACAAGTGTTACTGTTCTCTGCACAAAAGCGATTCTGCGAAGCAATTTGAATATGCACAGAGAAGGTGCTAGCAGGGAATTCTCTGCCTGCCTTTCCCCAGTGCTCTGCAAGCTCTCCAGGACAACAACAAATCTGGGTCTCTGTGCTTTCTTTCGTTCTGAACAAGTGTTAGTGTTTTCTGCACAAAAGCGATTCTGCGAAGCAATGTGAACACTTCTGCTTCCCAGGCACAGAGAAGGTGCTAGCAGGGAATTCTCTGCCTGCCTTTCCCCAGGGCTCTGCAAGCTCTCCAGGACAACAGCAAATCTGGGGCTCTGTGCTTTCTTTCGTTCTGAACAAGTGTTACTGTTCTCTGCACAAAAGCGATTCTGCGAAGCAATTTGAATATGCACAGAGAAGGTGCTAGCAGGGAATTCTCTGCCTGCCTTTCCCCAGTGCTCTGCAAGCTCTCCAGGACAACAACAAATCTGGGGCTCTGTGCTTTCTTTCGTTCTGAACAAGTGTTACTGTTTTCTGCACAAAAGCGATTCTGCGAAGCAATGTGAACACTTCTGCTTCCCAGGCACAGAGAAGGTGCTAGCAGGGAATTCTCTGCCTGCCTTTCCCCAGTGCTCTGCAAGCTCTCCAGGACAACAGCAAATCTGGGGCTCTGTGCTTTCTTTCGTTCTGAACAAGTGTTACTGTTTTCTGCACAAAAGCGATTCTGCGAAGCAATGTGAACACTTCTGCTTCCCAGGCACAGAGAAGGTGCTAGCAGGGAATTCTCTGCCTGCCTTTCCCCAGGGCTCTGCAAGCTCTCCAGGACAACAGCAAATCTGGGGCTCTGTGCTTTCTTTCGTTCTGAACAAGTGTTACTGTTTTCTGCACAAAAGCGATTCTGCGAAGCAATGTGAACAGGCACAGAGAAGGTGCTAGCAGGGAATTCTCTGCCTGCCTTTCCCCAGTTCTCTGCAAGCTCACCAGGACAACAGCAGATCTGGGGCTCTGTGCTTTCTTTCGTTCTGAACAAGTGTTACTGTTTTCTGCACAAAAGCGATTCTGCGAAGCAATGTGAACACTTCTGCTTCCCAGGCACAGAGAAGGTGCTAGCAGGGAATTCTCTGCCTGCCTTTCCCCAGGGCTCTGCAAGCTCTCCAGGACAACAGCAAATCTGGGGCTCTGTGATTTCTTTCATTCTGAACAAGTGTTAGTGTTTTCTGCACAAAAGCGATTCTGCGAAGCAATGTGAACACTTCTGCTTCCCAGGCACAGAGAAGGTGCTAGCAGGGAATTCTCTGCCTGCCTTTCCCCAGTGCTCTGCAAGCTCTCCAGGACAACAGCAAATCTGGGGCTCTGTGCTGTCTTTCGTTCTGAACAAGTGTTACTGTTCTCTGCACAAAAGTGATTCTGCGAAGCAATGTGAACAGGCACAGAGAAGGTGCTAGCAGGGAATTCTCTGCCTGCCTTTCCCCAGTGCTCTGCAAGCTCTCCAGGACAACAGCAAATCTGGGGCTCTGTGCTTTCTTTCGTTCTGAACAAGTGTTACTGTTTTCTGCACAAAAGCGATTCTGCGAAGCAATGTGAACAGGCACAGAGAAGGTGCTAGCAGGGAATTCTCTGCCTGCCTTTCCCCAGTGCTCTGCAAGCTCTCCAGGACAACAGCAAATCTGGGGCTCTGTGCTTTCTTTCGTTCTGAACAAGTGTTACTGTTCTCTGCACAAAAGCGATTCTGCGAAGCAATTTGAATATGCACAGAGAAGGTGCTAGCAGGGAATTCTCTGCCTGCCTTTCCCCAGTGCTCTGCAAGCTCTCCAGGACAACAACAAATCTGGGTCTCTGTGCTTTCTTTCGTTCTGAACAAGTGTTAGTGTTTTCTGCACAAAAGCTATTCTGCGAAGCAATGTGAACACTTCTGCTTCCCAGGCACAGAGAAGGTGCTAGCAGGGAATTCTCTGCCTGCCTTTCCCCAGTGCTCTGCAAGCTCTCCAGGACAACAGCAAATCTGGGGCTCTGTGCTTTCTTTCGTTCTGAACAAGTGTTACTGTTCTCTGCACAAAAGCGATTCTGCGAAGCAATTTGAATATGCACAGAGAAGGTGCTAGCAGGGAATTCTCTGCCTGCCTTTCCCCAGTGCTCTGCAAGCTCTCCAGGACAACAACAAATCTGGGGCTCTGTGCTTTCTTTCGTTCTGAACAAGTGTTACTGTTTTCTGCACAAAAGCGATTCTGCGAAGCAATGTGAACACTTCTGCTTCCCAGGCACAGAGAAGGTGCTAGCAGGGAATTCTCTGCCTGCCTTTCCCCAGTGCTCTGCAAGCTCTCCAGGACAACAGCAAATCTGGGGCTCTGTGCTTTCTTTCGTTCTGAACAAGTGTTACTGTTTTCTGCACAAAAGCGATTCTGCGAAGCAATGTGAACACTTCTGCTTCCCAGGCACAGAGAAGGTGCTAGCAGGGAATTCTCTGCCTGCCTTTCCCCAGGGCTCTGCAAGCTCTCCAGGACAACAGCAAATCTGGGGCTCTGTGCTTTCTTTCGTTCTGAACAAGTGTTACTGTTTTCTGCACAAAAGCGATTCTGCGAAGCAATGTGAACAGGCACAGAGAAGGTGCTAGCAGGGAATTCTCTGCCTGCCTTTCCCCAGTTCTCTGCAAGCTCACCAGGACAACAGCAGATCTGGGGCTCTGTGCTTTCTTTCGTTCTGAACAAGTGTTACTGTTCTCTGCACAAAAGCGATTCTGCGAAGCAATGTGAACACTTCTGCTTCCCAGGCACAGAGAAGGTGCTAGCAGGGAATTCTCTGCCTGCCTTTCCCCAGTGCTCTGCAAGCTCTCCAGGACAACATAAAATCTGGGGCTCTGTGCTTTCTTTCGTTCTGAACAAGTGTTACTGTTTTCTGCACAAAAGCGATTCTGCGAAGCAATGTGAACACTTCTGCTTCCCAGGCACATAGAAGGTGCTAGCAGGGAATTCTCTGCCTGCATTTCCCCAGTGCTCTGCAAGCTCTCCAGGACAACATAAAATCTGGGGCTCTGTGCTTTCTTTCGTTCTGAACAAGTGTTACTGTTTTCTGCACAAAAGCGATTCTGCGAAGCAATGTGAACACTTCTGCTTCCCAGGCACAGAGAAGGTGCTAGCAGGGAATTCTCTGCTTGCCTTTCCCCAGTGCTCTGCAAGCTCTCCAGGACAACATAAAATCTGGGGCTCTGTGCTTTCTTTCATTGTGAACACGTGTTACTGTTTTCTGCACAAAATCGATTCTGCGAAGCAATGTGAACACTTCTGCTTCCCAGGCACAGAGAAGGTGCTAGCAGGGAATTCTCTGCCAGCCTTTCCCAAGTGCTCTGCAAGCTCTCCAGGAAGACATAAAATCTGGGGCTCTGTGCTTTCTTTCGTTCTGAACAAGTGTTACTGTTTTCTGCACAAAAGCGATTCTGCGAAGCAATGTGAACAGGCACAGAGAAGGTGCTAGCAGGGAATTCTCTGCCTGCCTTTCCCCAGTGCTCTGCAAGCTCTCCAGGACTACAGCAAATCTGGGGCTCTGTGCTTTCTTTCGTTCTGAACAAGTGTTACTGTTCTCTGCACAAAAGCGATTCTGCGAAGCAATTTGAATATGCACAGAGAAGGTGCTAGCAGGGAATTCTCTGCCTGCCTTTCCCCAGTGCTCTGCAAGCTCTCCAGGACAACAACAAATCTGGGTCTCTGTGCTTTCTTTCGTTCTGAACAAGTGTTACGGTTTTCTGCACAAAAGCGATTCTGCGAAGCAATGTGAACACTTCTGCTTCCCAGGCACAGAGAAGGTGCTAGCAGGGAATTCTCTGCCTGCGTTTCCCCAGTGCTCTGCAAGCTCTCCAGGACAACAGCAAATCTGGGGCTCTGTGCTTTCTTTCGTTCTGAACAATTGTTACTGTTCTCTGCACAAAAGCGATTCTGCGAAGCAATTTGAATATGCACAGAGAAGGTGCTAGCAGGGAATTCTCTGCCTGCCTTTCCCCAGTGCTCTGCAAGCTCTCCAGGACAACAACAAATCTGGGGCTCTGTGCTTTCTTTCGTTCTGAACAAGTGTTACTGTTTTCTGCACAAAAGCGATTCTGCGAAGCAATGTGAACACTTCTGCTTCCCAGGCACAGAGAAGGTGCTAGCAGGGAATTCTCTGCCTGCCTTTCCCCAGGGCTCTGCAAGCTCTCCAGGACAACAGCAAATCTGGGGCTCTGTGCTTTCTTTCGTTCTGAACAAGTGTTACTGTTTTCTGCACAAAAGCGATTCTGCGAAGCAATGTGAACACTTCTGCTTCCCAGGCACAGAGAAGGTGCTAGCAGGGAATTCTCTGCCTGCCTTTCCCCAGGGCTCTGCAAGCTCTCCAGGACAACAGCAAATCTGGGGCTCTGTGCTTTCTTTCGTTCTGAACAAGTGTTACTGTTTTCTGCACAAAAGCGATTCTGCGAAGCAATGTGAACAGGCACAGAGAAGGTGCTAGCAGGGAATTCTCTGCCTGCCTTTCCCCAGTGCTCTGCAAGCTCTCCAGGACAACATAAAATCTGGGGCTCTGTGCTTTCTTTCGTTCTGAACAAGTGTTACTGTTTTCTGCACAAAAGCGATTTTGCGAAGCAATGTGAACACTTCTGCTTCCCAGGCACAGAGAAGGTGCTAGCAGGGAATTCTCTGCTTGCCTTTCCCCAGTGCTCTGCAAGCTCTCCAGGACAACATAAAATCTGGGGCTCTGTGCTTTCTTTCATTGTGAACACGTGTTACTGTTTTCTGCACAAAATCGATTCTGCGAAGCAATGTGAACACTTCTGCTTCCCAGGCACAGAGAAGGTGCTAGCAGGGAATTCTCTGCCTGCCTTTCCCCAGTGCTCTGCAAGCTCTCCAGGACAACAGCAAATCTGGGGCTCTGTGCTTTCTTTCGTTCTGAACAAGTGTTACTGTTTTCTGCACAAAAGCGATTCTGCGAAGCAATGTGAACAGGCACATAGAAGGTGCTAGCAGGGAATTCTCTGCCTGCCTTTCCCCAGTGCTCTGCAAGCTCTCCAGGACTACAGCAAATCTGGGGCTCTGTGCTTTCTTTCGTTCTGAACAAGTGTTACTGTTCTCTGCACAAAAGCGATTCTGCGAAGCAATTTGAATATGCACAGAGAAGGTGCTAGCAGGGAATTCTCTGCCTGCCTTTCCCCAGTGCTCTGCAAGCTCTCCAGGACAACAACAAATCTGGGTCTCTGTGCTTTCTTTCGTTCTGAACAAGTGTTACGGTTTTCTGCACAAAAGCGATTCTGCGAAGCAATGTGAACACTTCTGCTTCCCAGGCACAGAGAAGGTGCTAGCAGGGAATTCTCTGCCTGCCTTTCCCCAGTGCTCTGCAAGCTCTCCAGGACAACAGCAAATCTGGGGCTCTGTGCTTTCTTTCGTTCTGAACAAGTGTTACTGTTCTCTGCACAAAAGCGATTCTGCGAAGCAATTTGAATATGCACAGAGAAGGTGCTAGCAGGGAATTCTCTGCCTGCCTTTCCCCAGTGCTCTGCAAGCTCTCCAGGACAACAACAAATCTGGGGCTCTGTGCTTTCTTTCGTTCTGAACAAGTGTTACTGTTTTCTGCACAAAAGCGATTCTGCGAAGCAATGTGAACACTTCTGCTTCCCAGGCACAGAGAAGGTGCTAGCAGGGAATTCTCTGCCTGCCTTTCCCCAGGGCTCTGCAAGCTCTCCAGGACAACAGCAAATCTGGGGCTCTGTGCTTTCTTTCGTTCTGAACAAGTGTTACTGTTTTCTGCACAAAAGCGATTCTGCGAAGCAATGTGAACACTTCTGCTTCCCAGGCACAGAGAAGGTGCTAGCAGGGAATTCTCTGCCTGCCTTTCCCCAGTGCTCTGCAAGCTCTCCAGGACAACAGCAAATCTGGGGCTCTGTGCTTTCTTTCGTTCTGAACAAGTGTTACTGTTTTCTGCACAAAAGCGATTCTGCGAAGCAATGTGAACAGGCACAGAGAAGGTGCTAGCAGGGAATTCTCTGCCTGCCTTTCCCCAGTGCTCTGCAAGCTCTCCAGGACAACATAAAATCTGGGGCTCTGTGCTTTCTTTCGTTCTGAACAAGTGTTACTGTTTTCTGCACAAAAGCGATTCTGCGAAGCAATGTGAACACTTCTGCTTCCCAGGCACAGAGAAGGTGCTAGCAGGGAATTCTCTGCTTGCCTTTCCCCAGTGCTCTGCAAGCTCTCCAGGACAACATAAAATCTGGGGCTCTGTGCTTTCTTTCATTGTGAACACGTGTTACTGTTTTCTGCACAAAATCGATTCTGCGAAGCAATGTGAACACTTCTGCTTCCCAGGCACAGAGAAGGTGCTAGCAGGGAATTCTCTGCCTGCCTTTCCCCAGTGCTCTGCAAGCTCTCCAGGACAACAGCAAATCTGGGGCTCTGTGCTTTCTTTCGTTCTGAACAAGTGTTACTGTTTTCTGCACAAAAGCGATTCTGCGAAGCAATGGGAAGACTTCTGCTTCCCAGGCACAGAGAAGGTGCTAGCAGGGAATTCTCTGCCTGCCTTTCCCCAGGGCTCTGCAAGCTCTCCAGGACAACAGCAAATCTGGGGCTCTGTGCTTTCTTTCGTTCTGAACAAGTGTTACTGTTTTCTGCACAAAAGCGATTCTGCGAAGCAATGTGAACACTTCTGCTTCCCAGGCACAGAGAAGGTGCTAGCAGGGAATTCTCTGCCTGCCTTTCCCCAGGGCTATGCAAGCTCTCCAGGACAACAGCAAATCTGGGGCTCTGTGCTTTCTTTCGTTCTGAACAAGTGTTACTGTTTTCTGCACAAAAGCGATTCTGCGAAGCAATGTGAACAGGCACAGAGAAGGTGCTAGCAGGGAATTCTCTGCCTGCCTTTCCCCAGTTCTCTGCAAGCTCACCAGGACAACAGCAGATCTGGGGCTCTGTGCTTTCTTTCGTTCTGAACAAGTGTTACTGTTTTCTGCACAAAAGCGATTCTGCGAAGCAATGTGAACACTTCTGCTTCCCAGGCACAGAGAAGGTGCTAGCAGGGAATTCTCTGCCTGCCTTTCCCCAGTGCTCTGCAAGCTCTCCAGGACAACATAAAATCTGGGGCTCTGTGCTTTCTTTCGTTCTGAACAAGTGTTACTGTTTTCTGCACAAAAGCGATTCTGCGAAGCAATGTGAACACTTCTGCTTCCCAGGCACATAGAAGGTGCTAGCAGGGAATTCTCTGCCTGCATTTCCCCAGTGCTCTGCAAGCTCTCCAGGACAACATAAAATCTGGGGCTCTGTGCTTTCTTTCGTTCTGAACAAGTGTTACTGTTTTCTGCACAAAAGCGATTCTGCGAAGCAATGTGAACACTTCTGCTTCCCAGGCACAGAGAAGGTGCTAGCAGGGAATTCTCTGCTTGCCTTTCCCCAGTGCTCTGCAAGCTCTCCAGGACAACATAAAATCTGGGGCTCTGTGCTTTCTTTCATTGTGAACACGTGTTACTGTTTTCTGCACAAAATCGATTCTGCGAAGCAATGTGAACACTTCTGCTTCCCAGGCACAGAGAAGGTGCTAGCAGGGAATTCTCTGCCAGCCTTTCCCAAGTGCTCTGCAAGCTCTCCAGGAAGACATAAAATCTGGGGCTCTGTGCTTTCTTTCGTTCTGAACAAGTGTTACTGTTTTCTGCACAAAAGCGATTCTGCGAAGCAATGTGAACAGGCACAGAGAAGGTGCTAGCAGGGAATTCTCTGCCTGCCTTTCCCCAGGGCTCTGCAAGCTCTCCAGGACTACAGCAAATCTGGGGCTCTGTGCTTTCTTTCGTTCTGAACAAGTGTTACGGTTTTCTGCACAAAAGCGATTCTGCGAAGCAATGTGAACAATTCTGCTTCCCAGGCACAGAGAAGGTGCTAGCAGGGAATTCTCTGCCTGCCTTTCCCCAGGGCTCTGCAAGCTCTCCAGGACAACAGCAAATCTGGGGCTCTGTGCTTTCTTTCGTTCTGAACAAGTGTTACTGTTTTCTGCACAAAAGCGATTCTGCGAAGCAATGTGAACAGGCACAGAGAAGGTGCTAGCAGGGAATTCTCTGCCTGCCTTTCCCCAGTTCTCTGCAAGCTCACCAGGACAACAGCAGATCTGGGGCTCTGTGCTTTCTTTCGTTCTGAACAAGTGTTACTGTTTTCTGCACAAAAGCGATTCTGCGAAGCAATGTGAACACTTCTGCTTCCCAGGCACAGAGAAGGTGCTAGCAGGGAATTCTCTGCCTGCCTTTCCCCAGGGCTCTGCAAGCTCTCCAGGACAACAGCAAATCTGGGGCTCTGTGATTTCTTTCATTCTGAACAAGTGTTAGTGTTTTCTGCACAAAAGCGATTCTGCGAAGCAATGTGAACACTTCTGCTTCCCAGGCACAGAGAAGGTGCTAGCAGGGAATTCTCTGCCTGCCTTTCCCCAGTGCTCTGCAAGCTCTCCAGGACAACAGCAAATCTGGGGCTCTGTGCTGTCTTTCGTTCTGAACAAGTGTTACTGTTCTCTGCACAAAAGTGATTCTGCGAAGCAATGTGAACAGGCACAGAGAAGGTGCTAGCAGGGAATTCTCTGCCTGCCTTTCCCCAGTGCTCTGCAAGCTCTCCAGGACAACAGCAAATCTGGGGCTCTGTGCTTTCTTTCGTTCTGAACAAGTGTTACTGTTTTCTGCACAAAAGCGATTCTGCGAAGCAATGTGAACAGGCACAGAGAAGGTGCTAGCAGGGAATTCTCTGCCTGCCTTTCCCCAGTGCTCTGCAAGCTCTCCAGGACAACAGCAAATCTGGGGCTCTGTGCTTTCTTTCGTTCTGAACAAGTGTTACTGTTCTCTGCACAAAAGCGATTCTGCGAAGCAATTTGAATATGCACAGAGAAGGTGCTAGCAGGGAATTCTCTGCCTGCCTTTCCCCAGTGCTCTGCAAGCTCTCCAGGACAACAACAAATCTGGGTCTCTGTGCTTTCTTTCGTTCTGAACAAGTGTTAGTGTTTTCTGCACAAAAGCGATTCTGCGAAGCAATGTGAACACTTCTGCTTCCCAGGCACAGAGAAGGTGCTAGCAGGGAATTCTCTGCCTGCCTTTCCCCAGTGCTCTGCAAGCTCTCCAGGACAACAGCAAATCTGGGGCTCTGTGCTTTCTTTCGTTCTGAACAAGTGTTACTGTTCTCTGCACAAAAGCGATTCTGCGAAGCAATTTGAATATGCACAGAGAAGGTGCTAGCAGGGAATTCTCTGCCTGCCTTTCCCCAGTGCTCTGCAAGCTCTCCAGGACAACAACAAATCTGGGGCTCTGTGCTTTCTTTCGTTCTGAACAAGTGTTACTGTTTTCTGCACAAAAGCGATTCTGCGAAGCAATGTGAACACTTCTGCTTCCCAGGCACAGAGAAGGTGCTAGCAGGGAATTCTCTGCCTGCCTTTCCCCAGTGCTCTGCAAGCTCTCCAGGACAACAGCAAATCTGGGGCTCTGTGCTTTCTTTCGTTCTGAACAAGTGTTACTGTTTTCTGCACAAAAGCGATTCTGCGAAGCAATGTGAACACTTCTGCTTCCCAGGCACAGAGAAGGTGCTAGCAGGGAATTCTCTGCCTGCCTTTCCCCAGGGCTCTGCAAGCTCTCCAGGACAACAGCAAATCTGGGGCTCTGTGCTTTCTTTCGTTCTGAACAAGTGTTACTGTTTTCTGCACAAAAGCGATTCTGCGAAGCAATGTGAACAGGCACAGAGAAGGTGCTAGCAGGGAATTCTCTGCCTGCCTTTCCCCAGTTCTCTGCAAGCTCACCAGGACAACAGCAGATCTGGGGCTCTGTGCTTTCTTTCGTTCTGAACAAGTGTTACTGTTTTCTGCACAAAAGCGATTCTGCGAAGCAATGTGAACACTTCTGCTTCCCAGGCACAGAGAAGGTGCTAGCAGGGAATTCTCTGCCTGCCTTTCCCCAGTGCTCTGCAAGCTCTCCAGGACAACATAAAATCTGGGGCTCTGTGCTTTCTTTCGTTCTGAACAAGTGTTACTGTTTTCTGCACAAAAGCGATTCTGCGAAGCAATGTGAACACTTCTGCTTCCCAGGCACATAGAAGGTGCTAGCAGGGAATTCTCTGCCTGCATTTCCCCAGTGCTCTGCAAGCTCTCCAGGACAACATAAAATCTGGGGCTCTGTGCTTTCTTTCGTTCTGAACAAGTGTTACTGTTTTCTGCACAAAAGCGATTCTGCGAAGCAATGTGAACACTTCTGCTTCCCAGGCACAGAGAAGGTGCTAGCAGGGAATTCTCTGCTTGCCTTTCCCCAGTGCTCTGCAAGCTCTCCAGGACAACATAAAATCTGGGGCTCTGTGCTTTCTTTCATTGTGAACACGTGTTACTGTTTTCTGCACAAAATCGATTCTGCGAAGCAATGTGAACACTTCTGCTTCCCAGGCACAGAGAAGGTGCTAGCAGGGAATTCTCTGCCAGCCTTTCCCAAGTGCTCTGCAAGCTCTCCAGGAAGACATAAAATCTGGGGCTCTGTGCTTTCTTTCGTTCTGAACAAGTGTTACTGTTTTCTGCACAAAAGCGATTCTGCGAAGCAATGTGAACAGGCACAGAGAAGGTGCTAGCAGGGAATTCTCTGCCTGCCTTTCCCCAGTGCTCTGCAAGCTCTCCAGGACTACAGCAAATCTGGGGCTCTGTGCTTTCTTTCGTTCTGAACAAGTGTTACTGTTCTCTGCACAAAAGCGATTCTGCGAAGCAATTTGAATATGCACAGAGAAGGTGCTAGCAGGGAATTCTCTGCCTGCCTTTCCCCAGTGCTCTGCAAGCTCTCCAGGACAACAACAAATCTGGGTCTCTGTGCTTTCTTTCGTTCTGAACAAGTGTTACGGTTTTCTGCACAAAAGCGATTCTGCGAAGCAATGTGAACACTTCTGCTTCCCAGGCACAGAGAAGGTGCTAGCAGGGAATTCTCTGCCTGCGTTTCCCCAGTGCTCTGCAAGCTCTCCAGGACAACAGCAAATCTGGGGCTCTGTGCTTTCTTTCGTTCTGAACAATTGTTACTGTTCTCTGCACAAAAGCGATTCTGCGAAGCAATTTGAATATGCACAGAGAAGGTGCTAGCAGGGAATTCTCTGCCTGCCTTTCCCCAGTGCTCTGCAAGCTCTCCAGGACAACAACAAATCTGGGGCTCTGTGCTTTCTTTCGTTCTGAACAAGTGTTACTGTTTTCTGCACAAAAGCGATTCTGCGAAGCAATGTGAACACTTCTGCTTCCCAGGCACAGAGAAGGTGCTAGCAGGGAATTCTCTGCCTGCCTTTCCCCAGGGCTCTGCAAGCTCTCCAGGACAACAGCAAATCTGGGGCTCTGTGCTTTCTTTCGTTCTGAACAAGTGTTACTGTTTTCTGCACAAAAGCGATTCTGCGAAGCAATGTGAACACTTCTGCTTCCCAGGCACAGAGAAGGTGCTAGCAGGGAATTCTCTGCCTGCCTTTCCCCAGGGCTCTGCAAGCTCTCCAGGACAACAGCAAATCTGGGGCTCTGTGCTTTCTTTCGTTCTGAACAAGTGTTACTGTTTTCTGCACAAAAGCGATTCTGCGAAGCAATGTGAACAGGCACAGAGAAGGTGCTAGCAGGGAATTCTCTGCCTGCCTTTCCCCAGTGCTCTGCAAGCTCTCCAGGACAACATAAAATCTGGGGCTCTGTGCTTTCTTTCGTTCTGAACAAGTGTTACTGTTTTCTGCACAAAAGCGATTTTGCGAAGCAATGTGAACACTTCTGCTTCCCAGGCACAGAGAAGGTGCTAGCAGGGAATTCTCTGCTTGCCTTTCCCCAGTGCTCTGCAAGCTCTCCAGGACAACATAAAATCTGGGGCTCTGTGCTTTCTTTCATTGTGAACACGTGTTACTGTTTTCTGCACAAAATCGATTCTGCGAAGCAATGTGAACACTTCTGCTTCCCAGGCACAGAGAAGGTGCTAGCAGGGAATTCTCTGCCTGCCTTTCCCCAGTGCTCTGCAAGCTCTCCAGGACAACAGCAAATCTGGGGCTCTGTGCTTTCTTTCGTTCTGAACAAGTGTTACTGTTTTCTGCACAAAAGCGATTCTGCGAAGCAATGTGAACAGGCACATAGAAGGTGCTAGCAGGGAATTCTCTGCCTGCCTTTCCCCAGTGCTCTGCAAGCTCTCCAGGACTACAGCAAATCTGGGGCTCTGTGCTTTCTTTCGTTCTGAACAAGTGTTACTGTTCTCTGCACAAAAGCGATTCTGCGAAGCAATTTGAATATGCACAGAGAAGGTGCTAGCAGGGAATTCTCTGCCTGCCTTTCCCCAGTGCTCTGCAAGCTCTCCAGGACAACAACAAATCTGGGTCTCTGTGCTTTCTTTCGTTCTGAACAAGTGTTACGGTTTTCTGCACAAAAGCGATTCTGCGAAGCAATGTGAACACTTCTGCTTCCCAGGCACAGAGAAGGTGCTAGCAGGGAATTCTCTGCCTGCCTTTCCCCAGTGCTCTGCAAGCTCTCCAGGACAACAGCAAATCTGGGGCTCTGTGCTTTCTTTCGTTCTGAACAAGTGTTACTGTTCTCTGCACAAAAGCGATTCTGCGAAGCAATTTGAATATGCACAGAGAAGGTGCTAGCAGGGAATTCTCTGCCTGCCTTTCCCCAGTGCTCTGCAAGCTCTCCAGGACAACAACAAATCTGGGGCTCTGTGCTTTCTTTCGTTCTGAACAAGTGTTACTGTTTTCTGCACAAAAGCGATTCTGCGAAGCAATGTGAACACTTCTGCTTCCCAGGCACAGAGAAGGTGCTAGCAGGGAATTCTCTGCCTGCCTTTCCCCAGGGCTCTGCAAGCTCTCCAGGACAACAGCAAATCTGGGGCTCTGTGCTTTCTTTCGTTCTGAACAAGTGTTACTGTTTTCTGCACAAAAGCGATTCTGCGAAGCAATGTGAACACTTCTGCTTCCCAGGCACAGAGAAGGTGCTAGCAGGGAATTCTCTGCCTGCCTTTCCCCAGGGCTCTGCAAGCTCTCCAGGACAACAGCAAATCTGGGGCTCTGTGCTTTCTTTCGTTCTGAACAAGTGTTACTGTTTTCTGCACAAAAGCGATTCTGCGAAGCAATGTGAACAGGCACAGAGAAGGTGCTAGCAGGGAATTCTCTGCCTGCCTTTCCCCAGTGCTCTGCAAGCTCTCCAGGACAACATAAAATCTGGGGCTCTGTGCTTTCTTTCGTTCTGAACAAGTGTTACTGTTCTCTGCACAAAAGCGATTCTGCGAAGCAATGTGAACACTTCTGCTTCCCAGGCACAGAGAAGGTGCTAGCAGGGAATTCTCTGCTTGCCTTTCCCCAGTGCTCTGCAAGCTCTCCAGGACAACATAAAATCTGGGGCTCTGTGCTTTCTTTCATTGTGAACACGTGTTACTGTTTTCTGCACAAAATCGATTCTGCGAAGCAATGTGAACACTTCTGCTTCCCAGGCACAGAGAAGGTGCTAGCAGGGAATTCTCTGCCTGCCTTTCCCCAGTGCTCTGCAAGCTCTCCAGGACAACAGCAAATCTGGGGCTCTGTGCTTTCTTTCGTTCTGAACAAGTGTTACTGTTTTCTGCACAAAAGCGATTCTGCGAAGCAATGGGAAGACTTCTGCTTCCCAGGCACAGAGAAGGTGCTAGCAGGGAATTCTCTGCCTGCCTTTCCCCAGGGCTCTGCAAGCTCTCCAGGACAACAGCAAATCTGGGGCTCTGTGCTTTCTTTCGTTCTGAACAAGTGTTACTGTTTTCTGCACAAAAGCGATTCTGCGAAGCAATGTGAACACTTCTGCTTCCCAGGCACAGAGAAGGTGCTAGCAGGGAATTCTCTGCCTGCCTTTCCCCAGGGCTATGCAAGCTCTCCAGGACAACAGCAAATCTGGGGCTCTGTGCTTTCTTTCGTTCTGAACAAGTGTTACTGTTTTCTGCACAAAAGCGATTCTGCGAAGCAATGTGAACAGGCACAGAGAAGGTGCTAGCAGGGAATTCTCTGCCTGCCTTTCCCCAGTTCTCTGCAAGCTCACCAGGACAACAGCAGATCTGGGGCTCTGTGCTTTCTTTCGTTCTGAACAAGTGTTACTGTTTTCTGCACAAAAGCGATTCTGCGAAGCAATGTGAACACTTCTGCTTCCCAGGCACAGAGAAGGTGCTAGCAGGGAATTCTCTGCCTGCCTTTCCCCAGTGCTCTGCAAGCTCTCCAGGACAACATAAAATCTGGGGCTCTGTGCTTTCTTTCGTTCTGAACAAGTGTTACTGTTTTCTGCACAAAAGCGATTCTGCGAAGCAATGTGAACACTTCTGCTTCCCAGGCACATAGAAGGTGCTAGCAGGGAATTCTCTGCCTGCATTTCCCCAGTGCTCTGCAAGCTCTCCAGGACAACATAAAATCTGGGGCTCTGTGCTTTCTTTCGTTCTGAACAAGTGTTACTGTTTTCTGCACAAAAGCGATTCTGCGAAGCAATGTGAACACTTCTGCTTCCCAGGCACAGAGAAGGTGCTAGCAGGGAATTCTCTGCTTGCCTTTCCCCAGTGCTCTGCAAGCTCTCCAGGACAACATAAAATCTGGGGCTCTGTGCTTTCTTTCATTGTGAACACGTGTTACTGTTTTCTGCACAAAATCGATTCTGCGAAGCAATGTGAACACTTCTGCTTCCCAGGCACAGAGAAGGTGCTAGCAGGGAATTCTCTGCCAGCCTTTCCCAAGTGCTCTGCAAGCTCTCCAGGAAGACATAAAATCTGGGGCTCTGTGCTTTCTTTCGTTCTGAACAAGTGTTACTGTTTTCTGCACAAAAGCGATTCTGCGAAGCAATGTGAACAGGCACAGAGAAGGTGCTAGCAGGGAATTCTCTGCCTGCCTTTCCCCAGGGCTCTGCAAGCTCTCCAGGACTACAGCAAATCTGGGGCTCTGTGCTTTCTTTCGTTCTGAACAAGTGTTACGGTTTTCTGCACAAAAGCGATTCTGCGAAGCAATGTGAACACTTCTGCTTCCCAGGCACAGAGAAGGTGCTAGCAGGGAATTCTCTGCCTGCCTTTCCCCAGTGCTCTGCAAGCTCTCCAGGACAACAGCAAATCTGGGGCTCTGTGCTTTCTTTCGTTCTGAACAATTGTTACTGTTCTCTGCACAAAAGCGATTCTGCGAAGCAATTTGAATATGCACAGAGAAGGTGCTAGCAGGGAATTCTCTGCCTGCCTTTCCCCAGTGCTCTGCAAGCTCTCCAGGACAACAACAAATCTGGGGCTCTGTGCTTTCTTTCGTTCTGAACAAGTGTTACTGTTTTCTGCACAAAAGCGATTCTGCGAAGCAATGTGAACACTTCTGCTTCCCAGGCACAGAGAAGGTGCTAGCAGGGAATTCTCTGCCTGCCTTTCCCCAGGGCTCTGCAAGCTCTCCAGGACAACAGCAAATCTGGGGCTCTGTGCTTTCTTTCGTTCTGAACAAGTGTTACTGTTTTCTGCACAAAAGCGATTCTGCGAAGCAATGTGAACACTTCTGCTTCCCAGGCACAGAGAAGGTGCTAGCAGGGAATTCTCTGCCTGCCTTTCCCCAGTGCTCTGCAAGCTCTCCAGGACAACAGCAAATCTGGGGCTCTGTGCTTTCTTTCGTTCTGAACAAGTGTTACTGTTTTCTGCACAAAAGCGATTCTGCGAAGCAATGTGAACAGGCACAGAGAAGGTGCTAGCAGGGAATTCTCTGCCTGCCTTTCCCCAGTGCTCTGCAAGCTCTCCAGGACTACAGCAAATCTGGGGCTCTGTGCTTTCTTTCGTTCTGAACAAGTGTTACTGTTCTCTGCACAAAAGCGATTCTGCGAAGCAATTTGAATATGCACAGAGAAGGTGCTAGCAGGGAATTCTCTGCCTGCCTTTCCCCAGTGCTCTGCAAGCTCTCCAGGACAACAACAAATCTGGGGCTCTGTGCTTTCTTTCGTTCTGAACAAGTGTTACGGTTTTCTGCACAAAAGCGATTCTGCGAAGCAATGTGAACACTTCTGCTTCCCAGGCACAGAGAAGGTGCTAGCAGGGAATTCTCTGCCTGCCTTTCCCCAGTGCTCTGCAAGCTCTCCAGGACAACAGCAAATCTGGGGCTCTGTGCTTTCTTTCGTTCTGAACAAGTGTTACTGTTCTCTGCACAAAAGCGATTCTGCGAAGCAATTTGAATATGCACAGAGAAGGTGCTAGCAGGGAATTCTCTGCCTGCCTTTCCCCAGTGCTCTGCAAGCTCTCCAGGACAACAACAAATCTGGGGCTCTGTGCTTTCTTTCGTTCTGAACAAGTGTTACTGTTTTCTGCACAAAAGCGATTCTGCGAAGCAATGTGAACACTTCTGCTTCCCAGGCACAGAGAAGGTGCTAGCAGGGAATTCTCTGCCTGCCTTTCCCCAGTGCTCTGCAAGCTCTCCAGGACAACAACAAATCTGGGGCTCTGTGCTTTCTTTCGTTCTGAACAAGTGTTACTGTTTTCTGCACAAAAGCGATTCTGCGAAGCAATGTGAACACTTCTGCTTCCCAGGCACAGAGAAGGTGCTAGCAGGGAATTCTCTGCCTGCCTTTCCCCAGTGCTCTGCAAGCTCTCCAGGACAACAGCAAATCTGGGGCTCTGTGCTTTCTTTCGTTCTGAACAAGTGTTACTGTTTTCTGCACAAAAGCGATTCTGCGAAGCAATGTGAACAGGCACAGAGAAGGTGCTAGCAGGGAATTCTCTGCCTGCCTTTCCCCAGTGCTCTGCAAGCTCTCCAGGACAACAGAAAATCTGGGGCTCTGTGCTTTCTTTCGTTCTGAACAAGTGTTACTGTTTTCTGCACAAAAGCGATTCTGCGAAGCAATGTGAACACTTCTGCTTCCCAGGCACATAGAAGGTGCTAGCAGGGAATTCTCTGCCTGCATTTCCCCAGTGCTCTGCAAGCTCTCCAGGACAACATAAAATCTGGGGCTCTGTGCTTTCTTTCGTTCTGAACAAGTGTTACTATTCTCTGCACAAAAGCGATTCTGTGAAGCAATTTGAATATGCACAGAGAAGGTGCTAGCAGGGAATTCTCTGCCTGCCTTTCCCCAGGGCTCTGCAAGCTCTCCAGAACAACAGCAAATCTGGGGCTCTGTGCTTTCTTTCATTCTGAACACGTGTTACTGTTTTCTGCACAAAATCGATTCTGCGAAGCAATGTGAACACTTCTGCTTCCCAGGCACAGAGAAGGTGCTAGCAGGGAATTCTCTGCCTGCCTTTCCCCAGGGCTCTGCAAGCTCTCCAGGACAACAGCAAATCTGGGGCTCTGTGATTTCTTTCATTCTGAACAAGTGTTAGTGTTTTCTGCACAAAAGCGATTCTGCGAAGCAATGTGAACACTTCTGCTTCCCAGGCACAGAGAAGGTGCTAGCAGGGAATTCTCTGCCTGCCTTTCCCCAGTGCTCTGCAAGCTCTCCAGGACAACAGCAAATCTGGGGCTCTGTGCTGTCTTTCGTTCTGAACAAGTGTTACTGTTCTCTGCACAAAAGTGATTCTGCGAAGCAATGTGAACAGGCACAGAGAAGGTGCTAGCAGGGAATTCTCTGCCTGCCTTTCCCCAGTGCTCTGCAAGCTCTCCAGGACAACAGCAAATCTGGGGCTCTGTGCTTTCTTTCGTTCTGAACAAGTGTTACTGTTTTCTGCACAAAAGCGATTCTGCGAAGCAATGTGAACAGGCACAGAGAAGGTGCTAGCAGGGAATTCTCTGCCTGCCTTTCCCCAGTGCTCTGCAAGCTCTCCAGGACAACAGCAAATCTGGGGCTCTGTGCTTTCTTTCGTTCTGAACAAGTGTTACTGTTCTCTGCACAAAAGCGATTCTGCGAAGCAATTTGAATATGCACAGAGAAGGTGCTAGCAGGGAATTCTCTGCCTGCCTTTCCCCAGTGCTCTGCAAGCTCTCCAGGACAACAACAAATCTGGGTCTCTGTGCTTTCTTTCGTTCTGAACAAGTGTTAGTGTTTTCTGCACAAAAGCGATTCTGCGAAGCAATGTGAACACTTCTGCTTCCCAGGCACAGAGAAGGTGCTAGCAGGGAATTCTCTGCCTGCCTTTCCCCAGTGCTCTGCAAGCTCTCCAGGGCAACAGCAAATCTGGGGCTCTGTGCTTTCTTTCGTTCTGAACAAGTGTTACTGTTCTCTGCACAAAAGCGATTCTGCGAAGCAATTTGAATATGCACAGAGAAGGTGCTAGCAGGGAATTCTCTGCCTGCCTTTCCCCAGTGCTCTGCAAGCTCTCCAGGACAACAACAAATCTGGGGCTCTGTGCTTTCTTTCGTTCTGAACAAGTGTTACTGTTTTCTGCACAAAAGCGATTCTGCGAAGCAATGTGAACACTTCTGCTTCCCAGGCACAGAGAAGGTGCTAGCAGGGAATTCTCTGCCTGCCTTTCCCCAGTGCTCTGCCAGCTCTCCAGGACAACAGCAAATCTGGGGCTCTGTGCTTTCTTTCGTTCTGAACAAGTGTTACTGTTTTCTGCACAAAAGCGATTCTGCGAAGCAATGTGAACACTTCTGCTTCCCAGGCACAGAGAAGGTGCTAGCAGGGAATTCTCTGCCTGCCTTTCCCCAGGGCTCTGCAAGCTCTCCAGGACAACAGCAAATCTGGGGCTCTGTGCTTTCTTTCGTTCTGAACAAGTGTTACTGTTTTCTGCACAAAAGCGATTCTGCGAAGCAATGTGAACAGGCACAGAGAAGGTGCTAGCAGGGAATTCTCTGCCTGCCTTTCCCCAGTTCTCTGCAAGCTCACCAGGACAACAGCAGATCTGGGGCTCTGTGCTTTCTTTCGTTCTGAACAAGTGTTACTGTTTTCTGCACAAAAGCGATTCTGCGAAGCAATGTGAACACTTCTGCTTCCCAGGCACAGAGAAGGTGCTAGCAGAGAATTCTCTGCCTGCCTTTCCCCAGTGCTCTGCAAGCTCTCCAGGACAACATAAAATCTGGGGCTCTGTGCTTTCTTTCGTTCTGAACAAGTGTTACTGTTTTCTGCACAAAAGCGATTCTGCGAAGCAATGTGAACACTTCTGCTTCCCAGGCACATAGAAGGTGCTAGCAGGGAATTCTCTGCCTGCATTTCCCCAGTGCTCTGCAAGCTCTCCAGGACAACATAAAATCTGGGGCTCTGTGCTTTCTTTCGTTCTGAACAAGTGTTACTGTTTTCTGCACAAAAGCGATTCTGCGAAGCAATGTGAACAGGCACAGAGAAGGTGCTAGCAGGGAATTCTCTGCCTGCCTTTCCCCAGGGCTCTGCAAGCTCTCCAGGACTACAGCAAATCTGGGGCTCTGTGCTTTCTTTCGTTCTGAACAAGTGTTACTGTTCTCTGCACAAAAGCGATTCTGCGAAGCAATTTGAATATGCACAGAGAAGGTGCTAGCAGGGAATTCTCTGCCTGCCTTTCCCCAGTGCTCTGCAAGCTCTCCAGGACAACATAAAATCTGGGTCTCTGTGCTTTCTTTCGTTCTGAACAAGTGTTACGGTTTTCTGCACAAAAGCGATTCTGCGAAGCAATGTGAACACTTCTGCTTCCCAGGCACAGAGAAGGTGCTAGCAGGGAATTCTCTGCCTGCCTTTCCCCAGTGCTCTGCAAGCTCTCCAGGACAACAGCAAATCTGGGGCTCTGTGCTTTCTTTCGTTCTGAACAATTGTTACTGTTCTCTGCACAAAAGCGATTCTGCGAAGCAATTTGAATATGCACAGAGAAGGTGCTAGCAGGGAATTCTCTGCCTGCCTTTCCCCAGTGCTCTGCAAGCTCTCCAGGACAACAACAAATCTGGGGCTCTGTGCTTTCTTTCGTTCTGAACAAGTGTTACTGTTTTCTGCACAAAAGCGATTCTGCGAAGCAATGTGAACACTTCTGCTTCCCAGGCACAGAGAAGGTGCTAGCAGGGAATTCTCTGCCTGCCTTTCCCCAGGGCTCTGCAAGCTCTCCAGGACAACAGCAAATCTGGGGCTCTGTGCTTTCTTTCGTTCTGAACAAGTGTTACTGTTTTCTGCACAAAAGCGATTCTGCGAAGCAATGTGAACACTTCTGCTTCCCAGGCACAGAGAAGGTGCTAGCAGGGAATTCTCTGCCTGCCTTTCCCCAGGGCTCTGCAAGCTCTCCAGGACAACAGCAAATCTGGGGCTCTGTGCTTTCTTTCGTTCTGAACAAGTGTTACTGTTTTCTGCACAAAAGCGATTCTGCGAAGCAATGTGAACAGGCACAGAGAAGGTGCTAGCAGGGAATTCTCTGCCTGCATTTCCCCAGTGCTCTGCAAGCTCTCCAGGACAACATAAAATCTGGGGCTCTGTGCTTTCTTTCGTTCTGAACAAGTGTTACTGTTTTCTGCACAAAAGCGATTTTGCGAAGCAATGTGAACACTTCTGCTTCCCAGGCACAGAGAAGGTGCTAGCAGGGAATTCTCTGCTTGCCTTTCCCCAGTGCTCTGCAAGCTCTCCAGGACAACATAAAATCTGGGGCTCTGTGCTTTCTTTCATTGTGAACACGTGTTACTGTTTTCTGCACAAAATCGATTCTGCGAAGCAATGTGAACACTTCTGCTTCCCAGGCACAGAGAAGGTGCTAGCAGGGAATTCTCTGCCTGCCTTTCCCCAGTGCTCTGCAAGCTCTCCAGGACAACAGCAAATCTGGGGCTCTGTGCTTTCTTTCGTTCTGAACAAGTGTTACTGTTTTCTGCACAAAAGCGATTCTGCGAAGCAATGTGAACAGGCACAGAGAAGGTGCTAGCAGGGAATTCTCTGCCTGCCTTTCCCCAGTGCTCTGCAAGCTCTCCAGGACTACAGCAAATCTGGGGCTCTGTGCTTTCTTTCGTTCTGAACAAGTGTTACTGTTCTCTGCACAAAAGCGATTCTGCGAAGCAATTTGAATATGCACAGAGAAGGTGCTAGCAGGGAATTCTCTGCCTGCCTTTCCCCAGTGCTCTGCAAGCTCTCCAGGACAACAACAAATCTGGGTCTCTGTGCTTTCTTTCGTTCTGAACAAGTGTTACGGTTTTCTGCACAAAAGCGATTCTGCGAAGCAATGTGAACACTTCTGCTTCCCAGGCACAGAGAAGGTGCTAGCAGGGAATTCTCTGCCTGCCTTTCCCCAGTGCTCTGCAAGCTCTCCAGGACAACAGCAAATCTGGGGCTCTGTGCTTTCTTTCGTTCTGAACAAGTGTTACTGTTCTCTGCACAAAAGCGATTCTGCGAAGCAATTTGAATATGCACAGAGAAGGTGCTAGCAGGGAATTCTCTGCCTGCCTTTCCCCAGTGCTCTGCAAGCTCTCCAGGACAACAACAAATCTGGGGCTCTGTGCTTTCTTTCGTTCTGAACAAGTGTTACTGTTTTCTGCACAAAAGCGATTCTGCGAAGCAATGTGAACACTTCTGCTTCCCAGGCACAGAGAAGGTGCTAGCAGGGAATTCTCTGCCTGCCTTTCCCCAGGGCTCTGCAAGCTCTCCAGGACAACAGCAAATCTGGGGCTCTGTGCTTTCTTTCGTTCTGAACAAGTGTTACTGTTTTCTGCACAAAAGCGATTCTGCGAAGCAATGTGAACACTTCTGCTTCCCAGGCACAGAGAAGGTGCTAGCAGGGAATTCTCTGCCTGCCTTTCCCCAGGGCTCTGCAAGCTCTCCAGGACAACAGCAAATCTGGGGCTCTGTGCTTTCTTTCGTTCTGAACAAGTGTTACTGTTTTCTGCACAAAAGCGATTCTGCGAAGCAATGGGAAGACTTCTGCTTCCCAGGCACAGAGAAGGTGCTAGCAGGGAATTCTCTGCCTGCCTTTCCCCAGGGCTCTGCAAGCTCTCCAGGACAACAGCAAATCTGGGGCTCTGTGCTTTCTTTCGTTCTGAACAAGTGTTACTGTTTTCTGCACAAAAGCGATTCTGCGAAGCAATGTGAACACTTCTGCTTCCCAGGCACAGAGAAGGTGCTAGCAGGGAATTCTCTGCCTGCCTTTCCCCAGGGCTATGCAAGCTCTCCAGGACAACAGCAAATCTGGGGCTCTGTGCTTTCTTTCGTTCTGAACAAGTGTTACTGTTTTCTGCACAAAAGCGATTCTGCGAAGCAATGTGAACAGGCACAGAGAAGGTGCTAGCAGGGAATTCTCTGCCTGCCTTTCCCCAGTTCTCTGCAAGCTCACCAGGACAACAGCAGATCTGGGGCTCTGTGCTTTCTTTCGTTCTGAACAAGTGTTACTGTTTTCTGCACAAAAGCGATTCTGCGAAGCAATGTGAACACTTCTGCTTCCCAGGCACAGAGAAGGTGCTAGCAGGGAATTCTCTGCCTGCCTTTCCCCAGTGCTCTGCAAGCTCTCCAGGACAACATAAAATCTGGGGCTCTGTGCTTTCTTTCGTTCTGAACAAGTGTTACTGTTTTCTGCACAAAAGCGATTCTGCGAAGCAATGTGAACACTTCTGCTTCCCAGGCACATAGAAGGTGCTAGCAGGGAATTCTCTGCCTGCATTTCCCCAGTGCTCTGCAAGCTCTCCAGGACAACATAAAATCTGGGGCTCTGTGCTTTCTTTCGTTCTGAACAAGTGTTACTGTTTTCTGCACAAAAGCGATTCTGCGAAGCAATGTGAACACTTCTGCTTCCCAGGCACAGAGAAGGTGCTAGCAGGGAATTCTCTGCTTGCCTTTCCCCAGTGCTCTGCAAGCTCTCCAGGACAACATAAAATCTGGGGCTCTGTGCTTTCTTTCATTGTGAACACGTGTTACTGTTTTCTGCACAAAATCGATTCTGCGAAGCAATGTGAACACTTCTGCTTCCCAGGCACAGAGAAGGTGCTAGCAGGGAATTCTCTGCCAGCCTTTCCCAAGTGCTCTGCAAGCTCTCCAGGAAGACATAAAATCTGGGGCTCTGTGCTTTCTTTCGTTCTGAACAAGTGTTACTGTTTTCTGCACAAAAGCGATTCTGCGAAGCAATGTGAACAGGCACAGAGAAGGTGCTAGCAGGGAATTCTCTGCCTGCCTTTCCCCAGGGCTCTGCAAGCTCTCCAGGACTACAGCAAATCTGGGGCTCTGTGCTTTCTTTCGTTCTGAACAAGTGTTACGGTTTTCTGCACAAAAGCGATTCTGCGAAGCAATGTGAACACTTCTGCTTCCCAGGCACAGAGAAGGTGCTAGCAGGGAATTCTCTGCCTGCCTTTCCCCAGTGCTCTGCAAGCTCTCCAGGACAACAGCAAATCTGGGGCTCTGTGCTTTCTTTCGTTCTGAACAATTGTTACTGTTCTCTGCACAAAAGCGATTCTGCGAAGCAATTTGAATATGCACAGAGAAGGTGCTAGCAGGGAATTCTCTGCCTGCCTTTCCCCAGTGCTCTGCAAGCTCTCCAGGACAACAACAAATCTGGGGCTCTGTGCTTTCTTTCGTTCTGAACAAGTGTTACTGTTTTCTGCACAAAAGCGATTCTGCGAAGCAATGTGAACACTTCTGCTTCCCAGGCACAGAGAAGGTGCTAGCAGGGAATTCTCTGCCTGCCTTTCCCCAGGGCTCTGCAAGCTCTCCAGGACAACAGCAAATCTGGGGCTCTGTGCTTTCTTTCGTTCTGAACAAGTGTTACTGTTTTCTGCACAAAAGCGATTCTGCGAAGCAATGTGAACACTTCTGCTTCCCAGGCACAGAGAAGGTGCTAGCAGGGAATTCTCTGCCTGCCTTTACCCAGTGCTCTGCAAGCTCTCCAGGACAACAGCAAATCTGGGGCTCTGTGCTTTCTTTCGTTCTGAACAAGTGTTACTGTTTTCTGCACAAAAGCGATTCTGCGAAGCAATGTGAACAGGCACAGAGAAGGTGCTAGCAGGGAATTCTCTGCCTGCCTTTCCCCAGTGCTCTGCAAGCTCTCCAGGACTACAGCAAATCTGGGGCTCTGTGCTTTCTTTCGTTCTGAACAAGTGTTACTGTTCTCTGCACAAAAGCGATTCTGCGAAGCAATTTGAATATGCACAGAGAAGGTGCTAGCAGGGAATTCTCTGCCTGCCTTTCCCCAGTGCTCTGCAAGCTCTCCAGGACAACAACAAATCTGGGTCTCTGTGCTTTCTTTCGTTCTGAACAAGTGTTACTGTTTTCTGCACAAAAGCGATTCTGCGAAGCAATGTGAACACTTCTGCTTCCCAGGCACAGAGAAGGTGCTAGCAGGGAATTCTCTGCCTGCCTTTCCCCAGGGCTCTGCAAGCTCTCCAGGACAACAGCAAATCTGGGGCTCTGTGCTTTCTTTCGTTCTGAACAAGTGTTACTGTTCTCTGCACAAAAGCGATTCTGCGAAGCAATTTGAATATGCACAGAGAAAGTGCTAGCAGGGAATTCTCTGCCTGCCTTTCCCCAGTGCTCTGCAAGCTCTCCAGGACAACAACAAATCTGGGGCTCTGTGCTTTCTTTCGTTCTGAACAAGTGTTACTGTTTTCTGCACAAAAGCGATTCTGCGAAGCAATGTGAACACTTCTGCTTCCCAGGCACAGAGAAGGTGCTAGCAGGGAATTCTCTGCCTGCCTTTCCCCAGGGCTCTGCAAGCTCTCCAGGACAACAGCAAATCTGGGGCTCTGTGCTTTCTTTCGTTCTGAACAAGTGTTACTGTTTTCTGCACAAAAGCGATTCTGCGAAGCAATGTGAACAATTCTGCTTCCCAGGCACAGAGAAGGTGCTAGCAGGGAATTCTCTGCCTGCCTTTCCCCAGTGCTCTGCAAGCTCTCCAGGACAACAGCAAATCTGGGGCTCTGTGCTTTCTTTCGTTCTGAACAAGTGTTACTGTTTTCTGCACAAAAGCGATTCTGCGAAGCAATGTGAACAGGCACAGAGAAGGTGCTAGCAGGGAATTCTCTGCCTGCCTTTCCCCAGTGCTCTGCAAGCTCTCCAGGACTACAGCAAATCTGGGGCTCTGTGCTTTCTTTCGTTCTGAACAAGTGTTACTGTTCTCTGCACAAAAGCGATTCTGCGAAGCAATTTGAATATGCACAGAGAAGGTGCTAGCAGGGAATTCTCTGCCTGCCTTTCCCCAGTGCTCTGCAAGCTCTCCAGGACAACAACAAATCTGGGTCTCTGTGCTTTCTTTCGTTCTGAACAAGTGTTACGGTTTTCTGCACAAAAGCGATTCTGCGAAGCAATGTGAACACTTCTGCTTCCCAGGCACAGAGAAGGTGCTAGCAGGGAATTCTCTGCCTGCCTTTCCCCAGTGCTCTGCAAGCTCTCCAGGACAACAGCAAATCTGGGGCTCTGTGCTTTCTTTCGTTCTGAACAAGTGTTACTGTTCTCTGCACAAAAGCGATTCTGCGAAGCAATTTGAATATGCACAGAGAAGGTGCTAGCAGGGAATTCTCTGCCTGCCTTTCCCCAGTGCTCTGCAAGCTCTCCAGGACAACAACAAATCTGGGGCTCTGTGCTTTCTTTCGTTCTGAACAAGTGTTACTGTTTTCTGCACAAAAGCGATTCTGCGAAGCAATGTGAACACTTCTGCTTCCCAGGCACAGAGAAGGTGCTAGCAGGGAATTCTCTGCCTGCCTTTCCCCAGGGCTCTGCAAGCTCTCCAGGACAACAGCAAATCTGGGGCTCTGTGCTTTCTTTCGTTCTGAACAAGTGTTACTGTTTTCTGCACAAAAGCGATTCTGCGAAGCAATGTGAACACTTCTGCTTCCCAGGCACAGAGAAGGTGCTAGCAGGGAATTCTCTGCCTGCCTTTCCCCAGGGCTCTGCAAGCTCTCCAGGACAACAGCAAATCTGGGGCTCTGTGCTTTCTTTCGTTCTGAACAAGTGTTACTGTTTTCTGCACAAAAGCGATTCTGCGAAGCAATGTGAACAGGCACAGAGAAGGTGCTAGCAGGGAATTCTCTGCCTGCCTTTCCCCAGTGCTCTGCAAGCTCTCCAGGACAACATAAAATCTGGGGCTCTGTGCTTTCTTTCGTTCTGAACAAGTGTTACTGTTTTCTGCACAAAAGCGATTCTGCGAAGCAATGTGAACACTTCTGCTTCCCAGGCACAGAGAAGGTGCTAGCAGGGAATTCTCTGCTTGCCTTTCCCCAGTGCTCTGCAAGCTCTCCAGGACAACATAAAATCTGGGGCTCTGTGCTTTCTTTCATTGTGAACACGTGTTACTGTTTTCTGCACAAAATCGATTCTGCGAAGCAATGTGAACACTTCTGCTTCCCAGGCACAGAGAAGGTGCTAGCAGGGAATTCTCTGCCTGCCTTTCCCCAGTGCTCTGCAAGCTCTCCAGGACAACAGCAAATCTGGGGCTCTGTGCTTTCTTTCGTTCTGAACAAGTGTTACTGTTTTCTGCACAAAAGCGATTCTGCGAAGCAATGGGAAGACTTCTGCTTCCCAGGCACAGAGAAGGTGCTAGCAGGGAATTCTCTGCCTGCCTTTCCCCAGGGCTCTGCAAGCTCTCCAGGACAACAGCAAATCTGGGGCTCTGTGCTTTCTTTCGTTCTGAACAAGTGTTACTGTTTTCTGCACAAAAGCGATTCTGCGAAGCAATGTGAACACTTCTGCTTCCCAGGCACAGAGAAGGTGCTAGCAGGGAATTCTCTGCCTGCCTTTCCCCAGGGCTATGCAAGCTCTCCAGGACAACAGCAGATCTGGGGCTCTGTGCTTTCTTTCGTTCTGAACAAGTGTTACTGTTTTCTGCACAAAAGCGATTCTGCGAAGCAATGTGAACAGGCACAGAGAAGGTGCTAGCAGGGAATTCTCTGCTTGCCTTTCCCCAGTGCTCTGCAAGCTCTCCAGGACAACATAAAATCTGGGGCTCTGTGCTTTCTTTCATTGTGAACACGTGTTACTGTTTTCTGCACAAAATCGATTCTGCGAAGCAATGTGAACACTTCTGCTTCCCAGGCACAGAGAAGGTGCTAGCAGGGAATTCTCTGCCTGCCTTTCCCCAGTGCTCTGCAAGCTCTCCAGGACAACAGCAAATCTGGGGCTCTGTGCTTTCTTTCGTTCTGAACAAGTGTTACTGTTTTCTGCACAAAAGCGATTCTGCGAAGCAATGGGAAGACTTCTGCTTCCCAGGCACAGAGAAGGTGCTAGCAGGGAATTCTCTGCCTGCCTTTCCCCAGGGCTCTGCAAGCTCTCCAGGACAACAGCAAATCTGGGGCTCTGTGCTTTCTTTCGTTCTGAACAAGTGTTACTGTTTTCTGCACAAAAGCGATTCTGCGAAGCAATGTGAACACTTCTGCTTCCCAGGCACAGAGAAGGTGCTAGCAGGGAATTCTCTGCCTGCCTTTCCCCAGGGCTATGCAAGCTCTCCAGGACAACAGCAGATCTGGGGCTCTGTGCTTTCTTTCGTTCTGAACAAGTGTTACTGTTTTCTGCACAAAAGCGATTCTGCGAAGCAATGTGAACAGGCACAGAGAAGGTGCTAGCAGGGAATTCTCTGCCTGCCTTTCCCCAGTGCTCTGCAAGCTCTCCAGGACAACAACAAATCTGGGGCTCTGTGCTTTCTTTCGTTCTGAACAAGTGTTACTGTTTTCTGCACAAAAGCGATTCTGCGAAGCAATGTGAACACTTCTGCTTCCCAGGCACAGAGAAGGTGCTAGCAGGGAATTCTCTGCCTGCCTTTCCCCAGGGCTCTGCAAGCTCTCCAGGACAACAGCAAATCTGGGGCTCTGTGCTTTCTTTCGTTCTGAACAAGTGTTACTGTTTTCTGCACAAAAGCGATTCTGCGAAGCAATGTGAACAGGCACAGAGAAGGTGCTAGCAGGGAATTCTCTGCCTGCCTTTCCCCAGGGCTCTGCAAGCTCTCCAGGACAACATAAAATCTGGGGCTCTGTGCTTTCTTTCGTTCTGAACAAGTGTTACTGTTTTCTGCACAAAAGCGATTTTGCGAAGCAATGTGAACACTTCTGCTTCCCAGGCACAGAGAAGGTGCTAGCAGGGAATTCTCTGCTTGCCTTTCCCCAGTGCTCTGCAAGCTCTCCAGGACAACATAAAATCTGGGGCTCTGTGCTTTCTTTCATTGTGAACACGTGTTACTGTTTTCTGCACAAAATCGATTCTGCGAAGCAATGTGAACACTTCTGCTTCCCAGGCACAGAGAAGGTGCTAGCAGGGAATTCTCTGCCTGCCTTTCCCCAGTGCTCTGCAAGCTCTCCAGGACAACAGCAAATCTGGGGCTCTGTGCTTTCTTTCGTTCTGAACAAGTGTTACTGTTTTCTGCACAAAAGCGATTCTGCGAAGCAATGTGAACAGGCACAGAGAAGGTGCTAGCAGGGAATTCTCTGCCTGCCTTTCCCCAGTGCTCTGCAAGCTCTCCAGGACTACAGCAAATCTGGGGCTCTGTGCTTTCTTTCGTTCTGAACAAGTGTTACTGTTCTCTGCACAAAAGCGATTCTGCGAAGCAATTTGAATATGCACAGAGAAGGTGCTAGCAGGGAATTCTCTGCCTGCCTTTCCCCAGTGCTCTGCAAGCTCTCCAGGACAACAACAAATCTGGGTCTCTGTGCTTTCTTTCGTTCTGAACAAGTGTTACGGTTTTCTGCACAAAAGCGATTCTGCGAAGCAATGTGAACACTTCTGCTTCCCAGGCACAGAGAAGGTGCTAGCAGGGAATTCTCTGCCTGCCTTTCCCCAGTGCTCTGCAAGCTCTCCAGGACAACAGCAAATCTGGGGCTCTGTGCTTTCTTTCGTTCTGAACAAGTGTTACTGTTCTCTGCACAAAAGCGATTCTGCGAAGCAATTTGAATATGCACAGAGAAGGTGCTAGCAGGGAATTCTCTGCCTGCCTTTCCCCAGTGCTCTGCAAGCTCTCCAGGACAACAACAAATCTGGGGCTCTGTGCTTTCTTTCGTTCTGAACAAGTGTTACTGTTTTCTGCACAAAAGCGATTCTGCGAAGCAATGTGAACACTTCTGCTTCCCAGGCACAGAGAAGGTGCTAGCAGGGAATTCTCTGCCTGCCTTTGCCCAGGGCTCTGCAAGCTCTCCAGGACAACAGAAAATCTGGGGCTCTGTGCTTTCTTTCGTTCTGAACAAGTGTTACTGTTTTCTGCACAAAAGCGATTCTGCGAAGCAATGTGAACACTTCTGCTTCCCAGGCACAGAGAAGGTGCTAGCAGGGAATTCTCTGCCTGCCTTTCCCCAGGGCTCTGCAAGCTCTCCAGGACAACAGCAAATCTGGGGCTCTGTGCTTTCTTTCGTTCTGAACAAGTGTTACTGTTTTCTGCACAAAAGCGATTCTGCGAAGCAATGTGAACAGGCACAGAGAAGGTGCTAGCAGGGAATTCTCTGCTTGCCTTTCCCCAGTGCTCTGCAAGCTCTCCAGGACAACATAAAATCTGGGGCTCTGTGCTTTCTTTCATTGTGAACACGTGTTACTGTTTTCTGCACAAAATCGATTCTGCGAAGCAATGTGAACACTTCTGCTTCCCAGGCACAGAGAAGGTGCTAGCAGGGAATTCTCTGCCTGCCTTTCCCCAGTGCTCTGCAAGCTCTCCAGGACAACAGCAAATCTGGGGCTCTGTGCTTTCTTTCGTTCTGAACAAGTGTTACTGTTTTCTGCACAAAAGCGATTCTGCGAAGCAATGGGAAGACTTCTGCTTCCCAGGCACAGAGAAGGTGCTAGCAGGGAATTCTCTGCCTGCCTTTCCCCAGGGCTCTGCAAGCTCTCCAGGACAACAGCAAATCTGGGGCTCTGTGCTTTCTTTCGTTCTGAACAAGTGTTACTGTTTTCTGCACAAAAGCGATTCTGCGAAGCAATGTGAACACTTCTGCTTCCCAGGCACAGAGAAGGTGCTAGCAGGGAATTCTCTGCCTGCCTTTCCCCAGGGCTATGCAAGCTCTCCAGGACAACAGCAGATCTGGGGCTCTGTGCTTTCTTTCGTTCTGAACAAGTGTTACTGTTTTCTGCACAAAAGCGATTCTGCGAAGCAATGTGAACAGGCACAGAGAAGGTGCTAGCAGGGAATTCTCTGCTTGCCTTTCCCCAGTGCTCTGCAAGCTCTCCAGGACAACATAAAATCTGGGGCTCTGTGCTTTCTTTCATTGTGAACACGTGTTACTGTTTTCTGCACAAAATCGATTCTGCGAAGCAATGTGAACACTTCTGCTTCCCAGGCACAGAGAAGGTGCTAGCAGGGAATTCTCTGCCTGCCTTTCCCCAGTGCTCTGCAAGCTCTCCAGGACAACAGCAAATCTGGGGCTCTGTGCTTTCTTTCGTTCTGAACAAGTGTTACTGTTTTCTGCACAAAAGCGATTCTGCGAAGCAATGTGAACACTTCTGCTTCCCAGGCACAGAGAAGGTGCTAGCAGGGAATTCTCTGCCTGCCTTTCCCCAGGGCTCTGCAAGCTCTCCAGGACAACAGCAAATCTGGGGCTCTGTGCTTTCTTTCGTTCTGAACAAGTGTTACTGTTTTCTGCACAAAAGCGATTCTGCGAAGCAATGTGAACACTTCTGCTTCCCAGGCACAGAGAAGGTGCTAGCAGGGAATTCTCTGCCTGCCTTTCCCCAGGGCTATGCAAGCTCTCCAGGACAACAGCAGATCTGGGGCTCTGTGCTTTCTTTCGTTCTGAACAAGTGTTACTGTTTTCTGCACAAAAGCGATTCTGCGAAGCAATGTGAACAGGCACAGAGAAGGTGCTAGCAGGGAATTCTCTGCTTGCCTTTCCCCAGTGCTCTGCAAGCTCTCCAGGACAACATAAAATCTGGGGCTCTGTGCTTTCTTTCATTGTGAACACGTGTTACTGTTTTCTGCACAAAATCGATTCTGCGAAGCAATGTGAACACTTCTGCTTCCCAGGCACAGAGAAGGTGCTAGCAGGGAATTCTCTGCCTGCCTTTCCCCAGTGCTCTGCAAGCTCTCCAGGACAACAGCAAATCTGGGGCTCTGTGCTTTCTTTCGTTCTGAACAAGTGTTACTGTTTTCTGCACAAAAGCGATTCTGCGAAGCAATGGGAAGACTTCTGCTTCCCAGGCACAGAGAAGGTGCTAGCAGGGAATTCTCTGCCTGCCTTTCCCCAGGGCTCTGCAAGCTCTCCAGGACAACAGCAAATCTGGGGCTCTGTGCTTTCTTTCGTTCTGAACAAGTGTTACTGTTTTCTGCACAAAAGCGATTCTGCGAAGCAATGTGAACACTTCTGCTTCCCAGGCACAGAGAAGGTGCTAGCAGGGAATTCTCTGCCTGCCTTTCCCCAGGGCTATGCAAGCTCTCCAGGACAACAGCAAATCTGGGGCTCTGTGCTTTCTTTCGTTCTGAACAAGTGTTACTGTTTTCTGCACAAAAGCGATTCTGCGAAGCAATGTGAACAGGCACAGAGAAGGTGCTAGCAGGGAATTCTCTGCCTGCCTTTCCCCAGTGCTCTGCAAGCTCTCCAGGACAACAA